>NC_139564.1:63009727-64209727 GCF_965112155.1 Podarcis liolepis | reverse complement strand
TCATAGCAATAGCCATAATGAATTATTTTGCATTTTGAATGTATTTTCCACAAAATATTCAATTTTTTTGTGTGTATCCACTTTGTTCTAAAATATCCACTTTATATGCATATACAATTCCCAGAGTGGTTTAACGCTCACTTCCTCTTTTTAGGAAACTGGGAATTCTAGCTTTGTGGGGGAACAGCACCCTTTCAGCACTCTTAACAGTTCCCAGGATACTTTGAGGAAAGCCATGACTATTTATGTTGGTGTGATCCTGATTTTGTGCAGATGGGGCCATTGTTGGGGCCAGACGCTTGTCCGATTGACCGTAAGGACTGCTAGTTCTCTGTTTTAACGTACTGTTTCCTTCTACTCAGTTGCTCCATGGTTTGCCTATCCAGCTGCTGGTACACAGGGAAATGGAAAGCATGGGATATTGTATGATATTGGAAGAAGAAGAAGAAGAAGAAGAAGAAGAAGAAGAAGAAGAAGAAGAAGAAGAAGAAGAAGAGTTTGGATTTGATATCCCGCCTTTCACTCCCTTTAAGGAGTCTCAAAGCGGCTAACGTTCTCCTTTCCCTTCCTCCCCCACAACAAACACTCTGTGAGGTGAGTGGGGCTGAGAGACTTCAGAGAAGTGTGACTGGCCCAAGGTCACCCAGCAGCTGCATGTGGAGGAGCGGAGACGCAAACCCAGTTCCCCAGATTACGAGTCTACCACTCTTAACCACTACACCACACTGGCTCATAAGGTAACAACTTCATGAGCCTTTTTTTGATGCTTCTGTGAATACAATGTTCATGCAAGTGATCTATCTCTGCCATCAGTGTGATGTGCAAGCAACCAGTTCTCAAGAAAGGGGGATGGGGAGAGAGGTTTTTTGCCATGCAAACTGATGCCCTGATGAGTAGTTACATACCCTCCAACATTTCTCTGTTGAAAATAGAGGCATCCTATTTAACAACAACAACAACATTTTTACTATTTATACTTCACCCATCTGACTGAGTTGCCCCAGCCACTCTGTGCAGCTTCCAACATATATAAGAGCATAGTGGGGGGGGGGTTTATCTTAAAAAAAAACACCATTTAGGGTGACTCTCATTTTCCTACTTATATCCTACTGCCCCTCAATGAGGCCAAACTTAGATTCACAAAATGTTTACGGGTGTGTGTACTCTAGAAAAAAGCACTGTAAGAGCATAATAAAACATGAAACATTTTTAAAAACACCTTCTCTACACAGGGCGACCTTCAGGTGGTTCTGGGGGCAGATAACTCCATACCCTCCAACATTTCTTTAATGAAAATAGGGACGTCCTAAGGAAAAGTGGGATATTCTGGGATCAAATCAGAAACTGGGATGGTTTCTGTTAATCTTGGGCTGTCCCTGGGAGATAGGGACTCTTGGAGGGTTTGTAGTTAGGGTCAATTGTGGCCCTAACTAGGAGAATGATAGTCACCATCACAGACTACATATTTTCAGGCACTGCATAGGAAATCCCAAATGGAGATATAACATTAAAGAACAGACTGTCTCTTTTCCCCCCAACTGCTAACCAAGTTTTTGAAGAAAACGTAACACTGACAAGAATTTGCTAGGGTTACCATAATAGTAGACAAAGTGGCAGTTTGCTCCCTCTACCCCAGCTAGGTAGCTGATCATCACTGCTTCAGGCTGTGGTGTTTGCTTGTATAGATGAACGGAAAGTTTTAGGCAAATGCCCAAATGGCTTTATGCCATCATATTGCCTGCATTTTGCCTGGTTATTATGGCCACAGAGGAGCGCATTATGTCTTCAAATAAATTGAAATGAAATATGAAATCTCAGTTCACAAGCACTGGTAAGTCCTTTGAATTACTTATTTACATTTTCATTCCTAGCAGACTCTGTAATCTTTCTATGGGGACGAAATAATTTTAAGTGAATAAATGGAGTATCTTTTTCATGTTACAGTTTACACTGAAATATTTTGATAATTAGAGTTCTAAGGGGTGATTTCCTAAATTTATGGGCTCCATTACCATTTTATGTACATTTTAATTTACTGCTTGAATTAGTAGTCCACATTATTGTCACCAGTAAAAGAAAAAAGAAAAAAGAGGGGGGTTAAAAAAATACATAGAACTACGAACAGCAAAAAGAGTTTGGGTAAGCATTTTGTTGTTGTTGTTAGCCCTGAAGCAATCCCGATAGTTTTATTGCCTTAATCAACTTAGTCAACTCTTTTTATTACTCTTTTGAGGTGGCTGTTGTGAGCACATGCTGGGGTGTTAGTTCACTGCTGCCAAATTAAAAATGATAATTCTCATGCGTGAAATAACTACATGGACTAATGACCAAATTGGTGCATAATTTTTGCCACTGCTGCAGCAGGTGGTAGAACAATTAGACACCGTAGTGTAATATATTCTCAGAACCAACTACATTTGTAATGAATTCCATTTTTAAAAGCTCAGACTAATAATTAGTATACATTAATGGTACAATATTTTGCACATTTCTTTTTAACACAGAGAGAACATGTCAGGACATTTTTCCTTTCCCACCCAAACATTTGTTAAAGCGGCTGTTCTATTTCCCAGTGACCTTGTGGAAAAAAAATCTGCATGTAAAGTTGTTGACAATGTTAGGCACCAGGAAAGCAATCCGGTATGAAGATCCTCTAGGACAGGCATGTTCAACAGGTAGATTGTGATCAACTGGTAGATCACAGGGTGTTCCTGGTATATCCTGGTAGATCTCTGGTCCCTCAGTCATCCCTCCCCCCCCCCAAAAAAAAATAATGCTCAACAACTTCAACTTTCCCCCCAAAACCTCCACAACTCTGGCTTCCTAAAAGAAGCTCAACAACTTTGCCTTTCCAAAAAAAGTTCAACAACCTCAACAACTCTGGTAATAATAATATAATAATTTATTATTTATGCCCCACCTATCTGGCTGGGTTTCCCCAGCCACTCTGGGCGGCTTCCAACAAAACACTAAAATACAATAACCTATTCAACATTAAAAGCTTCCCTAAACAGGGCTGCCTTCAGATGTCTTCTAAAAGTTTGGTAGTTATTTTTCTGGTAGATCACTGCCAGTTTTTTTATACTGTGAGTAGATCACAGTCTATTACGAGTTGGATGTCCCTGCTCTAGGATAAGTAGGGTTAGGGTCCAGCAGATCTCTGGCTGAGCCAGGCTATGCCAGTATAACTTCCTATCCTCAGCTCAGCAGGAGATACCCTGGCATATCACCCCCATCTTGGCTGAGCTGAACATGGTGATGTATTATCCTGATTCAGGTTGCTTTGCCTCCAGGTTGCTAGCCCTGAAGCAATCAATCAATCAATCAATCAATCAATCAATCAATCAAGGGTGCAGTTAGAAGCACTTCACCAGGTTGGGCAGAGCCACTATGCTTGCTTCCCAGTAAATAAATCACTGTTGCCTACTGGGCAGGATGAAGCAACAGAGGTCAGCATGGTGCAAATGCACTGTGAAGGACACTGAATTTGCTCCACTAGTGTGTTTGCACAGCACCAACCTCCCACCACAACAGCAACTCAGCTTCCAAACAACAGCAACTCAGCTTCCAAGAAGCCAGTACCAGTAATATGAAAGTGGAGCAGTGGCTTTTAAAATTTCAGCACCCTCGGTGCTCAGGTCTGTCTAGTACATGCTGGTCCATGATCCAAGGACAATTAGATCTTACTCACAATCCTCTGCCATGCAGTTCACATGAAGTGACTCAGAAAGGGATTGCCATTAAACAGGAGAAAAGTAGAATCTGGATTCCATCTTTGACACGTCTGGAAAACTTTTCATGATAATTGTAGAGTTACTAAGAATTTTGCAAATGGAGATTCTTTGCAACTGTACTATAATATGAAATATTTTGTTCGCTTGACCCTACACCCCCTGACTTTTACTTTTTTGAATGAATGTATAACACACACACACACACACACACACACACACACACACACACACACACAATGTTCTGTTAGTCTCAAGGAAACTCTTTTGGTTCCCCTTTCCTTGTCCCAGATATTTCCCCTCAGAAGAATCCCCCCAAAATCAAAATCCATTTGAACTTCAATTTGGATGAAGGGTCAGTGGCAACTGATGCTTCTACATTCCTACAAAACTGGCAGCTAAACAGCATTTTGCTTCCTCTCTTAAACTTTCTTCTGTATTAAAGAGGACCTTGTTACTTCTACTCAGGGCTATATTCATAGATATAATACTTTAATTCCCCTCAAGTTGGATGAGAGCCTGGTGTAATGGGATGTGATACCTATATCTATCAAAATTGTTTGCATGGATTCCTTTAACATCTTTATTACATCTTGCATTACACCTGTTTAAGATCCGTAACATGAAGTCCAGTCCTCAGGAATAGCCTCAGCTGTTCTTGACAAGATATTTCCCTATAAAATTGCTATTGTAGACACACAGCTGAGGTGTTCAGCTGCTTACAAGACCCCCCCCCCCGCTGTAAATGCAAGGATGGCTGCCTGAGGCAATGTCAATGCGGGTTCTTCTAACTTCAAAGACTCTGTGAACGAGGCTTGCTCCATTTTTGCTATCTAGAATTGGCCTATGCTTGGGGAGCAATTAAAATTAAATAGCTGCTGAACTGCTAAAAGTGTAGATTGGCTGCTCTGGGCACAAGTCCCCTGTCTAATCCACACCTTCTTGTCAGTGAAGAAAGAAATCCAATAAAAACCAGAATCAATTTTAAAATATTAAGCAGGAGAAAGTGTATAAGCCTTGAACACAAGAGGCCAGGCACAGTGCGCTTGATAAAAGACAATGGCTCAGCGTCTGAAGATGTTTTTAGATTCTTTTATGTAGATGCCTTCATCCCTCAGTGATGCTGGCACTGGCCGAGACTTTTCATTGATCGAATCAGTTCCTGAGTTGTTCCAATTTGTGCTTCTTTCTTGAGGCTCATAGGGGCTATCATACGAACTGGAGACTGCTACCAAAGAGGAGAATATCCAGATTGTTACTGTTAGGTTAATACCAGAGGAATTGCAATAAAGCTACTGCCTGCAGTCATCATCTGACTACTGGGAATAGTCCGTGAATTGATGCCATGAGCACATGGTTTGTCCTGGAAATTGTTGTTGTTGTGACTGCTGTTGTTGTTGTTAGCATGCCCAGAATTTCTTGGTGCTGCCGGGGGGGGGGGGGGATGTTCTGGCCACACAGCCTTGCAATCTAGAGGCAAAGACATGACAAATTAGGGAAACAAGAGTAGGTTTGAACTAAGCAGCCTTTCTATGAGTAAAAGGGAAATCAGTCAATCAAGAAAAGCCAAGCTGAATGGTTTTCACACCCTAGTGGGCTGACTGCTTTTCAAGTCTTCTTCAACTCTAGAGAGAGGGCTAGGTCCTGGACTATTATTAATTCTGAAATGCATTAAATTACTCAGGATATAGTTATTGTGGACCTCTATGGTTAGCTTTTGTTGTGTTTGGATGAGAGAGTTCCCAACCAGTCAAATCATGTAGAGTTTTGCATTATTAAATGAGAAACAAATTCCTTTAATATGTGCTGGGGGATTTTTCTTGCTGTTTCACTGTCAGGTTATCATGGAATAGCAACATAATATATAAGCTCCCTATTACATTCACCTCTTACTTTGATGGAGTCGGATAGGATGGCTGGAATGAAGATAGGCCAATGATAGAAAGGGCTGGTGCCATGATGCTTCTATTGTAATAACCTGTATATTTTAATAAAGTATATTTAATCTACATCTATATCTAGCTAACTATGTTTCTAATCTATGTTTTAAGCTGTTTCAATCATAGTTGTAAGCGACCTTGAGTCCTGTCAGGGAAAAAGATGGAATATAAATAAATATAATAATGATGGTGATAATCATAATAATTAACACCTAAACCAACCCTCAGCTTGACTAGTGTATAGAAGATGATAGATGATAGATAGATGATAGATAGAGCTAACAATAATAACATCAAGCATAGCATTTAAAACATAGCATTCTGTAGGGATGTGGGTGACACTGTGGTCTAAGCCACCGAGCCTCTTCGGCTTGCTGATCAGAAAGTCGGCGGTTTGAATCCCCGCAACAGGGTGAGCTCATGTTCTCTGTCCCAGCTCCTGCCAACCTAGCAGTTCAGAAACATGCCAGTGCAAGTAGATAATTAGGTACCGCTCCAGCGGGAAGGTAAATGGTGTTTCTGTGTGCTGCTCTGGTTTCAGTGTTCCGTTGCACCAGAAGCAGCTTGGTCATGCTGGCCACATGGCCCAGAAAGCTGTCTGTGAAAAAATGCCAGCTCCCTTGGCCTGAAAGCGAGATGAGTGCCACACCCCATAGTCTCCTTTTGCTGGACTTACTCATCCAGGGGTCCTTTGCCTTTACCTTTTTTGTGTGTGCCCATACAGTCCTGACCTCATTGTCACACTGCCACACTGGTAAACTGCAGTGACATTCGTCTGTGGGGGAAGCTTGGTCGTGCTACACAACACAGGCTGCTACAGGCCACATCTCTTTCTGCTACATCTCTTTCTCCTCCTCCTTCCTCTTCAGAAGCAACTGGGGAGCAATTGGTTCAGGATTTCAGTGTACAGGGAGGGAAGGTTTATCTCTTTCCTACCTAACGACAATCCCCACATACCTTCTACCAGTGTAGTGATTTGCATGCAACACAGAAGCTTTTGAGAAGAAATTTCAGAGGAGAGAAAATGTGAGTGGATTTGGAGATTCAGGCTGTGGCGGAATGACTGTTTCTAATCAGATTTCCCTTACAGATCTGGTCTCTGCAGCCACAGCAGGTGCTGTGACTCTCCAGCAGTTTGACTTCACTCTTGGAGGGGCACCCCAATGCCTGTCAAGACAGACAGATGCCAACAACAACAACCCCACAATACTCTCCAGCCTTGGCTGGCCCTGAAGAACCATCCATTTTGGACACACTTACAAAGTCACATCTGAATCTACATCACCTTTTTTTGGCATGGAAAGCAGACTACTGGAAGTGAGCCCTTTTGGTTTTTTTAAAAGGAAAGTAAAGAAAGCAAAGTTGCAGAGAATAGCTCTCTCAAGCAGCATAAATAAAGCAAAGTCTGATGAGCAATAAAAGCAACTAAACAAGAACAAGGCACTCATCGCGCGCTGCAATTCAATCTGTTTATCTCTCTTCTGGAGCACCTAGACACCTGTGATATCAGAGTCGTGAACTGCTTCCAATCTTGCCACTGTGATGTGGGAGTTTCAAAAGAACGTGATGAGTCCATGGGGGGAAAGTTGGGGGGAATTAGGCTGTTAATGGAGATATCACCAACACACCAACTTCTTGACAATTGCCCAATTAGCTCCTATCAGAACCGACACCATCGCAGTAGGTACATATCACTCTCTGTTGGCATCCCCAGCGTTCTTCAGTCAGGCCGGACTCAGTCTATATTGAGTGAAACACTTCAGCGGAAGCCAGTGTGTTACCTCTGTCATTTTATTAATGTGTCAATTTCTTGTTGCATGCTCGCACAGTCCAGGGGTGTGTATAATCGGCTACGCTTCGCTAAACACCCTCTGTACTGCCAGTACATCATCCTGTTGGGCTGTCAGTCTTTGTTCTTTTCTTCTTCATGGACGTGCCGACAAATATTGCATGTTCACATCTCCATGCGCGGAGACTACAGCGAGCGTTCTTGTTATCCACAAGACAATGATATCCCTCAAGAGAGGCTGGAGGAGGTTACTCAGCTGATGTTCAGCTCTTATCTGTCTGTGAGCCAGACTTGTTGAGGATAGGAGCGTGTTTGATTCTGCTGGCTTGTCAGCTATGTCAGATTGCTCTCTTGCTGGGCCGTATTTTCTGTGATGATGTTTTCATCATTTTCTGCTGATTATACTGCTTATGGAAACATTTTCATACATTGTGGCTGCTGTTTGACAGCAATCTTAATAATGCATCTATGTTCTAGGACTGGTAATGAGTATTCCTCCCCCTTTTTCCCCTCCCTGTTCTTTTCGGTAGTGAAAAGGATTCATTCTAATAAAAAGATACTGCCTCTTAATAAGGTTTCCCCATTTCCGTCCCCTTAATTGCCATGACTATGAAGTGGGTATGATTGTGACTGGTTCATGCATGAAAGATGATGATCATAAGAGCAGAGCCATCAATCGCATATGAGAATGGGCTACCACACGTACAACAGATAGAACTTTAATAGAATCTCAAAAGGCTGCCAGTCAGAGGAAGCTACTTTATTCCCAGTCAGGCTATTTGCCCATCTAGCCTACAATTACCTACCTTGGCTGGCAGTAACTGTTTAGAGTCTCAGTATAAGGTATCATCGCCTACTACCCAATACCACAAATTGACCCTGGCACCTTCTGTATGCAATGCATCTGCTTTGCTACTAAGGTAAAAGGTAAAGGACCCCTGGATGGTTAAGTCCAGTCAAAGGCAACTATGGGGCTGCAGCGCTCATCTCCCTTTCAGGCCGAAGGAGCTGGCGTTTGTCCACAGACAGCTTTCCGGGTCATGTGGCCAGCATGACTAAACCACTTCTGGCGCAACGGAACACCGTGACGTAAGCCAGAAAGCACAAAACGTCGTTTACCTTCTCACCACAGTGGTACCTATTTATCTACTTGCACTAGTGTGCTTTCAAACTACTAGGTTGGCAGACACGGGTAGCGGTGTTGTCTAAACCACTGAGACTCCTGGGCATGCTGATCAGAGGGCTGGCAGTTTGAATCTGTGTGATGGGGTGAGCTCCTGTTGCTCTGTCCCAGTTCCTGCCAACCTAGCAACTAGAAGTAGATAAATAAAACTGTTTGTGGACCAACGCCGGCTCCCTCGGCCTGAAATCGAAATGAGTGCCACAACCCCATAGTCGCCTTTCACTGGACTTAACTGTCCAGGGGTCCTTCATTTTTACCTTTTTTGCTACTGAACCACAGAAGTCTCCCCTTAATGGTGACTCATCACCTCTTGTTCACACATGCACATGTATCGCCTGGCTTCTCTTGACCCTCAACTTAATGTTTGAACTAACTGCATCCAAAAAGTGGCACAACTATATGCTCTTTGTTCGATTTAGTAAACCCTGCAAATGAAAAGCAATGAGCAGAAATTAACAACTCTGCTTTAGAAGGAGTGGTAATCCATGGGAATTTGTCTGAATCTTCTTTAAGTCTGCAGCACGGCATCTTAGCATGCCCTGCAGAGTGCAGATGCCCTGCAGAAGCCAAAGACCACATGGGTGGAGCCTATGACCTTCATCACTGGAGAGTCACACTAAAGTGGCTCCATTGCCATGGCATGGAGCCTAGGGAATGAAAAAGTGGAGCATTAATCAGGGCAGGTCACAGCATGAAGAGCGGACTGCAAAGATGTCTGAAAAATAAAAGGAAGTCACATTACGTAAGCAGCAACACATATCTCCAAAATTCATTTATTATTGATATTTCCATTATTTTGCAAATCTTTCCAGCTGCAAGTTACATTTTACTTTTTAAATAAAAGACTCCTTGTTTTAATAATCACAATGAGCTAATGCACAAATCAAAAGGTGTTTTGGGTTTTCTTTTTTGCAGGGGTCTTTTAAGGGGAGAAGCTTGAAGTCGTTCTGTTATATATTTATGGAAGGCCACCTGGGATCATGCAAGGGATGTAAATCTGGAAAAACAAAAATAGCATGCTGAGTTTTTAAATTAACCTTGCAAAATGTTTTAGCTTGGGCTCAATACCATAAAGCTTGCTATAGCTCAAAATAAAGCTTCTGCAGATAAGTGTGAACTGCAAGCATATGCAGCAATTATGACAGAAAGATAAAAGTTGGAGACTTAAGATACTTAAGGAGGCAGTTTAGGATTAGTTGAGTATCTAATTTTGTAGTTGGAAGTATATAAACATCATGGGATCTGCATTTCTTCTATAAACAAAATAGTGTAATCACTTCAAGCATTATTGGAAGGGAGATATTTTTTTCCCAGAGATAAAAGTGTATGGGATTGATGAGGAATCCTAGATTATGCTTTCTCCTGATTCTCTCCAGTGTAACCATGCTGATCTCCAGGAAGTTGAAGATCCACAAGTGGCTCTGTACCCATTTCCAAGGTAGGAAAGAAAAATACAAACTATACTGCAACGTGATATAGAGGGATGCAGGAGGAATTACTGTAGATTCAATTTGCCTTTAAAAGTTAACCTACCCAATTTCCACATTCCAAAACAATGCATGGACTCCAAATATAGCCACTCTTCAAAATGAATACATGTATAAAGTTTGCAAAGGAGATCCCCTGCCAAGCAGTATGTACAAAAATGTATATAATGAAGTGTGCATAACAATGCATATATTACTGAAACTAACATGCATGTTCTTCTACAATGAGTACCTGAAAATAGGTACAGTGGTACCTCAGTTTTCGGACGTAATCCGTTCCGAAGACCATTCGAGTTCTGAAACGTTTGAAAACTGAAAACTCAATAGCCGACAGCTAGGCCACAGGATCTTGCACTCAGCAGAAGCTGCGTGACATGTTTGACTTCCGAGGCATGTTTGAAAACCAAAGCATTTACTTCCGGGTTTACGGCGTTCAAAGAACCAAAACGTTCATCAACAAAAACGTTCAAAAACCAAGGTACCACTGTACTGTGAATATTCTAAGGTGCATTTTCACTATCACAGATTTGTTGTACCGTTACTTCAGCTTCTGCATCACTTAGTAGTCACACATTCCTGCAGAGGTTTGGGTTATTCCCAAACCATTCCAATAATCCATGTTGCTGGACAACAGAGAAGTGATCCCTTCCCACGACAACATAATTCTACCTGCAATCAAATGCACTTTGCATATAATTCATAATTGTACAGGCCACTGTAATATGCAACAAACTTACCCCAACAACACAACATACAAATCAATATGGCTAGTCTGACCCAACCCCAACCTCATCCCTTCACACATACAAGCAAAACTCACTACAATCAACTCCATGCAACCAATCATGCTCTGGGCTCTCCAACCTCTCGCACGGCCAACATAAACAAGCAAACTGATAAATAAAGAACCTATCTTCACAACACTGATACAGAAGTATACATTAAGCAAAGTAATGAAAGACTGCTGCCCTTTCTTTCTTTCTCCCTCTTCTTCCCGATTGTCTCCCTCACCACCAGCCTCTCAGTGTCTATGACAACAGTGTCTCACACCGAATGTAACTGACCTGTAGAAAAGACTCTATGAATTGAAAACAGATGTTGTATATACACTTGTTAACTATGAAAATCCTTTAATTAAAAACAAATTTTAAAAATAAGAGCACGAACCCCCTCAAAAGCCTCAGCCTGAAAACTTGTTCATTATGCATGTAACTCCAAACTCTACTTCATTTTAGTTGATCTTTTTGAAACCTTTTCCTGTTTGGTGATACTCTTTTTGAAAATAGCATTTCCAAGCACAAACTTACTTAGCTCAAGTTACAGGTAGGTAGCCGTGTTGGTCTGCCATAGTCGAAACAAAATAAAAAAATTCCTTCCAGTAGCACCTTAGAGACCAACTAAGTTTGTTATTGGTATGAGCTTTTGTGTGCAAGCACACTTCTTCAGAGACACTGAAACAGAAGTCACCAAACCCTTATATGTAGTGAAAGGGTGGGGGGGGGTATTACTCAGAAGGGTGGTGGGAATGGGTGATTGGCTGATAGGTGTGGTGAACCTGTTGACGACTGTTAACAACTGCAATGGGTCTTACAGGAAAAAGCAAGGGGTAAGATGGCTAAAAATAGCTTTATCATGTATAATGAGATAAGAATCCAATGTCTCTAATCAGACCAGGTCTCTCCATGGTTTTAAGTTTGGTAATGAGTTGCAATTCAGCAACTTCTCTTTTACATAGCTCAGTTTTTCTTTATTTCAAGTCTGAAGTCACCCAACTGGACGTCTCTTGATGCTTAAAGGGACCCTACCTCTTATGCCTGGAACTACCAGATAGAACTTGTGCATAGTACTCCTTCTGGCAACTCCTTCAGCCAAGCAGGCGCCAAACATATTGCTCTGCTTTCCTTGGCTGCAGGAGTTGCCAGAGGGTGGACAAGATGCCATCCAACCACCTTAGGGACTCCACTCTGGATTTCTGTAGGATTTACTCCTTAGCCTTTCCTTCTGAAGATGTCCCTCAAGGCAGTGGGTAACTGTAACCATGCATAATGGCATTTCTCCACAATCTTTCCTACCTACCCTTGCCTATCCTGGCTTCCATCTGCTTTAGATTGTAAGTTCCTTGGGGCAGAGAGCTGTTTCCTAGATAACCTGGCAATGTCTCGTGTACACAAATGAGAAACATCCCTCGTGTCTGCAGAGAAGAGCAGGGTCACAATTGGCAGCCATGCATCCCCCACTGCACAGTTGACAGATGTAGAAGGGGCCTTTTATGAATATTGGCGCAATTTTTACATGTGCACATTAGTACACATGTAGAAACCCTTTGCAGCTTGTCTAATGCACAGCTGGCTTTGGGGTGGCCATGTTTCGGGGGGAGATGTAGCTCACGTAGACCTGCAGCTCCTTCTTTTGTTGTCTGGATGCGCGTGCGAAGCATTGTCTCCTTCTCCCTTGAGTAAATGTGAAAAGGATTGTGCTGTAAGGCATAAAGCAAAGGATGCACAGAAGTGGTGAGTTTTGGTAGGGGGAAAAAAGCTCTGTGTAGGATTTCTCGACACATCAAAAAATGAGCAGAGCCTTTTTACGGGAACACCAGTCCTTTGGGCAGCTCATGAAGCATGAATTGATGAGCGAAGGTCACAGGTGGAGATCAGGATGTGCGATCAGAAAGACGAGGGTAAGAGAGAAGAAAGGGATCGCCGCAGGTGCCTGTGGCATCTTTTACAAGCATAGATAAATATAAATGCCTCTATCTCACATTTCCTTCCTGATTCCCATTAAATAGGCCCATCAGATAATGATTACAGGGGCAAAAAATGCCTGGCAAACAGGGTGCACTTGTAGCATTCTCTCTCTTCATTTATGGATAGTATATCTAGAATGGTTTCATGTTCTGTCACTTCCCGCTCTCATTACCATCATTGTTGCTGAAATGTAACACCAGAATTTTAATGCTATAATCTGAAGGGGATAAAAAAAAAGCCTGTTGAAAGCAGCATTACACTGACCTTTTCCTTTTTCCTAAAAAATAAAAAAAATGATGTTATTTGACATGGTGGCATTCTTCCTCGCCTCTCTCATTTCCAGCAATCATGTGTCACTTGGAGACAAAGAAAGACAGGGCACCATTAAAATGAAGCAAGGGATGCAAATCCGGCATTTCCTCAGGTCTATTCTTAAAAGTGAAAAGAAGGAAATTGTGAAAGTGAGTTTTGTTTTTAAAAAAGCATTTAAGCATTTGGTGGGTTTCTATAAAAGAAGTATTTTGTGGACAGGTGTAAAGCTCATCGATACCATGGAGTTATGCTGTTAATGTCCTCTCCAGAAAACAAATGCTATTGTTTTGCCTCTTCTCACATTTGATAGACTTCATTATTATTTACATTCCCTCCTCAGTTGTCTTCACTTCAACCAGCCACCTCACCATGTCTTTTCTTTGCCTGCGGGGCATCTAAACAAACAGCACCCATTGTTCTTCAATGTTCACCCTTTCCTTCTTTGAAATAGTTACTAACTGTACCTACCCCATCCTCCCTGCTCAGGGAGGGATACTAATTCTTTCAACTACAGTAATATTTGCCAGAGTTCACCAGGTATTTTATGATAAAGTCAAATTAGTATTTTAAACAAATACTGCTAAAAGTAGGTAACAATTTATGGGAGTGGTGAGAGGGTAGATTTCTCGTGGTTATATTCACATAAGAAATAAAAGATGGGTTATTTCCTCTGTTTTCTTCTTTTGGCAATGTGGCTGATTACTGACAAGAGCCGAGAGAATCTTCATTTTTAAAAGAGGTATTCTGTAAATTTGTTGTGCAATGCCAATGCAGGGCACAGAAAAGGCTAGGAAGAAACTATTCCCTAAATATAACAGAGTACACAGACAGTTTCAAAACACAGAAACAATGACCACAAGCCAAGCGGAGTTACAGGTTAAGCTCAGAGATCAAGAATAGTGGTGATACGTTTGAGGTGCAAATTTTATCAAAAGATCGGTATCAAAGACTGCTCACAAGTTCTGACATGTTTCTGTTTGAGCGTGTAAGCAAACCTTGACAGTGTTTGCTCTTTTGCTCACTGTCTGCATCCCAAGATAAAGGTTTTCTCTCAGACCATTTAGGGTGCCTTCAAGTGATCTCAGAAACCAACTGTAAAGCTGCAAAATTGGAACAGAGCTTCTAGCGATCTCTTCCCGTTAACATCATGACAGCCAAATTGTGGACCAGATGCAGTTTCCAAGCACACTTTGAAGGCAGCTCTTGTAAAGTGTGTAACAGCAATCTAATCTGGATGCCAAGAAACTTGGACCTGGTCCTTCTTGTCCAGGAAAGAACACTGCTGGCCAAGCAGCCTAAGATGTAAAAGAGTCCCATTCCATCATTGGTATGAGGCTCTGATACAGAATTCCCTGCAGAACTGGATAGTCAAGAGACATAGAACTTGGTTTCAGCATTATCACTTCCTTAGCACTTCCTGATGTTGATGATGATGGTGGTGGTGGTGATGCTGATAATTTATTATTTATACCCCACCCATCTGGCTGGGTTTCCACAGCCACTGGGTTTCCACAGCCACAGGCAGCTCCCAGCAGAATATTAAAAACGTGATAAAACATCAAACATTTAAAAATTCCCTAAACAGGGCTGCCTTCAGATGTCTTCTAAAAGTCAGATAATTGTTCATTTCCTTGACATCTGATGGGAGGGCGTTCCACAGGGCAGGCCCTCTGCCTGGTTCCTTGTAGCCTCACTTCTCACAGGGAGGGAACCACCAGAAGGCCCTAGGAGCTGGACCTCAATGTCCAGGCTGAACAATGGGGGTGGAAACGCTCCTTCAGGTATACTGGGCCGAGGCCGTTTAGGGCTTTAAAGGTCAGCACCAACACTTTGAATTGTGCTCAGAAACATACTGGGTGCCACTGTAGGTCTTTCAGGACTGGTGTTATATGGTCTTGGCAGCCACTCCCAGTCACCAGTCTAGCCACAGCATTCTGGATTAGTTGTAGTTTCCAGATCACCTAGAGACCATTGCAATAGTCCAAGCAGGAGATAACTAGAGTATGCACCACTCTGGTGAGACAGTCCACAGGCAGGTAGGTCTCAGCCTGTATACCAGTTGGAGCCGGTAGACAGCTGCTCTGGACACAGAATTCACCTGCGCCTCCATGGACAGCTGCGAGTCCAAAATGACTCCCAGGCTGCGCACCTGGTCCTTCAGGGGCACAGTTACCCCATTTAGGACCAGGGAGTCCTCCACACCTGCCTGTCCCCTGTCCCCCCAATACTGTCTTGTCAGTATTCAAATAAATCAATTCAAATTCAAATCAATGGAACTTCCTTAGCACTTCCAAATCAATGTTAAATATAATTGGAGACATGTCAGACCTTTCTGGCACCCTGCAGGCCAAAAGCATCAAGAAGCAAACTCAGTGTGGCTTCCACCATTGAGAAATGGCCTAAAGTCATTGGAAAACTATGCCGTACTACCCTCAGCAAATGGCAGGTTAAACTGAATGGGCCTTAACAGTGTCCAAAAAAAAAAAAATCCCATCACTGGTACTTTTCTGATTTCTTCTTGACTCCACACTTTTGTACCTGTGAAAAGACAGCCAAAAACGTAAATTCTTAGCAGATCAATCATAATACCCTATTATTAAAGACATCTGAAAAGTCTTTGTTTCTTTTTAAATAATGGTTTGGTATATTTACGAAGAGGTTGCAATTTGCAAGGATGATTAAATAAGCAGTGCCTTAGGAAATAGGAAGAACTCAGGCCATATGGTTTGGCTCCAGCAGGCCCATAAGGAAACATTCAATTTCACCAGAGATTACAAGTAAAACCAAGAGAAGGTCAACTTAATAGAACCATCAAAGTCAAGATAAATGTAATGCAAAACCTGCAGAGATTTTCATCGGCACTTTGTTTGTTTTCTTATAGATTACGTTCATTGTTCTCAAAATGTGCAGGGCAACTATAGAAAATGGTTTTTAAATGATTACATAAAATGTGGTCTCTCCCTTATATACATATATGGTATTTGCATTCCAGTTTTACTCTGTTTCTAAAGATAAAAAAGGTTCTGTTTTACTAGAAAATATTTGAAACGTGTTATTTCCAATTCTGCCACTCTCAAATTGACTATGTTCAACTTAACATCCAACACTTGAACTTGCAATTTGTGTGTGAAATTTGACTGCAGAATTTGACTAGTCTTGTTGGACTTGTCTTGAATGTTTTGGCAGGTATTGAATACATATTCTCCTGAACTGTCAAATACTATCAACCAAAAATACTATTGTATCTCATCCAACATATACCATCAGTAAAGAAATGCTGTTCAATAACAATGATCCACTGCTAGGTAATGTTATACACAAACTGTCAGATACGATCAAATGTCATGTATCACTGAGTTGGATCAAAAAATTCTTGAGTGAAAATAATAGCCGTTAAGAGTATTTGTCCTCAGCTGGTGAGTTGAGAATCACTGTGTCACAATCGCCTAGTTCCTCATTTCAGGAAGTAGAATGTTAACATATCATTAACATATTCTCAAAGTGTTAATAGTTTATTAATGCTAACAGGTGTTGTTTCATGGAGGTCAGTAGGAAATTCCCCCATATCTTTGGACATAGTCTTTATTAGATTCTTTCCTTTTCAAAAAAGACAATGGTCTTGTTTTCAAGCCTCAGTCTATCATGTTCAATTTTGCACCTTAAAATTAAGAACAATCCTATATACAACGCTCTGTACACACCATCAGTTACTAATAGAAATTTTGAAAATCCACATGCAGACTGCAGGAATCTGACCATTGTGGGGTGTAATAATAATAATAATAATAATAATAATAATAATAATAATAATTTATTATTTGTACCCCGCCCATCTGGCTGGGTTTCCCCAGCCACTCTGGGCGGCTTCCACAGAAACCAAGAAACACTAAAATATCATACATTAAAAGCTTCCCTGAATAGGGCCGTCTTAAGATGTTTTCTGAATGTCAGGTAGTTGTCCATCACCTTGACATCCGATGGGAGGGCATTCCACAGGGCGGGCGCCACCACCGAAAAGGCCCTCTGCCTGGTTCCCTGTAGCTTCGCTTCTCGCAATGAGGGAACCGCCAGAAGGCCCTCGGCGCTGGACCTCAGTGTCCGGGCAGAACGATGGGGGTGGAGACGCTCCTTCAGGTATACTGGGCCGAAGCCGTTAAAACCTATGTTGTGATTCAAGGACCCAATCCCCGCTTGTGAAATAAAGACACGTGGACACGATATATTAGGTTGATATTAGGTTGATGGGCAAGAAAAGGCCACAACTTTATTGATTAAAGCATGTGAGAAGGTATTGGCTTAGGCATTGAACCACGGACAAAGACTCCACCCACTTGGAGTGAGGGGTGAGTCTGAAGAGGGGTTAACCACCAGTCGGGGGAGCCTGTTGATGCTAATACAACTATAAGCTCTTCCCTGATGTCACTGAGTGTCGTGCCATGGCCCCCCCCGCCACACAGGCATCGGACAGGATCCACAACCGCCAGATTCCTTTAATGGAATACCCAAAATTGAAGGGGTAGGCAATGGCCACACCTTGCCCTTCCAGACACCAACAACACATTCCAATGCCTAACCACCAAATACCACAAAAGTTGTGACGATTGCTACTTCGTAGGTGAAAAAAACCAAGAGGCCGGTGCCAATTAAATTGCCAATTGGAAAAAAACTCCTACCAGGCCCCCTGGGCAACCAGGGCGACCAACCAGAGGTCCATAGCAAAGTCAAGGGAAAAGCTAAGCTCTAAAGGGAGTGGTGGGTGGGTGACTCATGGCAAAATGTGAGCGCAAGGGCTGGCGCGGCCGCATTTGAGCAGCAAATCATGCCCCCTCTGCGCTTCCCGATTGGGTGCTCAACCGGGAGGCATGGCACGCCAGCCATGAGGATGGGGCAGGGGGCAGAATGCCCCCTGCGTGACGCGGGAATCGTCTCCCGCTCACAACACCTCCCCTCCAGGAGGAGGAAAGACCCTACTTTGACCTGGAGCAAGACTGCACCCTTCTCCTCCTCTACTTTCATTCAGTTTCTGCCACATGTATTTTCACAATAATCAAGTCCCCCCCCCCCACTCTGCAACAAAATGAGCATGAGTATATATTATATATATATTAACAGGTGTTCCTATCAGAACATTCCCCAAAATGAATATTTAAAAATTCCTCACATTGCTTCAAAATACAGTATATAAATATCACATGAAATAGAAACCTGTAATCTTAAAATGTAAAACCTGAAGAGCATGGGGGATGGGGAACTGGTCAGACGCTTTTCTTTAGGAGACAATAGTTTCTAACTATTGAGACACCATAACCAGGATGTGAACTACTTTCCTTTTGACCCATTATATTTTATGAAAGCCTTTTCATAATACAACACCATAATGAACAAACTAATCTAAATGAAAACAAAAACAGAACAAACACCAAAATGCAAAGTCCACTCTCAAGGGTAGATCTTAACCCTTGTCTCACATAGAAAAGTGTGGACCCTCCCAGTTCCCAGCTGGGAGCTTCCCTTTCTTCTCCCGGTTTCCCACCACATTCCCAGTTAGTGAAACCGCCTATGGATAACTGATAGGTATGATCAGTTTACCAAGTGGTTAACATGGGTAAGTCTCACTCCTTGATAAGACCCTCAACATTTGCCACAAATTAGAATGAGTGGCAGCAAAGTAAAAACCAAACAAACAACGAAAATTGTCTTTCTTTAATACAACCACTTCCTGTGGGCACTAGCAAGTGATGGATCAAATTAAACATTTCACTGTGGTGGCAGGGAGAAAGGCAGGGTAGCCTAGATAATATATGTCTCCATCTTTGGTTCAGTGTTTATTTTCCCCCACACCTTCTGTAATGTAGCATAAAACTTGCAAGAATAAAATCCAAGCTATCTCTTCCTCTGCAGGTCCACCTGTGCTATGCCAACAGGAGGTGATAAATAACAACTAAAGCAGTTTATTTGTGAGGTGCAAATTATGTCAAAAAAACACAACAACAGGGCCTCCAGTGGCCAGCCTTTATTACCTTACCTCCTCTGCAACCAATACTGTGGGTTGTTGACCAGCTGGCCAGACCAAACAGAAAAACAAATTGTAATAGAAATCCCAAAGCCATATGTCTAAACCTTATCTGAAATTTATTTCATAATCAGTTTTCCTCTTAATCTATCAGTACTGAATTGAGATAATCAGAATTGAGCACAGAATTCTAGGCATGGGCAGAGCTAGCCGTCCGGGCACCCAGAGTGGTGGCACATAAGCTGTGCACCCAGGGGCGAAGCCATCTGCCCACAGGGGTGGGGCAATCCATCGGTGCAGTGGTGATCCACCATGGGGGGATTTTGTCACCCCCCTCTGGGTTGACACCCGGACCGCCCCCCCCTTCCTATGCCCGATTCCAAGCAATGTTCCACCCATTGTGAACACAAAGTGCTATCATTAGCATATTCAGCAAATTTCATATGGTACCCAGAATTGAACAGAGCATTCCAAAGGGTTTCTAGCCAGTGAAGATATAGCTTGGTGTCATCCAACACAGAGGTGCACAAGAGATCAAATAGATCATTTGGATGTGTCTATCTCATTACAAAAATAAAACAATTCTATCATTTACCAGCACAGTTCCAAGTTTTAATTTTTCGTTGACTGCTGCTTGGCTGTTCTGATTGCAACTCTCTTGAGGATGCAATGAGGCAGAGAGAATTTGTTACTGCAGTCTGCGTGACAAGCATTTGCAACATGTGTATCACCAAAACAGCTGTTCAGTTTTTTTAATTTTGTTATTTTTTTTGTTAAATCCCCTTGGTTCTGGGTACTTGGGAAAAGAAAGCAACAAAGTTCTCACGTTTACTTAGTTCTTTCTCAATGACGTCATGAAAAGCGGGAAGCAGAACTTCCTCTGCAAAAGAAATTCAGTGGAATATCGTCTGCATACGTGAAGTTTAGAATGTATAAGAAAGAAACATGGGGGGGGGGATAATTGCTAAATATGCTTACACAGTTTTGCAGAGTTGTATACATGGAGAGGGGCTGTGCACTGCATTGCGTGCGCACTGTAAGGGGTGAGTACTCATAGAATCATAGAATCATAGAGTTGGAAGAGACCACAAGGGCCATCGAGTCCAACCCCCTGCCAAGCAGGAAACACCATCAGAGCACTCCTGACATATGGTTGTCAAGCCTCTGCTTAAAGACCTCCAAAGAAGGAGACTCCACCACACTCCTTGGCAGCAAATTCCACTGCCGAACAGCTCTTACTGTCAGGAAGTTCTTCCTAATGTTTAGGTGGAATCTTCTTTCTTGTAGTTTGGATCCATTGCTCCGTGTCCGCTTCTCTGGAGCAGCAGAAAACAACCTTTCTCCCTCCTCTATATGACATCCTTTTATATATTTGAACATGGCTATCATATCACCCCTTAACCTCCTCTTCTCCAGGCTAAACATGCCCAGCTCCCTTAGCCGTTCCTCATAAGGCATCGTTTCCAGGCCTTTGACCATTTTGGTTGCCCTCCTCTGGACACGTTCCAGTTTGTCAGTGTCCTTCTTGAATTGTGGTGCCCAGAATTGTGGACACAGTACTCAGGTGGTGAGTAATTCCAGGGGCGAACAGATTTTTTGTAATATTTGAAAAAATATATACAGGTTGAGCATCTATGGAAGTAGACAGCTTCAACAATCCAGCAGAAAAGCCAATGCCCAACATCAGATCCTCAGAGAGAGTCAGCCCCCTAAAAGTAATTTCCAAAGCTCTAAGTTTGTAGATTGTATATGTGATGGCCTGGGAATCTGATTCAGAGGCTGAACCGGAGGAATCCCAGCCTGCACAGCAGTCCCCGCCTCCAGGGCCGGATGAGCCGGGGCAGGGGCTTGAACCTGTGCCGGATCCTCAGGAGCAGACACCAGATGAATCCACTATGGCTCCGAAGGTGATTGAGGACCCATTGCCTGCAGGTGCTCCTCTCCCAGCCCTGTCAGGGGAAGGCGAGGTTGCCTCTGGGTCCAGTAACCCTCCAGCCTCTCCTGAGCTGCAGAAGCTCAGGGCAGAGAGGAGGAGGGAACTAAGTTCTCTGAGGAGGAGTGCTCGCCTTAAGGCCAGGAGAGGTGGGTCACCTGTGGGCCGGGACCGCCCCTGGCCTCAGAGGAAATAAAGGCCAGTCAGCCCGGTCCCAGGTTGCGGGAGCAACGTTGTTGGAAACCTGTTTCTGCCAGCACCCAGACCTGTTCTTCCAGAGTTCCCGACCTTGCCCGGCTCCTCGCGGTAACCTCCCCCCGGGACCAGCACAGCATCTATGGAAGTAGACAGCTTCAACAATCCAGCAGAAAAGCCACTATCCAACATCAGATCCTCAGAGAGAGTCAGCCCCCTAAAAGTAATTTCCAAAGCTCTAAGTTTGTAAATTGTATATTTTTGTGAATAGAGACTGTTGTTGTAAATTTTACAAAATGATATCATGGTGCATAAATATTTTTATAAATAAGTAAATTTAAAGCCACGCAGCTCCCCGACTCGCTGGGGTGCCCCTGAGAGGCCAGCGCCCTGGCGCGACACACCACTAAGCTCTATGGGAAAGACGGCTCTGACTGCGATAGCAATGGGAAGGGCAGGGAAGGGCAAGATGGAGCTTTGCTAGTTTCTTGAATTCTCAATACTGGTGTCTCTGCTGGTTACCAAGAGGGACAGACTGTGGGGAGTTCAGTGCAGTGTGGTTGCAGCAGCAGCAGTGCTGTATTGGTTTTGCCACTACACTTGCCCCACACTGACCTCCTTGCCACCTCCCCCTGGTAACCAGCAGAAACCCTGGCATTGGGGACCCAGGTAAGAAGTACAGCCCTGCCTCACCCTACCCCACTGATGGCTTCTGGAAGACTATATTGCACTAGATAGCCTGATGGATTGGCAGTATATGCAATTATTTTACTTTCATGTGATTACGTTTGAGGAGTTCTCAGAGCCAGTGAAAATCAGCTTCCTAGAATGCACGGAGCAAAATGCCAAATGGAACGTCATGAACTTATTACTGGACAAAAATTATATTGAATTTAAACCACTTGGAATTAGCCTTTTCGTAGCACCATGTGAGACAGAAAGTAACAGTCTGACTATTCCTAATATTGCATGAATCAGCCATCAGACTTTGCTAAGGTTGATTACTCTACTATGCAAGATCTTAAAAACCCAGAAAATTAAATTATCTACTGGAAAATAATGCTCTAATGAAGATACCATAATAAAGTCTTCTTTAAAGTTTAGCAAAACTTTCACCTACTGTAGTTCAGTTCCTAAACTTAATCCATCAATGTCCTTAGCATCTAAGTAGGCTGTCAGTGTGATTTAATAAAATAATCACCCATTTTGCTGAATCTAGTTTCTTTGTGCTTTCAGATAGCAGTTTCCCAAGGAGACAAGCTGTTAAGCCAATTGCTTTTTTGAACCAAAAATATGTGTGCTCTATATATGCTTACCAAAATTGCTAATTAATGATGATACTTGGATCCTAATTACTCTGTATTACTCCGTATAATGCTCATTTTTTCTTAATTGTTTCATTTCTAATTTCTCTCCCTTACTCTTTTCATCCTTTCACTTTTGTTTTAATCTGCACTTTTTAAAATATCCTTAGGTGTTATGCTACATATTAAATGTAGGACTGAGCCAAAACTTACCAGTTAACTTTGCAGCTGTATTTGCAGATGGAGAAGTTGCACCCTTTCCCCTATTTCATTGATCATTTGGTGCCACATGAAATTGCCGCACTGGAATCCCAACTACCACCTGCCAACTACCACTTGGTTTCTTTTTTGACTGTTTACAGCCATGATGTTCACATGATAAATGGTAAAGATAATCCTTTCAAGGGCAACAAAGAGAAATAACTTCTCACAGTGCAAACTATCCAATGGGTGCTTTGGGGACTCCATGAAAAACCCATACACATCCCCCTGGACAAATGTCCAAAAAAATGAGATGCTAGTACAGTAGTACCTCAGGTTAAGAACTTAATTCGTTCTGGAGGTCTGTTGTTAACTGGAAACTGTTCTTAACCTGAGGTAGCACTTTAGCTAATGGGGCCTCTCACTGCCACCACACCACCACCACACGATTTCTGTTCTCATCCTGAAGCAAAGTTCTTAACCCGAGGTACTATTCCTAGGTTAGCGGAGTCTGTAACCTGAAGCATCTGTAACCTGAAGTATCTGTAACCTGAGGTACCACTGTATTCAGGTAGGAAGAAATTCCACTAGAAAACTTTAGAATTTAAGACATTTGTTCTGGCATGTTTCTGAAAGCTGTGGTCTGGGTGACAAGGAATTGATGGATTGTGCCTCAGTGACTAAATTTGAGGGTTATCATAAGCAGATGTTCCAGTCTATACATCCTCCTTTCTTCAGATCAGACTTCTCCTAGAAAAAATGCCAATCTCATTGTCACTGTCATTTGGAACTAATGAGAAAAATACCATGTAATAATGATTCTGGCTTTGTTTTGATTCAGGCTGTTTATTAATGATGCATGCGAGCAAACACCTGCCTGTTTCCTAACCTTTTCTCCTCCCCAATTTGCTACTTATTTTTGCTTGACGTTGCTCACATGTCCCCATTTTACCCTCTTTTAAAGCTCATTACCTTGGCTTCCACAACACAGAAAAGGCAGCCCTATTCAAATGATGCCTCTTGGAAGCTGGGTTGGTTAACTCAACCCTTTTTTTCAGTGCTCCCATGATGCTCTGGGGATTTGACATGCCATCTGGTGGTAAGTAAAGTGGGAGATGGTGACAAGCACTTCTAGTTACAGTGAGGCCAAACATAGGCTGTGTCCAGGTACATTCATAGCATGTCTCAAATAATTCCAGGCACTGTCTTTGGTCAAGGGTTTCTGAGAACTGTAGCTCTGTGAGGGGTAAGCCATGGTTGTCTTCATTTTGTGGGGGAAAGAATGGGTTTTAAAGATGTCGTGTGCACAAACCCATAGCACAGACAACAAAGCCAGCCATAAAAAAGTCACAGTTCTATATTTAGAGGGAAAACAAGGTGAGCTAGTTTTTCCTCAGGAAATATTCAAAGCTTCTGTATTGCTGAAGGTTTCTTCTAAAAAGGTAAAGGTAAAGGACCCCTGACAGTTAAGTCCAGTCGCAGACAACTCTGGGGTTGTGGCACTCATCTCGCTTTACAGGCCGAGGGAGCCAGCGTTTGTCTGCAGACAGTTTTTCTGGGTCATGTGGCCAGCATGACTAAGCCACTTCTGGCGCAATGGAACACCGAAACCAGAGCAGCACATGGAAACGCCGTTTACCTTCCTGCCGGAGTGGTACCTATTGATCTACTTGTGCTTTTTGGCGTGCTTTTGAACTGCTAGGTTGGCAGGAGCTGGGACTGAGCAGCGGGAGCTCACCCCGTCATGGGGATTCAAACCACCGACCTTCTGATCGGCAAGCCCAAGAGGTTCAGTGGTTTAGACCACAGTGCCACCCTCATAGCCCCCAAACCTCAAGTCTCTCTCTGTGGAAACTGCAGGAAGCCGACTACATAAGATGCAGCCACAAGTTTAAATCCAGAGGAAGTCGGTCACATTTTAATCTCATTGAAATAAATGGGACCTAAATTAAACATGACTTGCTGGTCCCATTGATCCTTGGGTGCATTTGTATACTTGATCTTTATCCATCTTGGCTGTTAAAATCAACTCCGGTTTAAATACCTGCATTTGGGAAGTTGGTAATACCTCCCTCTGAGAGGCTTTTACCTGTGGTATTGAAGGTTGTGGCATGACCCCTATTGTGGTGGGTAAATGTTGCATCCTTATTGATTTGAACAACCATCATCTGGTATCCCCTTTGTGGTCAAGGTGTGTGAGCAATGAAACTTCACAAGATTCTGGATAAAAATCTGTGCAACCTTGAAATTATCTGAAAAATTCCCTAAATGAGACTTCCTATCTCCAGATCCAATCCTCCATCTTTTGCCTAAATTACGGTACATTTGAATTACAAATGTATGGGCATATATATGTACAAATAGTATAGGCATATATGGGTGAAATCCATCTGTTTTGGTATAATATTCTCAACCCTGCAGTTTATTTGGGGCATTTATCTACAAAAATCAATATGTATTGGGAGCAGAAAATCACAGCTGTTCGTAGCATCCCTAACATATGCACTGCCTGTGTTTACACATATACACACAGATAGAAACTAAAAATATGTATATGTCTTGGGGATACAAAGTAAACTAAATGCTTTGTTTATTTCTTCAGTGGAAGTGGTGAACAGTTTCTTTCTACTTTTTTTAATGGATATCTATAATAGTAAGCTGATAACATGCCCCTCTGAAACCCCTCCATTCTATGCCAGAGTAGATCTACACACACACACACACACACACACACACACACCATTTGCATGTTTCTAAGGTGCTGCAGGATGGAGCATTGTAAGACTGAATGAAGATCGTGTTCAAATGGTAGAGAAGAAGATGAACAATCTGGGATGTGTACAGAGGATGGTGACCAAGATGATAAAGGGTCTGGAAACCAAGCTTTATGAGGAACGGTTGAAGAAACTGGGTATGTTTAGCATGGAAAGGAGGAGACAGGGAGGAGATCAGATAGCCATCTTTCAATATTTAAAGGACTGTCACGTGAAGGATGGAGCAAGCTTGTTTGGTCCTGCTCTGGAGGCTAGGACTCAAACCAATGTATTCAAGTTACAATAAAGGAGATTTCAACTAAGCATCAGGAAAAACCTTCTGACAACTGTTCAACAGTGGAATGGATTCCCACAATAGGTGGTAGACTCTCATTCATTGGAGGTTTTTAGGCAGAGGGCAAGAAGGAGGAGGAGGAGGAGGAGGAGGAGGAGGAGGAGGAGGAGGAAGAGGAGTTTGGATTTGATATCCCGCTTTATCACTACCCTAAGGAGTCTCAAAGCGGCTAACAATCTCCTTTCCCTTCCTTCCCCACAACAAACACTCTGTGAGGTGAGTGATGCTGAGAGACTTCAGAGAAGTGTGACTAGCCCAAGGTCACCCAGCAGCTGCATGTGGAGGAGTGGAGACGTGAACCTGGTTCACCAGATTACGAGTCTACCACTCATAACCACTACACCACACTGGCTCTGGCCATCTGCCATGTATGATCTAGTTGAGATTCCTACACTGCATGAGGTTAGACTAAATTGGGGTCCATTCCAGCTCTACAATAGTATGATTCACCCACAGCCCTTATAATGTAGTTCATGATGCAGGCAGATGTGGGAACAATCGTCACTGTTGAATCACATAACCTTTCATGAAAAATTGGAGATTTCAGACCTTTGCATAAAGGACCAGCTTTGTGCAGTATCTCCATCCTGTAAATTGTGAGCATGGTAGAAAGGTACACAGGAAGCTGTGTTACTAAGTCAGATAATTAGTCCTTCTTACTCAGTATCTACAGTGACTGTCAGCGACCCTACTGTGCTAGGGCTCTTCCCTCCTAAAATACATTCTTCTACTGCAACAAGATCTCAGGTTAAGGTGATTTTTTTTTTAAAAAAAAGAACTTGAACATCCCTACCACTGGTTTGTTTTCCAGTGCACAAAATGTAGCAGCTCTTCAGTACTTGAATAGACTTCAACTCTACTTGAACCATACAGTATTTTCAGAAATAGTTAGAAACCATTCCTTTTGTTTTTCTATCTGTCTGTCTGTCAAATCTAGCTCCATCTGTGATCAGGTCTCACAAAGATCCCCGCTACAAATGTCTAAAATATCCATTGCAAGTATCTAAAATATTTCTGACATGACAGGATATGACAGACACATTATGATTTAATTCCACGATCAATATGCTTTTCAAATATGTATCAATCTCATTATTTGCAGGGATTAAAAAGTCATTCATAAAAGTGGTTTATGTTCAAGTGGTTTATACAGAATTTCCCCCTCCCTAATTAAGTCATTTTCATTCCCTCATGACACAATCTTCATAGCTGATTGAACACAGAGGCTGAATAAGCATAATCTTTTCTAATAATTTCAGTATGTTCTGTTAAGTGTCAGAGTCAGCGTTAGCGATGATTAAGTTAAGCTAACTCTGACTCATCTTGTAAAAGGAATATTGTAGCCGGTGTTGCACAGGAATTAATTACTGGGAGATGTATAGCATTACACATTGACATTTTAAATGATGCATTTGTTCTCCATTAAGGGCCAGAGGTAGCATGCTAATTCCCTCAATCCCGGGTCAAGATGGGTCAGCAAAAGGTTGAGGATATATAGCAATGCAAATTTCGGCACTCTGAATAATCATTCTTGTGTCAGTAGGTTCTGCCAAGAGAGCAATGACAGTAGATTAAGTGATTCTTGAACAAAATGATGTCATATTAACATCTCTGGGGTAAAGAGGCTAAACTATTCTTCATAGGCCATAATGATTTTCCTCTCTTCCTCATTCTGCATACTGGCTCTTCTTACCCGTTCCAGAACTGTGTTTGGAGCTTTGAATGAGTCTACTGTGGTCTACTGGATCTCTATCCACCAATGAACCAATTGGGCTCTTTGAGTAGTGCCCAGACTTTGTTCCCAAGAACCCTGGAGTTTCTCATAAAATTGCATGAATGTTGCCACGAGCCCAGCAGTCTTGTATGGCTTTGAGGCACCTGGGGGGGGGGGTTGCCATAAAATATGAACTGGGCCAGAGTTGTACCAACACTGGGAATCTATGACTGGGCAGCATTCATTTCCCCATATGAACAGTCAGTCCCATTTCTGACCCTGCTTTGTCCTCTCTAGATCCACACAACCAGAGCCAAAGCTCCAGACCTAAGCAAAGCAACACCATGCACACTTGTGTCATTATTTTAAGGTGTCGCTATGTTTTTAAATCAAATCCTTTGTCTTATGCAGATAATCATCCAGTATACAAATGAGAACTTTTATAGGGTTCAGGTTCATACACACAGCCTACTTGTTTCTGGCAAATATGAAGAAGGATAATACAGTCATACCTCGGGTTACAGATGCTTCAGGTTGTGAGTTTTCGGATTGCGCACCGCGCTGAACCCGGAAATACCAGAATGGGTTACTTCTGGGTTTCAGCACTTGCACATGTGCAGAAGCACTAAATCGTGCAGACGCGGCGCTGCAGGTTGCGAACTCTGCGGGTTACGAATGTGCCTCCTGCACGGATCACGTTTGCAAACCGAGCGTCCACTGTACTGTACATAGGAAGCCTATGTGTACTGATGACTTTGAATACATGAACGTCCGTGGCGGAGCCAGTGGTCATGATATATATCTGTCCATTTCAGTTTCCCTAAAATTCTCATTTATCCCATCTTAAGTTCAGTTTGTCACATTCAGTTCAGTTTGCTTATTTTTCAAAAAGTTTTTATGAAAATTCACAAGCATTTTTGTGTGCATTTCTGCCAATTTACATATTTTGGCAAGCTATTTCTCCTCCTAAAATGCATTTTGGAATGTGATATTCACTAATATATGCATTTCCTGCAGATCCCCCCCCCCAATTTACCAAACCTTTGTGAACATTATGACTTCAAAAACTGCATTACAAAATTCATAAATGTAAAAATTCTGAAAGAATGCTGTGTTTTGGTTTACATATTGTTTTTAGGGCCTTCTCGGTAGTGGCGCCCACCCTGTGGAATGCCCTCCCATCAGATGTCAAAGAAATAAACAACTATCTGATGTATAGAAGACATCTGAAGGCAGCCCTGTTTAGGGAAGTTTTTAATGACGGATGTTTTAATGCATTTTTAATCTTTTGTTGGAAGCCACCCAGAGTGGCTAGGGAAACCCAGCCAGATGGGCGGGGTAGAAATAATAAATTTCTATTATATTATTATTGTTGAGATGTGTGCATTGTAATAGGTGCAAGCCAAACTGAAATTCTATTCCAGCCCTAGCATGACTCCAATACCTGCCTCTACATAATTCAGGTCTACATTGGATTACCATTTACAAAGCTGGCTTGTGTGTGTGTGTGTGTGTTTTAAATGACAGCCATATTTCCTCACAGATTGAGTGTCGTTATACACATCCAAAATCAAAAGGATCATAATTTTAATACTTAACATTTATTTCATTTATGGTCTTCTCTTTCTTCTCAGACAGGGCTGGCACCAATTCTCATTAATTATTGGCTCCAGCTTACATATTTGCCAAGTGAGAATTACTGTGTCACTGTTTTGTTTCATTGCATGTCTTTTGCCTACACCAGCCACTGTGTTTCAATGCATCTTCTGTATTTAATTTTAATGTAACCTTCTCTGGGATTGCTTCGTCAATGAAGAGCAGGACACTTTCAAGTTCTCAGATTACTTCACATCCATTATCTCTTTGTAACCTTACAATTACCATGTATGGCAAGGGCAGCCAACATGTTGCTCTCTGGATATTGTTGGACTACATATCCCATTTCCCTGACCTTTAGCCATTCTGGCAGTGGCTTATTGGAGTTGTAGTCTACCACCACATAGAGGGAACCATTTAGGCAGCCGTTGATGTAAGAATTTTCATTATTATTACCTCCCATATTGCAGATGGTGGCCTGGGGCAAGGAGAGAATAGATTTGCTAAGGTCACCTAGTGAGTTGATGACAGAGGCAAAATTCAACCTGGGCACTTCCTTATGTGTAGCTCAGCCCCTTAGCTACTCCACCAAATGATCTGCAGCTTTAATAAAGTATATCTGTGGTGTTGTTGTTTTTTAAAAAATATATATTAAAGGGGAGATCAGAAATATTTATTCATAGACTACTCCTACCTAATGCCACAAAGATGTTAGATACCCCAATAAGTTAGAGCAAGACTCTTTCCCAAAGTTCCTGCCATTTCTCTTTCCCAGAGATTGTATAAATGCCTCTATTATTGCAATACTTTTTATTTTTTTATTATTTACAGGCTCCGGGGAGAAAAATGAAAATCACTCCAAGGAAGAAAGGGTCTCCCAAGCCTTTGCTGCTACATAATCACATGGCTTCACAGAGCTGCTTTACAAAATTTTAAATTCTTTGAACTACCCAGAATAAAATTACTAGTTATTGTTGTCCTTCAGTGGGGCTTCTAGGTTAGAAACAGCCTAACAGAGGAAAGAGGAGTATCCCAGCATAAAATATATGCCTCTCTGACTGCAGTACACTGTGTGGTTTTCCTTTCTTCCTAGGGCTTAACTACATATTACATGCAAATGTGAGTTTCAAAAGGAGTTTGGTGGTTTTATGTTTTGAGGGTTGTTGTTTTTTTGCAGAAAAAAGCAGCTTTGGAAAGAGGGAAGCAATGGAAAGTAAACTGGCTCATTAACCCATTCTCTGCCTACTGCTTCTTCCCTATTCCTGGTTGTTTGCCCCAATACGGGGTTCTCAATGTGTGCTTGGCGTAGCAGAGAATGTCATTTCCAGTCTGTTCCAAGGCTGTCTTTTGAAACATCTGGACTGCTTTTTGATATAGTGGAACTACATTTCCCAGAATGCCAAGCATAGCAGGGAACATATCCCCCACCATTCTGGTACTGACCTCCTTGGGGATATATAGGTTACATCTGGGCCCACCACCAGTTTTCATCCACAGCAGAAAGTGTCCTGTCCAAGGAAGGCCAAGGACCTTTACGTGATCTATTTTGAAACCTTACGGGATCTAGTAAGTCTGTGAACCCAGAATCCCAAATGTGGTAGCAAGAGCTAAGGACTGGGTTCCTCTAAGCAACTTGTCATTTGAGTCAAGCCTACTGAGTTGATTACCATAACTATTTGCCTACCCACCATTCCCTGCTTCTAGACTATTTTCCTGGACAGTTAGTAAACAGTCAACATTTAATGTGAAGGAACTTGCCTAAAGCACCTCATTTGTCTTAAGGTTCACCGGAAAGTATCAGGATTTTTGGATATTTACTTCAGAAATCTGAAGAGTTCCCAGTAAATGTCAGCATTCACGGAGTTGGAAGTATTAGCCAAAACATTAAAAAAAAAAAATCTTTTTCATGTTGGTTAACTTTATATTGATTCAAAAACGAAAAAAAGAACATCAGCAATGAAAAAGAAGACATTATTTCAGTGCTTCCAGCTAGTTTTCATTCAAAGCATTTTTCCCTAGACACAGTCTGAAGATGTTGACTTGATGTAACAACAATAAACAGGCTTTTCGCATTCCCATTATTCAAAGCTCTGCATTTGTATATAATAATCTTTCTTGGAGTTCCACTTACTTGTGTTTCCGGACAGCAGTTCAATCAAACAAAACAAAACGCTATCAAAAACCTATTTCAGGTTGCATTTCTATTCCACCACACATACGTCTGAAGAACACAACTTTTACCCGTCTCGGCATGATAGCATTATCATGCTTTCAACACACTTCTGATGATATATTGAAATCAAAAGATGGTTTGTTTCTCAAGATCCTAATGGATCGCTTATTTTTTTTAAAAAAGAAACTCAGCAAGGTTTTATTGTAACAATATAAAACTAACACTGTTGTCATTGATTTCTCCCCTCCAATAGTAGAGGGAAATGTTGGTGGCTGTACAGTCAAACCTCTTCTTACGTCTGCCTCCACTTGTGTCCATTTTGCCCAACGTCTGCGAGAAACCTGGCAGTAACCGGCCGATTTGCCACTGTTTGTGCATGTGCAGAAGTGGCACTCGCCGTTAGCACATGTGCAGAAGTGGACAATCGTCGCCCATGCCTGTGCACAACGGCACCTCTCCCAGTGACCCATTTCGACCTCCGGAATGGATTATGGTCGCAGGTAGAGGTTCCACTGCACACAGCTCATAAGGATGCTCTCCAGCCCAATGCCGTTGGTGAGATTTCATTTCTTACGTGTCAAATTCAGAACTCTCTTCCACCACCAAATCATGAAATCTGACTTTCATGAACTGTTTTGCTGCTTTTATTTTTGCACATTATCTACTCTCAATTTTGAAATTGTGAGTTTTGTTTGGGGGTGGATGGATGTTAATCATATTGATTTCTATGCTGTTGGTAGGGGAAATTGGTTATTTTCTTACTGGCTTGCATATGCAATAAAAAAGGAGCCACAGTAGGGCTCCTCCTGTGTTTGCTCCCATGTTACATTCAATTTGTTAGTTAGCTTTTCTACTAGGGTGGTTTCCCAAACAGTGTGGTACCAGTGGTCCATGTTCACTCCTGATAGATCCCTCCATTGTGCAGTTATGACACTTGTAGCAGCTGAGAATAAGTGGCTTATGAATTATTTGCCATGTGAGTGCACATTATTGTCTTGGAAGGTATTTAGTAGGGCCTGTTCTGGAGTTGCTTCTATTACCTGTTTTGCTATTTTGCAGGTTTCTTGCAAGAGTAATATCCAAAAGGATTGAATTTAGCTCCTTTTTTGTAATTTTGATTAGGGTGGGTTTTTTTATGTTGTTAGTCTCTACTTTTGATTTTGCATTAATTTGGGGGAAAAAACAACCCTTTATATAAACTGGGAGACAGTTTTCAGCAGAGCACTTCATTTTGCATGGAAGGATAACCATGTGATGTTGTCAGGCTTCAGGGAATCCGATCCCTCCCCTGGCGGTGGCAACAAAACAGATAAAAAAAGAAAAGATCTTATCAATTACTTTATTCAATAATCACAATGAGAGAGAAGGCAATGCGGTCTCTCTCTAGAAATGGTGTTGCTCAAAGTAGTAGAAGAAGAAGAGTTTGGATTTGATATCCCACTTTATCACTACCCTACGGAGTCTCAAAGCGGCTAACAATCTCCTTTCCCTTCCTCCCCCACAACAAACACTCTGTGAGGTGAGTGGGGCTGAGAGATTTCAAAGAAGTGTGACTAGCCCAAGGTCACCCAGCAGCTGCATGTGGAGGAGTGGAGACGTGAACCCGGTTCCCCAGATTACAAATTTACCACTCTTAACCACTACATGACACTGGCTCTCAAGTAAAGCCGAAACCCCCCTACTTCTCTCTTATCATATGTCATCCCAGCTGAGCTAGGCTTTCTGTCTCTGAGCTTTCTGTTCGGCTACTCTCACTGCACAACTAGTCCTGGGGCAGGGGGTCTCAGGAATGCTCTCCAAAGACACTAAGCCTGTCAGCTGTCTCTTCCTTGGTGTTTCTTCTACATGCTGTTCCTCTTCCAATATTTTCCAGCTTTTCCTCTCTTCAGTCTCTGAACTATGTCTTTCTGCAAACCACTGTTCTAAATCTATACTGTCCTCCTCTTCTCAGAAAGGTTCCACACCATTCCTCCTAGTCCAGGCCCTGACAGATGTGGTCCTTAGTCAGCCCCTGTGTAATCGTGTTGTATTTTGTTTGCACACTACCACATGCTAGCACACCCTCCCTCTCAACCCTAGACTGCTGGTGTGTTGATACTGCATGGAGGAAGGGACACAGGTTAAAACATCTTTAAATGAGATACTGAGCCACATCAACCCCTGCAGATGTGTGTGTGTCTGCTCACATTTCACATAAATCACCCCTATTTTTGGCAGAAGAAGACAATGGCAAAACAGAAGCACTTTTTCTGTTCCCAGTTTGGAGCTAACAAGATTCATACATTCTACAGGAAGAGATTGCTAGTTTTCTATTATTATTTTTCAAATCTAATTCGACATTCAGGAGTGGGGGGTGGACATGTTGCTCAGGAATATCACTTCCTGACAACTGACCAAAATATAGCTGTAGTCATCCAGATGGTGCTCTGAAAAGGCTATTGTGCTTGTTTCCTGACATTTCCAAAGTTCATGAGATCCTGAGCAATGATGAAAGGTTATCGCTAGACTATACAGGCAATGACAATTTCACCAGTTTTCACAAGTTAGCCCAGCTTCTCTATTAAAAATAATGCCTGCCTCATTCTCCAATTGTGTCCTCTGTGCTTCAGATTTAATTCTTCCTGTTTTTTGTGTTTTTGCTTTTTTTGCTTTTTCTCACCAAGGAACCCTGCAGACATTATTTTTGTATTACTGAGCATTCATTGTGATTTGTCCTCCTGATGTTATCAGACACAATCATGCTTTCAATGCCATTTGTACTTGCAAAAGTTTTGAGATGCTCATATTGGCCTTTTTGTTTACCATAGGCACATTAGTAACCATGAATGGATGTGTACTGGAAAGTTGACAGTTTTAGAATTTTTTTCTACTAAATACAAGTAAATTAAGCTGCTAAATTAGATCACCCACCAGGGAGTCAGGAAAATTTTCTAATGCAAACTTACAAAAGTTTCTGGAAAACTCACATCACTGATTTTAATTGCTTTTATTGCTGAATCATATGGCATTTATATGAACTTTTAGTCAAATGGCGTTTATAGGCTTCTTCTTATTTTCCCCTTTATGATATACTTCTTATATTTTTCACAAGAATTAATAACATTTCTTTTGTGTGTGCATCATGAGGGGCAAGGAAATATGATGTAGCTCATTTCCTGCAGACAGAATTTCAATGACCCACTTCAAAAGGCTGGAGGCTCTGTACCACCAGATCATAATGAGAGGCTTGCTTGGCCTAGAGCAGTGTTTCCCAACCGGTGTTCCGCGGCACAGTAGTGTGCCGGGAGATGTTGCCTGGTGTGCCGCGGCGGCTACAGCGGCAACCTCGGGCGGCTCCTGAGGCGGCGAAGGCGGCCCAGCGGCCGGAGGCGAAGACGGTTGCGGCTGCTCCCGACGCTCACCAGCGGCCTCCTCTTCCTCGCCGCTGCTGCTTCGCGGCTTCTCCTCCGCCTCCTCCTTCTCCTCGCCACCGCCTTTTTCGGGCTCCGGCTCCTTCTTCCCCTCAGGCTCCTCCGCGGAAGGCCCGTCCGGCAGCTCGGCCTCCGAGTCGCCGCTGCTGCTGCCGCCGCCGCCTCTTTCTCCTCCGCTACCGCCGCCGGGCTCTCCTCCTCCTCCTCCTCCGGGCCCCTCGTCCTGGGCGGGCAGAGCGGCGGGGGTCTCGGCGGCCGCCGGGCTCTCCTGGGTCTCCTGCATGGGGGGCTACGCGGCCTTCCCGCTCGCCTCACACGCGCGGCGCACGAACAGGCAAGGCGGCGCGCTGGGCCGAAAAGGGGGAGGGAGGGGGTACAGAGCGCGCTGGCGCGCGCGCAGGCGCGCGCACAGGCAAGGCGCCCTCTCGCCGGGCTATGTGCGTGAGAGCGGACCCGGCGGCGAGTCTCGCGAGAGGGGCAGGGACCAACTCGGCAGACGAGAGGGGGAAGGAACGGATTATATGTTAATTTCCTATGTTAATGGGCTAGGACAGGGTTTGCGATCGGTTAACGCCCAGTTATGCTTTCCCCCTAGGAATTAGGCGTTTCGGTCTTGAGGTACGCTCGCTTCACACCCCACTTGGAGGTTCCCCGGCAAGGGGGAGGGAAAAAAATTGAAAGTTACACCCTCCCGGCGTGACGCTGCGCGCTGACGTCATGGGGCGGGGCTTTAATGGTGGTGTGCCGTGAGATTTTTTTTCAGTAAACAGGTGTGCCGTTGCCCAAAAAAGTTTGGGAAACACTGGCCTAGAGCAAAGAGGAACTTCCCATGATAAATTTTGCTAGTCTAATTTCCTTTTATGCCAAAGTTGTTTTGCCTGGAGAGAACTCCCCATTCCCCGCCTCAAATTTACTTCAATATTTGCTTTTTAGACAACCTTGTGAAGCAACCTTTGCCAATGGCAGTTACAAATTGCAAAGCCAAATTTTGTCAAAAGAAGCCAGGAGCTGTGGCAATGAGTTGCCAACATAATTGCTGGAATAATTCATTACAAAGTCTTCAAGCCTCAGCAATTAGTTTCCATATTCTGAATGTATGTAGAACTGCAAGAAGCCTTACATTAGCCTAGCTGTGAGACCCAGGTGGAATTTGCACACACACACACTGTCAGGGAACTGCCATCGGAGCCAGGTGGAGAGGGAGGGCTCCAGAGGGATTCCGGAGAGCGTCCCGGAAGGGAGAGAAGCAGCACATCTTCTGGGGAAGGAAATCAGCATAGCACCAGTGGAGAAGGGGGGCAGATGGGGGAATCGGAGAGGTGGCTCCATGACTCCTCGCCGGGGACTAGCGGGGAGAGCACGGGTCCTCCGCTGCCCACACCCTCCCTGCGCAGAAGGCTTCCATGCAGGGAGATTAGGCAGAGACTAGGCGTCAAAGAACTTCTTTGCTGGAAGAAGTTCAAGAAACGCCCACTGACGGATTCTGCCAGTGATTGAGACAGCCACGGGCGAGTGGCTGTCCGGACAGAAACGGTTCACTCAGGCAACACAGCCAGGTGTGGCGCTGATTTGCGCACGAGTAACCCCTAGAACCATTACACACACATAGATAAAAATGCTGTGGAAATGTGTTTTTCTTTTTTAAAACGTTTTGAAAAATACTTTTGAATTTTGCATAGCTCACCGCCGCCATCTAGTGTCGTATTTGTATATTGCACTTTATGACACATTTAAAACGTTTTATTTGCAGCTGTATAGCTGAGTCCCCAGTGTGGTGTAGCGGCGAGATTGCTGGATTGCGGATTCCCCGGTTCCAATCTTTCCCCACACATGAAGCTTGCCTGAAGATTCACCATATCTCAACCTCACCTATTTCACAGAGCACAGATAATCTGCAGGTAAATCCAAGGTAAGCCACCTTGAGGGCAATGGTGACCTACACGTGAGAAATAATATAAAACCACAGGAGCTTAGAGTTGCAAGTGAAATTCAAAGTAATTTGGGTGTTCTACTACAGGCACTACTGGGACACGGGTGGCGCTGTGGTCTAAGCCACTGTGCCTAGGGCTTGCCGATCGGGAGGTCGGCGGTTCGAATCCCCGCGATGAGGTGAGCTCCCGTTGCTCGGTCCCAGCTCCTGCCAACCTAGTAGTTCAAAAACCCGTCAAAGTGCAAGTAGATAAATAGGCAGGAAGGTAAATGGTGTTTCCATGCACTGCTCTCGTTTTGCCAGAAACAGCTTAGTCATGCTGGCCACATGACCTAGAAAAACTGTCTGCAGAAAAACTCCAGCTCCCTCAGCCTGTAAAGCGAGATGAGTGCCGCAACCCCAGAGTCATTCGTGACTGGACTTAACTGTCAGGGGTCCTTTACCTTTACCTTTCTACTATAGGCAAATCACCTCAGGGAATTCAAGGAAACCAAAAGAATCTAAATATGACCAGAGAAATTTCTGTTTCCCATATCCCTATGTCAGCAGTAGCCAAAATGTTACCCTCCAGATGCTACTGCAATATAACTTTAAGAAGCCTACCCAGCATGATCAATAGGTAGGAATGATGGGAGTTTTAGTCCTGCAAAATCTGGATGGACATTAGATTGGTTACCTCTCTACTCAATTGTCACCAGGCTTTGTCTAAAGCAACTTTAGGAGATTCTTACTCAGAAAGATGTGAGGTATTATAAGAGAAGCAAAAAATATGTGTGTGTGTAGATGTGGCAATTTCTCAGGTGGTCCTGGATATCCGTACACAAGACATCACAATATCCTTTCCCAAATTAGAAATGATCAGAAATAAATTACTTCTCTTTTGTTTAGATCAGAGGACACAACTGCCATCCCTTTTTCAACTGTCCATTCTGAAAACCAGCTATCAGTGACTTTAATACATCTTAGTTTTAATATCTGCGTGTTCAGACACAGAGACCTCCCCCCTAAATAAACACACATTTGACTCAAATTTTAGTTTTGGTTTTTGGCAGAATTTAGGCCACAACTTTATTGATTACAGAAAGTGAGTGCTTGCATAGGCTCTGGTTCAACTAGCTCCCTGCACCCTTGCAGGTAGCGCTGACCCAGAGCTCTATCATAGGTCAGCCAAGGGTGAACACCTGACGTAAGTGGAAAACCCGGGAACAGACTATGTCCACTCCCCAGATGCTCCCCTGGACTCAGGCATGGGCACAACCCCTTTTCAGGGGTTGACCAAACCAAGCTGAGTTCCTGGATTCCTTTAATGGAATACCCTTCACATAGGGATGGCGAGACAGTTCTCCCATCCCTATCACCTGAACCAGTGCCTATCTGCAACCTTACAAGTTGTGGCGATTTGCTACTCGGCAGGCGAAACCCAAATGGCAACAGCCAGTCAGCCAAGTGGGGGAAATTCCTGCCATGCCCCTGTCCCAATGACAGACGACACATGACAGCATAGCAAGGTCAGTCGCAAAATGCCCTAAATATAGGGAGAGGTGGGCAGGTGTTCCAATGCACAAGCCAAAAGAGGAAGCTCCAGGTCACACTCATAGGTATATATAGATCCCTCAGTCCGTTTAGACAGCTACCCATTGGCTAGATTAAACCCAGCAACGAGGGACCTACCAATCAGGTGTTGTGGCTGTCCAATATACCCGCCCACAACCAGGAGGTCAGTCTCCAGGTCTCACCGCAACACATACCTTCTTTTAGGGAGGACACGCTAAAGCATTTCAAGAAAGAATACATCACCCAGCTCCAATCATAGACTGGACATTTCCTTACATTATTAAGATATTTGCATTGGATCCTTCTGCTAGAATTCTAAAATCCCATGCCAATCAATATGAATTTTGGCCTCAGTTTACGAAGCTGCCCTTTTTGTGTATGTATGTATGTGGGGGGAGGAGATCATGAATATCAAAAGAGCCTGGTCTTAAAGGCATTTAAGCTTGATTCAATAGCTCTAGTCACAAAGTGAAACATGCTCCTTTCATCGTCCCCAGAGTGATGTAAGATGTTTTACTATTCCCTTCTGTGCCCACTGCCCCTGCCCCCCATTTCCCAGTCCCTGCTGTTTTGCAGTAAGCATTCTCATTATTGTAATATAGATATTTATTTGAAATATGCCCATTCATAAGTCGGAACAGCTGTGCTCCAGGGATTTGCTTCCAAAGGAGAGAGAATGCAAATGGGCTCAGTGCTGGAAATAGGCAAAGCCAGAAAGAGGAAGAAGGCCAAACTCAACATGACAGTGGCAAAATCAGGTATAGAGGCAGTGTGAAGAGGGTGACCACAGGGATTGGAAACCAGAAGCCCAGGGGCCAAATGTGACCATAAAATCCTCTCTAGTAGCCCTTGGGGTTCTTTTTCCAGATCATGCCCCTTCCACAACAGTAGCCCTGCTCCACACTCTTTTGAATGCCTGGAGTATGTCATTAAACTATGATGATGCCTCTTGATGTGTGTGTGTAAAAACCTCTGGTTTGGGGATAGCTAGAAGGTAGCTTCCTATAGTAAGAAAAGATCTACATCTATTGCCTCTAACCCACTACTGGTACACACACACACACACACACACAGAGAGAGAGAGAGAGAGAGAGAGAGAGAGAGAGAGAGAGAGAAGGTTGTCCACGAAAGAGATTGATTGATGCTTTTCAACTTTATACATTTCCCTAATTTTACAATCATTTAAACATTTCAAAACTTGACTTCCTTCCCCCTCGTTCTGCGGTTCCTTAAATTTATTTTTTAATACCTTCTGCATATCCAAATTAACTTAATCTGCTCATTTAGTCATCTACTTTAAATATATACAGTGGTATATATATACAGGTTACAGATGCTTCAGGTTACAGACGCTTCAGGTTACAGACTCCACTAACCCAGAAATATTACCTCAGGTTAAGAACTTTGCTTCAGGATGAGAACAGAAATCGCGTGGCGGCAGCACGGAGGCAGCGGGAGGCCCCATTAGCTAAAGCGGTACCTCAGGTTAACAGTTTCAGGTTAAGAGCGGCCCTCCAGAATGAATTAAGTTCTTAACCCAAGGTACCGCTGTACTCTTATAAAACTGCAGGTTATTACAATAATCCTGCCAATGTTCTTATCTGTTTACAATTTATCTGTAAATATTCAATAATCCATTTCCATTTTATTATTTTAAAAAGTTTGTTATCTTGCATATTCCATAAGTTTTCGTATCTATTCTTCCTTAGCTGGGACTTCTGCTTCTTTCCATTTTGGGGCAAGCAACATTTTTGCCGCAGGTTTTTAGCTGGGGCAATTAGAATAAGATCCACGATTTGATTATTGATTTAAAACCTAAAATGTATTTTATATAACTGACTTTTTATTTTTATTGTTTGTATATTGTATTGTTGTTTTATTGCTATGGCCGATGGCTGACGCAAATAAAGATTCTTTCTTTCTTTCTTGCCACTGTAATAGCATACATGAATAAGTTTCTATACAGTTTTGGTAGTTCTGTCCCTATAATTCCCAAAAGAAAAGCTTCTGGTATTTTTTTATCTTTTTTTACAAACGTTATTTTAAACATACTTTTCAATTCATTATATATCATTTCCCAGTAACCTTTTAACAAGACCACCACATATGATAAAAAGAACCTTCCTTCTCTTTACATCTCCAACACTTAATTGATTTAGATTTATACATTTTTGTCAATTTACTTTTTTCTGCCCAGGGATCAATTCCATCCACAAAGGAGTTGGTCCTTGAGCAGAAAAAGTTCCCTACTCCTTAAGTAGGAGAAGGTCTTAACTGATCCCATTTCCCAAAGGCAACACTACTACCAATTCTAAGGGGTTTTTAAAATTTATTTTTACTTTTTATTTACTTTTAAAGTGGAATTCACTGGCAGCTACTTCCCATAGCACCAAGAAGAATGGAATAATAATAAAAAAAATAGCTTGTACATACTGGGAAGCTGGAAGATGATGAAACCGTGCCAGCAAGACAGCAGATAGAAGCAACTCCTGAATGAATTTTATATCGGAAATGGAACTCCACTGTAAGCTGTCACCATATTTTCTGATTATATGATTTAATGCTTTGCAGCAGCAGCCAAACAAAAGATTTTGTTGATACTAAACTGTAAAAAGATGAACAATCCCTCTGAACCACCTTGAAAGCTAGAATCTGTTCTTCACTCTTGACCTTTATTTAAACTGAAAGAAATCTTGTTATGGCAGTACTTAATCGCAGTCACTCGCTGCAGCGACTTGCATCATATCATTACGTTAACCTTGGCAGAAACATATTAGGCATTAGACTATTAAGAACTCGCTAATCATTTGGCCACATCTGTACTTTTCAAATTACTCTGAGGGGTGCTCTATACACTGTGCATAACAACGACCATCTTCTTTCTAGTGAGATAGCAGAACTAAAAAGCCTCTCATATCCTAATTAGAAGGGGGGAAAGCTTACAATTAAGCCATGCTTTGCACAGAGCAGATGGGGATAAGGCTATCTGTTCAATTGCCTTGTCTAGGTGTACAATCAAAATTCCACCTTAAAGCAAATTTGGAGATTTGCCATCAGTTGGAAAACCACAATGTTGGTGAGGGGAGCCAGAAGAGGTTCACCAAGACTTATCAAATTTCTGCGTATACCACTGGGTTGTTGAAATGCACTTAAAACAAAAATCTGAAGCTGAAAGATACTCGGAGTCATATGTGAATTTCATACTCTTTATTCAGCTCGTAGTAGCAATGAATGAAACTTTCTCCAAAACGTCTAGCTATATATACATTATTTACACAATGAGCCCTGCGTGATTGGCTAGTTCAGGGCTGCTCCCTAGGCCAATCAGGTTGCGGAGTCACTTCCTCCAGAAGCCTGATTGGCTGCTTCTGCAGGCCAATCAGGTTACTGATTCACTTTCACCTGGAGCTGGATTGGGTGGGTCCTGCGGACCAATCAGACTGCTGCATTCTGGATCCTATTGTTCAGCTCAGTACTAACAGAAGCAAAGCTGAATGTTCTTTCTCAGCTGACTCATTTTGAAGAAAGCCAGAAGAATATAAGGCCCTATGCCAAGGATGTACTCAAACACACCCATTGCTTTCTTCCCAATCTTGTAGGGCTGAGTTGAAACGACCCCCCCCCTACAATTTCTCCACTCATTTTGAAGCTGTGGGTTTGGGGGAGTGATTTCAGCAATTGGTGGAGAAGAGGGCAAAGCTGGTGACTTCCATCCACTCAAAAGCTTAGAACAGGGAAGGGTAATATTTTTCGACTAGAGGGCCACATTTCAGTCTACACCACCTTCCAGCCTACATTTACCAGAGGTAAAGGATAAAAGTGGGTGGAGCCATGAATGCAAATTTTACCTTTGTAGATTAGGCTACTTTCTTCACTCCGTCAAGGTAAGAGTTTGGGGCACCTTTCAGCCAGGAAAGAAAGAAAGAAAGAAAGAAAGAAAGAAAGAAAGAAAGAAAGAAAGAAAGACTAATGCAACCTAGAGGTATATTGAGAGTGAACTAAGGTCCAAGATGGATGCATTCAGCTTCCATATCTTAGGCTCCAAATCCCTGTTTTATTGCTTGGAAGCTGGGAACTGCTCCCCACCCACAGTAAGAACAGGAAATATTGCCCTCACTCCTGGTTGGCTTCATTATGTCACAGCATCCAGGAAGCCAAAACAGAGTGAAGGCAATACTTCCTTGTCTTCACTCAATGGTTCTTGGGGTGGAACAGTAGTTTCCAGGTGACCAGACACTAGGCAGTGTTATTGCTGGTGGTAGCTATGACAGTGGTGGCAATAGCAGTGATCCAAGGGAGTTGCTTTCGGCAGACCTTCTCCTGCTCCTTCTCATGTCAAGATGTAAGTTCTCCTCAATGGATTTTTGGCTCAGTCCTACATAAAAAGTGATCTATCACCATTCATTCATTGGGAAAGTTACAATAACGGAAAGGAAAGCAGGGAAGTTGGGAGTACTTTTGTGGATCACGGCAAAACTTGATCTCCACCTCTAGCACAGGAGACCCACTGCTCTTACTCACCCCACCATAATGATATATACTTTGCTATCTTAAAATAATTTTGATTCTATTAGGTCCAAACTACAAACTATGTTAAATGAACCTTGGAGAAAGAGGCGTTAGCCGGCAGAATGTGTGATAATGGGGATGATCCCGATTAAGAACACAGCATGAGTGTAAGCCACTTTGAGGTGTTGTTGTTGTTGTTGTTGTTGTTGTTGTTGTTGTTGTTGTTGTTGTAAAAATCCACAACAGCATTTATACAGGTGTATAAATGTAAGTAAGTAAGCAAGCAAGCAAGCAAGCAAGCACTTTAATATTCCATGCATTGAGATCCTGATGAAAATCACCTCTCTCCCTATCTCACAAATAGCTGCCTTGGGTGAGTGGGGGTGTTGTCCTGCAATAATCCAGATTAGGGGCCTCAACAGTTGCTATTTAATGCACACACAAATGCAATGACATGTTTAATGTAGTGGGGTCACTTGTCTATTGCAAATGCTTTGAAGAAATGTCATAGTCTCAGCTCGACCTTCCACATTCATCCTGAATTTGGCTCCAGGAAAAAAAATTGGTGGCAGCTTTAACTAAATAATATGAAATGACTCTTAATAATCTGTTGTTAACCAGCCTACATGCCAATTAGGAGGGGGGGGGATGCATTTAAAAACAAACAAACAAACAAACAAACAAACAAACAAACAAACAAACAAACAGAATGAAATATAGAAGACTGTAGTCAATAAAACTCTTCTTACAATTATGTTTATATATATATATATGTATATATATATATATATATATATATATGCAGGTTTTGGTGTCTTCGGGTGTCTTCCCGTGTAAGAGTTGGGGTGTCTAGGCGACGTTTCGACGAGGTCTCACTCGTCATCTTCAGGCTGGTACTTTCGGCTTCTTGTTACTGGAACAGAGCTCTGTTCCAGTAACAAGAAGCCGAAAGTACCAGCCTGAAGATGACGAGTGAGACCTCGTCGAAACGTCGCCTAGACACCCCAACTCTTACACGGGAAGACACCCGAAGACACCAAAACCTGCATTCCTGTACCCGTGAAAATCTACGAAAGCAAATATATATATATATATATATATATATATATATATATATATATATATATAACCAAAACCCTGATACATTATTAAATTTCTCTTCACTCTGATGTGCAATTTTGGAATACATATTCCTTGCAAGATGCAGAAGTGGTGACCTTAGCAGATCTCTAGCACAAGCTTATGAGATTAAGGAGAGATAATAAGAAAAAGTGCAGTTTGAATTATGCATGACTAAGTTGCTTGTGTGCCGAGTTCAGTAGGCTGCAGTTGGTTCTGCTCAAAACTCCCTTCCTCCCAATAATATAGATTTGGCATTCTGGCTCATAACTCTTGAGTACAATCATTATTCTCTATTAAAGGGGTACTAACAGAAAACTTGCTAATGATCTTCTGAACAAGGGCACAAAGGGCAACAGCAACCTGTATAAAGGCTAATTACATTTTTTTTTAATGGACCAATACTTAATTATTTCAAACGCGACTCCAAGAAACTAAAATGTCCTTATAAACCCATCATCTTTCACTCATTAGGGCAAACCCTTTCTCCTTGGATTTAAGATCGCTCACCAATTTATAAAGGAAGTCATCAAGTATCTCACCTATTTTAATAGGTCCTTTTTGATTTATATAGGCAGGTAAAAACATTGCATTAATCGGTGATGCAGACTGTATGTTAACAAAAAAACCACACACACACACAAAAATGATTAAAATGCCAACAAGTCCTCACTGGTTAACCATTTGAAGGTAACGAGAGGATTCTTTACACAGCATGGTAGCTGAACTGTGGATAATTCCAGACTCACCGTGTCCTTATTTCCTGGGGACAGTCTCGGATTTAAAGAACCTGTCCCGGTTTCTGATTTGATCGTGGAATGTTCCACTTTTCCTTAGGACGTCCCTATTTTCACCAGAGAAATGTTGGAGGGCATGGGATTACGCAATCCCTGAGCCAAGGAGATAAGTAACTACCCAACCTTTAGAAGACATCTGAAGGTAGACCTACATAGGGAAGTTTCTTAATGTTTAATGTTTGAGTATGTTTCAATATATGTTGTAGGCCACTCAGAGTGGCTGGGGCATCCGAGCCAGTTGATAGGGGAGTTGTTGTTGTTTAGGACATACCTATTTTCATTGGCAGGGTCCCTATTTTCACCGGAGAAATGTTGGAGGGCATGGGGTTACACAACCCCCGAGCCAAGGACATAAGTAACTGAAGGAATGGGTTTCCAAAACCCAAAACTGACTGTGCAGGCAGTTTTTAAACTGCACCAAAATCCCCATTTCTCCTTAGCTAAAATGCATAAACTTTAGCCGTTGAGCAAATGCAAAACAAGAACACAGCTCTCTCCCTTATCAGTTTGACGGCAAGACTGGCCTTGACTTTACCAGTAGAACAGACACAGACATATCACAAATGACGCAGAGACCCAAGTCTGGGACTAACGCCAGAGCATGTTCTCGGAAGTAGTGACCTCTTGCTCCAAGATAGGAGTAGGAACAGGAATATCCTTTTATGGTCAGGAGTGCAGGAAGGAAATCCCTTTTATGGTTAAGAGTGCCGGAGCAGGAACATATGTGATGTCAACCTACGTATACAAGCTGACGTGGTTGGAAGGAGGGAGAGGGTGCCTGGAGGGTATATATACTGCATGAAACTTGTGATTTCTTTGGACTTGATGTGGACTCACCACGCAAGTGCCTTCTGCTATCCGGAGAGCAGAATAAACTCTTTCTTTGAACCAACTCGGTGTCATTTTGACTTCCTTCCTCCTGTCACGGAGCAACGCAGACCCAATTGGTGAACTCCAATAAGGCTACATAACTATCCAACCTTTAGAAGCCCTACATTAGGAAGTATTTTAATGTTTAATGTTTGAGTACATTTCTATATAAGTTGGAGGCCACCCAGAGTAGCTGGGGCAACAGAGTCAGATGGGTGGGGTGTTGTTGTTGTTGTTGTTAAATAGGACATACCTATCAGGGTCTTTTCCAGGGAGTCTTCTCTTCTCATGAGGTGGCCAAAGTATTGACCACTGAGGTGGCACTGCCAGCTATTTATATGTAGGTTACAGCATTCTGCTTCCTCTTTTGTCTGTACTCATTTTGAGAGTTTAATCATGGCTTCCTTCCAAGATAAACTGGTACTTTGCACTCAAGACAACAAAAAAGAGACCATAAGGGATCAAGGAATGTCTTCCACCCAGGCGTAAAGTATGTTCACCTTGAGCCGTTATCACCTCCGTAATTAGCAAAACAACCTTTAGACTTAAGAATCACAAATGCACCCAGAAAGGACAAAAAGTTCTTCATTTAAGTGCTATGTTTTCAACAGTCACATTTCATGGTGAAATTTCAATTACAACACAGCAACCTGACAGCATGCTTGTCATGATCAAGCCCGAGCTTTTGTGACTCAAAGCTTAGAGGTCATTTCTGTTGCCTTGCTCAGACTTTGGAACTCACTCCTACGGAAGATCTGCTTTGCCCACCCCACCATATTGGCCTTATGCTGTGGTGTTAAAACGGTTCTGTTTTGCAAGCCTGTTTTGGATACTTTCCATCATCGCACGAGGGCACGTTGTGTGATAATTGATTGCAGATAATTTCTATCTGTACATCTACTCTTTGGGTGTTGTGCTTTCATTGTATTTTATACTTCTTATTTGTGAACTGCCTTGAGTTTTTATAACTTTTTATAAGAAAAAAGTGGGGCATAACTATTTTAAATAGAAAAATGGTAAATATGTCAAATTAATCAGGCTATGCATTGGGGATTAGGAGACGTTGATATTGCTTCTAGAATCTAGGCATCCATATTGATTTTGAATGATTTGGTGAAGGTCATTAATGCCACACACATTTATTTGCAAGACACTTTACCCATTGTGGTAAGAATTCACCTCTACCCCACCTGTTTGTTACCCAGGTGAGGGCCATGTCCACTAACTTCAATGCGTCTACACTGAGTGGGGGATTAACCGAAAACGTTCACTGTTTGGGGGCAGAAATGTTGATCGGGAGAATGTCTTTTTAATGAATCTTTTAATGCTTGAGTTACAAAATTTAGGCTGCAATCCAATGCACACTTAACCTGCTGGAAGTAAGTCCTATTGATTTGAATGGGGCTTACTTCCACTCTGTAAGCAGACATGTATAGGACTGCAATATGGTTCATATGAATGATTATTTTGCTTGTCAATTGGAGTTCAAAACCCTTTTCTTCTTTCAGCGTGCGTATACTTCCCTCCCTGGATATCTGTTTATATCCAGACATAGCCTTGTATAGTTCTATTTTGTTTTTATATATGTTGGAATCAATCCAGAGTGACTGGGGCAACCCAGTCAGAGAAGTGGAATATAAACAATAAAATTATTATTCATCATGGAATAGGACATCCCTATTTTCATCGGGGAAATGTTGGAGGGTATACTATTCACATGTAACTTGCAGGAAGGGACAATATGGATATGAATGGGCTGAGGGCCTATCCTTTAAGCCTCTATGATTCTATGACTCTTGAAGTTGCAGAGCTCTGCTTGACCCTTCACATGTTAAAGAATAACTGTTATTTTTTAAAAAAGTATGCCATGTGATTTAGAACACTGATCCTCAAAAGACATGAGGGGACAAGAGGAGTTGTGTAGTCTTAGAATTGGGGATAAAGACATGGCACTAAATCCTTTTTGCATCTGTGAAGACCGTCATATATGATGTGGTGTCATGGGTAAAGTGGTGCATTTTCAATTTATGATGAAAGCTGCATAACGAAGGTGCCAGGAACACCTCTTTGGGGATGGATTTCTACAGCATAGGGGTTGCCACATAGAATGTCTCTCCTAGGCCACCGGCCCAAACTTCCAAGGGTGCCAGATGTACCAAGAGGCCCCCTCTGCTGATTTTAGCACTTGACATGGTCTATAGGGAAGGTTGTGGTCTTTCAGATATCTGGGGCCTAAGTTATTTAGGCAGAAGATGATCACTGCTGCTTACTGGCCAGTGAAGGTGTAAGACATGGACTACCAGGAAGCTAGCAACACAGCCCCACTCTTTTGGATAAGCCAGTTCTGGATTAGGGCTCTAAGCATTTTTGTGAGCAACTTGAATTGTGCCTAGAAGCAAAATGGCAACCACTGCAGCCATTTTAGAACAGGAGTTCTAAGTGTATCCACAGCCAGTAATTTGGCTGCTGCATTTGGGACCAATTTGCATTTCTGAGTCATCTTTAGCCCTAGTGTGTTGTAATAACCCAACCTGGAATTTATCAGAGCATGAGGTGCAGGGGCCAAGTCATCTCTTTCTAAAAGGGACTGTGCCTGGCATAACATCTTGAGCTGGGAATAGGTCCTCCTAGCCACTGAAGCCACCAGTGACAATATTGGATCCAGACGTATCCCCAAGCTATGGACCTGCTCTTTCCATGAGAGTGCCACCCTGTCCAGAAAAAAGGCATCTCCCCATCTCTTGAGTTCAAGAGCCTAGGACACATAACACCTCTCTTTTACCCTGATTTGGTTTCAGTTTATTGGCCCCCACCTGCAGCCCATCATCATTTCTGCCCCAGCACCTGTATCACCTCCTCTTTCAGATGGAGTCAGCTGCGAATAGAACGTTTTAAATGTGTTGTAAAGTGCAAAATACAAATGTGACACTAGATGGCGACAGTGGGCTATGCCAAATTCAATGTATTTTTCAAAATGTTTCTTTAAAAAGCATTTTCACAGTGTTTTTCTATATTATATGTGTGTAGATTACACTGGAGTTGGACATAACCTGCATATTGATGACACCTCACACCCAAAACTCAGAGGAAGCATCCCCAAAGCTTCAAATATATATTAAATATCGGGGGGGGGGCAAGATGGAACACCCATCACACATCACAATAGCCCCCATAACTAATTTATGGAAACAGCCTCAAGGATAGCAACAGAATGAAGGAAATGTCGTGCCCCTAGCCCTCACCTCAGTGGTATCAACAGTTGTGGTGAGGTCGAGGAGAACAAGCATGGTCAGACCTTCCCACCCCCATCTCTCTCTCCTAACAAAATTCATGAACCAGGCTAAGAAGGAAGGATGATGTGTAATGTGTCCTTTTACATGCCCGGTTACAGCAATTTATGAAACCATTAATAGCTTCAAACAAATTAAGAAGTGGTCCCTTAATGCCCAGTGCTATAGATTAAAATTTGACCTACTTGATTAAAACCAGCCTTCATGGATTAGCCAATTAACACTTAAACTCAGGTGTGTAAGTTTGCTGTACAACTTTGCTTCAACCATGCATAGTGAAATACTTGTGAAATACTTGAAAATTACTCTGTTTTTACAAGTGCCTGATCCCATCACATTTCCACGTATCATGGGAAAGGGGAGATGTGCTTGTATACATCCGCCCACAAAACAAGATGCCTGCTTTCTTCTTCCATGAGATATCATATCTCTCCACTTAGAAAAAGAAGAAGAAGAAGAAGAAGAAGAAGAAGAAGAAGAAGAAGAAGAAGAAAAAGCTTCCCTACAACATCTAAAGTAGCTCACAGATTAAACTTCCTGAAGCCCTTTGAATCATTAAAGAGGCCTTATATTTATTGTTTGGGAAGAGTGTGATTGACTTCCTGTCTGAAGTGTAATTAAATATAATTAAAGAAAACAGAGGTTTCCAGAAATCGAATTTAAATGTGCATCAAAGATACATGTATCCAATCTGTGAATCCAAACAGACCTATTTATTCCAGCTGTTCTCTAAAGTCTTCTTTTAAAAAAGCTAATAGCCTTGAATGTCATGTTCTCTTCACAGAAAGGAACAAGTGTTTTCTACAGGGTACAGGCTGAAACCAACGCATTAGTTTTCACTTCTAACTGAAGGAGAATTTATGGGGAGGCTTGAAGAGGTGAAAAGCTTTGGCATTGCTTCACAGCCTGCTTCAGCTTCTATGACATCTTGTGTTCAAATCATGTCACAAGATTCAGATTAATGGTGGTTTCTTTTTATAAAAAAAAAAATGACAAAAAAGGCTTCTATTTCAATTTGCAAATAATAACTATATGAGAATGAAATCTTATCAACTCGGAAGGCCTTTGATGCTCAAAGGAGCTTACACACCTGTTTTTGGGTACCACACAAGATTGTGCCCTGAAAAAGCACTTGGGGGGGTGGAGAGCATGGCACAGGTCACATGACTCACCCAGGAGTATGTCCCGGAAGACGTGCATCCTAGTTTTCAATCAGAAATAGGTGGACAGTATGCTTGCCAATCAGAATTCGGCAGTTCGAATCCCCGCGATGGGATGAGCTCCCTTTGCTCTGTCCATGCTCCTGCCAACCTAGCAGTTCGAAAGCACGTCAAGTGCAAGTAGATAAATAGGTACTGCTCTGGTGGGAAGGTAAATATTGTTTCCATGTGCTGCTCTGGTTCGCCAGAAGCGGCTTATCCATGCTGGCCACATGACCCAGAAGCTGTCTGCAGACAAACGCCGGCTCCCTCGGTCAGTAAAGCAAGATGAGCGCCACAACCCCAGAGTCGTTTGCGACTGGACTTAATGGTCAGGAGTCCCTTTACCTTTATGTGTTAAGGGTCTTGAGGTACCACTTCAAGGCCCCAGTCTTCTTGCAGAGCTGGCATGGATGCCACATTCCCAAGTTGTATGATGGGCTTGTGAAGAGAATCAGAACTTACAGGGTTAAACAGTTCTGAGTGATGTCTCACATTCTGAGGCGTGGCTATGTTTCACATACGGGAGTGTTTCTCTGTGTGTGAGTTCTCTTTCAGTTCTGACTGAGAGGCGAAAGGATGTCTGCTCTTTCGCCGGGCCAATTTATGTTGTTTTTCTACGCGATTAAAGACTGTTGGAGATAAGCAAGAAGCCTGCGTACAGTCTGGTTTATTACCCACACACGGCAACAGTTTCTCCCGCTGCGGAACTCTGCTGAGACTAAGCTAAGAGAGAGCTAGGCACAGGAGCAGAGTGGCGCAGCAGAAATGTGCCGGACGCCATCATAATTCCACAGGGCTGAACCCACAATTCCTATACCTGTGGCCTTGAGATTCATGCAACTCCCACTAACGTTATGCCAGCACTCAGACTGGGATGGCTGCGCAACAGACCAGATACACTGGTGACAGCATGCCTGCCCTATGCCAGTGGCAGAGCAAGCCGATTGGGCGCCTGGGGAGGTGCATGTGCCCTGCATCCAGGGGTGGGGCCAGCTGGGGTAGGATACTCCCCAGCCCCTCCAAGGAGTCTGGCTGCCTCCTCTCACTCAAGTGCCCTATAGTTGAGGGGGAGGCAGCGGGCGGACTGTTTGGGGCAGCATGGAGCCTGTGGGTGCCCGAGTCACCGCGTCGCTGTCACAGTCCGGTTCACAGGTGATCTAAGTCCCAGCAGGGGATGTCAGGTCCGGGGACAAGATGGCAGGGTGGGAGCAGAACGGGGGTCCAAAAGCCAGGAGTCAAGAAGCCAAGGGTCTGAGGGTCAGGAAGCTGTGAGTTACATGAGTCCTTTTCCTAAGCAGTTCCTCTTTCTCTTTCCTCTCTGTGCAGTCTTTCCCCATGCCTTGATTCTCCTTTATCATTAAAAAATTTGTGCGTCAAGACACCCCCCAAAGAAAAACACAATTGACAATTAATTTTTGTTTAAGGCTTTTGGCATAATTTTGGCCACAACTTTATTCAAATTACAGCAATGTGAGTGGTTGCTTAGGCATTGGTAGCACTAACTGACCTCGCACGGGGACAACTCTGACATTCGCACCCCCCGCGAAGTCAGGAAGGGTAAGTCACCTGGGGAGAGAGACGGGACTGGGAACCATGCCTCACCTCTCCCCAGAATGCTCCCAGGGGCTTGCGTGGCCCTAGCTCCTTGCCAGGGGGTTTCGGACAAAAGCATGGGGAGCCCCTGGGTTCCTTTAACGGAAAACCCTTGAAGCAGCAGCAGCAGCATTTTGGAGGGGCAGGCACAGCCAAATCCATACCCTCCACCAACCAATTCCCAAACCAATGCCTAACCGCAACCTTACAAGTTGTAACGATTTGCTACGCAGTAGGTAAAAACAAAATGGCACCAGCCAATCAGCCAAATGGACAAAATTCCTACCGGGCCCCTGCCCCAAAGCAGACGACCCCATGACAGGCATAGCAAGGTCAAGCAAACAGCCTAACATTAGGGAAGGGAGGGCGGGTGATCCGAAGCACGCAGCGAAAAGAGGAAGTTCGTCGCTGCGTGCAATGTATTTTAAAAATAGGGTCTCACTCAATAAATGGCAACATCTAAATTTCCCCCAGTCACAGCCCGCCCCTGCTTAAAAGATGGCCAAACCATTTGCCTAGCAACAGTGAGGTGTCTCGTCAGCCCCTACCGCAACACGTGCTCTCCATGAGGGAGAACATGCGATATCAGAAGAGGTGTGGGGAAACTTTAGCCCTCCATATGTTGCCAAACAACTCTCAACACCCATGCCCATTGGCCATGCTTGCTAGTTTAAGGCTTCTAGGTCTGGGAGACTGATGGGAAATTAACTGGAAAAATCAGATAGTAATTTTCTAAATGGATTTTTTCCCGTGTGTGTGTGTGTGTGTAATGCATTTGTTTCTACTCTGCAGTCGCTATGTCTCTGCATTCAGCATCTTCATCTTTCCACCAAATATAAAATGTACACTGCACGTTGAAAAATTAGCTTTGATTAATCTAAACACTTCATTAAACACAACCACTTAACATGCTGGAGTTCAACAGTAAAATGCACATAAACTTTACATAACCTTTGCAAAGTACCTACCGCAACAGCATTTTTAATGCCACATTTATACATCTCGGAGGTTTTGGCTAAGGAATGTAAGGTGGCAGATAGAGTATTTGCTCAATATAATGATCTGTAGGATGTAATTTATTTCATATTTATAATGGTGATTGGAAAAGACAGGTGCTTTTAACCTGGATTGTTTATTCAGCAGAAGTTTGCAAAATCATACATTCTGCTTAATAGACATGCCTATCGTGATGGAGGCGCTAGACGTTTTATGTTCATTTGCATTTCTGCTCGAGAAAAAAAGAGAGGACTTTTTGACATTTTCCCAATGTTTTCAGACTTAGCCCATTTTATTCCAACATCTATCAGAAATTTTCATCATATAGATAATGCTGAGGAAACCCTGATGGGGAGAATTTCTTCAGTTTGCATGCAAATAATCCCTCTGGGAACAATCTGTTTGGAATTTCTCTTTCTCAAGCTCTGTTCGGAAGAGCGGGAGCACTGCAATTCTCAAAGAAATTTTAAAGGGAAAGTAGAAGCTGTAAGTCAGGAGTGGAGAATTTTTTTTAGTCTAAGGCTCTCGTTCTCTTCTGGGCAACATTCCAGGGGGCACATGGCACTTTTGGGTGGCGCCAGAGGCAAAAGTTTGGAGAAATATGTGTATTTTCCCCCCTTTCTACAATAGAATCCTTTCTTCACTCACACATTGCTCTCTATCCTACAGCCAGGCAAGAAGTGTTGCGTGGCAAGATCCCGCCTCCCCCCGGTGGAAATAAAGACACAGGACACAGTAATTTAGGTTAATGGGCTAAAATTAGGCCACAACTTTATTGGTTACAGGTGATGAGCGGTATTGGCTTAGGCATTGGTCCTATCGACTATCCGGCTTCAGCCTGATTGCTTGAAGACCGGGAAGGGTTAACACCAGCAGTGGGAGCCCTGCTGATGCACGTCAACTAGGGACTCCCCTGGGGTCGCCGCTCGGGGGCGCGCTTTAGGCCCTGACCTCCATAGGCTTCGGACGAGGCAGTGCCCCCTGGAATCCTTTACTGGACTACCCTTCAATATTTGGGGGTGGTGATGGTGCTCCTCCCCCCCAGCACATCTACATAACAATACCCATACCAATGTCTGACCGCCAAAGCCGAGAAAGTTGCTATGAAAAACCAAATGGCTGGTGCCAATTTGCCAAGTGGAAAAAATTCCTACCAGGCCCCTTAACGGCGACCAACCGAGGTCCATAGCAAGGTCAAAAGAGGAACCTTGAATAATAATAATAATAATAATAATAATAATAATAATAATAATAATACATTTTATTTATATCCCACCCTCCCCAGCCGAAGCCGGGCTCAGGGCGGCTAACAACAATAAAACAGTACAAAAGTACAGCATAAACAACACTCTAAAATCATTCATTATAAAATTAATTAATTCAAGCCACTGGCAACCATTGGGCCAGAGCTCCGTGAAGATTGCTGAAGGAGGGAGTCAGGCTGTGCCCTGGCCAAAGGCCTGGTGGAACAGCTCTGTCTTGCAGGCCCTGCGGAAAGATGTCAAGAAGGGTGGGAGGGTGGGAAACAAACGCAGCTGAGCAGCCAAAGAGGGAGATTCCCGGCTGCGCTTGCCTTAAATGAGGCAATCCACACCCCCGGGCCAGCCGATCGCACGGGGCTGGGAAGCAGCCTACGCACACATGTTGGGGCGTGATGCCCGCAACACCACCTCCTCTCAAGGCCGGAAGTGGCTTTATCAGAATGCATGACTCATTCAAGAGTGGGAAGAACACTCAAGGAGGTTGCAAAGCAGGACTGATGGGGAGTGTGGCTTGGGAGTGTGGGTGGCTTGGAGAGAGTCTTGAATGCCAGACAGAAAAGCCCAGAGGGCCATATCTGCCCCCTGGGACTAAGGTTCTTCCTCACAAAATACTGCAGAAATCGAAGAACAACCAAAATCTACCATGCAGTTCTTGGACATACAAGCTCCCCACAACTCGTGAAAAACAGTTGATAATAATATCATTAACAATAATAACCATACCCCTTTGTTGTTTATTTCTTTGTTTATAATTAGGGGAAGAGGTTATTCTTTTGCTGTTAAAATTGAGAAAAGTGCCTTTCAAATTAAAGAAAGCTACATCGGCATTTCATGTAATGTGGCACTAGCTTTTTATGTTTTTGCCTTTTCCTAGTATTATGAGAGTGGCTGAGGCAAGCCAGTCAGATGGAAGGGGTATCAGTAATAAAATGATGTTGTTGCTGTTGGTGTTGATGATGATGTAATAGGATGTCCCTATTTTCATCAAAGAAATGTTGGAAGGTATGCTCTAGTCATACTTTAAGTAGGCCCACTGAAATCAGTGAGCGAATGTTAGGCATGCACATTAACGTCAATGGGTCTATTCTGCATAGGGCTAGAATTGAAAACCAAATTGCTATTATACTACGAGTCTTAATGCCTCCATGAAAACAATGCTCTCTGGTTTATTATTATTATTATTATTTGGAAAGGGTCTCCCCTTCAATATTATATCCACAATCCAAACAAATTTATATATGTCCATGATTCATATCACACTTGAAAATATTTCCATAAACAGTGCTGTATAAAATGTCTTCGAGGTCTCCAATATTTTGCTGAATATTTTGTGTCTCTGACATTTAATAAATCAGTTCGTTTTGCTTGCTTCAGCAAGGGGTGATGGCATCTGTTAAATAAATGGGCCAAAGCACATGCTCTATTGAAGACTTGAAGATTAATCTATAGCACCTAGACTTCCTGCTCAGATGGCTGAGAATGAGATGTTAACACGATTCAAAGTTGGCTATGCATTCTTCTTGGGAAAGATGCAATGACAGCTCTTTCTAACTAGTATGGGAAATGAGATGGTGATCTCATCCCACTTCTCTGCGGAATTGATCTGACTTGCACCTAATAAGAATGAGGGTTATTTTGGAGGGGAGCAGGATTGCTACCACTTTCAGGCTAATGCTCTTAATTCTTAAATCCTGGTTGTATGCAAGGTGCATGTAAAATACAGGAAAAGCATCTAGCCAATGAGCCAGTATAGGTAAGAGCAACAGTGGTACCTTGATTCTCAAACTAAATCCGTTCCGGAAGTCCATTCCAAAACCAAAGCGGTCCAAAACCAAGGCTTGTTTTCCCATAGAAGGTAACACAAAATGGATTAATCTGTTCCAGACTTTTTTTAAAAAAAAACAACAACAACTCCTAAAACAGCAATTTAACATGAATTTTACTATCTAATGAGACCACTGATTCATAAAATGAAAACAATAACCAATGTACTGTACTATAAAATAAATAAGACAGTATTGTAGATGATAAAAATTAAAATTATTATTATTTTCTTACCTGCACTGATGATAGTTATTGTTTGGATTTTTATCCATTTTTATCCATTATATCCATTTCCGGAGTCACACAATCAATCAATCAATCAATCAATAGCTGAATTGGGTTCCACACACTCACAAAAACAAATCAACCGAAAAAGCCTCAAAAACAAAAACACAAAATAAATAGCAAAAACAAAAGGGCCAAACATAATCAGTTCCGATGACCTCTGTCCTACATTCAAGGCTGGGATTTAGATGTGGTAGATACATTCACAAATGGAAGAGCATGACTACTTATTTTTGCTGATTCCACCCTGTCTCTACAACCTCTCTTCTACCTTCTTCCTTCCCCTGGAGTCTCCCAGTTCTGAGGATATTATTTTAGAGTGTTAGCACAGAATAATATAGTCTTTTTACTTACCCCACCCAGTACAAGTGGTACCTTGGTTCCCAAACTTAATCTGCTCCGGAAGTCCGTTTGACTTCCAAAATGTTCAAAAAACAAGGCACAGCTTCTGATTGGTGCAGGCACCCCAGAGACAATAGCCAACAACCACATCTAATATTCGGCTTCTGAAAAACATTCGGAAACCGGAACAGTTACTTCTGGGTTTTTGGCGTTTGGGAACCAAGATACTACTGTACAATGTTAAGAGAAACATAACCACATCAAAATTAAAAATGTCCTGCCAATGCTTTCATTCCTGGTTTTCCAAAGATGATTCACTGGACAATTTCATTTGTCAAGGGTCTTGTAATGATCCTCAGCACCCTTAACAAACTACAGTTCCCAGAATTCTTTGTGGGGTGCCCTGACTCTTAATGGAGTATAAGAGAGCTGGGGCAGTGGGGGGAGCCATGGCTTCTGCACCAATAGCTTTTCTACTGCAGGTTCTATTATACTTAATTTTAACAGTGGCCCATAGTTCAACCTGTCTTTTGTGTCAGAGAGTTTTCATTTCAGCCCTTGGCCACAATGCCCCTTCCGATCGTCAGGAGGAAGGGGGGTTGCGGGATCACGACCCGCCCACACTCGCTCTCGCGAGGCTGGCGCCAGCCTCACAGGAGGCAGGGGATTCCCCCAATTAGCATACCCTGTGGCGCCAGCCAATCGGCTGGCAGCAGGGGCGGGCCTTCGTAGGGCCACTTAAGGTCGGGGCAGCCCTTGGCTTGCCCCTTTCTTCCCTGGAGACGACGCGGTTTCCCACCCACCCGCCCTTTAGGTTTTGCCACTGACCTTGCTATGGGCTTCGGCTGGTCGCCGCAAGGGGCCTGGTAGGAGTTTTTCCATTTGGCTAATTGGCTGATTTTCTGAGCCACTTGGTTTTTTCGCCTACCTCTTAGCAAATCGTCACAACTTCCTCGGTTTTGGCGGTAGGCATTGGCCGGGGTATTGTCATGCAGATGAGGTTGGGGGGGAGGAACGCCATCACCTCCCCCAATGCTTGAAGGGTAGTTCGTTAAAGGACTCCAAGGGGCGACGCCTCGTCCCAAACCTACGGAGGCTAGGGCCTAAAGCGCCCCCCCGAGCGGTAACCCCTCGGGGAGCGCCTAGGGATATGCATCTCGGGTGGCTCCCCCTGTTGGTGTTTAACCCTTCCCGGTTAGACCGGATAGTCGGTTAGGGGCCAATGCCTAAAGCCAATACCCTTCTTTCCTGTAATCAATAAAGTTGTGGCCATTTTCGCCCATTAACCTAAAACTCTGTGTCCGTTGTCTTCATTTATTCCACCTGTGGGGGGGAGGGAATAGCCACACAATCAATGCTGTTTCCATTTTTCTACAGTTCAGCTGCCTAGTGTTTGTCTTGATGAAACTAATAGAATTAATTAAGTCCTCAGTTTCAGTGCATTTCAATGGAAGGGAAGCAATGCAGAAAATATTGAAATTATCTGCAGACTAAAATAACAGCAATAGTGAATACTGCTTTTATTTAGTTCCATGATTTCTGCTTCTGACCTACGATGAACATACAAATTGTGGCAATTTCCACTTCTCCTACATCCCTACTGGCAAGGACATGGACTCAGGATTTCATGCATGGTTAGAGAGCACAATCCAGGCAAATTCAAGCACTAACAGGTGCATTTAATTTAGTACAGACAAGATGGGGACTTGCAACTCAGATACTTGTATGGGACATTGCTGTTATTTAACTCACGATTCATATCAATTATTTTGCTTGTCACAGTTAATGATGTGGAAAATCTCTTTGTGCTTTCCTTGTGTGTCTGTACTCCCCTCCCGAGCTAGTCTCTCCCAATGAAATAAATGGGACTTGAAGGTGTTTGGCTGAATTGTGCCCATGGCTGCCTTGTTCTTTTCCTTCAAAGAATTCCTGCTAGTGGCATCATAGCTTCCTTTGTTTTAATGCTCAGAGAAATATTCTCTGTATTATCAACTTTATCTGATGATGTGCACAGCAATTTGTTTTTATGATTACTTCTATATTACGCCCCTCTCTCTTCTTTATCTGGATGCAAAGCCTCAATTTGTACATTTATTTTCCTGTGTTTAGTGGGGTGTTGATTGCCTAAGTAATTTGCATAAATAGATATCCAGGGAGGGACGTATACGCACACTGAAAGAAGAAAAGGCTTTTGAACTCCAATTGACAAGCAAAATAATCATTCAGATGAACCATATTGCAGTCCTATACATGTCTGCTTACAGAGTGGAAGTAAGCTCCATTCAGATCAATAGGACTTATTTCCAGCAGGTTAAGTGTGCATTGAATTGCAGCCTAAATTTTGTAACTCAAGCATTAAAAGATTCATTAAAAAGACATTCTCCCGATCAACATTTCTGCCCCCAAACATTGAATGTTTTGGGTTGCAACCATGTTAATCCCACTCAGTGTAGACACATTGAAGTTAGTGGACATGGCCCTCACCTGGGAAACAAACAGAAGTGGGGTAGAGGTGAATTCTTACCACAATGGGCAAAGTGTCTTGCAAATAAATCTGTGTGGCATTAATGACCTTCACCTTATCATTCAAAATCAATATGGATCCCTAGATTCCAGAACCAATATCAACGTCTCCTACTCCCCAATGCATAGCCTAATTAATTTGACCTATTTACCATTTTTCTATTTAAAATAGTTATGCCCCACCTTTGTCTTATAAAAAGTTATAAAAACTCAAGGTAGTTCACAAATAAGAAGTATAAGATATAATGAAATCACAACACCCAAAGAGTAGATGTACAGATAGAAATTATCTGCAATCAATTATCACACAACGTGCCCTCGTGCGATGATGGAAAGTATCCAAAACAGGCTTTCAAAACAGAACCATTTTAACACCACAGCATAAGGCCAATATGGTGGGATGGACAGAGCAGATCTTCCGTAGGAGTGAGTTCCAAAGTCTGAGGAAGGCAACAGAAATGACCTCTAAGCTTTGAGTCACAAAAGCTGGGGCTTGATCATGACAAGCATGCTGTCAGGTTGCTGTGTTGTAATTGAAATTTCACCATGAAATGTGACTATTGAAAACATAGCACTTAAATGAAGAACTTTTTTGTCCTTTCTGGGTGCATATGTGATTCTTAAATCTAAAGGTTGTTTTGCTAATTACGGAGGTGATAACGGCTCAAGGTGAACATACTTTACGCCTGGGTGGAAGACATTTCTTGATCCCTTATGGTCTCTTTTTTGTTGTCTTGAGTGCAAAGTACCAGTTTATCTTGGAAGGAAGCCATGATTAAACTCTCAAAATGAGTACAGACAAAAGAGGAAGCAGAATGCTGTAACCTACAGATCCATATATAAATAGCTGGCAGTGACCACCTCAGTGGTCAACCTTATTTTGTTTTGATGTATGCATCTCGGTGCATTGCAAACAGTGTAACACAAATGCTTGCCAGTGCCCAGCTATGGAAAATGTCTCCCAGCACTCCTTGGAAACCCTGATCTTTTCCTTTCCATTGCTGACAGTGAGAATCCTATGCACTTGTGGTCTTCTGGATTACAGCCAATCTATAGGAGCTAATATGGTTTAGTGCCATTAAACCTAGTGGTGCTTAATACAGACAAAATGAAGCGATACTTGTGCCCAATATGTTGAGGTTTTCCATTAGAACTTAGATGCTGGCCGTAAGAAAAGACGTATAGGATCATTAATGATACCTTAGTTGCATTTAAGAATGTTGTTAAGCTTTTACTCTGAGACTGATATTTAAAATGTCTCTCTGTGTTATATACAAGGCATTAAAGGTCTCTGTTGGATCTTTGTAGGGGGTTGGTGACATCCCACGTGATACCTCTATCAAATGACCATTCAGGTGCCAGGTGTTTGCAGATCCTGTCCCATTATTTAAAAGGATATTTCTGCATTCCAGAAGCTGCACATTCCAGGGCACATTCCAGAGTCATGTTCTGCATTTCAAGTATTCTATTAGGTTCAGCTGGCTTAATTGCAGTTCATGCAGCCTATTAAAAAGTTCAGGAGCTTATGTAAACATTATAGCAAAGATCTGAAACAATGGGCAGATTCAGGGGTTTAGTGGTCCGGCAATACCAGCTGCATGGTGGACAGCCAGGTGGGAAACCTGGGATAAAAGAATCCTAGCATCTGCCTGGGAACATCAGGACTGAATGGAGTAGTAGAAACCCCATCACCTCTGAATCCCTTATACTTGCGTTGGTCAAGGTTGAAGTGGGGGGGGGGCAGTGGAAATGTGGATTCTCACTGTTCCAGTTCCAAGTTGATGCAGCAGAGAGGTCTGCATTGGGGCTATGACTAATAGCTGAACCAGTTTATGATTCAGGATCTCCTTGACTGAACCAGTTCCTGATCATCATTAAGTTCTGCGGAACTAAGTAAATGGGCTATAATCTGGGATATGATTGTGATGAAGCAAAACCAATGAAAGCAATGATATTTTAGCTTCCAGAAAAGCTGAATTACATACTCCCCCCCCCCAACATTTTTCCAATAAAAATAGGGACGTCCCTTACTACTACTACTACTACTACTACTACTACTACTACTTTGTTGTTGTTTAGTCCTTTAGTCGTGTCTGACTCTTCGTGACCCCATGGACCAGAGCACGCCAGGCACTTCTGTCCTCCACTGCCTCCCACAGTTTGATCAAACTCATGCTGGTAGCTTCAAGAACACCATCCAACCATCTCATTCTCTGTCGTCCCCTTCTCCTTGTGCCCTCCATCTTTCCCAACATCAGGGTCTTTTCCAGGGAGTCTTCTCTTCTCATGAGGTGGCCAAAGTATTGGAGCCTCAGCTTCACGATCTGTCCTTCCAGTGAGCGCTCAGGGCTGATTTCCTTCAGAATGGAGATGTTTGATCTTCTTGCAGTCCATGGGACTCTCAAGAGTCTCCTCCAGCACCATAATTCAAAAGCATCAATTCTTCGGCGATCAGCCTTCTTTATGGTCCAGCTCTCACTTCCATACATCACTACTGGAAAAACCATGGCTTTTACTATACGGACCTTTGTTGGCAAGGTGATTCTCTGCTTTTTAAGATGTTGTCTAGGTTTGCCATCGCCTTTCTCCCAAGGAGCAGGCGTCTTTTAATTTCGTGACTGCTGTCACCATCTGCACTGATCATGGAGCCCAAGAAAGTAAAATCTCTCACTGCCTCCATTTCTTCCCCTTATATTTGCCAGGAGGTGATGGGCCCATTGGCCATGATCTTCGTTTTTTTGATGTTGAGCTTCAGACCATATTTTGCGCTCTCCTCTTTCACCCTCATTAAAAGGTTCTTTAATTCCTCTTCACTTTCTGCCATCAAGGTTGTGTCATCTGCATATCTGAGGTTGTTGATATTTCTTCCGGCAATCTTAATTCCGGCTTGGGGTTCATCCAGTCCAGCCTTTCGCATGATGAATTCTGCATATAAGTTAAATAAGCAGGGAGACAATATACAGCCTTGCCGTACTCCTTTCCCAATTTGGAACCAATCAGTTGTTCCATATCCAGTTCTAACTGTAGCTTCTTGTCCCACATAGAGATTTCTCAGGAGACAGATGAGGTGATCAGGCACTCCCATTTCTTTAAGAACTTGCCATAGTTTGCTGTGGTCAACACAGTCAAAGGCTTTTGCATAGTACTACTACTACTACTACTACTACTATTATTATTATTATTATTATTCCCTGCCAATGAAAATAGGCATGTCCTAAACAACAACAACTCCCCTATCAACTGGCTCGGATGCCCCAGCCACTGTGAGTGGCCTCCAACATATATTGAAACATACTCAAACATTAAACATTAAGAAGCTTCCCTATGTAGGTCTACCTTCAGATGTCTTCTAAAGGTTGGGTAGTTACTTATTTCCTTGGCTCAGGGATTGCGTAATTCCATGCCCTCCAACATTTCTCTGGTGAAAATAGGGACGTCCTAAGGAAAAGTGGAACATTCCACGATCAAATCAGAAACCAGGATGGTGTCTGTAAATCCGAGACTGTCCCTGGAAAACAGGGACACTTGGAGGGTCTGGAATGGGTTTTTAATGAAAAGATTTTGTAGGTAAAAATATGGAATCATAACACAAACTAGAAATGTACAGTATTGCCCATTCTTAGTCCTGAGAAGATTTGTTAAAAATATAATTAGATAAGCTAAGGTCTTGACAACAGAACTGGCTAGTCCTGGTCAATTGATTCAGCTCCAATTCATCTCTCTGATGAAGGAACACACAGGGACTCCAGATCACTTTATTTTGAGATTGCGGCACAAAGGAAACATCAAAGAAAAAAATCTTGCCAGCAAATAAGCTAAACAGGAGCTGTTTGGCAGAAATCCAAATGATTAGCATATTGCAAGCTACTGTACTATCAAGCAGGCTTTAGAAAACGGAACAGATTGACCAGGGGAAGATCTGTTATTACTTGCAAGGGTTTGTCGACAAGATATTTTTTTCTTTTTTTTTTAAAGGAAGGTGGGGGTGGAAATTGTTCAGAACGAGTACAAGAATGAGCAACCAGCCTTTCCACATATGATTCAGGGGGATGTGACTGCAAGGTCACGTTCCTCCATGAACCCATGAAATATTTAAAATTAATTTCATTTGTCAGCCTCCTTTGTCATTAATAATTAACCGGAAATCATTTCCTGGAGTTCAGCGGGTCCCTCTCGCCTCAGAAACGCTTCTCCATAGACACGCCAGCACCTGTTTTATAAGCTTCAAATGATACTTAGAATTATTTCCTGCGTGTTTCTGGCGCTAAATAAATAAATAATACCGGGCACAACTACCATAAATCAAGCAGCATTATAACAGGGCTTGTGGATGAGGGTGGCGGATTGGAAAGAGAGAGAGAGAGAGAATGTATATTTGACAAAGATAAACTCCATCTCTGCAATAGCTCCAAGCAGCCTCCTGCGGTCCAGGCATGCAAGGTTCAGTGGTCCAGGCCTGACATGCTTGCTAGGTTTGTGCCTGTGGGGGTGTGAGTTAGGAGAAGGCTCAGAGCTCTGTGGTAGAACAGATGTTTTGTGTAGAACGTGGCAGGTTGAATCTACTTAAAAGGATGTAGCCGGCTGCACACATACACACACACACCGCAAACCTAAGACCGGTGAGAGGCACCGTCAGTCATGGCAGACAGAACTGGGAAAGACTGATCAATAGCTCTGCAAAAGGAAACTTCATACGTCTCTCTGATTTGAGGAGGGCTATAACAAGGTGCAAGGGACGCGGGTGGCGCTGTGGGTAAAACCTCAGCGCCTAGGACTTGCCGATCGCATGGTCGGCGGTTCGAATCCCCGCGGCGGGGTGCGCTCCCGTCGTTCGGTGCCAGCACCTGCCAACCTAGCAGTTCAAAAGCACCCCCGGGTGCAAGTAGATAAATAGGGACCGCTTACCAGCGGGAAGGTAAACGGCGTTTCGTGTGCTGCGCTGGCTTGCCATGTGACCCGGAAGTGTCTGCGGACAGCGCTGGCTCCCGGCCTATAGAGTGAGATGACCGCACAACCCTAGAGTCTGGCAAGACTGGCCCGTACGGGCAGGGGTACCTTTACCTTTACCTTTATAACAAGGTGCATCTCAAAGTTCAAAAGTTCTAGCCTCACCTCCAGCAAAAGGATACCGGGTAGAATACCTGAGCAAACCCCCTCCCGAGACATTAAAAACCCACAGTGTATCAAATCAGATGCTTGTCAACGTACACACCATATTGCCAGGATGCCGTCAGCAGTTCCCGGCTGGTTGCCCAGAAAAGTTTAAAGACAAGGAAAAGTTCCTTATTGTCCTTTTTTAATCTTTACAGAGAGAGGCTATAGAACCCAGTCTCTTGGATAATGGCGTTGTCCCGAGTGAATCTCCAGCCCCCCACCTCTCCCACTTCCTCATTCATCAGCATCATCCCCTCATCTATGGGTGCTACTAAGCTCTTTGAGCTCTTTGCTCTCCTACTTTTCAGGCTCGCCAGGTTCTGGGAGATGGAGGGTCTGGAATGCATTCTAATGGCAACATGTCAGCCAACTGTTGCTCTGGTTCTCCCATGATTTCCCAACTTTTCCCCGCAACTCCACTGAGCTGTGACCTCCCGCAAACCCCTGTTGTAAACCTATGCTGTTTCCTCCTCCTCCTCCTCCTCCCTGGAAGGGTCAGGATGGGGAGGTAGTCTCCACCATTCCTCCTCTGCCCAGTCCCTGACATGTCTATAGAATCTTAGAATCTTAGAGTTGGAAGGAACCCCAAGAGTCATCTAGTCCAACCCCCTGCAATGCAGGAATCTCAGCTAAAGCATCCATGGCAGGTGGCCATCTAACCTCTGCCTAAAAATCTCCAAGGAAGGAGAGTCCACCACCTTTTGTGGGAGTCTGCTCCATTGCCAGCTCTTACTGTCAGAAAGTTCTTCCTGATGTTTAGTCGGATTCTCCTTTCTTGTAACTTGAATCCATTGGTTCAGGTCTTACTCTCGGGAGCAGGAGAAAACAAGCTTGCTCCATCTTCCATGTGACAGTGCTTGAGATATTGGAATATGGCTATCACATCTCCTCTCTGTCTCTTCTTTTTCAGGCTAAACATACCCAGCTCCTTCAACCATTCCTCATAAGGCTTGGTTTCCAGACCCTTGATCATCTTGGTTGCACACATTCCAGCTTGTCAATATCCTTCTTAAATTGTGGTGCCCAGAATGGGACACAGTATTCCAGGTGTGCTCTGACCAAGGCAGAAAACAGCGGAACTATTGCTTTCCTTGACCTGGACACTATCCTTGTGTTGATGTCCCCCCATCTTATATTTGTGCCGTGAGCACTCTGGTATTCTGTGCTTTCCTCTGGGACCTCTCCCCAGGAAGTATTCCCTCTTTCCAAGTCACACCACTTGATTCCACTGATTTTAATAAACTGTCCCCCCCAATCTTGTTGGCATCTGTCTGTCTCAGGAGAAAATGGAGGAGTACATCTTTGAGGGTGAAGTCAAACCACTGGTTGCACACATAAATGTACACATTAACCTTTCATTTGGATTACTAGGAAGAACAAACACAAGTTTCCATTGCAAATATGTTCTTCGTTCCGAATAAATGCCTCAAGTTAGAGAAGCTAAAAAATCATGCCAACTTCTTACAGGAGAATGACAAAGCTTGTCACATTTGCTATAAAGTAGCCAATTCATTTTAAATAGTTAATCAGTACAAAATTATGTTTCACCATTAACAGCAATCAAACAGTAGTTCATAGCTTGCTGCCAACTCCCCCGCCCCAAGACTGTGGCAGGAATGTAACACTCTGCATTTCTTTTGAGCTGCAATTGTCATTTCCTTCCCCTTTCAATCATTCCTTCATTTGTAGTTAAGAATATCTGACTAGTACTTGTTGGAAATCTAGAGCACAGTGTACAGAGCAATGTGCACATTACTGGCACAGAGCAAAGCAACATAATGGAGCCTTCAGCATTCTCATCTGTCTTAGATGAATAGTGGATAATTGCATTAGAAGAAGGGAGATGTGGGTTTTTTTAATAATAATAATAATAAACAGGAAATGTGAAACATTTGTCAACAAGGTACTGGGATGTTTGTGAGAAGAAGGAAAAGAGGCTGGGCAAGTGAGTTCTCAGCATAATGAAACCGTACGCAAATGCAAAGGCATCTGAAGTCCCATCTAAGTTATTTGGTTCCAGTAATTTGAATTTGTCAGATATGCTGATGACACAACCTTGATGGCAGAAAGTGAGGAGGAATTAAAGAACCTTTTAATGAGGGTGAAAGAGAAGAGTGCAAAATATGGTCTGAAGCTCAACATCAAAAAACCTAAGATCATGGCCACTGGTCCCATCACCTCCTGGCAAATAGAAGGGGAAGAAATGGAGGCAGTGAGAGATTTTACTTTCTTGGGTTCCATGATCACTGCAGATGGTGACAGCAGTCACAAAATTAAAAGACGCCTGCTTCTTGGGAGAAAAGCAATGACAAACCTAGACAGCATCTTAGAAAGCAGAGACATCACCTTGCCGACAAAGGTTCGTATAGTAAAAGCTATGGTTTTCCCAGTAGTGATGTATGGAAGTGAAAGCTCAACCATAAAGAAGGCTGATCGCCGAAAAATTGATGCTTTTGAATTATGGTGCTGGAGGAGACTCTTGAGAGTCTCTTGCAGTCCCATGGACTGTAAGAAGATCAAACCTATCCATTCTTAAGGAAATCATCCCTGAGTGCTCACTGGAAGGACAGATCCTGAAGCTGAGGCTCCAATACTTTGGCCACCTCATGAGAAGAGAAGACTCCCTGGAAAAGACCCTGATGTTGGGAAAGATGGAGGGCACAAGGAGAAGGGGACGACAGAGGATGAGATGGTTGGACAGTGTTCTCGAAGCTACCAACACGAGTCTGACCAAACTGCGGGAGGCAGTGGAAGACAGGAGTGCCTGGCGTGCTCTGGTCCATGGGGTCATGAAGAGTCGGACACGACTAAACGACTAAACAACAATTTGAATTTGAATATTGAATTCATAAATGTGCAAATATTTCCGTGTGAAACATACGGAGGGACAGAGGAACCCATTCTTATCATCATAGAATTGTTGAATTGGAAGGGACCCTGAGGATCATCTGCTCCACGCCCCTGAAATACAGGAATATGCATCTGTCCTCTACAGGAATCGAACCTGCAACCTTGGCATTATTAGCACCATGCTCTAACCAACTTGTGGGATGTGAAACACAAGAGCAGTCAAGTACAACATCCCTAGAGTGGACATAAAAAGGGATGTCTGGACCAGCCAGTCGGAACTTCCTGTTTCTCCTAAGCTGGGACAGACTTCCTTTGCATGTGACTAGAGGTGGGCGTGACCTCACCTGCCCAGGTAACAAAAGAGCAGGATTGGTCAGCCATCTCTCTCTCTCTGACCACATTCGTGGTCAGAAACAACATCTGCTTAGCCTAAGATGCTCTAAGATGCTGGAAGCCAAGAGAGGAAGAAGGGACTATCTCCTTATGGGATAGTTTCCAGGTGTATATTACTTTTGTAACTTAAGTCTGCCTTCTGGGATCCATTTGTGAACAGAATGTGAGTGAGTAAACTCTTTTTTATACTTTTTTATACTTTTATAGAAGACTATGTTGTGTCTATCTTTTTATGAGGGACTAAATGGGGAATTACCAAGAGGCTTTAATGAGCCTAAGCAAACGCATCCGCTGTGCAAGTTTTAAAAAGGGGAATGTTACTCTGCTAATTTGTAGAACTGGTTAACACAAGTTGGAAAGGATGTAATCAAACAATATATCCTCTCCTGCATCCCTGAACATTCCCACACAATTGAGCTATCCAGGCATATTCTCTTTAATGTATACACTGAATCTAAGACTAAAATGTAGACTTGTATGTCATCTAGCAAGCTTGGTAGTGGGCACTAGGTTTCTGAATTCAGGGTCAAGCCCCTAGCCATTCCCCCCCCTACTGCTTTCTTTATATACGTATATATAAAACGAATAGTAGCACTGTAAGTAGGTAACATTATTTTGCTTTGTACTCAAAGGAAACCACAGTAAGCTGACTACTCCAACTTATACTTCACTTTAAATTTTAATCAGTCTGACTTCAGGGGAGGGGGGGGAGGTTTTAAAGCCTTCATATTAAAATAAAAATCCTGCCTTTGGGGGTTTGAGTAGTAATTTGTAGTTTTAGGATATCATTTATCATTCCGTTTCCTCTAATCCCAGGAGGTTTAGTTATGAGTTGGATTTGCTAGCAGAATGCTGACATTTTTTAGCTACCCCCCCCCCCAGAAGATAAACTAAATGTAACAAGCAGAATGAAATCTTTATGGTATGAAATTAAAGGTCATCTTGCAAGCATAAAATGACCTTTCTTCCAGGAATCCATTAGGCTAAAATTTGTAAAATGCTACTAATAAAAAAAGACTTTTACGCTCTTAGATGAATAAATAGGGGCGGCTATACAAATGTAGGAGATAAAAGTTTAAACCCCACCATAGATAAGGAAAACTACCCGAGGAAGTAACGCATAAAAATAATTAGACATATCACTTGTCAATTAGCTCAGAGTCATTTCTTTAAATATATATATATACAAATTTCTGTTTACACAATAAAAAGTTTCTTACATATTTCATCATTAATTAAATGAACATCAAAATAAGCAAGCAGAAGAAGAAATGTCTTCTGCCACATGTAGTTTGCTATATTGGGCTTTAAGAATGGGGCTTAGTAAGTTACATCTTCTTATGTTATCATTCGTTTATATGTTGCCTTTCAGCCAAAAAGGGTCTCGAGAATAAACAGATACAAATACAATAATGCAAATACAAAAAAATACAAAAAATAAATAAATAAAAACATTGAAGTAGTATTGAAAGCCAAATGCATACATGTTTGCCTAAAAGGCAAAGAAGGTCCCCTGTAAAAATAAATTAATTAATTAAAAAAAAATTGTCCAGTAGCACCTTAGAGACCAACTAAGTTTGTTCTGGGTATAAGCTTTCGTGCGCATGCACACAAAAGCTTATACCCAGAACAAACTTAGTTGGTCTCTAAGGTGCTACTGAACAATTTTTAAATTGTATTTATTTATTTTGACTGTGTCAGACCAACATGGCTACCTACCTGAACCCTGTAAATATGTTAAGAGAAGACAATAATACGTAAGCAGCATCTTTGCCTTATAAGATCCTAAGCGAGGCGGAGGAGAAGGCAAGGCAGGTGGAAAAGTTATTTCCTCTGTAGCAATGCTTGCCAGGCAGAACGTCCTCTTTTCCTCCCTGAACTTCTCGTTTGCAAAATATCCAGCCTGAGAAGGAGTTTTGTAGGGCTCAAAAACATGCTTACTATTATGTGACATTTTTGTCTGTCATAATAATGAGAATGCTGAACTATAGATTTTGGATTCTTTTTTTCCTGAAAGGAAGGACCATTGCACCTTCCTTTGCTTTTTAGGTGTACGAGGGGCATTCATTAAAGATTTCCCCTGACGTACTTCCCGCGGACTGAGACAAACAAAACTGGGCACAGTTATTAGTCCTTCTCTAGATAGCTGCCAGCAAGAGTCACACACTTCTCCCATCGCTTTATGCAGCTGTGGAGACCTCATCTGTAAAAGTCGGCAGGTTGCGTCAGAAGCCACAACATGACCTCAGAAATCAGCACTTCAATTTTTTTTTTTATAAAATTTTTATTGGTTTTACAAAATTTTAAAAAGACAAACAAACACTAAAAGTGACAAACATACACGTATAGTTTCAAACATATTTTCATAAACCTCTTTTCTTGGACTTCCCCATACCCCCCCTCTCTGCATCCCAATGTCCATACTTCAACTAGCAACTCCCAATTGTTGCTTTCAAATCTCTGTCATCTTAGTCCTCTTTTATATTCTAACCTTATATCCCTGTACCCCTTTGTTTCTAGAAACCACAACATTTTAGCATTCATTAAGTTTGTAGTAGTCCTTAAGGTAACTTTTGAATTTTCTCCATTCTTCTTCCACCGTCTCTTTTCGTTGGTCACGGATTCTGCCTGTCATCTTGGCCAGTGTCATATAGTCCATCACTTTCATCTGCCATTCTTCCAGAGTGGGTAAGTCTTGTGTCTTCCAATACTTTGCGATGAGTATTCTTGAAGCTGTTGTAGCGTACATGAAAAAAGTTCTATCCTTCTTTGTCACCAATTGGCCGACAATGCCCAAAAGAAAGGCCTCTGGCTTTTTAGAAAAGGTACATTTAAGTACCTTTTTCATTTCATTATAGATCATTTCCCAGAAGGCCTTAATCTTCGGGCATGTCCACCAAAGGTGGTAGAAGGTACCTTCAGTCTCCCAGAAATCAGCACTTCAACATCTGTTAAAAGCTTGCCCTTCAAAAATAACTTCATGGTTGAAAGAGGTGGAAGTCCGATGGTGTGAGGTTGGGAGAATAAGGGGGGTGAGGAAGGATTTCATAGCCACAGGACTGTGCTTCTGTCTGAGCAACAATTGTGAACGGGGGTGTTATCCTGCAGGAGGCAGACACCTTTGGTCAGCATACCACACCTCTCAATTTTGATGGCCTTCCACAATTTCTGCAGCAGTGAAGTGTAGTATGTCCCGGTAATTGTGGTACCCCTTGCCAGGAAATCCATTATCACTACTCCGCCCTAGTCCCAAAAGACCACTGCCCACTGATGGCTGGACATGTTCCTACTTTGGAGGTGGTGAGGCAGAGTGCTTCCATTGTTTGGGCTGGGATTTAGTTTCTGAGTCATAATGATGGACCCATGTTTCGTCCTGAGAAATTAGTCTGGTGAAGAAGTCATCATGGTTTTCGTGACACGTGACCAAAAGAGCCCATGAGCATGTGACTTGTTCCTGCTTCTGGAAAGGCATCAGCAGACAGGGAACCCACCGTGCAGACACCTTTCCCATGTGCAAATGGTCATGGATGGTTTTTTTCTACAGAGCCCACACTGATCTTGACATCTGCAGCTAGTTGGTGAATGGTTATATGGCGATCCTCCAAAATGGCGGCCTCCACTTCATCAATGGCGGACTGTGGTTACCTAGGAATGGGAGCTATTCCACTGAAGTCCAACCACACATGAACTGACGATGCCAGTGCTTGACTACGTTATACTATGGGGCACCATCCCCATAAGTCCCTTTCATCTCATCAAACGTCCCGTTTCAAGTACAGCAACCTGATAACCACTTTGCATTCAACTGGTTCCATTATCAGAGGTTACTTCACGTTAGCACCCGCAACAGAGAAACTGCTAGGAATTCAGAGCTACAAATTACGACATTACCTATGGAGAGATGTACAATTTTATCCTCCTACGATAACTGGAAGTAGGTCGGGGAAATCTTTAATGAACGACCCTCAATACAGGAAGCTAGGTTGACTTATATTTTAACATCTGTTGGATCCAGGCGTTATAAGGGTCTTGCTTACAGTCAGTACTTTTTTCTGGGGGGATGCAGGGGGGGGGCGCATACCCCTAAACATTTTGTGAATCTAAGTTTGGCCTCGTTGAGGGGCAATATTTCAATATGAGTAGCAAAATGAGAGTACCCCTAAACATTTTTAAAGAAAAAAGCACTGCTTACAGCCAACTTCCTCCCCACCCCAGCTCATAACACTATTAATATTTTTTACCAAGTTTGAATGCCACCCCTAGCTTTCAGATATTTCATATGACAGCCAATTACTTGTGTGTGTCAGAGCAGCTGGGGCGGGGCGGTGGTCATTACAGAGCTTCAGCTGGAGGATCAAAAAGAGTGTGGGAAATTTCTGCTTAGTGTTTAAATATATGTCTTCAGTAGGGAGTTAGGAACTGAAAAAAGATCTCCTGGAGGCAGAGACTAACACCAGAAGGAGTCATCTCACATGTTCACACTTGAGTGTATGAAAGACTGAAGAAAATGTCTATTAAATTCCATGCCTGATCCATAAATCCTACCTATGATGCCTCTACTGAGCTGACTGTGACACTCCTGGGAACCTCAAAAACAGTCACAAGTCTTTACTGATAGGACTGGTATCTAGGACCTCTCCTGGGACAAGAAGTGGGGTCACAACAAGAAGCACACCACCAGCTGGGGGGCACCCACCACACTTGTCTCCTGGTAGATGGATTGCTATTGCCTATAGTGAGGGGAAGGGGCCAGGATGGGGCTAGGGCTGGCCCAAGACTTTTTGCACCTGATACAAAATAAAAAACAGCGCGCACACATCCTACCACCACTTCCTGCACATCTGCCCCTACCCTCCTTTCTGGGTTTGCTGCCTTGCTGCCCTGCCACTGTTCCCAGTCTGCTGCCTGAGGTGGCTGCCTCAGTGAGGCTAATGGGTAGACCAGCTCTGGAAAGCAGGGAGACCAGTGTGGTGTAAATGCGCCAGCAGGAGCACCGGATTGGCTCTGCCAGTGAGTTTGCACTGTGCCAGCCTCCCCACCTCTTTGCACCTATTGCTCCTAGTAAACAACAACCTAGCTGCTGGTAAGGTAGAACAGTGGTTCTGCCCAACTCAGAAAGCCACTTTTGTTCACAGCATAGAAATGTAGTTGACAGATGAGGGAAGAGAAAAAACTGGGTGAATTCTGCAGGGAGGAGGCTGGATGTTTAAAGCAGTTTGTACAACTCAAACAGCTAAAAAGAACAATTTGACATTAAACTCAAATTGAGTGACATACAACTAAAAGTAGAGTGACATACAACTACAAAGAAGAGTTTGGTCTCAAACCTATGCAGAGAAAAGAAAAGATTGAATAATGAAAGATCTATTTAAAGCTGGGGGGTGTTGTTGTTGTTACTGGAGAATATTTGGCTCAAAATTGGGGTGGGTGGGGAGAAGCAACATTCTGAGCGTCTTGAAACTAGGGAACAGTTTTGGGGTGCATGAAATTATTTTGAATATTCATGGAAGTGGCTCTTATAGCTGGCAGTTGAAAGGACTTTTTAAAATCTCCTCCTGGTGGCCATTTGCCACAGAGTGCTAGGGCCAGTATAAGATGGGGGACACTTTGCTTACTTGTAGTACATGTGAAAAGGATCTAGGGGTCTTCTTGCTGTTTTTTAGTCGTTTAGTCGTGTCCGACTCTTCATGACCCCATGGACCAGAGCACGCCAGGCACTCCTGTCTTCCACTGACTCCTGCAGTTTGGTCAAACTCATCCTGGTAGCTTCGAGAACACTATCCAACCATCTAGTCCTCTGTCGTCCCCTTCTCCTTGTGCCCGCCATCTTTCTCAACATCATGGTCTTTTCCAGGGAGTCTTTCTCTTCTCATGAGATGGCCAAAGTATTGGAGCCTCAGCTTCAGGATCTGTCCTTCTGGTGAGCACTCAGGGTTGATTTCCCTAAGAATGGATAGGTTTGATCTTCTTGCAGTCCATGGGACTCTCAAGAGTCTCCTCCAGCATCATAATTCAAAAACATCAATTCTTTGGCGATCAGCCTTCTTTATGGTCCAGCTCTCACTTCAATACATCACTACTGGGAAAACCATAGCTTTAACTATACGGATCTTTAGTGCACTAGGGGTCTTAAAGGTAAAGGTACCCCTGCCCGTTCGGGCCAGTCTTGACAGACTCTAGGGTAGTGCGCTCATCTCACTCTATAGGCCGGGAGCCAGCGCTGTCCGCAGACACTTCCAGGTCATATGGCCAGCGTGACAAGCTGCATCTGGCGAGCCAGCGCAGCACACGGAACGGCGTTTACCTTCCCGCTAGTAAGCGGTCCCTATTTATCTACTTGCACCCGGGGGTGCTTTCGAACTGCTAGGTTGGCAGGCACTGGGACCGAGCGACGGGAGCGCACCCCGCCGCGGGGATTTGAACCGCCGACCTTTCAATCGGCAAGTCCTAGGCGCTGAGGCTTTTACCCACAGCGCCACCCGTGTCCCACTAGGGGTCTTAGTGCACCATAAACTTAACATTTGCAGCAGCAAAAATAAGCTAAAGTTCTTCTAGGCTGAATCAACCGAAGCATAGTGTCAATGGAAGTAATAATACATTCAATTCTGCCTTGGTCAGACCACACCTGAAATACTGTGTCCGATTCTGGGCACTACAATTTAGGAAGGATGTTGACAAGCTGGAACATGTGCAGAGAAGGGAAACCAAGATGGTCAAGGGTCTGGAAACCAAGATGGTCAAGGGTCTGGAAACCAAGCCTTAGGAGGAACAGCTGAAAGAGCTGCGTATGTTTAACCGGGAAAAGAGGAGAGTGAGAGGAGATATGATAGCCGTCATATCACATGGAAGATGGAGCAAGCTTGTTCTCTTCTGCTCTGGAAGCTAGGATCTGAACCAATAGCTTCAAGTTACAAGAAAGGAGAATCTGACTAAACATCAGGAAGAACTTTCTGACAGTAACAGCTGTTCAGCAGTGGAACGGACTCCTCCAGAAGGTTGTGGACTCTCTTTCACTGGAAGATTTACAGCAGAGGTTGGATGGCCATCTGCCATGGATGCTTTAGTTGAGATACCTGCATTGCAGGGGGTTGGAATAGATGACCCTTGGGGTTCCTTCTAACTCTAAATTTATATGATTCTAAGATGCTTCTAGAGCAGTGTTTCCCAACCTTTTTTGGGCAAAGGCACACTTGTTTGATGAAAAAAATCTCGAGGCACACCACCATTACAGCCCCGTGACGTCAGCGCGCGTCACGCCGGGAGGGATGCACGAAAGTATAACTTTCAATTTTTTTTCCCTCCCCCTTGCCGGGGAACCTCAAAGCTTTGGGGGTGGGGGGGGAGGAGGCAGCAAAGCGAGGGACTGAGGGACTCCTCCAACGACAAGGGTTGGGGAAGAAGAGAAAGGGCTATTCCGCTCCAGTCACGGGAGGGGAATATGTACTGGCCCAACTGGTGTGCGGTCTTCGGAAAGCGGGGTGCGGGAAGGAAGCCTAGGCTCGGGGTCATAGAATCATAGAATCATAGAGTTGGAAGAGACCACAAGGGCCATCGAGTCCAACCCCCTGCCAAGCAGGAAACACCATCAGAGCACTCCTGACATATGGTTGTCAAGCCTCTGCTTAAAGACCTCCAAAGCAGGAGACTCCACCACACTCCTTGGCAGCAAATTCCACTGTTGAACAGCTCTTACTGTCAGGAAGTTCTTCCTAATGTTTAGGTGGAATCTTCTTTCTTGTAGTTTGGATCCATTGCTCCGTGTCCGCTTCTCTGGAGCAGCAGAAAACAACCTTTCTCCCTCCTCTATGTGATATCCTTTTATATATTTGAACATGGCTATCATATCACCCCTTAACCTCCTCTTCTCCAGGCTAAACATGCCCAGCTCCCTTAGCCGTTCCTCATAAGGCATCGTTTCCAGGCCTTTGACCATTTTGGTTGCCCTCCTCTGGACACGTTCCAGTTTGTCAGTGTCCTTCTTGAACTGTGGTGCCCAGAACTGGACACAGTACTCCAGGTGAGGTCTGACCAGAGCAGAATACAGTGGCACTATTACTTCCCTTGATCTAGATGCTATACTCCTATTGATGCAGCCCAGAATTGCATTGGCTTTTTTAGCTGCCGCATCACACTGTTGGCTCATGTCCACCGGGCGCAAGGTCCACCGACCTCGGCGGAGAAAGGCAACAACCGGAGCCGATGACCAGTGGCGTAGCGTGGGTTGTCAGCACCCGGGGCAAGGCAAATAATTTGTGCCCCCTAACCCGTGGATTTTAGCACTCGAGTGCGAGCGCGCCCCCCCCCCAAGATGTTGCGCCCGGCCCCCCTGCACCCCCACGCTACGCCACTGCTTCAGGTCCCCCAATAAAACATTTGAGGGGGCCAGTCCCCCAGTTGATGGGCATTGCCAATGTGATCAACTATGCAGGGAGGGGTTTACTTGCCTCCCCCCCCCCAATATCATACTGTATTCACATTGGCACCCCTGATGAACTCAGCGGGGCTTACTTCTGCCCCGCAAGCCTTTGCACCTCCGTGTCTCCTTTCCTCTCTATATGTAAGAGGGTGAAGGTCAGGCTGGCAGTGCAAATAAGGGCCCCGCTGCTGAAGGCCTCGCCCGCCGCGATCTCCTGGTCCACGGGCAGGGCAAGAAAGTGCCTTTTCCTTGGGGGGGGGAGTCTTAAATTTCAAACCATTATTATTATTATGAATATCTAATGTGCGTGGTTTCTCTACCTCCACCGACGACTCGCCACGTGCGAGGAGGAAGGCGGGCTCCCTTCACCTCCCCGTCCCCTCAAGGGAAAGGGGAAACGACGTGAGGAAAAGCGACGCGGGACAGCGAGCGAGGTTCTCCTCAGAGCCTTTTCCCGCCGCCCCCTCCCAAGACAGCCCTGAAGCCGAGCGCAGAGTGAGGGGCGGGGCCCGGCAGAGTCTCGCTGCCCCCCAACGCCTCTCGAGGCGGCATGAGGGGCGCCGCGTCAAGGGCGCCGGCGGGCGCAGCGGCAGCTCCTGTCAGGGCACGAGGCGGGCCCGGCGCCTCTCCCCCACCCACCCCGTCCGCCCACCCATATTCCGCTCAGGAGGGGCCGGTGGGCTGGCGAGCGCCTCACAGCAGCAGCACCAGAGAGGGAGAGAAGTCCGCCTCCCGCTGCCGCTGCCTCTTCATCCCCAGCAGCAACTTCCCTGCCCGGCTCCCCGCCGCCGCCGCCGCCTCCTTCTCTCCCTGCTTTGCAGTAGCAGCCGCCGCCGCCGCGGCACACCAGGCGACATCTCACGGCACACTACTGTGCCGCGGAACACCGGTTGGGAAACACTGTTCTAGAGACACGGGTGGCGCTGTGGTCTAAACCACTGAGCCTAGGGCTTGCCGATGAGAAGGTTGGTGGTTCAAATCCCCACAATGGGGTGAGCTTCCATTGCTCAGTCCCAGCTCCTGCCAACCTAGCAGTTCAAATGCAAGTCAAGGTGCAAGTAAATAGGTATCGCTCCAGTGGGAAGGTAAATGGTATTTCCGTGCACTGCTCTGGTTCACCAGAAGCGGCTTAGTCATGCTGGCCACATGACCAGTGTGGACAAACACTGGCTCCCTCGGCCTATAGATGAGCGCCGCAATCTCAGAGTCATCCGCGACTGGACCTAATGGTCAGGGGTACCTTTACCTTTTTAAGATGATTCTGTGCTCCAGATACACCGCAGGAGAAATCCTGTCTGCTCCAAAAAATTATACCCCCTCCTGTGGCTGCCATTTCACCCCAGAATGTTTGGAGAACTCTGCCCTTTGTTGATTTTTGTTTCCTGGCCTTGCAGGACAGCCACACTGTTGCACTCAGTTGAGACCTTAGGTTGAAATAGGCAAGACCTATTCTCCAAACTTCTACTGGAAAGGGGTGGAGTGTTTGTTACAAAATGTCGCCTATTCCAAAGCACTTCCAGTTGACAATAGTATCTAATGATGCAATTCAGAATGTTATGGGTGGTTCGCCAGCACTGATGGGCTTCTTTTTTTCCTTTTTAAGTCAATGTTGAAGCACTGTCATTCAAATATTTAGCTCACAATAGAGTTTCTGAGTTTATCCTCTTTCTTTTCCTTTTATAGCTCTAGAATGGCACGGTCTGCCTTCTGCACATATCAACGCAGGCTGAGCTAATAGGCAAACATCCATCATGCCTTTTGCCTTAAGCAGTGGTTTTCAACCTTCAGGCAATGCTGAGCAAAAATAAAACATTTCTTGGGCACAGGAAACCCTGCCAGCAGTATGCAAAGTCTTTATGCAAGTCTCCAGTGAATATTAATAATCTTGCTGCAAGCATACACACACACACACCCCGATTTGAATTTTAACAAAAAAATATATATCCAGCATTAAAATCTGTTCAAGGATTCTCAGTATCCTTCTGTTTGAAAAGAGGAGAGCCAAAGGTTCAATTCAAGGTCTATTTAATTGCCTGATCCTTTGTGCTGCTGTGCTGAAACAGCAGGTCGTGGGATTAGGGGTCTGGGACACAGACTACATGGCTTGTTCTTTGTCACTTTCAGTGCTGGCACACTTTGAATAGAAGACACCTGGGATTCTCTGTAAAGCAAAAGTTCAGGTAAATTTGGAGGGTGCTATTCAGCTGAAGTTTATCAAGGAGTTTCTGTGGCAAAATAATTTGGTATGGATAGCAAGATGTCTTGGGGATGGGTTGCATATCTTTGAGACCTAACAACAGACCTATCTTATAAGGGCAGGTTATATTTTTTTAAAAAAAAATCTAATTTGGAATGCTGGTGTAGGGAGAAGTCACTGTCAGATTGTTGCTGTTTTGTGGGTAGAGTGCAGTACAGCAATCCTTCTTGCTCCCGAAATCACACTTTTTGCAATAATGTAAATGATGGGGGAAATGCCCTGGGAAATGTGGAGTACCAACTGCCTGATACGAAATCGTAGAAGCACCCCGTAATGAAATCAGGATGAATAAGCAGCCGAAATTGTACAACATCCTTGCAAACTTTGCACGGATAAACCAAAACGAATGCTCAAAAAGCAGGTCAACAGGGGTTGCCATGGCTACTCCTGCTTCTGCACCAGCCACAAATCTGATGGTAGTTTGAATGGGCATTCCCTGCTCACTGGTGTACACATGTAGCTTCTCTTAGCCCTAGATTCCCTCTTACATGGAGGCACACTTAGAATAAGAGTTGCTATTCATCTAAGTCCTGTTCACACTGCCAATGAATACATACCTGGTTGCAGTGTGGATGTTATATCTGTCAAAAGTTGAAATTGTTGTTTTTGCTAGTGTCTCATGAGCCATACCATAGCTCTGAGGCAATAACAAATGCTTCAAGTATCCTTGAAGAAAAAGAAAAAAGGAGGTACCAGAATTCACTATGAATACCGCCCTTTTTGTCTTTTAATAGTAATGCCACTCACCTCAGAGGTGCTGGAACTGAGTTCTGGTGAGTTCTGGCTGAAAAAAGCCCTGCTGATCTCAACTGTTGGTTGGGGGGGGGGTGAGGGGCGAGTATATAAAGAGAATTCCTGGCTGCCCAGATCCAAGTTTGAGGCAAATACTCTTTGGTAAGAGAACCTCATCAGGGATTTAAAATCACAAAATATGCAGCAAAGTAAAGTGTGGAAATATAGGTGGTTAGATCATTAAAATATGTGAGTTCCAAAAATTCTCACATCCTCCAGCATATGAAAACACTACAAGTTTCATAAGTTAAAAAATAGTTTACTCTTCAAAGGTCAGGTTCATGTGCTTTCCCACATATCAGTCAGGAAACTTGCAAAGGCAGTAAAACTTGGCTTCATTCCAAAGTGGTGAAATTTCCTAAATTATGAGAGCCATGCTGTCTGAGCTTGGCACAACCAGCTCAGATCTCTTCACATGAAGGGGCGTCTCCACCCCCATCGTTCTACCTGGACACTGAGGTCCAGCGCTGAGGGCCTTCTGGCGGTTCCCTCGCTGCAAGAAGCCAAGTTACAGCGAACCAGGCAGAGGGCCTTCTTGGTAGTGGCACCCACCCTGTGGAATGCCCTCCCACCAGATGTCAAAGAGAACAACAACTACCAGACTTTTAGAAGACATCTGAAGGCAGCCTGTTTAGGGAAGCTTTTAATATTTGATGCATTGCTGTATTTTAATATTTTGTTGGAAGCCGCCCAAAGTTGCTGGGGAATAATTTATTATTATCATCATCATCATCACATGTTGAACTTTTCAGGTAGACTGGAGAGTGCATAATAGGCCTGGTTACCTTTGTTCCTCGTAAAGTGAGGGGAAGTGGACATAGCTAAGCATAGCAGGACAGCTTACTGTAAGGTTACCAGATGTCCCCGTTTCCCGGGGACAGTCCCTGGATTTACAAATCAGTCCCCTGACAAAATCCATCTATTTAGGAGGAAGTTGAAAAGTGTCCCCAGATTCATTGAAGAAAATCTGGTAACCTTAGCTTACTCTTTGCTATCAAGCCCTTCATGTATTAATTAGACTTTAGCATGTTGGCTGTATGAGGCTGGTTATCCCACACCAACTATTAGGAGGAAGATCAGTATTATGCCAGTGGTAGAGGACTCAGGATGAGAGACAGTGTCTTTCCTGAGACCACCCAGTGGAGGTCTGAAAAACTTGTGACTCGCATGCTCATCACAGGCACCAAGGATTCGGTAAACTGCTTGGTTTTTGTGTTGACAAAGAGTTGGGGGAAAAGGTGGGGCAGAGGCTTCTACTGAATACTTGGCAGGCCACAATGCATGGCTGATAGTCTGCATTTGATGTTGCAAGAGCGAAATTGTGCAGACTGGCAGTACTTGAACTCAGGACTTTTCTGGTCTGCAGATCAGTCTCTTATCTGCAAGATCTCCCAGTTACTCTGAAACGACCCCTTTCAGTATTGCTTCTCCCTCCCCCACTTGCCATTATTCAGCTTTGCTTTCCTCTCTCTCTTGATTTCCTCATGATGTGTATTTGCTCAGAAATGCAATTTTCTTTTCTTATCCATCCATGTCCTTTGGATGTTCCTCTCCCCACCCCCAGGCTTCCTTTTCTTTTTTGCCCCCCCCCCTGCAGAATTTTGACAAACAAAACATTAAAACCAGTCCAGGGGAAGGAAAAATGTATATATATTTTACAGTCCATTTGCTGAGCTGCTTGCACAGTCTCCTCCAGAAAAAAAGAAAGAAGGAAATATAATGGAGTGTGTTGTACAGGAGAAATACTGACATACAGCACATTCAGTGACCAAAAAGTTTTTTCCCCCCATAGAGCAATAATGCTTGACATGAATTTAATCTGTTATAGGGTACAGAACTCTCCTCAAACTCTTTTTATGGTCGTTAAAGCTCCTTGGAGGTTTCTTGCTGTTAGCAAAGTCAACTTAAATAATGCAGATGAAGCCCGGAGAGAGAATCCTAATAACACTTTACTTGTGAAACTGAATAAAAACAGTGTATAATTTGAGGAGAAATAAACAGAGATAGGAGTATTCAAATAATTCTGATTCAGAGCAAATCTTTTGAAGTTAATGGTCATGACTAACTTAAGTTTATTAATTTCAATCAATCTATTTTGTGTTGGACTTAATTGAATTCCACCAAAAAGTTTCATCTTTCTTGCTTCAGGTCTTGTACAAAGCAGAGAGAAAACTCTTTTTTTAAAAAATGATTTTTATTATGTTTACATTTTTTACCATAGTCACAATCCACTCTTATCATCACCTAAGACTTTGCTCATCCTGAGCCTCAACTCCCCCCCCCCTTCCACTCCCTGGCAAAAATATTCAATATATTTCAAAAATATTCACTTTCATCGTAGCGTTTCTATATCAACTTATTTACCTTCTTCCTATGCTTATGAAATTTACCTTGATAATTGTAAACCAGCTCCAAAAATTAACATTACAAAATATTTTAACTCAAACTTGCAAATGTTTTCAAATGTTTTCAATGTTCTCTCATATTGTATAAATTTATTCCAGTTCTTTTTGAACAGCTCGTTATGATGGTTTCAGATCTTCCCCATCAGCTTTGCCAGTTCTGCATATTCAATCATTTCAGTCTGCCATTCTTCCAACGTTGGAAGTTCCTGCTGTTTCCATTTCTGGGCTAAAAGTGTCCTCGCAGCTGTGCTAGTGTACATAAATATATTTATGTCTTTTTTGAGAATTTCTTCTCCAATTATACCCAACAAAAACGCAGGGAGGAAACTGAACAGAATCTATTTTGAATGTTCCCCATTACTTCCTCCCATATTCCATCTTAAGACTGTGGCTAAAAACCTCCATGCATAGCTTCAATATCAGCTAAACCTTCCCCCCACCCGAACCTTACCTTCTAGTCTGATGAAGAGTTCTGGAGAACTTGAAAGTTTCAAAATGATTATGTAATCTTTTTTGATTGGCTTAATTTGGTATCACCCAAATGCGATGTCACTAAGTTTCAGAATTGTGCAGGTTTGGCAATGACTCCTATCCTTTCAGAAACAATAATGTGTTGTGTTATGCATTGACTGATCCAATAAATATGTCCCTGGAAGCCTTGGCAAGCAACAATTCACAGAAATCTTTGTGACGGGAACTTGTCGTGATGTCAGCACTGACCTTGTCCAAGGTAAAGCCTTGTGCAAAGCTCTGACTATGCTATAAGAGAGCACAGCTCTCTCAATTGTAAGCCCTGCTTCTACTGAAAGTTGCCTCTTCAACTAAAGGTTGTTCCAGCAGTGTTTGACTCTTACTGTACTAGGGCTTCTGTAATGGAGTCCTCTGAGTTACAGGATGACATTGTGACATCATTGGGCCAGGGCAGCTCTGCTGTCATGGTCTCACCTTGCAGATTTGCTTCTGGGGCTGGCCTTGTATACATCCTCAGTCTCATTCCCCGAAGAAGAGAAAACCAATCTCTGGGTCATAACAGAATTGTTGGGAACCTACTTCTTTCTAAGACTTTAATGCCTAATGATTATGGAACAGTCCTCTTCCTCTTCCTCTGAATCACTGCTGTTGAAAGAATAAGTTTGAGGACTTAGGGGAAAGGGGGAAATAGTGGAAAGCAGAGAAGGCTTGGGTCAGTAGAGGACTGGCAGGAAAGCACTTGGAATAGGGCAGGTTTCTCCAAGATCTCAGTGCACTATGAAAAAGCCTGATAAGAATGAGCCCATCAAAAAACTCAGCCTTAAACAACACCATCTATTTGTGGTGATGAGAACTAAAGCAAACTTTTAGTAACATTAATGGAAAGGAAATCACATTCCAACCAAAGAGGAATGGTTGAGCAAACTATGCGAATATTTGGAATTAGCAAAGTTAACTGATTTAATAAGACAAAAAACAAAAAGTATAACACAGAAACAATGGAAATGTTTAACTGATTATTTATGCAGACAAGGATCAAATACAATGACTTGGTTGTGTTTAGAGTAGACTTGTGAGAGATCTAGAGAATTTATTGAATTGATCATCTATGTGGGATTCTATGGGAGAAAAAATACAGAATAACAGATATAACTTTGTTTAAAATGTTTATAGGAAGTGCAGTGTAAGTGGTGGAAGTCAATGAAATTTTATTATTATTTACTTATTGAAATAGATGTAGAATAAACTTGGAATAAACTCTTCCTATTTTCTTCTTTTTTCTTTTTCTATTTTTTTCCTTTTAAAAGATTTATTCCTTCTTTCTTTCCTTTTTTCTTTCTTCTATATTTTTCTTTTCTCGAGAACTTTGTACATATGTTATGTAATTATAATATTTTGTTTTGATTTTGTAATAACTATGCTAAATTAATAAAATATTTTTCAAAACAAGCATTAATCGGCAGTATACAAATGTTAGATAGAGTGATAGAATGATAGATAGATAGATAGATAGATAGATAGATAGATAGATAGATAGATAGATAGATAGATTTTCTGGGTCTTTATACTTCTGTAGACAAGCATTGCTAATTTAGGAACAAGAACTGGGGATACAGGAAGGGATTGTTCATCTTTCTGAGCCACCTTTGTGGAAAGCTTCTGGGCTCAAAGCAATGGCACCATGAAGATTAGTGTTAGTGTCATTGATGCTGAACTGTCAATGGCACCACCATGGTATATATTCCACCATGTCGTGAAAATTAATAAACCCAATCCCATTAGTTATCATGTCCAACCAGGTTCGGAAGGGCTGTGGATCAGTAGCAGAGCTGTTGCTGGCCATGCAGGAGGAGATCCCAGATTCAATCCCCAACATCTTCAGGTAGGGCTAGGATATGAGAGACTCTTTGTCTGGAATCTTGGAAAGCCTCTGCCAGTCAACAAAGACAATCCTGAGCTATTTGGACCAAGGATCTAACTCGGTATAAGTGCAAGTCAATAAACCTGAGGATTATAAGTCCACTGAAGAAGTAAGATGGCACCAGCAAGAAATAAAATGGTGCCAACAATCAGGAGAACAATAGGACATTGAACAGTGTACTGATTTTTGCCACTGATAGGCTTTTTATTATTGGTATCCCAGCTCTTGTGGTTTTTCTTTGTTATCTATTAAATTTATTAGTTGTTTGCTACCTATGGAGTCTCTAAGTGATTTACAAAACTTGCAAAACATAAGGTATAACATGAAATCAAAAAGGTGGGAAAGAATATTATATTAGAGTTCTTAAAAATACCAAAATCAACAGGTCAGAGTCAGTATAACAAACGGCATGGAAGAATATTTTATTTTTTCTTGTTACAGGTAGGTTGTTACAGGTACAGGCCGTGTTGGTCTGCCGTAGTTGAAACAAAATTTAAAAATTCCTTCCAGTGGCACCTTAGAGACCAACTAAGTTTGTTATTGGTATGAGCTTTCGTGTTGCATGCACACTTCTTCAGATATTTTATTTTTTCTTGTAACAGTATATTGACAGTGACCTGTTGTGGAATTTAGCTTTTTGGCTTTTGTTGGTCCCCAACCCAATAACTTGTCCTGTATAGTTTGGTTGCTTCCTTTAAAAGTACTATCTTTCTATTTGATTATACATGCTGGCATTTTAAAAATTTTGATTCCTCCCCCCCCCCCCCAAAAAAAAACAAAAACAAAAACAAAAAACTGATCCAGGCAGGAAAGCAAACTTCTGACATCTTTGGTCTGTGGGTATAAAAGTCACCCCAATGAATCTTTTTGGTTATTGAGATAGATATATAGATATAGGACTGAGCTAATGATAAAACATTGGGGTGTGTCAGAAAACAAATCCTGCTGTGGATTACAATTCCAAATTATTTCTTGTGTGTAATTATTTCTTATTTGAGTGAAATGAAAAACATAGAAGAAGGTGGCAACAAGTATGAAAACAACAACAACAACAACAACAACAACAACAACAACAACAACAACAACAACAACAACAACAACAACAACAACAACAACAACATAACCCTACCATTATCAGGTCCATACTGTGGGTATAGATATCACTTAGTTGAGGACAATTTAATATGTATTGTGCACAAAGTGTTTCATATACTTGTGACAGGAATTGGTTTTAAGGTTTAAATGTTAAAGTCACATTTTAAATACTTAATTGCCCACCTGATATTTTAAAGGTAAATGTATTAACAGCATGCATTCACATAAAAAATAGAATATAATCTAATTTCTGGGAGGAAAATGGCATACAAATATGGGACAAGCAAAGCTTCTTCAAGGTTCTTTATGTTAAACAATGATCAATGCCTCTGGGAAGGAACTTTCGGAAATGTATGCAAGTATATGAGACGTATCAAAAATTCCCTTTTAATGAGATTGATGGCGATACCTACCAAGTTTCCTCTGTTTAGCATACAAAGGAAATGTTTGCTCATAGCTTTCCTCTTTCTGATTATCTTATAGATTGTAATTCAAAAGGCCTGGTGATTAGTTGTGCTATGTTTAAATGTTATCAGTGTTCTGTTTATGACACGACTGAGGCAGATAGGATTAGCATTGCCACAGAGATTTCTGTCGTGGAATAAACAGTCCCATGTGAACAAGTTCTCTGATTTGAACAAAGACCAAGGGCTTGTTCATCTGAAGGCAAAATGGTGTTAATTCAGATTAATTTTCCTGTTACCTCACAACTATCACATTTGAGTTAGAGGTATCCCAGAATATTTGGCTGCTTACCTTTGCTGAAGATTAGGAAAGCAGGTGGTAGCTGTGTGGTCTATAGGCATGGAAGTGTCAATCCGCACGTTCATGTCTACTTCCTGATCTCCTGACTTCTCAATAATCAAGGTGAGTCCACACAAACATGTTCTGGAATTACCATATTTCCCGCTCTATAAGACGCACCAGACCACAAGACGCACCTAGTTTTTGGAGGAGGAAAACAAGAAAAAAAATATTCTGAATCTCAGAAGCCAGAACAGTAAGAGGGATCGCTGTGCAGTGAAAGCAGCGATCCTTCTTGCTGTTCTGGCTTCTGGGATAGCTGCACAGCCTGCATTCGCTCCATAAGACACACACACATTTCCCCTTACTTTTTAGGAGGGAAAAAGTGAGTCTTATAGAGCAAAAAATACGGTACATTTCACTCAGATCAATCTGTGGTGACCCACCCAGCAATTTCTACCGCTTTTTAATGAGAGTTTATTGCAACACATACACAAACTATCCAATATTTCTCCTCTCAATTCTCCAAAAAAATAAAATAAAATAAAACGCAAAATTATTAAGTAAAAACCAATAATTATAGAAAGAGATCTACTGTTGCTTTCTTTCTCTCCATGTGTCTCTAACAAGATCACAAAACAAATACTAAAGTAAAGTAAACAACAACAAGCAGCTCCTCAACGTAGGAAAAACTCCCTGTACATGTTTGGTATCACAACTCCTTGCCTTCAGTTTCATGTATAGGGTGTCCAAATTAGTTTGTTACTTTCGGGCATGGAACACATTTCACAAGTATTGCCAGCCCCTGCTGTGCAGTGATATGTGATCTTAAAAACGACACTGGCAGACACCCGTATCATCTTTGTCAACCTCTGTACGAGGTTGTCAATCCGGCGAGGCTGCCTGCTTTTAACATGCCAAAACCAATGCAAGTTATGGGTTTCTAGCCTACTATAATCTGATTTTTTCAAGCAAAGTAATATTGTATAACAAGATTTATAGTTCTTTCAGTCCTTGGCATTAAAACTGTAATAACACCATGGTGGTGAACCTCTGGCCCACAGGCATGATGAGTCCCAGCAGGGGTCTTAATATGACCTGCAAGTCCTTTTCCCCCAAGCTATACCCATCTGTCCTACATAGGACATCACATATGAGATCAGGTGTGTAGGGCAGGTAAAACATGGTTTGCAGACACCACCAATCAGCTGACTGTCAGCACTTGTGGTGTCTTGAGCCTTTGCCAGAACAGTTTGATTTCAAACCACCCCAGCAAAGGAAGCAGAATTTGCAGGTACAACTGACCGGCTGATCATCACTTCACAGTGCCATCTTAAACCTTGTGGGCAAACTGATGTTATGGTAGCACCAGGTGATTAGCAGATGAGTGGCCTGGGGGGTGTTGGTCAACCTACACATCTATCTCACCACACCAGAAATGGGCTCCACCCTTTCTGGTATTAAGATCAAATTATTATGATTTAATTATTGTCTTTTATGATCTTACTGAAAACTGAGACGACACCTTCTTTTGAAACTATTCTCTTTTTCTTGCACTCTTTTATTGGTTGCAAATAGTATAACTTTTGCCTTTTGGTATAGTTTAAAAGCTAGTTGCATATGAAAAGGTTTCTGAACTTCTTAGTCTTTGGAAAGATACATGAAATGGAAGGATAGAACAGTAGAAGGCGATGTCTCTTTATGGAAAACAATTTCTTACTGCCAATAGTGCTAGGACATATTTTGGAACTGCTGTGTTATAATGGAGGCCATGAAAAAAGCAATCATTTCAATAAACTATTATGCTAAGTAAATCACAGTGCTATGAGATGCATATACAGAGTGTTTGGGTTTTTGGTATTTTTTTTTCACTTTAATGCTCATTAAAATTCACAAGCAGGAAAATTGGAATTGACACTCTTTCTTCTTTAATGAAGCTATCCCTTTATTTCAGCAGTGAAACTTTAAAAAGCAAATTAAGATAGAAATCTCATTTGGTTCTGATTAAAGTTAAAAATTTACAAACAATTGGGTCAGGATTGAATTATTTGCATTAGAGATAGAGCTTAGAAAGTACAAAGCTGGGCTCTCTAGTGCATATCTCTTTTTTATCTGAACAATGCTCAGCCCTCTTAGCACCTGAAACTCAAAAGGTGATTTAGGATATATCTATCAAAGACTTATTTTAATGCTGCTTGTTGTGTTTTGGGGGGAAAGAAAGGAAAAGAAGGGTTGCCCTAGATAATACAAGCAAACTTAAGTACAGCAGCAAAACCCAAACATCCACATCTTACCAAATATTTGGGATATTTTAGATTAGTCTATTTATACAGTTAGGGCAGGGATGGGGGACACACACCACACACACACCATGGGGGACAGTTCTGCCATACTGATAGATTTCAGCTCCCATGATGTCAGGAGCAGGTTAGAAATAAATCACATGACACCAGTAAAGTTAACTTTTTACTCAAGGAAGCAAGGTCTGTTCAAGAGGCCAGCAACCCATTCCAGTAGATCTGGCCCCTATGAGGCAGTTGTTGGGACTGAATATCTCGCCAGAGTGGTGCATGCTCTAGTTATCTCCCACTTGGACTACTGCAATGTGCTCTACGTGGGGCTACCTTTGAAGGTGTCCAAGAAACTACAACTAATCCAGAATGCGGCAGCTAGACTGGTGACTGGGAGCAGCTGCCGAGACCACATAACACCGGTCTTGAAAGACCTACATTGGCTCCCAGTACGTTTCTGAGCACAATTCAAAGTGTTGGTGCTGACCTTTAAAGCCCTAAATGGCCTGAGCCCAGTATACCTGAAGGAGCGTCTCCACCCCCATTGTTCTGCCCAGACACTGAGGTCTAGTGATGAGGGCCTTCTGGCGGTTCCCTCACTGCGAGAAGCCAAGGTACAGGGAACCAGGCAGAGGGCCTTCTCGGTAGTGGCACCTGGCCTGTGGAACGCCCTCCCACCAGATGTCAAAGAGAAGAACAACTACCAGACTTTTAGAAGACTTCTGAAGGCAGCTCTCTTTAGGGAAGCTTTTAATGTTTAACAAACTACTGTATTTTAATACCCTTTCCTGGTAAAAAAAAAAATTGATAGAAGCTGGAGTCGAACAACATCCAGAGAGTCACAAGCCCTACATCCCCCAACTATAGCCTTTCCCATTGCTAAGGATAAGTAGCTCTGACCACCATAGTTGCTAATGGAAAGACCATGCATATACAGATCTCTGTACTGCAGCTGTTTACAAAGCTATCGTACTACCAACCTTACTGTATGCTTGTGAAACATGGACCACTTATAAAGGTCATCTCCAACTCCTCGAAAGATTACATCAACTGTGTTTCTGAAAATTTTTACACATCACTTGGGAAAACAGGCAAACTAATATCAGTATACTGGAAGAAACAAAGATCACCAGTGTTCAAGCAATGATTCTTCAACATCAGCTTCGTTGGACTGGTCATATCATGTGGATGCCTGATTATCGTCTCCCAAAGCAACTACTCTATTCCAAACTTAAAAACGGAAAGCGTAATGCTGGTGTTCTATAAAAGAGGTTTAAAGACTGTCTCAAGGCAATTTTTTTAAAATGTAGTATAAACACTGACAACTGGGAAACACTGGCCTGCAAGTGCTCTAGTTGGAGAACAGCCTTTACAAAAGGTGTCATGGGCTTTGAAGACACTCAAATTCAGGACTCAAGGGAGAAACATGCTAAGAGGAAGGCACACTTGGCAAATCCACACCGTGATCAACTCCGGACCGGAAACCAATGTCCCCACTGTGGAAGGACGTGTGGATCCAGAATTGGCCTCCACAGTCACTTACAGACTCATTGTTAAAACCGTGTTTATGGAAGACAATCTTACTCGGCTACGAGTGATCTCCAAAGAAGAAAAAGATGACAGCTGCCAACGATTCATTCATTCATGTATCCATTTGTTTCAATTGTTCACGTCTCAATGCTGAAGATAAAAAAACCTTACAAGGCACCCAATAAGTAGCATTAATTACTCAGGATCCTTTCCACGGCACAGTTGAAGGTAGAAGGCATTTGTAAGGGGTATGACTTAATCCAGCGGGAGCGGATTCAGAGATGGGCTTCGCCTGTCCATCCCTTTTTCTCGTAAGCCTCACCAGAGGACAATGAATGATTGATTGCCCTGTGTCGTTGGGGTGGAGATAGTTTAATGGTAGCAGGCTCTGAGTCATCTTTATATACGATAGTTGTGTTAAATATTCTCCAGTTTCAGTTATCACATTAAAAATAGCATAGCAGTGGGCTTGAAATCCTTCCCAGAACATGCTGCATATGATCTTTCACCTTTGTGCAGTCCTGACCAATGTTTTCCTTTCCCCTGACTGTTTCTGCTTTGGTGCCATTTACCCCATTAGCCTGGTGCTTCCTTCCTTGATTAGTCATATCAGTGATGCTAGCCAACCAAAGACGACAGGATGTTGTGCCATGCAGCCAGTTAGATTTGACTATGTAACAAACACCACAGACAGCAAACAAAGTTGAGAGGGCAGCACTAGCAACCTGAATTTCTTACATGGAAAATTTTGCCTCAAAAGTTAAGTGGCTCAATGGATTGAATGTGGCTGTTCCTGGCAGTTATTTAGGTAGGGTTGGGTAGCCTAACTTTTTGTTATTTTTGTAGATGGGGTTAAAAATTAAAGTAATCTTGTGGAGGGTGTCTTCCTACCTCAATATCAGGTTTTCATTTTTTTCTCTCCATTTTTAAAAAGAGCCATTGGGTTACTTCAAGCAATAGCTTGGCTTTACCCAGTCTCGTGTAGCACTGTTCCCATGGGGTTTCAGCCTTGAAGTGGTGTTAGGCTTTGTTTTCAGATGAACTCACTTGGGTACTTTGTATCAGGCAATGACCCTTCTCAAGTAAGAGTTAATAATTCATTTCACACCAAAATTCACCAAATGAACAGTCCTGTGAAAGTGATGGGGGTCAAGATACCCAGTCAACCTTTAGCATTAAGGCATGGAGCCAATTGAGAGCAAAGAAGGTCATAAAAATAAATAGGCAAGACTTTTTGCAAGGTGTGTCAAAGAAGAAGAAGAAATAAGCCTTAGGTTGTAACAAGAGAAATTAAAATAGATGCAGTGGGCACATTCAGCATATCTGAATAGCAATCCACCTCATTCATTTTTACAAAATTAGCTCTTAATTTAGTAGCTGTTAGTGCAAATAGTTTAAATTGATTTCTTCATTCTTCGCCTTGAGAAGGAACTTGATTTTTTGATTAACCAACCAATAGGGCATTCTAGCTCAAATAAGAGACAGTAACTCACTTCTAACAATCCTCTGCAGAGACAGGGATGCAGATTGTGACCGAAGTTTTTCATTGCTCCATTTCACTTAAACAAAGCTTGAGTGCAAAGTCCAATTTTCTGTAACAGCCTTGTAGAACAATTGCAGGCATTGTTTTGAATGTGAAAACCATGAAGAGCTTCTTTAGGCTAGTCCTCTTCTCTAACAGAGTAATCCTATGCATGTCTATTCAGAAGTAATTCTTACTGACTTCAGAATTGGACTTCCTCTCAGATTGGAGCTTGTCACTTATGAAGTCTTATTTGTATGTTTAAAAGAGGGGAGAAATGAGGAACCTATATACTAGCAATAATACAGTCTTTGACATTTTCCTCTGAAGACAGTTTGGAAATTTCAGCTGAAACAGAATTCAGTGGCTTGTTTGCTAACAGGGCAAGAGCCAGGGCTTTTTTTTCAGTAGGAATTCACCGGAACATTGTTCCAGCACCTCTCAGATGGGTTCCGGCACATCTCTGGTGGGCACCATCGTCATTCTGAGCAAATGAAGGAGGCATTCATGGTGACTTCCAGCACCTCTTTTTCTAGAAAAAATAGCACTGGTTAGAGCATATAATAGGGGACATGGGTGGCGCTGTGCTCTAAACCACAGAGCCTAGGGGTTGCCGATCAGAAGGTCAGCAGTTCAAATCCCCACAATGGGATGAGCTCCCATTGCTCGGTCCCTGTTCCTGCCCACCTAGCAGTTCGAAAGCACGTCAAAGTGCAAGTAGATAAATAGGTACCGCTCCAGTGGCAAGGTAAAGCCACTTCCAAGCTAGGGAGGAGGTGGGGTTGCGGCCTTCACACCCCTCCATACACACACAGGGGCTGGCTTACAGCTCCCGCGATACCAGGGGAATCCTCGGATGCGGCATCCCCCTGGCCAGCCAATCCTGGTCCAACGATACTGGCTGCCAATTAGTTTCTGGGCCCAATTCAAAGTGCTGATTTTGACCTATAAAGCCTTAAACAGCACAGGTCTGCGGTACCTCAAAGACCACCACTCCTCATATGAATCGATCCAGACTCTGTGATCATCCTCTAAGGCTTTTCTTAGTGTGTTTCCTTCACAAGAGGTCTGGAGGGTGGCAATACAGGAGCACGCTTGTTCTGCATTGACTTCCCACTTGTGGAATGATTTCCCCAGGGAAGCTCACATTGCACCTTCGTTACATGTCTTTAGGTGCCAGGTGAAAATCTTTCGCTATAACCAGGCCTTTGGCAGATTAAACATTCTATTGCCTTTTAAATGTGTTTGTGGGAGCAGGGTTATTGGGGTTTTGTTTTATTATGTATTTCTGCTCTCGTTTTCTATTTTTATGTTGTGATCCACCCTGTGATCTTTGGATGAAGGGCAGTATACAATAAATAATAAATAGCAAATAACAACAACAACATCCTGTCTAGCACAGCTGTTTCACCAGTAAAATGGTCTAAAATATTTCAGAATAATACAGCAATCATATACCTGTCTACTCAAAGTATGTATGAAGCTTTGGGAAAAGTTACCTCAGAAAGAAAAATGTGAAGACTGAAATTTTGGAAAGGGGATGAAGGCCCCTGATATCAGAGACTGCAGCGTATTGAACCTGCAGATGGGTACAATAATGGCCAGAAGTCAACCTAAAGCTGGTGTCTGTAGAAATAAAATATAAGCTACAACAAATGGAGGAAAAGCCTGAGGAACAGTGTTCTTGAGTTGAGTATGCTCTAAGGGGCCAGCACTACAGTGGTACCTCGGGTTACATACGCTTCAGGTTACATATGCTTCAGGTTACAGACTCCGCTAACCCAGAAATAGTGCTTCAGGTTAAGAACTTTGCTTCAGGATGAGAACAGAAATCATGCTCCAGTGGCGTGACAGCAGCAGGAGGCCCCATTAGCTAAAGTGGTGCTTCAGGTTAAGAACAGTTTCAGGTTAAGAACAGACCTCCGGAACGAATTAAGTACTTAACCCGAGGTACCACTGTATTCAGAACCCTGAACCGAGAGTTTGAAACTTTGTGTCTGACTCAGGAGTAGCACCACTCACCAAAGGAGAAACTGTATCAATGGATCAATAAACCTGTTTCTTCCGTTGTTGCCATGTGCATCAAGAGCAAACATTGCTTTTCCTCGACCACACCGTGGCTCAGATGGCTATAGACTCGAGAGGGGAAGAGCCCAGAGAGACTCCCGAAGCCTAGAAAGTGAAACAACGAAAGCAAGGAACATTGGAAAAGAAAGCTTAAAGTTACCCTGCCATAGCTCCATATGTATGTTCTTGACTTCTGATATTTAACTCGGATAGCAGGATTATAAAATTCATAATATGTTTTATTCTGGGGCCATTAGTGTGCTGGGAAGCACACTGCAAGTAATCATCATCATAATAATGGCATATGTGGTTCTACAGGGTTGCGAGAAAAGCTGGTAATAGTAAAATCCTCTTTCCATGCAGTTTTGGCAATTACATTATTATTCCATTGAAGCAGCTAGTTGAAGGGGGAAAACAGACCTTCAGCTTAGGCTGAGCTATGCACAAGGTGCCTACCTCTAGACTGACATGTGGCTGGTGATTGGAATAATCCCTTAAGTTACTATAATAATTATTGTGGATGAGCAGACTGTCAATCCAAAAATGGCCAGATGGGGTTTAGCTGGCCTGGTTCTGGAGGGGATAAAGCGAGATCGGATAATTGCTAGTGTTATCAAATTTTGACCTGATTCAGAGTCATCTTGCTTTTTAACGTTCAGGAGCCAAGCATTTCAGAATCAAAGGTTTTCCAAGGTTATACATACAGCATTCCTTACTCTCTCCCTACCCCCCACCCCGCCGGTTGAAATAATTAAAGAGTATATTTGTAATAAAATCGAACCATGTACAATGCTTCAGTGCGTCGGATATGCCGTACTTTTCCATGTATAAGACAAGGATTTTTTATTAGAAAATTATGAGAAAAAGGGGGTTCGTCTTATACACGGATAGTGCATCAGGGGGACATGGGATTGGCGGCTGCTGCTACCCGTAGATTGTTATCGGATATTTGGTGTGTAATTGGTGGCTGAGGCAAGGGCTGCTGTTGATTTGCTGTCGCTGCGGCAACTGGGCGGGCAATTGGTGGTGAGGGGAACAGATGAAAGGCAGCTTTTGTGATGCACCCAGGTGTCAGCGTAGGTCAGGCTGGTGAGTGATTTTGGGCACCCCCTCCTAAAAAAGCTGAACAACTCTGGACAATCTCTCCCCATTTTCCTAATTTGCAGCCCCCCCAAAATAGGGGGCGTCTTATACACAGGGGAGTGTTATACATGAAAAAATATGGTACTTAGCTTCAGCTAGGGGTCTGGAAAATGTTTTGCCACATTGTGATGAATGAATGAATTTATTAATACGGTCACAGACCAGCGTCAACACACACAATATCACAGATCATAAAAAAAATATCAGAAATACAAAGGACAATATGAATATAACAAGGATTTAAATATAAAAATTAAAATTAATTATTAGCGTGCTCCCTGTAGTTAACATTTAGGGGTTTGGTCATTATGGGATACCACTTGCTTCCTGCGATTGATTGCAGACACACAGAATTTGGCTACATTTAATGTAGTCTTGGGATTCTTGTCCTCTAGCAGTAGTTTTAAACTATGGTGTTCCGATTCTTTCCTGGACTTTTGCAAAACAGGTGTAATAAAAGTCAAACGTATATCCTCATAAAGACGGCAACGTAATAGTACATGTGGAGCAGTTTCAACTTCCAACGAGCCACAAGGGCAAACCTGTGCTGTATATGGTTTACCCTCAAATTTGCCCTGACATTGTGATGTAAACACAGCTCTGAGGAGGGACAGGAAGCTGCAGGTGGCAGAAAACGTCAGAATCTCTTCTCCTCGCAGGTTTATTGCTGCAGATCTGTTTATCTGCAACCTGGGGTTTAGGTCTACTACTGAATGAATATTTGTGGCCAAAGGTGATTTGTATCCAGTTCTTTGCTTCGGATACTTCATGATGTCACTGAAAACTGTACTACTGAAAGATAAAGTGACCTTGGACCAGTCCCAGCCTAGTCTACTTCATAGGGTTGTTGTCAGGATAGAACAAGGAGATGTATACTGACTCAAGCTCCTTGGAAGAGAAGTGAGATATAAATGCAATAAATAAATAAATAACATAAGGTAAGATACACTGTCTTCTGAGAAAGATTAGCGTGCAAATTCTAATACTTTTTATAGAAGCCAGGATTTCAAGCCATGAATTCCTGTTTTTAGAGAGGACAAATAAACTATTATGGACACAAGCCATTGACAGACAGATTAGAATTTTCTCAACTAAAAGGACATGTATTTTCATGCTGTTACAGAAAAAGATGTGTTTTTCTTGATTGTCTGTGGCCCAGCTAGTACAAGGTCAAATGTCTATGACTGGAGCTTCCCTGGGTACCCTTTAGTTTAAAGAAACACTGATTTTAAGTCATTTCTGTTACAAAAAGGAGAGACCCAAATACAGTATCCTCTGCCAAGTATATAATTTGCCTTTTATTCCTCCACAGCATGCAAATATTTTGTCGTATCAAAGAGTTTGAAATAGCAATCCATTTCTTTCCCTTTCTGATAGCAAAGTCCAAAGTTTTGTAATAAAACTGTATAGCTCAAGGTAGGAGATGATTAATTCTGAAACTATGTATTCTTGAACTCTTGCATAGAAATTAATAATGCATTTCTGCCCCAGTCCTTTGAATTGCACTTCTATTGTTCTTCCAGTGCTCTCTGTATGTAGACAGGGCAGAATTTTTACTGAAGTAGAAGTGATTGTAAATAGCTCTTAGATGGTAAAAATGTGAGAATACCTGGCTGTGTTAAGGGTTCAGAAAGTTGTTACAAGTTGTGGATGTAAAAACTATTCAGGCGTTATAGTAATATGAAAATTTCATGCATGAAGGAGACCAATGGGGATGAGCTAGCCTCAAAAAACCAGCATCTAATTAATGCATGAAATGGTTATTACCATAGAGGTGCTGGATTTAGGGCAGTGCAGGCAATTTCCCCTCACAGAGCACCTAGCCAAGGGGACACAAAATTGAGAAGGTCCATAATTGAGAAGATCTATTTGGGGGTGCCAAATTGTGGCCTCGCATAAGGTGCCATGTTATGAAAGATTACCAAAGTCTGCTCCAACCCTAAATTGTCCCACCAGACTTAGTTCACATTGAGGGTGACTAGGTAATCAATCGTTTGTTCCCTCATTCTGCCTGAGAAGTTCAGTGTGTGCAGAGGTATTGAGGTGGTGGCTGCAGCTCAGACCACATGGCTCTTACAAGCCATCATAGGAGCCAACTCCTTGGGGCAGAAGTCTCTTCTCTCCCATATATATATATATATATATATATATATATATATATGGGTGCCACCTTCAAGTTGATTGGCATTGCCATGCAAATGGTGATTGTGCTTGATTGATATGTGAGACGGGCTTACCTACCCTCCCCATATTTTATTCACGTTGGCATCCCTGTAAACCATACTTCTGTTCCTATCCCAATAATTCAGGAATTTTCACCACTGCAACTAAGCCAAGTTTTACTCCTTGTGTTCTCCTCCTTTCCTTTCCCTCTACTTACCCCATAAGCAGCCCCTGGGCCTATTTGTCTTCACTTTGGCAGAATTGATCCACATTTGAGCAGTGAAAATGGCTGTGAATTGTATTCACTTTGGCCAAAGGAGGAAAAAAGTTGTGGCCATACTTAGATTCCCGCGGAGCATAGAGCAAATCAGATTTAAAAATAAAATCAGACAGAGACACAGAAACAAGGTGAATATTGGGACCTCTAGACATCCCTATTAAAAAGTGAGGGAAAATGTATTAGTGTTTATGGTCAGGGATCACTTAATTTCCAGAACATTATGCATCATCTCCAAATTCTCTGCCTGAAATTATTTAAATCACTCCACCACTGCTTATAATTTTATTTTCTATGTCCCTGAGCATTTACTATAATTCATTTTAGATATACAAAGTGAATCAAATTTTGAAACAAGAAAGAATGTATTATAGAATAGCAAATTCCATACATCACATTAATGCTCCAAATCCAACATGCTGAAGGTTCTTTTCTTCTTAATGAAATGAGGCATGTTTAAAATATTGTCTCTCTTTGTGAGCATACTTTCAAGGCTTATGCTTGGTGTCTATTGGAGTCACACAGGGCACAACCCACCTTACTCTATGTATAGCTTAGCTGCTATGAGCGCTACAAGTTTATTCACCTGAAGAAAGACTACTGAAAATTGTAGTCATACATTGCTGTGTACCAGGGGTTGAAAAGCCATTATATGAAAAATCATACCAAAATATTTGGGATTCATCTCAGTCCTTCTAATAGCAAACCTAGGGCCCCCGTACCAACAGAAACAGAGCCAAAATGGGATCACTAAGAAAGAAGAGGGTGAAATCTCAAGGTTTCCGTAAAAAGAAATGGGGCCAAACTCTAGGGTTGCGATATTTCAAAAGGTACAATTCAGGACATCCCAAAAGTTGAGCTTTTTTAAAGACGAACCCCAAAGTTGTTGAGCCAAAAGACCACGATTTTTCAGTTGACTTGCCTAAGATCCAGGACCAAGCACCACCTTTCAGAAATTTCCCCCGGGACATCAATTCTACCTTTGAAATCCCATAACGTCTGGGGAAATCTAGATGTATGGCAGCCCTACCAAACTCACTTAGAACAACTCATTGCTGATGGAACATGCTCAGTGACTGTGGAACTGTGTAATGTTGAGTGGAGCATAAGTTGAAGAAGAAACATAGAAAACCAAGAGTGACTTCTTTGACTGAACCTCCAATAGCACAGTATCCTGGAGGAAGACTTGGCTAGTTAGGGACTGATTGTAGATCCCACTTGTCATCTATAATTTTTGTTGCAGTCTCATAAACACTTTGGCTCATGAGACAGATTGTGACTTACTTCAATAATAATAATAATAATAATAATAATAATAATAATAATAATAATAGGTTTCCCCAGCCACTCTGGGTGGTTTCAGCAAAATATTAAAATACAATAATTTCAAATATTTAAAGCTTCCCTAAACAGGCTTCCCTTCACATGTCTTCTAAGTAAGTATGCCTCATATTGTGCACATCAAATTAGGATACATGGGGTTCCTTTGTTGTTGGAAACATTTGAAGCCATCTAGGTCTAATGGATGACTCTTAGGGTCTCCTCCAACTCCTCAATTTTTTGATTCTGTGATTTTTCCAGTTTGCATATTGCTTCAAGAAGTGCACCTGTGGTAAGTTTGTCTTTAAAATTTGAACTGAATTCAATTTCTTCCCCCTTCCTTACTGGTTTATCACATTTTGAAGGAAATGAAGTAATACACATTACCATCTAAAGAGGAGGTGGGTGTGGACACAATCATATTCTGGTGCTCTGAGAGGGGTAAGAGTATTAAGTCCGGGAATCTAAAGTTACCAAACTGCACAAGTACCCATAAATTTCATTTCTTAAGGGAAAGAAGCCCTGCTATATTCATTGATTGAGCATAATATGCCTGGGCCCAGCAAAAATTTGCAACAAACCCCCACACCCAATGATCCCTTGCATATTTTGAAAAAAATATTGCAGGGTTGCCTGAAGTCCTTTAAATTTAAGGTACAGAAAACTAGAATTACAAATGTGGTTCTAGTATCTTATTCCACATAATATACCAGGGCAGTTCACATTAAATTAAAAATACAATATTTTAAAATGAATTTCTGAGCAAGCTTCTTCTGCCGTTCTAGAGAACAACCCAGGCTAAGAGCTCCATCTTCTGAACGTTGTCATTTTTGTTCTAACATAGCCTATGATTTGCCCCTGGAAAATCCCACAGGTTTTTAGAAGAACTGGGTGTTCCAAATAGATTTGTATGGTTTGCAGAACTGGGTCTATTTTTGTTTCACTATCAAGCCTTATTATAGTCATAAAAGTGAGCAAGCAGAGTAAAAGAACCCAGAGGTAGGAGAATAATTCACAGTCTGCATAGACTTAAGCAATGAATAGGTTAATTAAAGAAGAGCCAAGAGGAATAATCTGCCTGTATTAATTTAATTGTTAATTAAAAGTTTGCAAGGACAATATTTGTGCTTAAAGCTAGTCACTCTCCAGACTCAGCTAAGTTCCAAAATCTTGTTTACACAGTATCTCCTTCTTTACTGTTTGTTTAGTGGTGGCGATGCGGCAGACTATTTGAATTGCCACCAATTGTACTCTTTCAAAACGGTAATAAAAGATGAAGTCTGCAATCCTATACATGCTTACTTTGAAGTAGTCCCCTCTGAACTCCACAAGGGAGTAGAAATGCATATGTTTGTACTGCAAGGCTGCAATTCTATACTGTCTTTCATGGAAGTAAGACCCATTGAAAGTACAGTGGTACCTCGGGTTACATAAGCTTCAGGTTACACACTCCGCTAACCCAGAAATAGTGCTTCAGGTTAAGAACTTTGCTTCAGGATAAGAACAGAAATTGGGCTCCGGCAGCGCAGGAGCAGCAGGAGGCCTCATTAGCTAAAGCAGTGCTTCAGGTTAAGAACAGGTTCAGGTTAAGAACGGACCTCCGGAACGAATTAAGTACTTAACCCAAGGTACCACTGTAATGGAACATGCTTCTGAGCAGACAAGTATTGGATTTGCGGTAAATCATAAAAAGGGTGAAGTGACTGAAGAACTTGCTTCCTTTCCTTATCATTAACCCACGTAGACAAATTGGTCTAAGTCATGGGTAGGCGAAGTAAGGCCCGAGCGGCCGGATCTGGCCCAATTGCCTTCTAAATCCAGCCCATGGACGGTCTGGGAATCATTGTGTTTTTACATGAGTAGAATGTGCCCTTTTATTTAAAATGCATCACTGGGTTATTTGTAGGGCCTGCCTGGTGTTTTTACATGAGTAGAATGTGTGCTTTTATGTAAAATGCATCTCTGAGTTATTTGTGGGGCATAGGAATTCGTTCATTCCCCCCCTCCAAAATATAGTCCGGCCCCCCACAAGGTCTGTGAGTCAGTGGACCGGTCCCCTGCTGAAAAAGTTTGCTGACCCCGGTCTAAGTTCTTTAAGCTTCCTGTAACCTTTCAATTGATTTTCCCACCCCACAAAAATCTAGCACCCTCCAAATAGGGATGGGATTCAGTTTTGTCAATCTTTGAATGTGAACCAGCCCCATTTACCTTTCCTGAAACAATATTCAAACCGAAGTTATTTGAACATCACACTTTTCTGAATTTTCTAATGCATTTCTCGAACCAAGTAATGTGCACAAAACGTCTATATCATGGAATAAAATTGTACATGGAAGTGAATAAAGGTAAAGGTACCCCTGCCCGTACGGGCCAGTCTTGACAGACTCTAGGGTTGTGCGCTCATCTCACTCTAGAGGCCGGGAGCCAGCGCTGTCCGCAGACACTTCCGGGTCACGTGGCCAGCGTGACAAGCTGCATCTGGCGAGCCAGTGCAGCACACGGAACGCCGTTTACCTTCCCGCTATTAAGCGGTCCCTATTTATCTACTTGCACCCGGGGCTGCTTTCGAACTGCTAGGTTGGCAGGCGCTGGGACCAAGCGACGGGAGCGTACCTCGCCGCAGGGATTCGAACCGCCGACCTTTCGGTCGGCAAGTCCTACGCACTGAGGCTTTAACCCACAGCGCCATAAATAATATATTCATGGAAGTGAATATATTAATGAAAATAACAGAACAAATGTGTCAAGGTGGGGGAGAGAATGCTTGCAAAAAGACTACATACAAAGGCTCACTCCAATGCTGACAAATATTCATTAGGATTTTAAAATAATTGCAAGCTGTTGTGGAAAACTGTACTCCCAATTTGTTAGCAGGCCAAATTGTATACTATTAGTATATAAATAAGGGGTGGGGAATTTCTTGCAGCCTGAGGGCCAAATTTCCTTTTTGGGAACCTTATGAGAATTACATACCAGTGCTGGGTGGAGATGGAGGCAAAAGCAGACAGAGCAATGAATGTACATTTTGCATTTTACGTTTGTACAGTAGTCTAGTTTCTATAAATGCACACCGAGGTAGCTTGCTTCCCAGAAGTCAAATCACTGTTGCTTCATGGGAGGGAAAGGGGAAGGTGGCAAGTAGTTTGGCACAATGCAAATATACCCGCCGAACTACCGTATTTTTTGCTCTATAAGACGCACTTTTTCCCTTCTAAAAAGTAAGGGAAAATGTGTGTGTGTCTTATGGAGCGAATGCAGGCTGCGCAGCTAAGCCCAAAGCCAGAACAGGGAGACCGAGCACTGCGCAGTGCTCCGTCTCACTGTTCTAGCTTGGGGTTAGCTGTGCAAAGCCTCCGCAGGGCAGCGGGGTGAAGGCACCCCGCTGCCGTGCGGAAGCTTCAAAGACTGTCACCAAAGCCAGAACAGCAAGACGGAGTGCTGCACAGTGCTCTGACTTGCTGTTCTAGCTTGGAGATGGCTGCACAAAGCCTCCGCAGGGCAGTGGGGTGCCTTCATTTTGGACACACAGCTGTCCATGGAGGTGCAGGTCAATTCTGTGTCCTGGGCAGCTGTTTACCAGCTCCATCTGGTACGCAGATTGAGACCCTATCTGCCCGCAGACTGTCTCACCAGAGTGGTGCATGCTCTAGTTATCTCCCGCTTGGACTACTGCAACACTCTCTTCGTGGGGCTACCTTTGAAGGTGACTCGGAAACTGCAATTAATCCAGAATGCGGCAGAATGCGGCAGCTAGACTGGTGACTGGAAGTGGCTGCTGGGTCCATATAACACCAGTCCTGAGAGATCTTCATTGGCTCCCAGTATGTTTCCGAGCACAATTCAAAGTGTTGGTGCTGACCTTTAATGCCCTAAACGGCCTCAGCCCAGTGTACCTGAAGGAGCGTCTCCACCCCCATCGTCCAGCCCAGACACTGAGGTCCAGTGCTGAGGGCCTTCTGGCAGTTCCCTCACTGCGAGAAGTGAGGTTACAGGGAACCAGGCAGAGGGCCTTCTCGGTAGTGGCGCCTGCCCTGTAGAATGCCCTCCCAGCAGATGTCAAGGCAATAAACAACTATTTTACTTTTAAAAGACAACTGAAGGTGACCCTGTTTAGGGAAGTTTTTAATGTCTGACACTGTGTTGTTTTTAATATTCGGTTGGAAGCCATCCAGAGCGGCTGAGGAAACTCAGCCAGATGGGAGGGGTATAAATAATAATAATAATAATAATAATAATAATAATAATAATTTATTATTATTATTATTATTATTATTATTATTATTATTATTATTATTATTATTATTATTATTATTATTTTGCAGCTTCAGAAAACAATTTCACAGAACACAAACAGTACATAAAACATATCCTACTTGCAAATGGCTCCCAGTGTTGAGATGACCAAGTTAGCACAGACAGACTTTAAAAAGAAGAAGAATAGGAAGAATTTGCTATTATTTTTTGGCCTACAGGACTTTGCATCCATCTTTGCTTTCTCTGCTGTGCTCTATGAGTGATAGAAGTTAAGCTGCTGGGATCTGTTGAGTCTGGGATATATTTCTCCAGTGCAATGGGAGACTTGTGGAATAACATTCTGGTATCCTCCAACTTTCCATTGTTGAAAGACTCCCTTCAAAGGATGCAAGAAGTCTGGATAAAGGATGCTTTGTCATGCTAATTTGCTCTCAAAATTATTTCAAAGGCTGCAGTGTCTGTGCAAAAGGGTAAGGCAGGAAACAGGACTGGAGGGAGTGTTTTGGGAGCTTCTCTTTTAAAATAACCCTTGAAGCCAACTTGGCTGAACTCTAGAGCACAACATATAGCAATATAATTACATCTCAAGTGAAGTTAGCAAGGAAAGATCGGAGTACTTCTTGCACATGCAGCCCATTGTCAGGCTTCAGTATGGTCCTATTGCAGACGTTCTAAATCCCTCATATGATGAGGGAGAATGAGGACAATGCCTCTTGTTTCTCTGTCTGGATAAAGAGTTAGATAGGGGTGTATGAGTATGTGTAGAATCTAGCAATGGCATTCATGTCTCCACATACTTTTGCCTCTGGCCCCAACCACCACTGGCTTGTGGGTCTCGGAAGGTTGTCCAGAATTGAACATGTTCCTTAAACTGAGGGAGATTGTCTATTCCTGCTCTAAATGAATGGGACTGATGCTGACATTTTCCTTTTGAACACTGCTTTTAACAACCCAAAGTACCACTGTACTTATATTGTGCCAGACCCACAGTCAGTACCATGCCGAAATTACTTCATACAAAAAATAAAAAATTCTGCAAAAACAAAAAAAACAAAAAAACCACACTGCTTTTAACACTGGGGATAGGCAGACCCAGGACACACCATTTATACAAGGTGTGACCGGAAAGTTTGGTGACTGGTCAATGAAATATACTCGGAGTCGAGAGTGGATTTCATGCTCTTTATTCAAATCATAGTGGTGAGGAGAAATGGAAGTTCCCCCAGAATGTCTGCTTTATATACATTATTTACACAATGGGCCCCACGTGATTGGCTAATTTTGGGATTCTCCTGTAAGCCAATCAGGTTGTGGATTCACTTCCACCTGGAGCTGGATTGGGTGGCTCCTGTGGAGCAATCAGACTGCTGCATTCTGGGTCCTATTGTTCTAGGACCAATCAGACTGCTGCATACTGAATCCTATTCAACTCAGTACATGACAGTCACAGAAATTGGACAACCAAAAGTGATTCATTGTTGAGAAGATGCAATATAGTGCCTAATCCACCCTCTCACCAGTAAACTTTTTTTTTCATATATTGATTGCATTTAGGTATATATCACTTTTCTCACATGACACCCAAGGGGGTTTACAATATGGGAATCCAAAGATATGTTATAAAATGTAAAGCTGGGACAGAATGGAACAGGAGAGATCTTTCAAAACATCATACAGACCCTTGCCCTCACTACCATCTGATTTTGCTCTTTGTGTTCAGTTGGCTGCTGAATATTCATTGAATCTATTTATGGCATATGCATGCTAATCATTAAGTTCCAGGATACTCTTAAAGTACTTCAAGACTGGATTTACCCAAAACCAATTAAAGTCCACTAAGTGTACCTATACTAGCATTCTGATTTCCCTTCATTGCAAAGGAAAACATAGCAAGAATTACTTGCCAGATCAGACCAAACCTATGTAGTACAGCATTCTGTTTCTAATAAGAGCCAGAAAGATACCTCTGGGAAGCTAACAAGCATGGCATGATGATAATAGCCTTACACCGTTTGACCCCCAACATCTGGTAATCAGATGTTCAGCGTAGAGGAGGTGTTTTGCTATCATAACTAATAGGCATAAATAGGAGAAGTCAAGTGATTCTGGGTTGGCTGTCTAATGACTGTCTACATTTATTTATAGAGTGGTGCTTTGTAGTATGGATGTTTACTTTGGCGTTTTTATTTATTTCTTACCTTAAACATATGAAAATAGAGGTACTCTTGTATCAGTTCACACCAGGAAAATAATGCAAAGGAATGTGTTCAAAGACAAGCATATGTGTGTTGTGGTCCCATTCTGAACTGAGGTTTCCATGGTTGGCTATATAAAAAAAGATGAAACAGGAAACTCATTCTCAGCTCTTCAATGACTCATCTATATTGTTGTTGCTGTTGTTATTTTAATTTATATTCCTCCAAAGGAGACCAGCGTGGCAAATAACAAATGACTAAAGCATATATTTTTAAAAAACAACAACAACCCTTAAGAACAACTTTTTAAAACCTATTTAAAATATATTTATAAAAAATCTTTAAAATATCTTTAAAAATTAGACATTTAAAAGCTTCTTAAAGCATCTTTATATCTCACATTAACAAGATTTTTTAACAGGCACTCCCAAACACCTCCAAATATCCCTGTAGGACAAAATGTGCAATGTTCTTCATCAAGGACAAATCCCAGAAAGTGTGGTAATGAGAGATAGCTGGAATGAACTCAAATAATGTTGCATTGAAATTTGAAATCTTAATAAAATGGCGATTAAACAAAAACTTCTTGTTGTTTTATAAAAGTTGCAAAACACAATCCGGAGTAAAGCAAGGGTGTTGGGGGGTTTTTTTGGCCAGCATTATACTACTGAACAGTTCTACATCATCAAAGTTGCAACATTGTGATGATATATTGCCCTAATAAAGCACAAGTGTGACTACTGAGGTATTTTTGTAGCACTATACATCATCACAACAGTATCCCTTGAATGATTTATCACGGCATTCCATCACTGAAGTGACGTCGCTCTGATGTTACAATGCCAGCCACAATGCATCACTCGGGCCAACCAGCCTACTTTGGTTAATTATTCAAAAATATTACTTTTTCGTGGTGGAAATTTATCTAGAAAATGGACCGAAGATACAAATGGTATATATATAAACCTAGAAAAGCCTGGACTTTTGTATGTTATCTCTGTGCTCTTGTAAAGAAAATGTATATCTGCATAAATCCAAACTGAACCAGATCCAAACTGTTTCCTTTTCCTTCTCGAGATAGGGAAGAGTGTGGCTTATTTCTAAGTGAATGCAGCATCCTTAATTTGAGAGTCCTCAATGCAGAAAAAGAAATGTGACAAAGCCCATTGATTTCAATGTGATTTAAGCAGCAATCCTATGCATGTCTACATTGGTTCCACTAAGGTCAATGGAACTTATTTCCAAGCAAATGTGTATTTGACTGCAACCAACATTTATCTGAATTATAAGGATAGTACCCAACTTATGCCCTACATCATGGGTAGGCAAACTAAGGCCCGGGGGCCGGATCTGGCCCAATTGCCTTCTCAATCCGGCCCGTGGACAGTCCGGGAATCAGCGTGTTTTTACATGAGTAGAATGTGTGCTTTTATTTAAAATGCATCTCTGGGTTATTTGTGGGGCATAGGAATTCGTTCATTTATTTATTTTCCCAAAATATAGTCTGCCCCCCCACAAGGTCTGAGGGACAGTGGGCTGGCACCCTGCTGAAAAAGTTTGCTGACCCCTGCCCTACATTCAAGGCTGGGATTTAGATGTGGTAGATACATTCACAAATGGAAGAGTATGGCAACTTATTTTTGCTGATTCCACCCTGTCTCTACAACCTCTCTTCTACCTTCCACTTTCCCCTGGAGTCTCCCAGTTCTGAGGATATTATTTTAGAGTGTTAGCACAGAATAATATAGTCTTTTTACTTACCCCACCCAGTACAGTGGTACCTTGGTTCCCAAACATAATCTGCTCTGGAAGTCCGTTTAACTTCTGAAATGTTTGAAAACCAGGGTGCAGCTTCTGATTGGTGCAGGCACCCTGGAAACAATAGCCAACAGCCACATCGGATGTTTGGCTTCCAAAAAATGTTCGAAAACAGGAACACTTCTGGGTTTTTGGTGTTTGAGAACCAAGGTACCACTGTAATCTGTTCAGGCTTTGAGAGCTCTGATATACACCTCCCCATTCCTTTTGTTAAAAGGAGTTCATTTACTTGCATGTATAGATTGTGTCCCTCTACTGTTATGAATGAGGACAAGCATGCACAATAAATAAATGTATACATTCAGCTATGCATATGGACCTTTGTGTTACATTTACCTTTACAAATGGATCTTTGAGTAATTTCAAGATTTGAGGTTGCAATATTTGAGGGGGGGGGAGGTTATATTCTGCACTTTGTTCTTGTAACCCATGCAAAACAGAAAGCTAATGCTATTTGGTGAGGGGTCATTTTCAAAGAAATTAAATCTAAACCACACACATTAGCTTTTTATCCTACACCTGACCTTGAACCTGAGATTCGCAGCAAAATAATTACCTGTATGTTTCAGAGACAAGTTAATGCAATCAGACAAAAGCTGCACTGTCCAGCAGGAATTAGAATTCAGCTTATATTAATCACTCTTTCAATCCTCTCAGTGTTATGCCACAGAAATGAAGGACAAAAAGAAGGGTCAAATAAATAAATGGAGACACAGCACAAAATAAAACAGAGAGGGAAACACATTCTGGAACTATGGTATTTTTCTTTGCCCAGGCAGGGACATTATGTAACTCATGAGAGCAGCAGGCCAAATATTTATTGACAGCAGCAGGCAGGGCAAGGGTTGGCATGACATTGGGTTGCAGAATCAGTTCATCATTCCATAAGCCCAGTGTTGATGGAATGGATCTGCTGGGTTTGGATCCCTGCAAACCTATACGACGGGAGGTGGCAAGTGTTGAACCTTGCTGTGGTGCAAGCCAAGCAAGCAAGGTCTCACTGGGGAACCAGGGTGCAGATTTCAACCAGGCAGATACCAAACCTACGCTTGAGTTTGCTGTGGTCAATCCTTCCCTCAGGCCCCTTATGGGGTCCCCCCATACTATGTTGATCCTGACCAATGCCATTTCCACCCTCATACAATGTTCTTCCACCTAACAAAGAAAATCCATAATTTAATGGAGGGAAAGGCAAAAAAACCTACCAAAAATAATAATAATCCCCAAGTGCCAATCAAACATTTCTTTCTGGCCCTGTCAACCAGTGACCTAAAATTGCTTAGTGAAGGCTCTAATCCAAGGATGGGCAGGCAGGAAGCTCTCAAAGCAAAATGGCTGTGAGCTCCAAGGGAAGCTGCCTTATATAGGCTTCCCCCTCCACTCTGCAGCAAGGGCCCATGGGACAGCTGTTTCCCATGAGCCCATCACACAGAGAAGATACTTGGCAAAAAGCTTTCCCAGTATTTTGCTGGAATCTATGGGCCACAGCACCTCCAGGTAAAGGCGTCTCATGCTTATTGGGCACAGAACAGGGCTAAACAAAATATAGCCCACTAGCCAGGTGAACCCCTTCATGGATCACTGCCTTGCCTTGGCGAAGGGGCTTGAAGAACTCAGAGAAGCTATGAACTATGCCGAGCAGGGCACCCAAGATGAACAGGTCATAGTGGAGAGTTTTGACCAAACGTGATCCACCTGGAGGAGGAACCGGCAAGCCACTCCAGTATCCCTGCCAAGAAAACTCCATGGACAAAGACAACAGGCATATAAAAGTTATGACGCTGGAAGATGAGCCCCTCAGGTCGGAAGGTGCCCAACATGCTACTGGGGAAGAGCGGAGGACAAGTACAAGTAGATCCAGAGCTGATGAAGTGGCTGGGCTAAAGCCGAAAGGACACTCAGTTGCGGATATGCCTGGAAGCAAAAGGAAAGTCCAATGCTGTAAAGAAAAATTGTAAACAAAAAATGTAAACAAAAGAGTGGCGAAAGCTGTACTGGGATGCAATCTCAAAAATGATAGAATGATCTCGATACAAATCCAAGGCAGACCTTTTAACATAACAGTAATCCAAGTTTATGCACCAACTACTGGTGCTGAAGAAACTGAAATTGACCAATTCTATGAAGACTTACAACACCTTATAGAAGTGACACCAAAGAAGGATGTTCTTCTCATTATAGGGGATTGGAATGCTAAAGCAGGGAATCAAGAGATAAAAGGAACAAGTGGCAAGTTTGGACTTGGAGAGCAAAACGAAGCAGGGCAAAGGCTAATAGAGTTCTGTCAAGAGAACAAGCTGGTCATCACAAACACGCTTTTCCAACAACACAAGAGACGACTCTACATGTGGACATCACCAGATGGGCAGCATCGAAATCAGATTGATTATATTCTCTGTAGCCAAAGATGGAGAAGCTCTATAGAGTCAGCAAAAACAAGACCTGGAGCTGACTGTGGCTCAGATCATCAGCTTCTTAGAGCAAAATTCAAGCTTAAACTGAAGAAAGTAGGAAAAACCACTGGGCCGGTAAGATACAATCTAAATCAAATCCCTTATGAATACACAGTGGAAGTGAGGAACAGGTTTAAGGATTTAGATTTGCTGGACAGAGTGCCTGAAGAACTATGGATGGAGGCTCGTAACAATATACAGAAGGCAGCAACGAAAACCATCCCAATGAAAAGGAAATGCAAGAAAGCAAAGTGGCTGTCCAATGAGGCCTTACAAATAGTGGGGGAGAGAAGGCAAGCAAAATGCGAGGGAGATTGAGAAAGATACAGGAAATTGAATGCAGATTTCCAAAAAATAGCAAGGAGAGACAAGAAGGCCTTCTTAAACGAACAATGCAAAGAAATAGAGGAAAACAACAGAATGGGAAGAACCAGAGATCTGTTCAAGAAAATCGGAGATATGAAAGGAACATTTCATTCAAAGATTACCATAATAAAGGACAAAAGTGGTAAGGACCTAACAGAAGCAGAAGACATCAAGAAGAGGTGGCAAGAATACACAGAGGAATTATAGCAGAAAGATATGGATGTCTCGTACACCCCAGGTAATGTGGTTGCTGACCTTGAGCCAGACATCCTGGAGAATGAAGTCAAACGGGCCTTAGAAAGCACTGCAAATAACAAGGCCAGTGGAAGTGATGGTATTCCATCTGAACTATTTAAAATTTTAAAAGATGATGCTGTTAAGGTGCTACACTCAATATGCCAACAAGTTTGGAAAACTCAGCAGTGGCCAGAGGATTGGAGAAGATCAGTCTACATCCCAATCCCAAAGAAGGGCAGTGCTAAAGAATGCTCCAACTACCGCACAATTGCACTCATTTCACACGCTAGCAAGGTTATGCTTAAAATTCTACAAGGCCGGCTTAAGCCGTATGTGGACAGAGAACTCCCAGAAGTGCAAGCTGGATTTAGAAGAGGCAGAGGAACCAGAGACCAAATTGCAAACATGCGCTGGATTATGGAGAAAGCTAGAGAGTTCCAGAAAGACATCTACTTCTGCTTCATTGACTATGCAAAAGCCTTTGACTGTGTTGACCACAGCAAACTATGGCAAGTTCTTAAAGAAATGGGAGTGCCTGATCACCTCATCTGTCTCTTGAGAAATCTCTATGTGGGACAAGAAGCTACAGTCAGAACTGGATATGGAACAACTGATTGGTTCAAAATTTGGAAAGGAGTACGGCAAGGCTGCATATTGTCTCCCTGCTTATTTAACTTATATGCAGAATTCATCATGTGAAAGGCTGGGCTGGATGAATCCCTAGCTGGAATTAAGATTGCTGGAAGAAATATCAACAACCTCAGATATGCAGATGACACAACCTTGATGGCAGAAAGTGAGGAGGAATTAAAGAACCTTTTATTGAGGGTGAAAGAGGAGAGTGCAAAATATGGTCTGAAGCTCAACATAAAAAAAAAGGAAGATCATGGCCACTGGGCCCATCACCTCCTGGCAAATAGAAGGGGAAGAAATGGAGGCAGTGAGAGATTTCACTTTCTTGGGCTCCATGATCACTGCAGATGGTGACAGCAGCCACGAAATTAAGAGACGCCTGCTTCTTGGGAGGAAAGCAATTACAAACCTAGACAGCATCTTAAAAAGTAGAGACATCACCTTGCCAACAAAGGTCCGTATAGTAAAATCTATGGTTTTCCCAGTAGTGATGTATGGAAGTGAGAGCTGGACCATAAAGAAGGCATATCGCCAAAGAATTGATGCTTTTGAATTCTGATGCTGGAGGAGACTCTTGAGAGTCCCATGGACTGCAAGAAGATCAAACCTATCCATGTTTAAGGAAATCAGCCCTGAGTGCTCACCGGAAGGACAGATCGTGAAGCTGAGGCTCCAATACTTTGGCCACCTCATGAGAAGAGAAGACTCCTTGTAAAAGACCCTGATGTTGGGAAAGATGGAGGGCACAAGGAGAAGGGGACAACAGAGGATGAGATGGTTGGATAGTGTCTTCGAAGCTACCAGCATGAATTTCACCAAACTGCGGGAGGCAGTGGAAGACAGGAGTGCCTGGTGTGCTCTGGTCCATGGGGTCACGAAGAGTCGGACACGACTAAATGACTAAACAACAACAACAACAACAGCCAGGTGAATGGGTATGACCACAAGCTGAACATATCACACACACCCCAACACACATGTAAATTCAGTTTTCCAAATAAGCACAGCTACAAATGTGGCCTTCCTACATCAGAGCAGTAGAAAGGGGAATATTATTGATGATGATGATGATGATGATGATGATGATGATGATGATGATTTATACCCCACCCATCTGGCTGGGTTTTCCTCACCACTCTGGGTGACTTCCAACAAAAGACTAAAAATACATTAAGATATCAGTCATTAAAAACTTCCCTAAACAGGGCTGCCTTCAGATGAATGCAAGTATAAGGCTTGGCACTTTAAAGGTATTATTTAGGCCCCTTATCTGTTTGTTTACATGCTTGTTTGTTTGTTTGTTTAGGTCACTCTCCCCTGCAGAAAAAAGGTCTCTTGATTTTTTACAAAACGAGGGGGCATGTGGAAAGGATATTTCATCTACCTGCTCATTAAAAAGTACATCTATTCCTGCCTTGACATATTCTGGCCATTGAGCACAAAGTGATTGGAATGATTGGCAAGAGTTTGGAAATTTGTTTTCTTTTATCCATGCTAAATATATTTTCATTTAAAGATGCTAGACTTGTTGCATTTTGCCAAGAGAGGTTCCTACATTGTGAGCACTAGAACTGCACACCCAACCTAACAACAAAGGGGGGGAAATAGAATTAAAGATAATTAAAGGGGTAGGAAACATTATTTTAGCCCAAAGGGAACATTTCAAGAGATGCATGGCAGCAGAGGGCAGAACCCAAGGTAGGAAGAAAAATTGATGGAGAAACGGATGTGTTGTTTACCTTTGTACATTGGGCTGTGTTCCGGACACATAAAACACAGGGGTTTCCTTACACACCCAGCTACACACCTCCATGTCATGAATGAGACAGCTCCCAGTGAAGGTTTGCAGCCAACTGAAGAAAGCAGCCAGGAACAGAGAGTTAACTGCCATGCAGGAAGAACATTGGCTAGTGCCAACTCCCTCACCCCTTGGAATGCCGGGTGATAAGGGAATGACTGAGAGTGGGTGGGAACCCAGCCAAAGCTCTCAGGAAGTTCCAACAGCAGTGAACAGAGAAGGAAGTAGTCTGTCAGAACGGGAAGAGATTGGCGCTAATCCAATCCCTCCCTAGAATCGGCTAAGGGGAGGGCTTAGGGGCTAAGGGGAAGCAAAACAAGAGACATAAGATACTCAAGTTCAATATATTCTGCAAAACCCGGAAGGGGTCTTCAGCAGGGTCATCTTGAGTAATGGTTCCGGAGGCTTTGTCAGAGCCGTGCGGAGCGGTCTGTTTTTTCCAATAAATCCTCCTTTTAATTACCTAAGCTTACTGTGTTATCAAGCTGGGAACCTGGACTCTTGACACTCCATCTTGGCGAACAAAGGGCATTAGCACCGTTCAGGAACACATTCCAGCCAAGCAATGCCACTTGAGGGGATGTGGAGCAGGGACAATGATGGATTTGGTTTAAGGAGAGGTTTTGACTTAGGAAGAGGCCCAAGGTCAAGACAAGAAAGGCATAGGAAGCATCTTTTGGTCCTGAGATTGAGGATCTCTATCCATGCGTTAACACATCAGTGTGGAAGGAACACCCCTCCCCCATTGCAGTGCTATTCCTCTTTCAGACACTGGAAGGCACAGGAAAGCAATTAAATAATACAATCATTCTGCTAACCAATCAGGTTTGCCTTTCTCGATGTTGCCCTATTAGCTCAAAAGCAAGGAACGGCAGAGTTTATCTGCAGAAAGAATCACAAATCTCACTTCCAATTGGCAGCTTCACACACTTCCACAGGCTCTATCATCTCATAGCCTCTGGCCTAGAAGCTTCACCCAAGGACTGTGATCCTTACCAGGATCATATTTCTGTGCATCTGTCTCTTCAAATAACTCAGTTTGACCAGTCTGTAGTAAGCTGCTATGGGCCACAGCCAAAGTTCGTTTCTCACATGCAGTAATTGTGGAGCATGGATACTGCAAAATGCATGAAACACCCAAATCAGAACAGGACCGTGCCTTTTTCACGGTGATAACTATCATCTATATTGTATAGAAGTATTCAGAGATTCTGTAATTCAGATGGCAGACAGTTATATTTGTTCGGTATTCAAGCACAAATCTATGCACAGCTTGGAAGTATATTTTGGGCTTCTCCCAAGAGCTGTCTTTGAATGTGGCTTGACATTGCAGCTTATAAGAGTTGATTGCTCAAGGTTCCATTATATATTTTTTCTTTTGAAAGAAAGAAAGAAAAAATCGCATCCAAATCCAGGTCATGCAAGCCATGCAGATCTAAGCATCAATGCAAAATACCATTGGAATGGAAATGGCATCAGGAAGAGACGGAATGCATATATAATAACGAGAGATGTGGGGTCGAAGGACCATACAAAGTAACATACCATAAAGGAAGTATCCACATCTTGCCCTTTTCCATTCCTATACAAGACTCATACATTTGGGAATTCAGCTGTTGAGCTGAGAAAGCTTTGAAAAAACTCGAGTATTATTAACACCTCTAGTTTGACCTTGAGGTTCTGATCTACTCCTTTAAGCTTACATTCATACTATGATCATAGTGCGTTTCTGAGATGTTTCCTTCTCCAGTAGAGTGCTTTAAAAGGGGGAGTAGTGTCCTACTTTTGAAAGAATAATCAGTGATGGTCCTGGAATGGACCAGAAGAACTGTCTGGCCATAGAATCCTGGGAAATGGAACTCAGAAGAAATGGCTAGATTTTCAAGTCCTTCAGAGGGGGAAACATTTATGAACTTCAGCTTGCAGCAAAATTAAAATAGCTAGATTTTATTAGATTATGGGAATATCATTAGGTACAGTGGTACCTTGGTTTAAGAACAACTTAGTTTATCAACAGCTTGGATTAAGAACGCTGCAAACTCGGAAGTAGGTGTTTTGGTTTGTAAACTTTGCCTTGGAAGCAGAACATGTTCCACTTCCTGCTGAGTGTGTTCCATTTGTAAATTGAGTCCCCCGCTGCTATGGGAAAGCACACCTTGGTTTAAGAATGCTTTGATTTAAGAATGGACTTCTGGAATGGATTGAGTTCGTAAACCAAAGTACCACTGTAATTGGGTAGAACTAATTCAGTACTTCTCATATGCCTGTATGTCTGTATGCACTTCAGTCTGAGGTTCTGTTCCTTCAGAATATCTGTCTGAGATTCTATTGCTGGGTGTGGTGATGACCACCTCACAGCCTGTCCCAACTGAACTCCACCTGACACTACTGGGTAATGCACTATCAACCTTCATGTGGGAAGTATCTTGATGGGTGCTGTTCAGCCAAGTAGATTCACTAAAATTAACGAACATGACCAAGTAAGGTCCATCAATATCAATGGGTCTACCTATTGAATAAGGCATTTTTGATATGGTAATATTTTTATCATATATATATATATATATATATATATATATATATATATATATTTGCTTTCGTAGATTTTCACGGGTACAGGAATGCAGGTTTTGGTGTCTTCGGGTGTCTTCCCGTGTAAGAGTTGGGGTGTCTAGGCGACGTTTCGACGAGGTCTCACTCGTCATCTTGAAGATGACGAGTGAGACCTCGTCGAAACGTCGCCTAGACACCCCAACTCTTACACGGGAAGACACCCGAAGACACCAAAACCTGCATTCCTGTACCCGTGAAAATGAAGATGACGAGTGAGACCTCGTCGAAACGTCGCCTAGACTCCCCAACTCTTACACGGGAAGACACCCGAAGACACCAAAACCTGCATTCCTGTACCCGTGAAAATCTACGAAAGCAAATATCTCACCTCTACGGGGAGGAAACCTTCCAGCTGACAAGAACCTTGAAGATGACGAGTGAGACCTCGTCGAAACGTCGCCTAGACACCCCAACTCTTACACGGGAAGACACCCGAAGACACCAAAACCTGCATATATATATATATATATACACACACATATATATATTACTTGTAAGCCACTGTGGCAGGATATATATCCTAAAATGTGGGGTATTTATTTATAATTGTAATAAATAGATAAATATTTTCTCTGTATGTTGCTGTGTAAGGGCTTGGCCCTGAATAATAAACAACTGGATAGATGATAGATAGATAGATAGAGAAAGGTCGAAAGGGCACGCAGAATATAAAATGGAAGAGTGGTATAAAGAGGTGTGGGATATAACTATTAATGATAAATTAACATGTGTCATTACGGTAAGACGAGGAATATGCAGGAGAAATGATTTTGAGGAGATATGGAGGGTGTTTGTAGAATTTGTACTGTTAAAACGGAAACTGTCAAAGCATCGCAAGAGGTACTGAAATTTTGGGAGGTTGGATAGTTACAATGGAATGGTCTCATGAGTGGGGTGCACATTTTTATTATTATTCATTTATTATTATTACTTTGTCAAAATAAAATAATAAAAAAATAAAAGGGAAGAAAGAAAGAAAAGAAAAGGAAAGAAAAGAAAGAAAGAGGAAGGAAGGAAGGAAGGAAGGAAGGAAGGAAGGAAGGAAGGAAGGAAGGAAGGAATTGATCTAGGGATGTGCAAAATCTAAATCTGGTTAGCATTGTCAATACCCTGGACGTTCCCCCATACCTCAAAATTACTTGCTATTTCTAGCAGTGATAAGGGTCAGAACAAGAAGCTTGCTACATGGAACATCTGTACCAAATTTTGCCTATAACAGAAAATTGAGACAAGTCTTGAGAGTCCTGCTAGATTCCAACTTCTGTAGGACTTTTGATGGAAACTCAAAGAATTATAAGAAGACTGAAGGGAAATTTCTTTCATCACAAAGGACACACATTTCTATCGTCAGTAAAATCTGCAACAAATAAAATCTGTAGGTTTCCAGGAGCTTCAAAGTTTGTCCAAGTAGGGGTTGTATCTTATGTCTTTGCTTACAAAGGCTATCGAGTAACATACCGTAACCTTCCCCCCCCCCCCTAAAAAGCAAAAATGAAATAACTGCTTTTCCTCCCTTTGACCATAAAAATGATATGCCTCAAGATCCAAGCTGTAAAGACAAAAAAGGACTGAAATTGGATTTTTATATCGTAGTCTTCTAGCTCGCAATTGCTTTGGACTGACACATCCTGCGTACACATTCTCTGTGGACAGAGTTAAGAGAGAAAATTATAAAGGATAGTGAAAATACAAGTACTCTCAGAGGTACCACAAATATTGGCTAAAAAGCTACTGATACTGTCAGCTATGGCATGTGTGAAAACTGTGCAATCTCGTTTGCGATCAAGGCCACAGTGGTAGTGCAGCTGCTTTTTTTATGCAAAGAAAAGACTTAGTGTGTCAATATAGCATTTCTGAAGACCAATACAGTGGTACCTCGGGTTACAGACGCTTCAGGTTACAGACTCCACTAACCCAGAAATAGTACCTCGGGTTAAGAACTTTGCTTCAGGATGAGAACAAAAAACATGTGGCGGCAACGTGGTGGCAGCGGGAGGCCCCATTAGCTAAAGTGGTACCTCAGGTTAAGAACAGTTTCAGGTTAAGAATGGACCTCCAGAATGAATTAAATTCTTAACTCAAGGTACTGCTCAAGGTACTCTCTCTCTCTCTCTCTCTCTCTCTCTATATATATATATATATATATTGGGGGGGCCTATATTGTTTTTTAAAAAGTTGATGCAGACCCTTCAAGTGCCTTTATTTTCCATGGACAGTCCCAGATTTACAGAAGCTGTCCCTGTTTCAGATTTAATCCCATAATCTCCTGCTTTTCCTATTTCCATTGGAGAAATTCTGGAGGGTATGGAGTTCTGCAACCCCCTAAGCCAAGAAGATAAGTAACTATACAACCTGTAGAACAGTGTTTCCCAAACGTTTTTGGGCAACGGCACACCTGTTTACTGAAAAAAAATCTCGCGGCACACCACCATTAAAGCCCCGCCCCGTGACGTCAGCGCGCAGCGTCACGCCGGGAGGGACGCACAAAAGTGAAAGTTTTTTCCCTCGGCAGCTACTCTCAGCTGCGCTCAATCCGCCTCGGAGCGCAGGAGCGATGCGTCTCTCTGGCTCTCCCTCCGCGCAGGCTGAGGGAGGGAGGGAGGGGCGCGTGTGACCCGTCTCTGCTGGGAGACCAAACCCAGCGAGGCAGAGTCGCGCAGAGGCGCCCAGGCAGCGCTGCCGGCTGCGAGGAGGAGCGCCAGGCAGCAGCAGGAGGCGCGGCCTCTCCTCGCCGCCGCCGCCCCGCCTCTCGCCGCCCGACTCGCCCGCCTCCCTCCAGGCATCTCGCGGCACACCAGCCGATGTCTCACGGCACACTCGTGTGCCGCGGAACACCGGTTGGGAAACACTGCTGTAGAAGACACCTGAAGGCAGCCCTGTATCATTTTAGTGTGTTTTTATATGTGTTGCCCAGAGTGGCTGGGGGAACCCAGTCAGATGGGCGGGGTATAAATAATAAAATGAGGATGAGGATGGAATAGGGTGTCCTTATTTTCATCAGAAAAATGTGAGAGTGTATGTTGATGTTGGCCAAATTTGAAGAAATTTGAACAGAGAAGAAATCAGGAACAAAAGACTGAGGATTAGCAAGTATTTTCAATTGTGTGTTTTTCCATTTTATGTAGTAGTCAGCAGTGGGGTAGTTGGTTGGGAAGATCCCTCTGTCTGCTCTTTAGACAGGATCTTTAAAGAGCAGGCAGATGGATTTTATCTTCTCATCTTAGCTTTAGCCATTACAGTGCTAATTATTTGAAAAGGCAGCATTTCTACTCACCCCTAGTGCCTAGTATGAACTGCTGCCTTTTGCTGACAAAAAGCATCCTTTGCTGCTCATCCCAAAGTGTGCTTATCATAGCATGGTCATGCTTAGATCAGAGATCAGGTGATTGGCAGGTGGGTGTTGTTTGCCCAGAGCCAAATGTGAAACAAATGGAAAGTCCTGGCATGCTAATTTAAGGTTGAGGTTTTAGCAGACATCTCAGATTATTCACATATAATTTGTAGGCAAAAATTATTTTTTAAAAAATAATTTATAAAATAAATAAATGGGGAAATAGAAAAAATGTCCATAAATCTCAACATAATTAAAAATGCATTTTTTTAAAAAAATCCAGCAGATGCTTAATCCACGAAAAAGAAAATAGGAATGATGATTAGCAAGTGTTCTACTATCTTAAAAATTTGCTGGGTCTGTTCTGCCTTTTTCTATGCAGTTTAGATAATAAAACCTCTCTGTTCACTGTACAAAGCATGTTGTTTGGTTTGCCCTGTGGGTACTCAGAGCTTGTGTGTTCTTTTTTCAGAGATTGTGAGAAAATGTTTTCTCTATTGTTGCTCCTCCCAGGGTTTTCCAGAAATGGGGGGGGGGGGACAGGGGGGTTACAAGTCTTGTTGCCTTCAGCATAAAAGCAATCAGCTCCTTCCTTTTAAAGAATTTTGTTTGGTCATCTCAGATACTTAGCAAAGCCAGGGTCAGAACAGGCAAAATGGCTTTCTTAATAATAGTATTACGTTCCAAGAATAATTTCCTTCCAGAGGCATAGCTGTCAACTGTCCCTTATTTGGCGGGAAAGTCCCTTATCCCAGCACTGTGTTCCACTGCTGTCCCTTATTGATGATATCCCTTAAATTTCCCGGGTTTCAAAGGAAGCAGCTCCTCTCCCTCCCTCCCTGCCAGCCAGGAAGGAGGGAGGCTCCAACTGTGTTGCTCACCCAATAAGGAGTCTAAGAACGACTGAGGGGGTGGAGCTTGCATGCCTTGTGCTGATCAAATTGGCCGTGTTGCCTGGGGACTCGCCTTTGCTCAGCGCTTCCCAGCGGAGAGGTGACGGTGATTTTCCTTGCTGCATCCCCTTTGCCGGGTTGCTGCACTGTGGGAACCACCACTTGAGGCTTTGTTTGGCTGCTGGCTGGGCTTTCTGCCTTTGGCTTGGAGCAGCTCAGAAGTTGAACATACCTGTGCTTGGAAAATCCCTTATTTTGGCTGCTGATCCCTTATTTTTGAGGCTGCTGGTCCCTTATTTTCAAATCTGTAAGTTGACAGCTATGCCCAGAGATTTGCCACACAGAGCAGTCCCAGTAAGGTCAAAGATCCACTGAGGGCAAAGATCGGGTGTGCAGCCCCAAATTCTGCCCATGAATCCATTTAAAATGAATTCCTAGTCTGGAGGGCTCAAAATTCTGAATGGAACTTGAAAGCAAGATTGCTTCAGAGGAAGCAGATGACTACTACATTCTTCATGTCATTTCTGTAAAATATTTCCATTTTCTGTCTAGCATTTTAAAGAAAGATTGCCTTTCATGGCTTGTCCTTAAGAGGGAAAACTGCTTTCTTCGTCTGTTAACGCTTTGACAATCTTTTCCTCTTCTTTTCTCCGTTGTACCCCTTGCAGGCAGAAGGTTTTCTTTCCCTTCTAATGTCCTTTAACCCCACTGTTTAAGAAGGACAAAGACAATGTTTTAAAATTCTGCCACCGTTCTTAGCAAATGTCATTTTTTTGGCAGGGCTTCCAAGGAGTAGCACAGTTTGATCCCCCTGAACACTCCTCCACACAGCTAGTCTTGACATCCAGGAGCGCTTTCCATGACAGGCATAAATTAAACTGGAACTCAGTTGTAGACTTATGGATTATTCTTAAAAATGTATAGCCAGAAAGGCACATACGAGCAACTCAACTCTTCTCCTCTGAAACTGTCTTTTCTTAAGGCAAAGATGGGTCAAGAAGATGTTTTCAGTATACAGGAGCTCAAGAATTTGTAATAATAAAAAGGGATTTGTGTTTGGATGTTTGGCAGTACCATTGCCATAGGCTTAAGATTTTGGTTTTTTTTAAAAAAATCTGTATCTTAAATAAATGCATACAAAAGGGGAGGGAGAGAATAACCTTAAAAATTGCAGTAAGGGGATGGAATGCCCATCTGTTTCGATACAATGAAGAGGACTCCAGTGGTAAGCTGACCTCTTGTTCCCCCTGCTTGCTGCCAACCAGCCTGTTAATTGACCCAGTTTAATTAGAAAATTGCCTGAGCCAAAAAGTAGTATTTAGAGGGGGTTTAAAATAATTAAATATTGGTCGGTCGATACCACAGGGGTCAGTTCCAGATGGTGGTTGTTTAGGGGTATGCAAAACTAAGCAAGAAAAAGAAAAAAAGCAACAACAGAGCAAAGCAGAAAATCACACAAATGCAGAGGGTGATGATCAGTGGAATAAACCCAAAGGGATTCCTTGACAGGCTAAGGCAAGAGATTAAGCATCATTCTTCTTTCAGGGGAAGTGTTTTTGTATAGCGTTTTCACAAACCCGCCATGTGCACATACCCATAAACTTGAGGAAAAGCATCCCTCTTTTTCATTAACTGGGGTACTACTACGACAGCTGATAAGGAAGAAAGCTTATGGAGTTTACACAAGTAATTCCCTCCCCCTTCCTCATAATCAATCAGTCTACCTATCTTTCAGTCATTATTCAATATTGTGTCACACTGTAACAAGACCAAAAAAAGTGCACCTGTAAAATGCAGCTGATAACACCCAAATCTCAACTTCAGTCTGTTATTTGAATTCTGTGCCCTTCTGTATAAACTAAAGTTCAGTGTTCCCCTTTCACTACACCAGGGAAACTAAAAACAGCTGTTTTCCCCTTAGGTCCAAAATATCTAACATGTGCATGCACTCTTGCCCCAAGTGTGGGAATGTTCAGGGATGCAGGAGAGGATATATTGTCTAATTATATCCTTTTCCAACTTGTGTTAACACATTCCACAATTTAGCAGAGTAACATTCCCCTTTTTAAACTTGCAACAGATGCGTTTGCTCAGGCTCGCTAAAGCCTCTATAATAACTGTTCAGGTATTTTCCCCTTATTCCCTCATAAAAGATAAGACAAGACACAGTCTTCTACAAAAGTATAAAAAGAGTTTACTCAGATATCATTCTGTTCACAATAGGATCCCAGAAGGTAGATTTAGCTTAGAAAAGTAACATACACTTGGAAACTATTCCATAAGAAGACAGTCCCTTTGTCCTCTCTTGTCTGAAAGCCAAGAAGGCATCTTTGGCTAAGCAGATGTTGCTTCTTTGATGCATGTAGTCAAAGGAGAAAGATGGCTGCCCTGTCCTGTGCTTTTGTCCTTACCTGCACAGGTGAGGCCACACCCACCTCTAGTCACATGCAGAGGAAGTCTGTCCCAGCCCAGAAGGAAACAGGAAGTTTACCTGCAGGCTGGACAAACATTCCTCTGCATGTGTAAACATGTTCACTCTAGGAATGTTGTACTTGACTGCTCTTGTGTTTCACATCCCACACCAAGTGGATTAACTTTTCAAGTTTGCCAATATGTCAGTTCATTGACATACCTCTGCCAACTGGTTCAATGGGAGCTGTGGAACTGGGTGTAACATGGGCAATGCATATTGAAATCTGGTGGAATCAGCCGATGACATCTGGCTATCAAGTGAAGAGCCTTGTCTTGGTTTTTGTCTTGGGAGTGGAGACATGGTACCAGGCAGATCACATGTCAAAACCTCTGAAGCTAAACAGAAAATAACTTATCCCCTTCATATTGACCAGTCATCTGGAAATTTTGCTCATCCTTTGAGATTAGAGCAAAAACCTCAAAACCTCAGATCCAGCCCAGAGACTTGGCAATCCTAAGACATAAAGGCACACCTCTCTTGTCCTGCCATTACTTAGAGTAAAGCAAGGGCAAATTATAGCGCTACATAGAGTGAGTCCCATGTGACTGGGGCTGATCGATTTAAAAGTACTGTGGTGAAATGACTATTGGCAACATAGCTGAAGTGGAAAAGGCAACAAAATGAAACAAAACCCCCAAACCATCTTGAAGGTTACAAAGGACAAACACCGGGATTTATGTTTCAGTTAGCAACACAGGAAACCGCCTTACAGTGAGTCACACTAATTGGTCCATAAAGCTCTACTGCCTGGAAGTAGCTCTCCAGGGTTTAAGATGGGAGATGTTCCAAACTCCACCTGGAGATACAAACCTTTGACCTTCTGCAATGGCCTCTGAGCAATGGCCCACCCACACACCAAACACCTGGCATATGTGTATATACATTCATGCATTCCTAAATACCATTTATCACTTTGAAAATCAAAGTCAAGGTCATCAAGGAACAACCTAATTGGGGGAAAAATGAGACTCACTTGTTGTGATTCAAAACCCAGCAATTGGAATAACTAATGTTGGTAATTAAACCGTTTTTTGTTTTTGTTTTTTACTTTCTTTTTCTGAAGTAACATACTTAATGTATGTTCCTCTCTGGGCTTTGTGATGAATATAGATTTCTCACCAATTATGCTTTAAACTTAATTTAACAGGGGGGTTGTATTGAAGTATTAGTTATAATGTTGGTGATAAATATGTGGTTTTACAGCAGCTAATTAAGCATTTCCCTTTCTTTAAAAAAGAAGAGAAAGTTTTGATTCCAGAGAAAATGAGCAAAAGGAAAAACAAGGGCCTGACTATTTTAAAAATTCTTTAGATCAGCCTTACCTTGGCAATTGAAGTACTTACCAGGCTATTCAAAACAGGAACCACGAAGGTAAACCCGTGGACATGACAAAATTGCTACTCAGTGCAAAGTGGACATGGTCTATAGCTGCCACTGAAGATTATTTCAACCAAAATTCATGGCAAATGGTTATGCAAATTTTGTGTGGTCACTTTTCTGAACCGAGAAGCTCCTGGGGTTTTGAGATTCCTGAAAGGAAAAAAAAGCATATAGCTGCCATATCAGCATTCTATATTCTGAAAGTTGTTTTATTAGACACAAGTTTATCAGCAATTCTTGCAAATCCCATGATCTCTAGCTGAAACTGATACTGCTGCTCTCCCCTTTCCACAGGTAAAGATTAAGAGGAAACAGATAAGGTGGGGAGAACTTGGGCTGTTTGAATGTTCAAACAAATCATATTTGTGCAATGTTCAACAAACCAGTTGCGCTTGGCACCAAGGAGATGTCCACCTAACTCTAGTGAGAAACCATGGCTTGAATCCTTGTGGTACGTCTGGCCCAGCAGTGGTCCGCTAGATAGATGGATTGAAGGAACTCCATTTTAAGGGGAATAGAGAAGACAATGGGGGATGAGACTAGGGGTGGATTACTAAAAGTCCAATTTGGCAGCTGAATTAGCGTGCTTTGTTAATGTAACCCTCACCAAATAGTTAACATTGGGATTTTACCTAGCTTGCTTTGGTTTGGATATGTGTGCTAGGAAGGTTTTTGGTAAAGAGACCTCTGTGCTCCATGATCTAAGAAAGCTTTGCTCTCCTTTGATGTCGACCTAGTTTTATTAAGAAATGAGCATCTGTGCACTTCTTTGGTGAGAGTATATATCTGGGTACAATTTTCAGATCAAGAAAGAGGAAAAAAGTGATGAACAGAGAAGGGTGTCATTGCAGATTCCAACCAGGCAGATACCAAACCCAAGCTTGTGCACAAGGAATCAAATCTGTTTGGTATCATCTGTTTTTGAATGAGTTACATGGTGCAAACAAGTCAACTGAAGATACTAAAATTATTGTAACACACAGGAACAATTTAGATCTGTTCCCATTTAAGTATTCCTTATGTGTTATATTAGTGGGCAGGAAGGCATAAATCCAATGGAATGTAGGGATAGATTTTGCACTCTTTAAGTTTTCATGTTGACCCATCCCATAATTCTTAGTTGTAAACCCTTGCCGGTTTTGTTACAATAGTGTAGGGAATCTGTGAAAGCGCCTCCAGTTAACTTCAGAGGCCCATCTCAGTGTGCCCATGCTATCAAAATTGAAGCAAGTAATGATTGGGGAGAAGGGTTTTTTGTTTTTTGTAGAGATGTCTCAGTTGTGGAACACACACCTAGAAAGGCCTGCCTACTGCCTCACCAACAGCAAGGCACTTTCACCCATGGGTCAAAATAGCTCCACCAGACCTCATCATTTGGTTTGCCTTATACCTGATGTCATATATACCATGCGGTGTGGGTCAGGAAAAGTTGTGGTTGGACTTCAAAGGGCTTTTGTAGGCACTGTTGACCAGCTATCTATCTTTTTGCTCTGTTCATAGTGCACAAACAGCTCTTTGCAAGCCAATCTCCAGTGCAAGCTTTGTGGAGAACTTTGAAGCCTTCACTATCAACCAATTGTCCATGCTTTAAAGTTCTGTGCTATGCTCTCTGCAGGCATAAACAACCAGCAGATCACCAGCGCTTGCAGGGATCCCAACACTGTTGACCTTTTGCTGCTGGATGAAGACTTTTTGATTAGGAACATAATTAGTGCTGTTGAGTGCTTGAAGCATCAAATAATTGGATGCAGAATACCCTACACAGAAAGAATTTCAGCTTCTTCAGACATAACAGCCCATGTTGTTGTTTAGTCGTTTAGTCGTGTCCGACTCTTTGTGACCCCATGGACCAGAGCATGCCAGGCACTTCTGTCTTCCACTGCCTCCCGCAGTGAGTGCTCACTGGAAGGACAGATCCTGAAGCTGAGGCTCCAATACTTTGGCCACCTCATGAGAAGAGAAGACTCCCTGGAAAAGACCATGATGTCGGGAAAGATGGAGGGCACAAGGAGAAGGGGACGACAGAGGATGAGATGGTTGGACAGTGTTCTTGAAGCTACCAGCATGAGTTTGACTAAACTGCAGGAGGCAGTGGAAGACAGGAGTGCCTAGCGTGCTCTGGTCCATGGGGTCATGAAGAGTCGGACACGACTAAACGACTAAACAACAACAACAGCCAGGTGAATCGGTATGACCACAAGCTGAACATATCACCCCCCCAACACACATGTAAATTCACGACTAAACGACTAAACAACAACAAATCACCTGCCTTTGTTTTTTGATGGCACCTCTCTAAACCCAGCTCCTGAGGAAGCTGTATTGACTTCAAACCGCACATTTACTAATTTCAGAAATTATGGGGAGAATGTGGCACCCAGGAATTTTAGGGGATCCTTGCCCTCTGCAAACTCATAACAATATATTGAAGGAGTTTAAACTGCGTTTTCATCTTTTTTTCTTACACAAGAAATAACTTCTTATATGTGAATTGTTACAAAGCAGCTCCTTCTTTTATCTGCTGCCTTTTTCTGTTTCCCTCCCACCCACTTTAGTCTATTAAATTCAGTCATGTATCTTATTTTTGTCTGGAAAAACAACATCTCCTAGCTCTCAAAGTGAGTTGATTTTCACAGCTGCAATGTTGTTCCTTTATGGTTGAATTATTGTAGACTTTGATATCACTCCTCACTCTAGAAACAAAAGGAGAATTTATACTTGGCCAGGAGTCCATTTATTTATTTGTTTGAGGATTTATAAAGTTATTGATGTGGAGAACAATGTCAACACCCCCAGTTCCCACAACAAAATGTGAACTAAATCAACGTCATAACCTGAACAGAAGAAAAAAGGATGTGTGCACATTTGAGTATTATTTAGCTATTAGTATTAAATTAGATTGGAGTAGTCCAAAAGCCACATCTATTTGAATTTATCTATTATGAGCATCATTGGTCTTTCCAGTTCAAACAAGTAGGTGTTCCCTTTTATGTTTGTCCCCACCTTCTAATTTGTTGATTCTATCATGTCAATTAAGCACTGACACGTCATGCACATAGATATCTGTAGGCACACCTTGTTGTTTTTTTTATTATTATTATTATTATTATTATTATTATTATTATTATCCCACCCAGAAAGTGTGCAAAAGCACACAGTCAGACAATTGCAAATCCTCGGCATCTGCTTTTTATATTGCTGCACAAAGTGTGGGATTTTCCAATCATCTCTCCCTTGAGCTTGGTCTATGAAAAGTTTATGCCTGAGGGCAGCCCTGTTTAGGGAAGTTTTTAATGTTTGATGTTTTATTGTGTTTTTAATATTCTGTTGAGACCTGCCCAGAGTGGCTGAGGAAACCCAGCCAAATGAGTGGGGTATAAATAATAATTTTTATTTTTATTTTTATTACTATTATATATAGGTGTCCCCATGCACCCTTGATGGGAGGATATCTGAGGCATTGTCCATTGTATGTTTCGTCTCAGAATGACATGCCCCAGCAATGATTGAAATGTGTTATCACAACACTTTATTTCCAGATTGAATTTTTTTGGGGGAAGTAACATTTAGGATCCATTTTAAAGTACATACATATTTATTAAATTTTAGTTATTAAATTTGTATACTGCCCTATACCCACAGGTCTCATTCCAAGGAATCAAGAGTGCATATTCAGTAAGGCAAATTTACCAAAGGGTATTGTGTTCTTTTTCTTTATTTCCCCCCAGAAAAAGATTTATTTCTCCTTATGCAGTGGGATAAGTATTCAAATTGTTCTGTTCCCACACCATTTAACTACATATGCACACTATGATCTGTTCTTTAACATGACTTTCTTTCTTTCATTTTGCAAGGTACTGATGATGGCTTGGAAACATCAGTTGATTCAGAATATTGTGGCCAGCTTGCTCACTCAGGCAAGACTGCTGGGGCATATTACACCAATCCTTGCCTGATTGCATTGGCTGGCAATTAGTTTAAATGGCTCACAACTGCAATACTTCAAGGACCACTTCTCCCCATATGAACTGACCTGGATCTTGTGATCCTCATCTAAGGCCCTTCTTAATGTCCACCCTCCATGAGGTGCAGAAGGTGGCAACACAAGAACAGGCCCTTTTCTCAGGTGGGTTCCCATTTGTGCAATGCTCTCCCTCTGGAGGCTGGCTTGGCACTTTCATTACATAGCTTTCGGCACCAGGAAAAAATGTTTGTCTGAATGTGTCGGCTGGGGGCGGGGGGCGGGTATTGATTTGTATTCGTGTTTTTTTTAATCATGTTTTTTGTCTTCTCATTTTGAATTTTAATGTTTTGAGTCACTCCGTGATTGGACAAAGGACGGTATACAAATTACATCTACATCATCATCATCATATCAATTTGGTGCAGTGATGAAGCTAACAAGGAGGAGAGTGTTGGTTTGGCTGGTTTGCTTGACTTCTCTCCCTGTCAAGGTACAGACGACAGTCTGTGTCATTACAGATTCCTTATTCATATTTATTTCTGCAATAATACTATGTCTACTTACTAAGCAGCACACTGAAGCTAAACTGGCACTTCTGCTATTAAAATGTATGACTGAAAAAATATAGTATCATGTAATTGTACTATATTCAGGCCTAATATTTGATTGAAAAGCACTGGCTCTAGAAGTATGAGTAGCATGAATTGGACAGAGTCAGGCTGGCAGGGAGCCATTCTCTGCTGGTTCAGTTGGTATGTTATTTGCATTAGCTGTGTCATATGCAAATATTACCTGGCACTTACCAGTTACTTAGCAGAAGGCAAATTTAGAGACTGTGTGTTTCCTCTGCTGCATCTTAAAAAAAACCCACAACTTTCATCTTCTGAGGCTCTGTTGAGCTAGTGTAGTTCTTGAAATACCATGTGGAGTTCTGGTCACCACTTCTTTGTAATCTCTTATCCCAAATGTTGTTCTGCCTCTCTCCCAGATTTTGGGTGATATAATGGAAGGCATGGAACCATGTGAAAAACAAACAGCTTTTAATCCCTTCTCCGAATCAGTATGACTGATGTGTCCTGGGAAAATGATGTGATTCACGGTGATTGCGAGCTATAGTTCTTTGCCAAAGCAAAAGATCCTGCTCACCTCCTCTCTCGAGCTCTGGATGCTTCCCTAGCCAGCTTAGTCTTGTTTCTCAGAGTGGGTGGTGCATTTTGTGACAGCTGAGGCCACAGAGCAGCTGTTGAAGTTGGAAGAACAGTTGAAAGCTTAGCAAGTCCCTGATCCAATTCGAGACACCTTGTTAATGGTGTGATCCAACAGGGAAATGTAAGAACCTTTCCTGAAACTCCCCAATTCACCTTGTATTTTGCCGTACACACAGAGCTGATGCAAACTCCTAGTATACCTCTTTTAAATGGGAGCTTTCCCTTAGCATCCTTCCCTCTTGCTTATCCCCATCAGCTTGTATTCAGAGGTAAACTAGCTTCTGCCATGAACCCACTTGGCGACCTTAGGCACTGTCTCCCAGCCTCAGGTCCATTTGCAATATAAGGGCAATGGTGTCAGGCTACCCTACAAGGTTTATGGAAATAGTGTATGTGAGGTGAAAGCTAAATATAGCAACCATGATAATTTGAATAATACTCTACCAATCCTATTAAAAATAGAGTAGATGAGGAAAACTACGGGCATGTCCAGTTAAACTTTGGCCTTTGTAACTCCATTGAGTTAGACAAGAGAATTCAGTACAGGTAACTCTCTTTGCATATGTGATTGCGCATTCACACACCATGTTTGGCACAGGAAGAGGGCTTACACAGGTTCTGCTGATGTGTGCAATGACTTGGAAGATAACCCCCATGTAAGTGGGGGGGGGTGCCTGTATATCTCAGCAATGTTATTAATGACAGTATTTCCTTGCTGACTATAGTCACAATAGGCACAAGAGAAGGATAGGACAATTGTTTTGATACAGTAAGATCTAGGCTGGAGATAGATTTATTGGATGATAAGAGGAAAATATTATCGAAAATGTACAAATTACTTCTGGAGTGGCATACTAAAGATGAAGAGGTTAAAGGGGTGATGACACAATGGGCTAAAGATTTTGCATATAATATTCAGTTAGAATCTTGGGAAAGACTGTGGAATGAAGGTATTAATTTCACTGCATGCAGTGCACTTAAAGCAAATGTGATGAAAATGATGTATAGATGGTATTTAACACCACAAAACTTGCTAAAACGTGTAGGACAAGATCTAATGAGTGTTGGAAATGTAAAGAAAAGGAAGGTATATTTTACCATATGTGGTGGACTTGTAAAGAGGTAAAGGCTTTCTGGGAAATGATAAGATGATAAATGATAAAAATGATAAAAACACTTTTGTTATAAAACCAGAAGCCCTTTGACTGGGTATAGTAGGTACCGAAAGAGAGAGAGAGGGAGAGAGAGAGGACTGCTCGTGTATGCAACAACAGCGGCAAAAACTCTTTTTGTCCAAAAATGGAAACAACAAGAAGTACCAACAAAAGATGAGTGACAGATGAAAATTATGGACTTTGCAGAACTGGCGAAGCTGACGGGAAAAATCCGAAACTAGCACGATCAAGTATTCCAAATGGACTGGAGTAAATTTATACAATATTTGAAAGATCATTGTAAGCAATTAACAACACTAGCAGGGTTACCCGAAGACTTGCAATGAGAAATTTTCACCTTTCTATATTTATTTAAATTTGGAGGTATCTTGCAATGAGTTATATTAGAATTGGAAAATATATTAAATGTTGTGATATAAAGATTACTTTTGAAAGCCATTAGGTGGGAGGGAACGAAGTCGATAGACTCTAAAGAGCCAAAAAAGTAATGTGGATAATAATGATGTGATTAAATATGTTTAAATGGAAAATTAATAAAAATTAGTTAAGAGAGAGAGAGAGAGAGAGAAGGATAGGATGTTTCCCATCTACCCTGGTTACTTGACAATCCTACCTTCCAGTTGTGCCCTTATTAAGATATTTTCCACCACTCCATCACACTTTCTAACCTCTCTGTTTGTCTGAGAAAGAACAGAACTGCCACCATCTTAATGAAGCACCAGGACAGAAAAAACTGGTGGGTTACTAAGCAGCACCCAGCATGCTCTGCCAGTCTTCTGCGCAAGGGCCCTGAATCAGTTAAGGGGCTGAATTCATGTCAGAGTAGTCCTGGACTGTCCCAGGGTGGATGAATACAGTTCAGGTCCCAAGTCAGATGAGGGGACGTGTGTAGTAAAGACTTCTGCCCACACAGTTCATTCTGATGCTGTGTTGACAGACCAAAAACTGTAACTGGAGCTCATGGGAGCTCTTCCTGTATGACATTTAAACTGAGTGCCAGGGAAGGATAGTATCATGAGCATAAAGGCTATGTACATAGATAGAGTGTCTTGAGGGCAAGTATAGAGCATGTGGGTAAAACTATCTGGAAAAGGAACATAAGATGCTTTATTGAAATGGGATTCTTAGTTTGTCCTCTCTTGCTTACCTAATACATGGTTGTGAGTTGGGTTTGTGATGTTAGGCAGTATGCCTGAGTCCTTCTAATCCCTGAATCCAACAAGGATAGAATAGGGCTGCCATATGTCCGGATTTTCCCAGACATTACTGGAATTGATGGCCGGGTGCTTTGTCCTGGACCTTAGACAAGTCTACATTAATTTTTTAAAATCACATTATTATTTTTTGTAAATAAAAAGCTCAGCAACTTTGGGGTTGTCTAAAAAAGCTCCTTAAAAAAGCTCCTGGCTTTTACTTTTTGAAATATGGCAAACGTAGGATAGAATTGGTGAAATGGCCATGCCTGAGTATTGCAAGCAGGTTTCTGGGCTATCTTCCAGGATGTACACTCAGTTCAACCCAAGTTCACACAAAGCAGTGGGCATGCTTCACAGCCTCTTGCGTGAACTGAAACCAACTCCTGGAAACACACAGGAACAACCCTACCATTAGGGCAAATGAGGAGACTGTCAGGAGGTCGTACACATGAGTAGGAGTCTGGTAGAGACACATGCCCGACTGGCATGTTCTCTCCCTCCTGGTCAGTTGTTCAGGAGATTCAAAAGCTTTCTCCAGCCTGAACTTCACAGCAACTGATACCAAGAGGCATCAGCACACTTAGGGATCAGCAGATTATAGGCAGTCAGCGTTCAGACTCAGTAGCGCAGCAATTTGGCTAAACTATGTTGATTTACATATATACACTTGGAGAATCATAACTCAGCTCCTTCCTCTTCAGCATCAGACAGTAAAGAGAAAGAACAAAGGACAAAGATCCTACGTCACAGAAACACAGTAATAAAAACATCCTGTCTCCATCACTTCCCGCAACGTGGAATGAAAACATACACCATCATGTGATAAAAAACAACCTCATGACTGCAACACGGGAAAAGAATTCTAACAGAGACCACTTAGCATGGTAGATACTGCAGAGTTGCAACACTCCCAAGCTCCGGCAGAGCCAGTGTGGTGTAGTGGTTAAGAGTGGTGGACTCGTAATCTGGTGAACTGGGTTCGATTCCCTGCTCCTCCACATGCAGCTGCTGGGTGACCTTGGGCTAGTCACACTTCTCTGAAGTCTCTCAGCCCCACTCACCTCACAGAGTGTTTGTTGTGGGGAAGGAAGGGGAAAGGAGATTGTTAGCCGCTTTGAGACTCCCTAGGGTAGTGATAAAGCGGGATATCAAATCCAAACTCTCTGTCCCCATCCTCCTGAATCTGCCCCAGCTGCAGTGATGTTTGCTTGTCATTGTTCTGTGCTGGCTGCTGTCTCAACTGGTCATCTTCTTCCAATGTTTCACAGACAGAGCTCTTGAGAAAGCGTTGACCGAGCAAGCAGAATGAAAGCCACTTCGTGTCATGTGCATATGTATGCCTCACTTGGCTTACGTAGTGAGCGTGTGCATCGTGAGCACAGTGCGGCGGCTGCTGGATTTAAGCATCTGTTTGAGCAGGTGGCAAGTGGGCAGCAAGGTGTTGGATGACCTAGATGTGTGCCATCAAACTTGCTCTGCACCTCCTAAGCTAGTCTGCTGACTCAGGTGCAGTGTAGGAGACTGTCCCATTGCCAGAATTAAAGTAAGATTTTAACTGTGTGACCATATGGCTCATGCATGTGCACAGGGGAACTGTGTACCTTGTCCTTCACCTAAATGCAAAAATGTTTTCAGCTAGCAAGATCCGTTTAAGAGAAGATCAGTAGATGAAGAAGATGAGTAAACTTTCAGGGGAGTTTGATGTCATTGACCATCTTCTGTGATCTGACATACACCCACAGAACCTGAGCTTTGCTCAAAACACAGTCTTCAAAATGCCGGTTAGGTTTCCCTGGCACTCAAGCAAAAGTAACACCTGCTTACACCTTTCTGAGCTGTCCCTCATGAGTTCAAATTCACGATGCAAGGTGGAGTCCGGTGCCTGTGCAAATCAGTAAGCCTGTGGGGTTGCTGATCGGTGGGAAACAATGTGTAATTTAAAATTACAGCTATTACCTCTTGAAGTGTCGGAAGAGACATCTGCTTTCTGTTATGCTAACTGAGTATGCAGACTATAAAAGCAACCATATGTTGAAACGCACACTGCAGCGGCGCTTTTTAAAGAGTCGCAATTCTCTGCCACTGAAGCAGTACAGTAAACACTCGTCTCCTTTAGTGCATAGCTGAAATGATCCACAGCAGAGTGGCCAGGAGTCTCAGACAATGTCTACAAAGATATAAGTAGAACAACCCATGTCCAAGAGAAGACAAATGTTAGGACCTCTTCTGGAGCAGAGTGGCATTAGAGCCCCAATGGACAGGAATCCTGGCGCCATTGCATAGCAACGTAGAACTGTGCATTGGTGTCACGGGAGATGACAACCACAAGAAAGCTAGGGAAGAAACAGGAAATTGTCATTTGCTGGGGAGGAAGCAGGAAGTAGTTGTTTGCTGGGAATGAAGCATTCAAGAATGAGAGCATACTCACCCTAATTTCATGAATGAATATAGGCACATGCCAATAACAAGCCTATTCACAAGCCAAAGGTTATGTCCCAAACCCCGACCCCACCATATGTTTGCCACCTGGACGTCTGCTGTGTTATTTTATAAGAATACAGCTCAAGCCCTAACATTAGGTAAAGGTAAAGGTACCCCTGACCATTAGGTCCCGTCGTGACCGACTCTGGGGTTGCAGCGCTCAGCTCGCTTTATTGGCCAAGGGAGCTGGCGTACAGCTTCCAGGTCATGTGGCCAACATGACTAAGCCGCTTCTGGCGAACCAGAGCAGCGCACGGAAACGCCGTTTACCTTCCTGCCAGAGCGGTACCTATTTATCTACTTGCACTTTGACGTGCTTTTAAACTGCTAGGTTGGCAGGAGCAGGGACCAAGCAACGGGAGCTCACCCCATCGCGGGGATTCGAACCATCAACCTTCTGATCGGCAAGTCCTAGGCACTGTGGTTTAACCCACAGCGCCACCCGCGTCCCATTAAACATTAGGTAGGATGAAGCAATTGTCTCATGCATCAGGTGCTGTATGCCAGTGAATACCCTGGGCCCAGCATTACTTGAGGGAACATCTTCTCCTTAAGAAACTGTGAGCTTCAGAGTCCTTATCCCTGGACCAGCTTTGTCATGAGCAGGATGAAGTGACCAACCTCAGGTGGCACCATGAGATGGACTAATATAAATGTACTTATTTATCTCACCTCTGGGAATGGTTTTATTACTACTACTACTACTACTACTACTACTACTACTGTTTAAACAAGTTATATACAGCGGTACCTTGGTTTTCAAATGCCTTGGAACTCAAACAACTTGGAACCCAAACACTGAAAACCTGGAAGTAAGTGTTCCGGTTTGCGAACTTTTTTCAGAAGCTGAATGTGCTCCGTTTTGAGTGTTACGCTTCCGATTTGAGTCCCACACTTCCATTTTGAGCGCCACACTTTTGTTTGGGTGTTACACTGAGGTCTGTCTGTTTTTGCTGCTTATTTTGCGTTTTTGTTTCTGCGGCTCTTTTTTGTTTTGTTTTTGTGACGGTGTGGAACCCAATTCACCTACTGACTGATTGATTGTGTGACTGCAGTACATTGTTTATTACTTTCATTTTATGGATCAGTGGTCTCATTAGGTAGTAAAATTCATGTTAAATTGCTGTTTTAGGGATTGTTTTTAGAAGTCTGGAACGGATTAATCCATTTTGCATTACTTTCTATGGGAAAGCACGCCTTGGTTTTGGAACACTTTGGTTTTGGAACGGACTTCCGGAATGGATTAAGTTTGAGAACCAAGGTACTGCTTAACTACAATAATCGTTTAGCAGTTTATGAACATACAACACAAACAGGGCTTTTTGTTTCAGCTAAAACTTGCAGGAACTCAGTTCTGGCACCTCTCATGTGGGCGCCATTTCAGAGGAGGTGAATTCCTGGTGAATCCTGGCACCTCTTTTTCTAGAAAAACAGCACTGAATACAAAGGAATAAAAATCAGTTGAAACTTCAATGATCGATCCATACTGGATTTCTTTTTTTAAAGTCTTCTATAGGTGCTGGCTGTTCAGGAGGGAGGGGGCCTGTCTGACCTCAGCTTGAAGGGAAACCAAATGTTATTTGAAATCCCTTATTAGGTGTTCACATTAGAATTAATTTTATGGCTGTTGTACCCACTGCCTCAGAAAAAAAACCCACAGATTTTATAAAAAAACAAATAAGTGGATAAACATGTGGAGATTTGTTGAATTCCAGTTGCTCCTGGGCCAGTGTGGCATAGTGGTTAGAGCAGCACATTATGATTGAGGAGAGTCCCACTCAACAACCAAGCTCACTTAGTGACATTGGGCCCAAAGGCTATGGAAATATGCCACTTCTCTCAATATTGTGTGCTTAGTCAGAACTAACCCTTTTTGTGTTCAATGGAACTTATTCCCTAGTAAGTGTAATTGGGATCACAGAGTAAAGTCATAGAGTCAGGTTCCTGTGAAATGCTGTGCAGTGGGATCCACATTGAGATATTTGTTGAGCTACTGATTGCTTGGCATGGGCTTCCAGGCAGCAAAATGTGACAGATGTTCTTATGATACTAGAGATGTAACAAACTCTCTGTAAGTAATTTAGACAACTGGTGAAGCAGGTCCTAGCACGCAATGGCAGAAAATTATATGAGCATGATCAGGGGCATAAAATGTCCCTGTGGCTAAGTAGCGGAGTCATTGCACTTTCAATTCTTTTACTCAGTAAAAGTTTTTTCTCCTGAATGCTGCTAATTACTTACATGCGCATACATGTTTGCGTTCCTCCTACTCAGCTCCCTGAATTATCCAATTGCACATAATTTGGGGCAGGATATAGGAATGCGGCGCCAAAACCATGCATTTTTATCTACATTTCCCACAATTTTTATTGAACATTATAACTTCAGAAGAAGAAGATGCAGGCCGTGTTAAAGGTTGTTTTGTTTCATCTTCCCTGTTTTCTGAACAGTTGTTCTTTTAGGATCAATTCAACCATTTAGCATCATCCCTATAAAATCGTGCAAATTGCATAGTTACATGAAAATGTCAGCTGGCATCTGATTAGTATTCTTCACGTTTGAGTTGAGTGGCTGGCCGTTTTCCTTCCAGCTAGGAAGGAAAATCAGAAACAGGATGGCAGGGAGGGAGGGGCAGATTCAGACAGGATATCCCAGGCATAGGCAAACTCGGCCCTCCAGATGTTTTGGGACTACAACTCCCACCATCCCTAGCTAACAGGACCAGTGGTCAGAGATGGTGGGAGTTGTAGTCCCAAAACATCTGGAGGGCTGAGTTTGCCTATGCCTGGGATATCCTGTTTATTGTCTGTTCCTTTGAAAAGCTCCAGAACAATTTTTTGCTCCTGTACTTTGGATGGGAAAACGAGAAGATATTTCCTTCTCCCTCTACCTGTAACACCCAGTGCCCACATTTATGAAAAATAGAGGTATAACCAGGACTTTTTTTTTCCAGCCAGAACTCTCACCAGTACCTCTCAGGTGGGTGTCATTGCCATTATAAGAGAACAAGGTAGGTGTTCATGGTGAATTCTGGCACCTCTTTTTCTAGAAAAATAGAACTGGGTATAGCTGGAATTTAAAAAAAGGGAATACAAACTATATACAGTGGTACCTCTAGATGCGAATGGGATCCGTTCCGGAGCCCAGTTCGCATCCTGAAGCGAACGCAACCTGTGTCTGCATGTGTGCGCAGGTCACGATTCACCGCATCTGCGCATGCGCGCGACATCATTTTGAGCGGTTGCGCATACGCGAGCGGCGAAACCCAGAAGTAATGCTTTCTGTTACTTCCAGGTCGCCATGGAGCGGAACCCAAAAATGCTCAACCCGAATCTACTTTAACCCAAGGTATGACTGTATGTCAATTTTGACTTCTCCGTTTCTCATTTTTCTACGCTTAAGTTTATTTCCCCACATTTCTGTATCACTTTGCCATTTCTTTTAATTTAGAAGTTCTCGTGAAAATTCATTATCATTTTGTGTGTGCCCTTTACCCAATACAGTGGTACCTCGGGTTATATACGCTTCAGGTTACATACGCTTCAGGTTACAGACTCCGCTAACCCAGAAATATTACCTCAGGTTAAGAACTTTGCTTCAGGATAAGAACAAAATTGGGCGGCGGCAGCGGCGCAGCGGCAGCAGGAGGCCCCATTAGCTAAAGTGGTGCTTCAGTTAAGAAGAGTTTCAGGTTAAGAACAAACCTCCGGAATGAATTAAGTACTTCACCCGAGGTACCACTGTACTGTATACACATTTCTGTGTGCAATTGTGACAAATATGTACACCTTTTTTGCAAGCAATTTCCCCCAATATGTATTTTGTATGAGCCTTCCTCTAATGCATGAATTGTTGTATGTACTAGGGGCAGGTACTTCACTCACCAACCCCACCTACCTACTTGACACCATCTTGCCAATCCCAGTCCCTTTGCACCTCACCCTCCAACCCGTTCCTCCTCCTGCCGCTGCTCCTCCTTTTGCTGACAAAAATGATAGCTATACGATCTAGGAAGGTACATCTGCATATAGAAATAGGCCTCTGCACATTTAGATGAACATCAGCATCGACAATGCAGTGCTTGTGTGGGGCTAGATTATTCAAAAGCAGGCTATGCTGCAGAAACGGCCATATTCCAAATCAACACCGCCTGATTTTCCTTTCCCCCTTCATAGCTTTCGCAACGTTTCAGCAGAGCAAAGCAGCAGAGACAGCTCCCAACCTCTGATCAGTCAATCTCCAATTTAAAGGTGTTGGCAGACAAAATGAATTCCAATTCATTAGTCGCTTGATAAGTGTTCAATTTTCCTCAGCTCGTATCTAAATAGGATGCCGGCCATTGCGTAGTGCCTCTCCTCTGTCTCATTAGTATTTCCATTTGCAATTTACCTTCTGTGCAACGCCATATGTTTTATACATCGCTGTGTTAGCCTTGGCCATCTAGCCTCTAGAGTGTGCTCACAACGTCGCCTGGAAGTGCTGGGTCTAGTAAGGGCTTGATTAGTAAATATGATCATACGAAAAGGCCGCATGGAGAAAAAAAATTCTGATAGCTGCTTTCGAAGGTAATAGTTGCACTTGCCTCGGTATGATTGATCTCACTCTTTCTGTATGTCTATTTGGGTGTAAGAGTGAAGTATTTGATGTTCAAAATGTGCCTGTCCAGCAATTTCCAGGCAAGCCTCTTGATATTTTCTGTGGGTAATGATGTACTTGTTCTCCAGTAATTCCATTTTCCCTGCTTGATAAAATGTTTGAAGTTTCCAATAGTCCATGTCATTATCGTTGTTTTGCTGTTGCAAGAACAGTGACCTTGATCACTGCTTTTCTTCATGCAGTTCCATCCCCTACCTGTTTTTAAAAAAATAAAAATGGGTTCACAGGCTTCTGAATATTTCAGCACCGGTCACATCTCCTTTTTAAAATAGATCTGACATTGTCATTAGTCACACTGAGATGTCTTAGCTGTTTACCTGTTTTGGCTGTACAAGGGTTAGAAATAAACAGACTTTGCACTTCAAGATCACCTTTCAATATGTTGTTTTATGCTGCGGCCACTGAAATTTGCATCCAAAGTGAAATTTAAAGCAATTTTCCTTTTGGCAGGGGGTGGTTCTGTCTTCTAGGAGGAGAGAGAAATATTTAAGAAGGGACTCTGAAGCATTTTTATAAGACGGATGGCATTTCTGCAGTGGTGTAGCGTGGGTTGTCAGCACCCGGGGCAAGGCAAGTAATTTGCGCCCCCTAACCCGTGGATTTGTGCACCCTAACCCGTGGATTTGCGCCCCCTAACCCTAACCCCCAGATGTTGCACCCGGTGCGGCCGGCCCCCCCCCTGCACCCCCCCACGCTACGCCACTGCATTTCTGAGATCTAACACAAATCTAGGTTGTCCCCAAATTCCATCTAAAAAGAAATTTGGAGTAAAATTGGGGACTTCCACTCTGCCACGCCTCCTCCTGGCTGGTGAAACATCCAGATATAAATTTAAGTTTAGGATAATAACCTTTGAACAGCTGGGTAAGAGGTGGTAGCATTTTCTGCAGGCATAAAATTGAAATATTAGGGATGGGGGAAAATATCGCTCCCAATCTCATTCAATCTACGTCATGGATTGCATTTCAGAATGATGTATTTCCATATGCGCCTTCTGATATTTAAGTTAAAAACATGCATATGCATACACATACACTACAGATTTTATGTTAATTGAGCAGTAATGTGAACTGTAAGAAATCCCAAACCTAAATGCTGGACAGCAAGTTGAGACCTTTCATGTCATGAAGTTGACCTTTAGAAGATGTTGAGATGTAGACATAGAAGCATATAGATGCATTAGCGTCACCAGAGACCAGTACAGTGGTACCTCTAGTTACGAACTTAATTCATTCCGGATTAACCTGAAACTGTTCTTAACCAGAGGCGTGCTCTCGCTAATGCCGCTGTGCTGCCAACACATGATTTCCATTCTCTCAAAGGTTTTGACCTTTAAAGTCCTCTGCAGCCTAGGACCCTCATACTTATGGGACCACTTCTCCTGGTATATCCCGCAGAGGACCCTAAGGTCCATGAATAATAATAGCTTAAAGGTCCTGGGCCCTAAGGAAGCCAGACTATCCTCCACCAGGGCCAGCGCTTTTTCAGTGACAGCTCCAACCTGGTGGAATGCTCTGTCCCACGAGACTAGGCCCCTGCAGGACTTGATTTCCTTCCGTAGGGCCTGTAAGACAGAGCAAGTCCGCCTGGCCTTCAATTTGAATTTGCCTGATCCTTTATTCCCTTTTCCCTTTCCTCTTCTATGAAGAAACCCTTTCTGGGACCCCATATTTAAATTCCTCCCTGGTCTCCTTGCTGGCCCTAGTAGGACCAACTTGACCAGTTAGGTCTGGTGATCATTTCATGTCTACTGACTGGGTTGTGTTTTTTTCTTCCCCCAAAATAACCCCTGAATTTTAGAATTTTATTGATATTGATGCTGCATTTTATATTGTATTTTATGCTGATTTATGCTGTTTTTAAATCGCATTTTAGTCAATGTTTTATATTTGTTGTTAGCCGCCCTGAGCCCAGTTTTTAAAACCAGGAAGGGCAGGGTATAAATTATTATTATTATTATTATTATTATTATTATTATTATTATTATTAACCAGGGGCAAAGTTCTCAACTTGAGGTAACTCTTCCAGGTTAGCAGAGTTTGTAACCTGAAGCGTTTGTAACCTGAGGCGTTTGTAACTCAAGGTACCACTGAATAAACATGCATGGAACTTAAATATAAAAAAAATAAAAATAAACCACCACTGACTAATAGTCTCTGAACCTGAATCTCAGACATGAAACATAATATTGTCAGATCATAAAATTTACCTTTACTGTATAACAAGACAAACTCAGCCGGTAGAGCATGAGACTCTTAATCTCAGCATTGTAGCTTCAAGCCCCACAGTGGGCAAAAGATTCCTGCATTGCAGAGGGTTGGACTAGACTCTACAACTCTACAACTCTATGATTCTAATATTCTAAATGAACCATACCATGCCATGATCTACACTGAATTCCAAAGCGGAAGGCTATCCATATGGGTTCCCTGAAACATCTTTCTGTGTTTGTCCTTCAGTAAGGGTGGCACTGTGGGTTAAACCACAGAGCCTAGGGCTTGCCGATCAGAAGGTCGGCGGTTCGAATCCCCAAGACGGGGTGAGCTCCCGTTGTTCGGTCCCTGCTCCTGCCAACCTAGCAGTTTGAAAGCATGTCAAGGTGCAAGAAGATAAATAGGTACCGCTCTGGCAGGAAGGTAAACGGCATTTCCGTGCGGTGCTCTGGTTCACTAGAAGCGGCTTAGTCATGCTGGCCACATGACCCGGAAGCTGTACGCCAGCTCCCTTGGCCAATAAAGCGAGATGAGCGCCACAACCCCAGAGTCATCTGCGACTGGACCTAATGGTCAGGGGTCCCTTTACCTTTTAAGGCTACCAATGGCCATGTTCTGCTTCTGATTGGTTGCTGGCACCCAGGTCCTGTCTGCAGCTATCCCATAGGCATCTGGTTGGCTCACCACTTCCACAGGGGGTGACGGTTACAGTCCCTCACTCTCTGCCTTCCCATTGGCAGGCAGAGCATGCTCGCCCACCAGCCATTGTTGGGGAATTCTCCTTGGACAGCAGTATTAAGGAGCGGCCTTCCCGACAGAGAAGACAACTTTGATTGGGCCAATCAGAGGCCCTGGTTGGAGGACAATTTGATGATAAGAAACTGCTTCTACACTGAAAGATGAACTGCTTATAATATATAGTAGACACGTCCAACTTTGAGTAGGGTGTGATCTACAATCCAATATCAAAAACTGGCAGTGATCTACCACCCAGTGAAGTCATTTAAGTTAAATAAATAAGTAAAACCTAGTTGAATTCCACCCCTTGTACTACTACTACTACTACTACTACTACTAAGTTATTATTTATACCCCACCCATCTGGCTGGGTTTCCCCAGCCACTCTGGGCGGCTTCCGAAAAACACTAAAATACAATAACCTATTAAACTGTAAAAGCTTCCCTAAACAGGGCTGCCTTCAGATGTCTTCTAAAAGTCTGGTAGTTGTTGTTCTCTTTGCCATCAGGTGGGAGGGCATTCCACAGGGCGAGCGCCACTACCGAGAAGGCCCTCTGCCTGGTTCCCTGTAACTTGGTTTTTCGCAGCGAGATAACCGCCAGAAGGCCCTCGGCGCTGGACCTCATTGTCCAGGCAGAACGATGGAGGTGGAGACTCCTCCTTCAGAGGGAGTGAAACCCCATCCCTGGCAGGCAGTTGGCCAATTTCTTGGACATGGGTACCACTCACAGAGCCTCTGTGTTGCCAGGGTTCAAGCCCTGCCTATTTGCTCTCATCCAGCCGAGCTCTGCATTCAGACACTGGCCTAGTGCCTGGATGGTCTCTCCCGATTCAGATATGATGCAAATAGAATAGATTGTTTGAACAGGGCATAAATAATCCTTATCACTGAAGACAGCTTTGTTTTCAGCCACTTCTGAATGTTGCTCTACGATGCGATAAACTTTATTGTCATTGTCCCATACAGAACAACGAAATTGAAAAAATCTACATCAGACACGAGATGCTGACATAGCCCAACAGATGAGCAGGTGCTGATATAAAATTACACATAGATAGCTAGAGTTTTAAAGATAAATGCGATTAACATAAATAATTTAAAATGATTCTCCTGGAGACAACGGAACTTTGGTGAACTTTTTGCAAACACAAGGCATGGCACAATAATGGGCAGACCATTAAGGACTGTGTATCCTCTATCCTCTCCAACACTTTATATTCACAATTCTTTTTCTGTTTGGTTGTTGTTGTTTTTTAAAAAAACATAATAAAAATAAGTAATAACGCTTTCCGCCAATTAAAGTGAGCAGATAAAATTTTGTGTGATGTACTTGAAAGATAAGTAAAGGGGTGAAGCATACAGAAGAAACAATGAAAAGTCAGTTTCTTAAGTCCATTTTTTAATGAGAGGCTAATTTCTGGGAGATAATATTTTTTTTAAAAAAAATGCTTTGAGAAGGTGCAAGAACAAGAAGGACAGATCTCATAAGGGCACTTTGATGCAAGGCTTAGAGGACGTCTTCGTGGTTTTATTTGTACATATATACAGCCTGCAGCAAAATTGCAGAGTATTCATATCCTATGACCCTCTTACTTCCCCCTTAAGCATAGCATTGGGTTCAATGAACAGCAAAAAGCTACGCTTTGAGTCTCTTAGTTTCAGCCTGTAATCCCCAGCTAAGATGGAGTTCCTCCACTTCTTCTCCTCCCTGCAAACTGACTCCATGGACCTCCCCACAGCCAATGTCATACAAAGTTGAAAGCTTTAAGTTCTGCTGGACCGTGTTCAGAAAGTGGGGGGGGGGTGAGTGTTCAGACCCCTGGGCTCTCACTTGTGGGGTGCCTCAGGGTTCTGTCCTCTCCCCCATGCTTCTCAACATCTACATGCAGCAGCTGGGAGAGATCATCAGAGGGTTTGGGCTGGGTGTTCATCAGTATGCGGATGATACCCAGCTCTACTTCTCATTCAAATCAGAACCAGTGAAGGCGGTGCAGGTCCTGTGTGAGTGTCTGGAGGCAGTTGGAGGATGGATGGCGGCTAACAAATTGAGGTTGAATTCTGACAAGACAGAAGTACTGTTCTTGGGGGACAGAAGGCGGGCAGGTGTGGAGGATTCCCTGGTCCTGAATGGGGTAACTGTGCCCCTGAAGGAGCCTGGGAGTCATTTTGGACTCACAGCTGTCCATGGAGGTGCAGGTCAATTCTGCGTCCAGGGGAGCTGTTTATCAGCTCCATCTGGTAGGCAGGCTGAGACCCCCTACCTCCCCACAGACTGTCTCTCCAGATTGGTGCATTCTCTAATTATCTCTCACTTGGACTACTGCATATGCGCTCTATGTGGGGCTACCTTTGAAGGTGACCCAGAAACTACAACTAATCCAGAACGCATCTAGCCGGGTTTCCCCAGTCACTCTGGGCGGCTTCCAACAAAACACTAAAATACAATAACCTATCAAACATCAAAAGCTTCCCTAAGCAGGGCTGCCTTTAGATGTCTTCTAAAAGTCTGGTAGTTATTTTTGTCTTTGACATCTGGTGGGAGGGCATTCCACAGGGCGGGCGCCACTACTGAGAAGGCCCTCTGCCTGGTTCTCTGTAACTTGGCTTCTCGCAGCGAGGGAACCGCCAGGAGGCCCTCAGTGCTAGACCTAAGTGTCCGAGGAGAATGATGGGGGTGGAGAAGCTCCTTCAGGTATACTGGACCGAGGCCGTTTAGGGCTTTAAAGGTCAGCACCAACACTTTGAATTGTAAATCTGGCACTGTAACTCTGCCAAGCTGGCTTGGCTTGTTAGCACAACTAAGTGTGTGCGCGTGTGTGATATTGTGAAATGCCTTACTCTCTTTGCATGAAGGGTGGTATACAAATTGAATACATAATAAAAACTGTAATAACCACAGAGGCCTTTCATGGTACCTGTGAGATCCCCTCCCCTGACCAAAATTTGCCTTGAAAGATATATTGTTGTATGTATCTGGTTTATCCTGTTCACAAATGTCCACAAAGGACCACCCCCATCCCCCTAAAAATAGCTTCCCCTGTGATACAGTTATGCTTTTATTTTGTTTTTCTGCTGTCTCCAAGTTGCAATTTTAGCAAACACATTCCTAACTCTACGAATGATGGAGGGGGGAGCCTCTTTAACTAAGCTGAATGCTGAACATTTTCTGTTTCTACATAGAGAAGTGAAGCAAAACAAAGTGAACAGAAACAAGCCACAAGCCACTTGCTATGTTTGGTATAGACTAGAGTCAGAAAAGGGAAGGGAAAATTTCCTGCTCCTTTTAAGCAAGCTTTCAAAGTTTTGCCTTTCTTTATTATGCAAGAGCTGGCATGAAAGAGTCAAAACTTTCCTGGGAAGAAGTGCAGCATTTGTTTTGTCATTACAAAGGAGAATATAAGTGTCCTGCTAGTTGCAGCAACAAATTTATGGCAAAGAATCATGTACACTAGCAAGACTGGAACAGAATAGGATGCATCCATTGCTATTAAATTGCACTGCATACAAGGAGTGCAAAACACACACACACACACACTAACAGCAAGAAAATCCATTCTGAATACTGGAAATTCACATTTTGGATACTTTATCTTACCTATCTGGAACATGCAATTTTAAAATGATATTTTTATGCCCTGCTGTCCATTATGCTTGTGTACTATATAATCACCCTACTTGTGCATCATTCCCAATTCAGAAGTGCAGAATTCATGCCAACCTAGATTATTAGTATGCAGTGGATAAGGCTATGTGAATTGCTATTCTGCAATTGGTTTAACAATGCAAAATCATGCACATTATCACTGCTTTTCAAAATGGATCTACCCCCCCCCACTGAAAAAACCCACCATCATGCTTCATAAACCTGTTCCAATTTAGCTACTAAGGTGAAAATCTCAGATATTTCTAGTATCTTTGTTCCAGGCAGATTTCCAAGCAGGAAAACTGTAGCCCTGCCACAGATGTACAAACTGACTCGCAATTAAGTCAATTCTGCACATAATGCACAGCAAAGATTTTAAGAGAAAGGTGTTTATGCTTTTGAACCGGGAACATGGAATGCCATTAAATCTATTGTGATAGCAATCTGCATGTAGCCATCATCAATAATATGGATTCTGCATTACAAAAGCTACATATCTGATCTGCTGATGAGTAGGAGTGACCCAAATACACTGCTATAATTTGTAGGAGGGAAAATAATATATAGGGAGCTAAAAGAACAGACGTCACACGTTTTCTAGTTTTGGTTTGTGCTAAATGGAGTTTCAGATCTGTTTTAATGTGCTTGTGCTAGTCGATATGAGGAGCCTCTTTACTTTTGGCAAAACTGCATTTGAAATATGTCTCACAAATAGAAACATTTTATTGTTGTTTGGTCGTTTAGTCGTGTCCGACTCTTCATGACCCCATAGACCAGAGCACGCCAGGCACTTCTGTCTTCCACTGCCTCCCGCAGTTTGGTCAAACTCATGCTGGTAGCTTCGAGAACACTATCCAACCATCTCGCCCTCTGTCGTCCCCTTCTCCTTGTGCCCTCCATCTTTCCCAACATCAGGGTCTTTCCCAGGGAGTCTTCTCTTCTCATGAGGTGGCCAAAGTATTGGAGCCTCAGCTTCACGATCTGTCCTTCCAGTGAGCACTCAGGGCTGATTTCCTTCAGAATGGATAGGTTTGATCTTCTGGCAGTCCATGGGACTCTCAAGAGTCTCCTCCAGCGCCATAATTCAAAAGCATCAATTCTTCGACGATCAGCCTTCTTTATGGTCCAGCTCTCACTTCCATACATCACTACTGGGAAAACCATAGCTTTTACTATACGGACCTTTGTTGGCAAAGTGATGTCTCTACTTTTTAAGATGCTGTCTAGGTTTGTCATTGCAAATAGAAACATAGTTTGAATTTATTGTTGTTAGAGGTGGGAAAGTGTCCAAAAGATTATTCCAATGTAAAATATTTCAACTGCAAACAACAAACGTATTGACAGCTATATGTGTAGAAAGTTTTTCCAAGTGAGGTCCACCTATTGCTAGGGCAGACATCTTTCAGTTGCTAGGTAAAAATTGTCATTTCCCCCTATGATCGCTATGATGATGTTGTATGTGGGGGTTTTTTGTGCTGCTGCTGTTATTGAGGGTTGCTTTGTGTGTGTTTTATTAACTGCTTTTGTGTAAATGTGCTTCTATTGTAATAGATTTTTAATTAAGCTTATGCTCCTGAACATATTGTAAGTCACTTTGAGACCTTTTTGGTGTAACAAGCAACTAACAGGGCCAAAGAACAGCAGCAACAATAACAATAAATACAGCATCTTCTAAATATAACATGTGCTGTTTCTAAATCAATTAAATAGTGTTGCCATTTAATACTCTGAACTTAGCAAGACAAAAAGCATCTCTCTGCATCCGTTCATCCGTTGAGAAGCAGTGGAATATTACATTCTGCTGGAGCATTCCAAGACTATTTTCACTGCATGAAAGTTCATGAAATCCTCCATTTTCAACTGAGTTTCACATTCTTATTCCAGTTTGAATGAATGCTTAGATTCTCTTAGTGAATTTGAAATAGCCAATTTGTTTCACTTATCTTCTTCTCCCCGCCCTTTCTCTTACGAAGGCACAAGGAGGAAAGAGCAGCTTTGCTAGCCTGCCTGCTGCTATGCCAATGTACTGACACTGAGGTGGTCTACAATTTTAAAAAACCATGAGGTCAGATGAATATCTGCTGATACATCTATGTGCCCAGTAGGAGAGTAAAAAGGTAAAGGGACCCCTGGCAGTTAAGTCCAGTCACAGACGACTCTGGGGTTGCGGCGCTCATTTTGCTTTACAGGCCGAGGGAGCCGGTGTTTGGCCGCAGACAGTTTTTCCGGGTCATGTGGCCAGCAATACTTGCGCCAGAAGCAGCTTATGGAACACCGAAACCAGAGCAGCGCACGGAAACGCCGTTTGCCTTCCCACTGCAGTGGTACCTATTTATCTACTTGCACTTTTGGGTGTGTTTTCAAACTGCTAGGTTGGCAGGAGCTGGGACTGAGCAATGGGAGCTCATCCCATTGCAGGGATTTGAACCGCCGACCTTCTGATCGGCAAGCCCAAGAGGCTCAGTGGTTTAGACCACAGCGCCACCCACGTCCCTAAGGTCCCTAAGGAAACCAGCCACTTGTGTGCAAATCTGTACCTGACAATGCATTCCAAATTATTTCTGTGGGAGAAGGTCAAGTACTGGAGTTTAATGTTGTGTGGAGGATCACGAGAACTTGCTGAGACTTCATGCTTCCTTCTTCCTTTGTCTTTTGCCCATCTGACATCTTCAGTTCACGTCTGCCTAGAAAGACCGAGATTTTCCTTTAGTTAAATAGCTGAAATACAAACAGCTGTCTGAGCGACAAGAGGAAATATTATTGTGTCTATTTCTCTACCGCGGTCACCTGCTTGCAAGGTTTTTGAAAAGAGCAAATTAGGAGATGACTTGGGAGGGTTCCGCTTTTGCAAAAGATCTGCAAGAATTTTGAGAGGTGTTAAAAGTCTATTGCTAAGCTGAGTGAAATTTCCCCACAGATTTCTGCATTGCTAGTTTGCCGTCTGCTTGTTAATAAAAGGGAAATTAAGGTAAATGCCTAGGGCCCCTTTCAGGTGTAACAGTTTCAGAACCTGAGAAAATCTCTACTGGATCAGAGCAAAGACCCATCCTGTATGGTATCCTGTTCTCGCTGTGGCTTATGAGAAACCTGTAAGAAGGACATGAACTCTACTCACATTCTCCTGCAACCAGTGGTTTCCCCCTGGGGGTATGCGAGGGTATGCAGTACCATAACCTTTTTTGTTGTTAAAAAGTGTGGCGCTATAACAACTTCATGATAGGCACCATACCTATTTTTCTAGGGAAAAAAGCACTGCTTTCAACTATATACCGGTATTTATTGTATGGAAGTTAACAGCGGGACAACAAATATGGATTCTACGTTCTCTAATGGTAGTCATTAATTGTCGATTGATGAACTGGAAGAATAAAGATATCACCCCCTTTAATAAATAGATCGACAATATGATAAACGCTCACAACTTATGAACGGACTGCTTACAGAAGTAGACTTTGCTTGGATAAATATGACAATATTTGGAATGCATTTATACAAAATGTAGTATGCTATTAATATTTAAATATGTATTAGGATAATTATATCACATTTATAAAAGAATGTATGTTAGGGTATTTTTTTTTATAAGTTCATATATCGTTCTTTTTTCTACACTTTTTTTTGGCCTTTTTATTTGTCTTCTTCTCATTTTCTTTCTATCAGTTTATTTCTTTATAACTGAAACCTTTTAAGTAAAATATTGATACCAAAAAAACCCCCACACCTCGTTCTCCAGCAATTGGCATTCAGAGACATGCTGTTGCTGACACATCATAGCTAGTTTACATGGATAGCTTTAGCCTCCACGAATTTGTCTAATTCTCCTTTAAAGCCACCCAGTTGCTGGCCATACCTTGCCACAAGTACATATTCCTTCACCTCACTCTCACCTCTTGCTGCTTAGTCAGGTTACAGACTGCCTTGTGATTTAATCTGAAGGATACTAATTAGGTTGCAAATGGAAATAGAAAGAAGTGAAGTGGAGTCACATGCACTCAGGAACCAGAGGAATGCTCGTTAAAGTACAGCCTTATTGAATACCTTCATCAGGTGTCTAAAAATGGAAGCAAACAGCACACTAAGTGAAAATCACAGTGATACTAAATTTGAAGTAATTGAGAAACACTAATGAGGTTAGAAACAGAGAAAACAACAACTTGGGGATCTTTTTTTCCAACTAAAAACAGTGAGGGTGCAATAACCCAATGCAGACATTTTTGAGAATACTCCCCTAAGGATTATGGCAATGTCACATTTCAGACATACTGGCCACCAGACTAATCCATAATTTCCTGGATTTGCAGCCAAGGTTTATAAGAAAAAATGATCAAGTTAGCATATCCACAACTATCACATTTTTCTCTCCCCAAAACAGCTTTGTTTAACCGGGATACCACATCTAAACCTAGAGATGTACCTGTTAACCTCCTCAATTCTGCTTAATGAGAGGTGGATTCCCCTAAACTCAATTTGCATTGGGCTCAGCTAGCATGCCTTGCCCAACTAACTCCACACAACCCTTGCTTTCCAATCCTTTATCTTCCTTTCCTCCCCATATAACAGTTAGCAGTGATGGTCGATAGGGAACCCACAGTGGAAGCATCTTGGCACAGACTCCACTCCTCCATGCCTAGTATCTGCTAAATAGCTAAATTCCAGGCATCAGGGACAGCAGAATGTGTTCATTTTCCAGAGTGCCTGAGTATGAATGTCAGGTATCCTAAAAAAGAAAAAGGGGGGGGGAGAAATGCTTAAGCTCACCTAGAAAGTGCCTGAGGGCTTTGCACCCTTTCAAATTACCGGTGCTTAAGAAAGGTCCACTCACTGCCTCACCCTTCCTTTACTCTAATGTAAATAAATATCCCTTGACAAAGGCAAATGAAGCAGAGGTGTCTGCAGGCACTCCTAGTTCCCAGTGGAGCATCACTCTCTCTTGCACATTCAACAGTGACTTGAACTGGAACTTCCCATCCCAGTATTCCTAGAAATTAAATGCTGCTTCACCCACCATTCTGAGCAAGGCAAAAGTCTTCAGGGGTTCTACATTCCACCATAGCTGTAGAGCAAACATTAGCATAACTTCAAGAGGCCTAAGTGTCGATGCTGCAAGTTGGAGAACTCTGAGACCAATGCCAAGACTGTCTTCAGTTCCTCAGGCAAGGATACAATCGGTGGGCTCATCTTGTAGGCTCGTCTTCAAGTTCAAATACTTAAAGCTTGTGGGATGTAATCCACTGGGAGCAGTCAAGTACCACATTCCTTGTTTTGCTAGAGTGGACATGCAAGGTAATGTTTGGTCCAGCCAATCAAAACTTCCTGTTCCTCCTGGCCTGGAGCATCCTTCCTTGCATGTGACTAGTGGGTGGGCATGACCTTTCCAGACCTGGTAAAAGGACAAGACATGCAGCCACTCTCAAACTTTTCCATCTTCCTTTCATCCTGTGAACTGCTGGACTGCTAGCCTGCAGCCTGCAGTAAATCTCCCTTATGGGGTAAACCTGTTTGTATATGTTTGAAACTTTAAACCTTAAGCCTGCCTTCAGGGATCACTGTGCTCTGCCTGATGGTGAGTAAACTTTCTTTTTATTGCTTTTGAATAAGACTGTGGTGCCTTTATTCTTTTAGGTGGGATTCAAGGGGGCTTACCAGGAAAATATTAGAACACATTTCAATCCAGACAAGCCAGATCGAATCACGTATTGTCTTAAGAAACTCACACGAGTCTGCAACTAGTTTTCTGCTGGGTAAAGGGGAATGCCCTCTGCTAAGCAAAGAAACTTGCTAGCACAAGTTAGGAAAGATATTAATAAATATATCCTCTCTTGCCACACTGAACATTCCCACAAAGCTAGTAGACTGGTCAGGAACCTTGACTCTGGATGGGTCAGGTCCCTGTCCATTGAGAGTGCAACATTAAGTAGGGCAAATTTTTAGAAAAGACTGCCAGATTAGGCACTGATACATTGAAAGCATGCACAAGAGAGCCATGCCGACCAGCAATGGCCCTTGACAGCACATGCACTTGTCATCCATGTGGAACATGTGCATGCTAGGAAGAGTTCTTGTTAGTCCAAGATTTCCTCTTGCATAGAGAAGCATTACATGCACACATGTGTTAATGTAGGCCTACATCACCTTGCCAACAAAGGTCTGTATAGTAAAATCTATGGTTTTCCCAGTAGTGATGTATGGAAGTGAGATCTGGACCATAAAGAAGGCTGATCGCCGAAGAATTGATGCTTTTGAATTCTGGTGCTGGAGGAGACTCTTGAGAGTCCCATGGACTGCAAGAAGATCAAACCTATCCATTCTGAAGGAAATCAGCCCTGAGTGCTCACTGGAAGGACAGATCGTGAAGCTGAGGCTCCAATACTTTGGCCACCTCATGAGAAGAGAAGACTCCCTGGGAAAGACCCTGATGTTGGGAAAGATGGGGGGGGCACAAGGAGAAGGGGACGACAGAGGGCGAGATGGTTGGACAGTGTTCTCGAAGCTACCAGCATGAGTTTGACCAAACTGCGGGAGGCAGTGGAAGACAGAAGTGCCTGGCGTGCTCTGGTCCATGGGGTCACAAAGAGTTGGACATGACTAAATGACTGAACAACAACATCACCACACAGTGATGTGGCTGATTGGGAGAATGGCTGCTGTGTACGTCAGAGAGTATGTCTCTTGCTGCTGCCACCATGCAGTCCCCTCATATCTGCTTTTGAGAAATGATGGGGTTATGTGAACCTCCCTATAGAATCAAACTATTTTCTCTTGTCTCTTTGACGACTGCATTTGGGAGTCCTACAATCTATCACTTGATTGTGGGTGTGCATTATCTCTTCTAGGTCTGAAAATGGTATGCTGTTCTTGCAATCCATAATCTATTCATTTTAAAGAAGGCTTGTAGGGCTGGTGTGAGCCCCAGAATAAGGCAATCAGATGTAAATGACAGTTTCTTACATTCAGCCAGGAAGAGCGTGACCAACTGCTTGTTTCTTGTGCACAACAGAATAGCCCCATGCTTTGGTTTTTCTCTTTATGAACATCCGAAACTGCATCTGGAATGTGTTTGAGAAGCAGAGCTTTTGCATAGCAGGATAGATAGCACTCTGCAACACGATCTCTTCCTGTTTAATGCAGCCCCAAACGATCTACATTCCTAAAGCAGTTTGATTTTTCTTCTCTTTCCAGTCTCAGTCTAGCACTATCAGATACACATCTTGCTCCCTTGGGATTCTAGCCATGCTGAAACTGCACAGAGCACTGATTGAACTGCTGAATCAGACTGTAATCAATCTTACATCGTACAGATATCTTTTGGTATTTTTTCTTTGATCACACCCTAATGGGAAACACAGCACGTTAAGGAATAATGAAGTTTCCACTAATTGTATCTATGCTAAAAGGCCTCCAGGACTTCATTTTGTTGCTTCTGATGAAATAATTGAATGTAAGCTAAGGTTCATGTACAGAATATTACATATATTGCATCCCCCCCCAAGCATATAACCAGGCCACAACACTTAATCAATTACTCTTTTAGCTTAATCGATTAAAAAAACTCATTTTAATCAACTACAAATATGCCCCTCATTCGTAAGGTAGGGAATTTATTTCTTAATTACCCCCCACCATGAAAACTCAATGTAAGAAGCACCATCTTTCAAAAGGCAGTCTACCTTCTTATACACACAGGAGGAATGCCACTTCAAGGATTATGTAAACTGTAGTATATATGAGGATAATCTAAATAAAAATATATAAACTCATTCCTTCAGAAATATTGCTTTTATTCATATGTCAATCAATAGCTCAATTAATTGAAAGATTAATTGAGCTATTGATTAAAATTTAACTGATTAGTTGATCATATGATGATGATGATGATGTCTGTAGCTGTACATAACTCATATATGCATTTGTTGAAGGCACTCAGGCACCTGGCCAATGTACCCATGTCCCAGAAGAAGCATAAGTAAGACTGAGGTTGATTGAATGACAAACAAAAAAGGGGGTCACAATCCATCCTGAAATGTGACTTTTAGCTCTGTGCAAGTGTAACATACTGCCGTTCTTCTTTTCCAGTGGCAATGGTGGTCAATGCTGCTACCAATTTCCGTGAGGCTACCATGTTGGATGCAGTTCCCCCAAAGGCCATGCAACAACCCTGACAGGTAAGGTAAAGGTAAAGGTAAAGGGACCCCTGACCATTAGGTCCAGTCATGACCGACTCTGGGGTTGCGCGCTCATCTCGCTTTATTGGCCGAGGGAGCCGACGTACAGCTTCCGAGTCATGTGGCCAGCATGACTAAGTTGCTTCTGGTGAACCAGATCAGCGGACGGAAACACAGTTTACCTTCCCGCCGGAGTGGTACCTATTTATCTACTTGCACTTAGACGTGCTTTCAAACTGCTAGGTTGGCAGGAGCAGCGACTCAACAATGGGAGCTCACCCCGTCATGGGGATTCAAACCGCTGACCTTCTGATTGGCAAGCCCTAGTCTCTGTGGTTTAACCCACAGTGCCACCCGTGTCCCTTCTTTTCGTGGCAATGGTGGTCAGTGCTGCTACCAATTTCCATGAGGCTACCATGTTGAATGCAGTTCCTCCAAGGGCCATGCAACTACCATGTCAGGTACGTCCATATTATTTCAGATGAGGGGCTGAGGCTGATACTGAATGGTTCACCTAAGCTTTACTAGGCAGCTTGTGATGATACAGCATTCTCTCATCAGGGACCTCCAGGTTCACAAGTCACTCGCATGGAGCAGATTGAATTGTAAAACGAATGAATACAAAACAAAACTTTTCCTTTTGTGTAACCATCAGACTCCACAGAAGTGTCTATTATCATGCTTTCAAGAATACTTTTTTTTTTACAAAAAAGATCCACTCGCCCATTTTCTTTCTAGCTCTTCCTGTTCAGCAAATAAGCTCGGCTATATTGCTTCTGTGTAAGTCATCCTCTCCATCAAGTGCATTTTTATTGTGTCCTTGCTGATACGTTTGACTTTTAATATCATCCCCATCCTCCCCCTTCATCTCCTCTGCCATTGATTAATGAGTGGCAATCATGTAATCCCTTTGTAGGAGCAATTTGTCTCCAGTCCTGAGCAGTTCGCCTCCTCGGCTATGCCCCCTTTTCTGTGGGAAGCTTTTGTGTCCCTCTTTAATTCCTCAACACGAGTTAAGTAAGAAATACTTGAGGAATAATAATATAGAAGGGTGGGGGGAGAAAACTGAGGCTGTTACCTGATACTGCAATTTAAACGAGAGCTTCCAATTATATGCTAACGCCCTAAGAGAAAACCTTGAAGAGTCTTTCAGAGCTATTCAGAACCTAAATTGGATTTTGTAGCTTGAACTGCATTGTATGGATTTAGTTTAAGCTCTAAAATATACGGGATTCATCTCTCAGGTGCTAGAGAGCTGCTGCGAATCACGTTGGATCCACTAATTAAAAGTCGCTCCTGATCCTTTGCCAGAATACGTTTTCCTGACAAGATTCAGAGACTCTTGTTGAGGGTTTGTAGCCACAGGCACCTGAGAGGGCCAAACCCTTCCAGCTCTGGGTATATCTAAGAAGCTGTTATAGTTTCACATTTAGCTATTAAATATTCTAGCCAGTGTCCATCATTGTGATGGACAAAAAGTATGCTGAGGACTAGTTTATATATTGCACAGATCCCAGAGGATGCAATATTTCTCTGGGCATACAGGTATATTTTGCATCCTTCAAAACTTCTGTGGGAACTGGTCCAGACAGTGGCAGATGTGGTGGATAGCTTTTGCTCTTCAAAGCATCATCTCCAACCGTTGAGATTTCCATGGCAGCTATCCATTATGTGAGAGAAAATGTGAGAATTAATATGGCATTGATAGCCATATCAATATGGCATTGATATTTGCCAGGAATTTGTCTAAATCCCTTTTAAAGGCTTCTTGGTTCAAGGTCAACAGCAGTTTACCACATCTTGTGGAAGTTGTGTGAAGAACCACTTCCTTTTCTCTGTCTTGAATCTACCAACATTTTAGCTCCTTGATCGTTAGGGAAGCAAGGGGACCATTTCGCTAAATTTCTTTAAGAGGAAATTTTTTCAGGGTGTCTGTGTGTGTGGAGGGGAAGAGTCCCAGCTAGTAGTGACAGTAGCCCAGCTTCTTTCTGTTTGGACTCTAGGTTCAGTTGCCCCCAGCACCACCACTGCAAGTGCCAACAACAGCAACTGGAGACCACCATTTTGCATCCTCCACAATGCTCTGGACCTAGCTTTCTGTCAGCTCCTTCTCAAAGTGGTAGAAAATATTCAGGTAAAACAGAAATACAAAGCAACATTCTTTTTCCAAGTATGAGAAGAAGGCAGGGGGATTATAAAGCAAGCCAACAAACAAACTTGAGAAATTATTTTTTAAAAAAAGTCTTCTGAGAAATTTCAGCTCAGTCTAGTAGGAACATTTTTTAGGCGTAACTTTTGAGCTGTGGCAAATGTAATGCACATTTTAAAAGATATTTATATTTTATTAAGGTGATTTCAGCTAAAAAAAATAAAGTGAAAGGTGATTTCAGTTTTTAAAAAAAATTAAGTGATACAGAAAAAAAAGAGGAAAAGTGAGAGAGGGAAAAAACAACAACAAAGATACATATAAAAATGAAAATATATAACAACAAAAAGCAATACACAACATTCCCATACATTCTTCTATAAATTTGTATAGTGTTATTGTCCTAGTGCTTATGTAAATGCTAATAGCCTACCACATTTTGTATAAACTCATTCCAGATGTCATCATATTTATCCACACAGAGTAAGCAGTCCGTTCATAAATTTCCAGTGATGTCATATCGTCAGTCCATTGATTGAATGATATCATATCTTTATTTTTCCAGTTCCTCAATATCAATCTCTTGGCCACCATTAGGACATGGAAAATCCATTTCCATACTGCAAGTATATAATTCAATAACATATTATCCACTGAAAGATTTAACTTTTACTGCACAGTCATAATTACAGTCTAGCACTTTCTTCTGTGATAGGAATTTTGAGGTCTTAGATATATGGTAATGTTCATAACCGCACGTACATAGATCAGCACAGGAAGACCGACCTGAAGCCATTTTGATTCCTAAACTGAGCAAATGTTTTCTCTGCAAGGTCAAAGTGGAAAAGCCTCCCCATTGTCTTTTCCTTCACAAATCCTGTCTTAAGGGTATGTCTGTGTTTGAATAGGGTGTGAGCCTGTGACCTGGCCCAGGAACTAAGTATTTATCACTATAAAAGACTGGCCAGGCTTCCCAGGCAATCCAATCAAGTAACCTGCCAGACAGGAGATAAACAAGGACAGGAGAAAAACAACATTCAACTTTCTGTTTAGACCTCCTTTTTGTGTGATGTAGGTATGATGTATCTGAGGGGTGGTCTTGATCTACAGGGTGACAATTTCAAAAGTCTTTATAAGGCCTTGCACACCATTTTTTCTGGGTCCCTCCTCTCTCCTGCAGGTGAGGGGAGCACCCTGTTGCAACAGATCAATAAAGGCCAAGCCTACAGGCTGCTGTTTTGCTCCAAGTAATCTTGGTTGGTGTCTTTGTTTTTGTCCAAGGGAGCCCTCAGATTTTTCTGTTAACACTTCCAAAACTTGTTAAGTAAAGAACACTATACAAACATGTGTTTCACAGAGGCATTGTCCTTGCCACATCTCCAACACTGAGCTATCTTAGCTAACCCTTTTTAATACATCCATAAAGGGGAAAATGTAATGCACATTAATGCAGGTAGGTGGGGAGATTTCCAAGTGATCATTAAATCGGCTAAAAATACAGGTGCACTTTCACCCTTCAACACTATAGGAGAAAAAGTTAGCTGTTTGCAATGTAATGTTGACCACATCTACTGAGAAGTCCCAATAAATTCAGTGGATCTTCCTCCCAGGTAAAAGTGTATAGAATTGCAGCCTTAGTCAGCTGCCCTGTTGGATTACTGAAAGTGGGGGAAGTGCAAAATTAGAATCATTTTTATTTTGCACATTATTTTGTTGGAAGAATGTTGGACATGATAAGCATCATTATTTATAAATATTCAATGGGGTAAAATAATGTGCTTAACTATTTTATTAAATTCCATGTGATTAGAAAATGCTTAACAATGGCTAAAGGTAAAGGTAAAGGTACCCCTGACCGTTAGGTCCAGTCGTGGATGACTCTGGGGTTGCGGCCTTCATCTCGCTCTATAGGACGAGGGAGCCAGCGTTTGTCCACAGACAGCTTCCGGGTCGTGTGGCCAGCATGACTTAGCCACTTCTGGCGAACCAGAGCAGCGCACGAAAACACCGTTTACCTTCCCGCCAGAGCAGTACCTATTTATCTACTTGCACTTGACGTGCTTTCGAACTGCTAGGTTGGCAGGAGCAGGGACCGAACAACAGGATCTCACCCCGTCACGGGGGTTTGAACCGCCGACCTTCTCAGGCTCAGTGGTTTAGACCACAGCGCCACCTGCGTCCCTTTAACAGTGGCTAGATTGCCCTAAAAGTGTTTCTTAAAGATAATACTGGACACAACGTTGTGGGGTTCTTTTTCATTATTTTTTTTTCATTTTGCTTTTTGGCATTGCATCTCTTGACAGCCTAGGAGTGAATACATATGGAGGCAATCGGTCTCTCCACCTGCATGTGATCAGTCAGGGGCTCTTACATTTAATTGTTTGAGATGCATTGAGTTATTCCTCAGTCTGAAACAGTATCATTAAATGCTACAAGTGATTGCTCTCAGTGGCGAGGCCACTACACTTTCCATGCTTCATTCATCAGAGCTGCTGTGATCCATCATTCACCTTAGTGCCTGATTTCTAAAACCCACCTCTTCTCTTTCGCTTGTGCAGAGAAAATCATGAGATACAGAGACAAATCAAGATATCAGCAGTATAAAGCTGCTGAGAACTCAGCTGTGACTTCTCGCTGAAGAGGAACAGTGCTCCAACAGGCAAAATGCAATTCTTTAGCAGAAAAAGAGCAATTCCATCTCTGGAATTTGCTGATGCACAACCCTGGAAGAAGTTCCTTCTCACTTTCTGAACCAATTATTTGACATTAGTTTTGCTCACTTTCTTCCAATCGCAGCTTGCTAGAGAAGTTTTTTTGCTGATCAATTTTCCCCACCCCTCCTCCCATTGCAGCCTGTCAGAGATCCCAGTTCCTCAGCTCAGCTCACTGATTCCAGCACCAATGAGCTAAGGAAAGGGCTGTACATTTCAGTGGCAAGGCCCATGGTTTGCATACAGATGTCTCCAGGTTCAATTCTAAAGATTTCTGCCTAAAGCCCTTGAAAATTGCTTCCAGTCAGCACGGTAGACAGTAATAATAATAATAATAATAATAATAATAATAATAATAATAATAATAATAATAATAATTTATTATTTATACCCCGCCCATCTGGCTGGGCCTCCCCAGCCACTCTGGGCGGCTTCCATAAAAACCAAAAATACAGTAAAATATCACACGTTAAAAACTTCCCTGAACAGGGCTGCCTTAAGATGGCTTCTGAATGTCAGGTAGTTGTTTATCGCTTTGACATCTGCTGGAAGGGCGTTCCACAGGGCGGGCGCCACTACCGAGAAGGCCCTCTGCCTGGTTCCCTGTAGCTTTGCTTCTCGCAATGAGGAAACCGCCAGAAGGCCCTCAGAGCTGGACCTCAGCGTCCGGGCAGAATGATGGGGGTGGAGACGCTCCTTCAGGTATACTGGACCGAGGCCGTTTAGGGCTTTAAAGGTCAGCACCAACACTTTGAATTGTGCTCGGAAACGTACTGGGAGCCAATGTAGGTCTTTCAAGTACTGAAATGTAGTACTTGTAGGTCTTTCAAGTACAGTACTGAACCAATTGTCTAATGGTGCCCTGGTGACTGAGGAACCTCCTGCCAGTAGCTGTAGGGGAAAACCTATTGTGGAAGAATTTTGTATTTCAAGATAGGTCAATAGGTTTGTAAGATTCCTCCAACTTGCTTATTGACACACCCCAAAGGGTCTAACTGCCAAGGGCTTTATTATGAATGATACAGAAACTCCTAGAATGAATATAGTGCAGATATGATGCCAATTCTCCTTAGCCTTCCCACCAGCACTGGAGCATGAGCACACATTTTTCAGGCCCCAAATTTCTACGCTGAGGGAATTTGGCATACAATCCTAATCAAGGCTACCATTTGGCATACATCTTGAATGTAAACCTGATATTGCATATTGGTGTCAGGCACTCTCAATTAAAGAAATCCCTTGCGTATTCAAGGTTCTCCAGACCAACTCACCTCACTCATTAACCTTTTCCAAACCTGCCTTAGAAAAACCTGACTCAGATTCTAGTTTCATCTGCCCTTCCAATTATATGAGCATGACAAATTGATCCAAGGTTATCCCGAATAATAATTTAATCTGTCCCTGAACTGTTCTCTCTGGAAAGATCCAGTAGGGGGGTCTATGTTTTATTTTATTTTTTTAACCACAAGGCAGCAATTATAGGAAACATTTGCAAATTACTGGCCCAAGAAGTATTTTGAAGGCTTTTTGTGTGTGTGTAAAAACACTGAATGCATTTATTTCTGGCAGAGCGAGGGAAGCAATGCGTAGTTATTATAGTTGGTTCACAAAGAAATTGCTAACAGAATGGAAAGCTATGTTACCCTTCTTGCATGTGGCAGCTTGCTAAGAATTGTGGGGGGTTTGGCTTTCTGCAGATTTCATTTGCACATGGCACTTAATAATTCACAATCCTTGTCCCTGCTACCTAATTTATATCGGTGCAGGGAGTTATGTGTAGTTTGAAACCTTGCAATTTTGTTTTTAACCATAACATTTGTTTTATTTTAGAGGACAAACATGGAATCAGCAAACTAATCTGTTGAACCAAACAAGGTAGACATGGGACCCCAGGAACACTCTGGATGAACCTTTAAGGCTTTAAAGCCAAACTACCTGCTATGGGGTCCAGGATTCCCCTGCCCTACAACTATAATTTGCCATTGTGTGTGTGGAGTGTAATATTAATCAGAGCAATACTGGGAATTGGGGTGCTTCACCCTCCCTCTTTGGCTGGTTTTCAAATCTAAATCAGTCCCCTTCCCATCTGCATTGTGTGTGTGTGTGGGGGGGGGATTTCTTCCCCCTTGCAGGTGAGAAACCAACAGAGGAAGAGATTCACCCTAAGGATTAGGCACCTACTCCCTACGATACTGCCCCACTGCATTTGCTCCCCCCCAAAAAAATACTGCAGCTCTACTTGATTAAAGGGACGTGGGTGGTGCTGTGGTCTAAACCAGTGTTTCCCAAACGTTTTTGGGCAACGGCACACCTGTTTACCGGGAAAAAATCTCGCGGCACACCACCATTAAAGCCCCGCCCCGTGACGTCAGCGCGCAGCGTCACGCCGGGAGGGACGCACAAAAGTGAAAGTTTTTTCCCTTCCCCTTGCCGGGGTGGGAGGAGGCAGCAGAGCGAGGGACTGAGGGACGGCGGCAGCTGAGGCGGCGGCGGCTGTTGTGGTGGTGGCGGCGATAGCGGGCGGAGGAGGAGCCGTCGCCGGGAGTTGCTGCTGCTGCTGTTGCTGCTGCTGCCCGGACATGCCGGCCTCCTCCTCCTCCGCTGTCTCGCGCTCCTCCCTTTTGCGCGCGCTGCCCCGCCGCTCGGCACCAGCACCGCGGAGCCGCCCCCAGCTCGACGCGGATCCTCGCCGCCGCCGCCTCTCGCCGCCCGACTCGCCCGCCTCCCTCCCACGGCACACCAGCCGGTGTCTCACGGCACACTAGTGTGCCGCGGAACACCGGTTGGGAAACACTGGTCTAAACCACAGAGCCTAGGACTTGCCGATCAGAAGGTCGGCAGTTTGAATCCCCGCAACGGGGTGAGCTCCTGTTGCTCGTCGCTGCTCCTGCCAACCTAGCAGTTCGAAAGCATGTCAAAGTGCAAGTAGATAAATAGGTATCAGTCCGGTGGGAAGGTAAACGGCATTTCTGTGCACTGCTCTGGTTCGCCAGAAGCGTCTTAGTCATGCTGGCCACATGACCCGGAAGCTGTACGCCAGCTCCCTCGGGCAATAAAGCGAGATGAGCGCCGCAACCCCAGAGTCAGTCACGACTGGACCTAATGGTCAGGGGTCCCTTTACCTTTACCTTACTGGATTAAAATAAAATGTTGATGAATTACAGGTCTCCCACAGCCAAAGAGTTGGACCCTTATTGAAGGAAAATAAATTCAAAGCTGCTCTAGATCAGTAATGCTGGGCACTTTGGTGCTGAAAGTCAGGACTGCTAAAGCCCTGCAATAAACAAATTAATGAAACCATTAATTTCTGTTTCTATGAATCCATAGGGTATCTGCAGACAGGGAGGCTGCCTGCTGTTTCTCTGTGTGAGTCGCTGATCCAGCCTTGCCATGCCAAATTTAGGGAAGTGTGAGTGTTTTCCCCACACAGGGCACTGAGCCGAAGAGGTGCCAAATTGAGAAGATCTATAATTGATCAGATCCATTTTGGGGCACCAATTTTTAGCCTCACACAGGGGACATTTCCTGTGCATTTCTGCATAAGTCACTGTCCATGGCCAATCAGAGGACACACTCAGGAAAGCAACAGAAAGAAAGACAAGCCAAACAGCTCTTCTGAGGTGGGTAATTCTAACTTTTAAAGGTAAAGGGACCCCTGACCATTAGGTCCAGTCATGACCGACTCTGGGGTTGCAGCGCTCATCTCACTTTATTGGCCGAGGGAGCCGACGTACAGCTTCCGGGTCAGGTGGCCAGCATGACTAAGCCGCTTCTGGTGAACCAGAGCAGCACATGGAAATGTTGTTTACCTTCCCGCTGGAGTGGTACCTATTTATCTACTTGCACTTTGACGTGCTTTCGAACTGCTAGGTGGGCAGGAGCTGGGACCGAACAACGGGAGCTCACCCCGTCGCGGGGATTCAAACCGCCGACCTTCTGATCAGCAAGTCCTAGGCTCTGTGGTTTAACCCACAGCGCCACCTGCGTGCCTAATTCTTACTTTTATATACTCTTAAAAGAAAATGCTGAGCCACTTCTGCTGCATTCCCCCCTCCATTCATTCTGTTGAATGGTGGGACCCTGGGTATCAGCCCCACCACTGAGCAGCCACACTTAATTAATCTGTGAAAGAAGATAGTGAGCTAACCTACCTCCGACACACGCATCTGTTGAAGACAAAGTGCCATAAGGACATGCTGCTCTTGAACACAACCTTATGGGGAGCAAACTAGCTCCACACTGTGGATTTACTGGATGTTCATCTGCTCAAAACTGGAATATTAGTCAAATTAGCTATTCCTCTTGAAGATACCCCATGGGCAATGCCCATCCAAGAAACAAGATGATTGTTTTCTTCCACCTGACACTGAAAGACCTAGTGGTAGTGTGATATTTTCCAACGGGATCGGGGAGCTCAGAAATGAACTCTCTACATTTGAAATGTGAGTCCATTGTGAACTGATCTGAACCCCCAATCCGCTTCCAGGGGGGATAACAGGTTCCACAGAATTAATTTTTTGAAAATAACCATACCCTCCCTATTGCCCAAAAAGCTCCCCCTTTGCAGTATAAGGCTGCATTCGCCCAGTGTTTGTGAGCAGAGGCTCAAAAGAACCTCTGTAAGAAATAAGCCAGTGATTTATGGGCTACCTTTTACTAAATAATCCGTAAACAGATGTAATGTAAACAAGTTGATCCTTGCTCAGATATCATAGCAATAATATATTGTGGGTGTCTGACCTTTATGTGATACTATATATCTTTGGGTGCCAATAAACGTCTGGCTTTGCAAGCCTCTCCCTATTGTTATCATGTTATACAAGCTGCGGTAGAATGAATCACTGTTTTGTTTTTAAAGGAAAAAAAAAGCACTCTGATATTTATTTTTTTATATATAGGACATACTGTGTACATCCACAGGGACGCCCACATAGCCTGCAGAAGGATGTAGGAATATGTCCATGTGCACTCGAGTGATTAACTGCTACCTTGGGAAGCAAACGATATGTCATTTCAAGAAATAATCTTTTGTGAAGCATCATGTTCTTCTGAAGAGCAAGCACGCTGCAGCACATATTTTCTCAAGATCTTATGATTTATGGATGTTTGTGTTCACGGATTTCAGGATGGTGTAACTCTTAAGAGGGACGAGGACAATATCCTGTAAAGGCACATGAAAGGTTTCTGGTGTTTCCAGCATCACAGAAGATGCTACATCAGCCCAAAGTCCAACGAAACTGCCACTGCTTAAGGAATTAGATCTCGGCTAATTCTGATACGAACAGACATGAGCTACACCTCCCAGAGAAATGTGTGGATTTGAGCTTAGTTGCTCACCAGATTTTGTACTTCCAAAATGTTCCAACGAGATCTTCAGCTTGGAAAACATTAAGATGTGAAGTTTCAGAAATTGGGACACAGGTCGACAAAGACATGGAACAGGACACACCTATGGGTGAATACATGCAAAAATGACACAGGCTGGAAAAATACAGTGGTACTTAATTCGTTCTGGAGGTCCGTTCTTAACCTGAAACTGTTCTTAACCTTTAGCTAATGGGGCCTCCTGCTGCTGCCACGCTGCCGGAGCACGATTTCTGTTCTTATCCTGAAGCAAAGTTCTTAACCTGAAACACTATTCTGGGTTAGCGGAGTCTGTAACCTGAAGCGTATGTAACCTGAAGCGTATGTAACCCGAGGTACCACTGTACTGATTTGCCCATGCTTACCAGGGGCAGATCTACACTCATGGTTTTTAACATTAAGGAAGGGTTAAAGAATGGTTTTGATAACCATATGGCCACACGATGTTCTACTTTGAATGCTCACAATATGTTATTAAAATGTAACACCAGAGGGCTCTGCAGAGCAACCAGCAACTAGGAGTAGGGAGACAGCATTTTGCCAGAGGTAAGAAACACTTTTTTTTTTTTACAAGTATGCCCTGTGATGTTTTAGAATAATATATCTAATATTGCTCCAATAACGTTAAACAGGTCAGTGTAGATCCAGCTCAGGACTGCATCCAGACTGCCAGAATGCTATGGGAGGAATTCGAGCACATACTGTAAATTTAGGCTTGTGTAGTACATTAAAGAGCTTGACGCCCTAGTGCAAAAATTCCACTTAAAACAACAACGGGCATTTTGTGGTTAGGAAAGTCATGGGCAAAAGCACTGTTAAGTGAGTGATGAACAAATGACCCCCCCCCCAAGCAAAGTAGGATGAATGTTTGTTGTATAACTGTCCCCCCCCCCAATAAATAACAACGAATGATCTATGCAGGCCACATATAGTCTAACCCCTGTGTATTTTGTTCAGGCAAATCAGGATGAATGCTGAATCAACAGGTTACTTGAAGGAGTCTCAGGATTTGCTTTCCTGAGAGCCAGTGTGGTGTAGTGGTTAATAGCAGTAGTCTCGTAATCTGGGGAACCGGGTTTGCGTCTCTGCTCCTCCACAGGCAGCTGCTGGTTGACCTTGGGCTAGTCTCACTTCTCTGAAGTCTCTCAGCCGCACTCACCTCACTCACCCACTCACCTGTGGGGGAGGAAGGGAAAGGAGAATGTTAGCCGCTTTGAGACTCCTTAAAGGGAGTGAAAGGCGGGATATCAAATCCAAACTCTTCTTCTTCTTCTTCTTCTTTGCAGCAGTGCCCATTCAGTTATCCCTGTTTTTTGGGAAGTTATGCAAATCACTCTAAGGAAGGTTGAGAGGTGTAAACTTTTTTAGGTTTGGCTCAGTAGTTTTGCTTAAAGAGAAATCTCCAAATTTGCTTCAAATGACTCTTTTAAGAGGTTTATTTATTCAAAAAGTTGTGCTTCATAATTATGCTTTCCTGGTTATTTGTGATTTGCAGGCATTCTTCCTTGTATTTCTTCAGTTAATAGTTGTCCAATTTCAGTTGCTTTTTATGCCAATTTTGTATATATATTTCTCTTTTTTCCTTATTATTATTATTATTAAAATGAAGTTTCTATATTAGTAGCCATCACTCTTCTTGGCTGGATTGTCATAACTCCACACATTTACCTGTGGAATTAATAAATATTTGTCAGGGGTGTTTGCATGTGTAGATATAGATATAGATAAATTGAGTGCTTCTAATGATATCCACTGGAATATCATCAGCAGATCATTAAAGGCCACTTCGCACATTAAATTTTAAAGGTGTTTGCCATGTGTATATTTAAAAATATAATTGTGGAAGTGACAAACTATTTGCAAAGATTTGTATCATACAGATCTTCCTGCTGGAAAGCCATGACTGACTGCAGCTCTCCATTGGTTGTGTCTTGAGTGGGTAGCCAAAAGTTTGTCTTTTCATATAAATGCCCTATTTTGTGGGTGGGTGGGTGTGAAATGAAGAAATGGATGATTTGTAGTTTATAGCAAAGTTAAAACCTTGGAGGCTGGAGCTATCCAGTCCCATCCCTATTTGTTTCATTCACACATCACTAGCATTGCTTAGAAAAGGGGGTGCAGCTGGCGCTGTGCTCTAAACAGCTGAGCCTCTTGGGCTTGCCGGTCAGAAGGTTGGCGGTTCGAATCCCTGTTACAGGATGAGCTCCCATTACTCTGTCCCAGCTCCTGCCAACCTAGCAGTTCGAAAGCACATCAAAGTGCAAGTAGATACATAGGTACCGCTGTGATGGGAAGGTAAACGGCATTTCTGTGCACTCTGGTTTCCATCACGGTGTTCAATTGTGCTATAAGCGGTTTAGTCATGCTGGCCACATAACCCAGAAAGCTGTCTCTGGATAAATGCCGGCTCCCTCGGGCTGAAAGCGAGATGAGCGCCACAACCCCATAGCCGCCTTTGACTGGACTTAACCACCCAGGGGTCCTTTACCTAGAAAGGTCAAATATATGCAAATAGCACATGTAAATATTTCCTGGATTGTACAACTTTGAACTGTAGGTATGATTATCACATTTGCCATCACTGCCATCTGTATCTGAAGAAGTGTGCATGCACACGAAAGCGCATACCAAGAACAAACTTAGTTGGTCTCTAAGGTGCTACTGGAAGCAATTTTTTTTTGTTTGTTTCGACTAGAAAGGTCACTTTGTAAAGAACAAGGGTTCTTTACTTCCAATTTCTTCAGATTTACAAAGTTGGCTCCTACATGGTGGAAGAGGAGGAAGGGTGGAGCTTGGGAGTTTGGCAAGAAATACCAGAATTGTATTTTTCCCTGACTGAGAAAACTAGTCAGCCTGAGAAGCTGAATTTGTTTGGTATTGAAACTGCCCTAATAGTTGACCTGAAAAGATAGAAAACTAACAAGCGATGGAACTCCTGTTAGTATTCTAAGAAAATTACAAAGCAATTCTATTTCATATTTCATCTGCTTTTTTATTTTCAAAAAGATAAAGAAAACACAGGGTATAATAAAATAAGCAAACATTCCTTTCTGGGACATGATAGATTTTTTTAATGCACCGTGACTGAAAATGAGGGCAGCAGTGGCAAACATGATAATCATACCTACAGTTCAAAGTTGTACAATCCAGGAAATATTTACCTATGATATTTGTATATGTTTGAATCACACCTCAATCTCTTCCTTTCTGGATCTGGTATACTAAGGGGTAGACATTCATTAAAAGTCAGACAGAATTCTGTTGTGCTCAGAATGTAAACATCAATAAATTTGCCATGTTCACTATCTAGAAAAGATTATTTTTCCCCTCTCTTGTGTTTTGCACATGACAATTTATTGTTTGCAAAGTTTTATTTTATAATTTACTCTTTTGTGTGTGTCACATCAAGTTTGTATAGGAAAATCTCTTTGGGGAAGTACTGCCAGACATACTTTACACTGCACATTTGTGATGATATCCAGTTTCTGAATTTCTAAAGCTTTAGCTTTCTGCAATGCCCTTCTTGGATGTCATTGTGACATTTCCAAGCCTTATTTAGAGGTCTGCATCTGAAAAGCTGGGATTATCTCAATCTGAATTAAAGCTGTTGTCGAGGAATATAAATTACAGGCTCCTTTTAACTGAAAATATTTCAACATCTGTCAGGTTTGAACTTTGACATTATTTCAAATAAGCAGTGTTAAGTTTCTGTTGTGATTCAACTTTGAATATATATATATATATATAGAGAGAGAGAGAGGGAGATATTTTTAAATAATAATAATAATAATAATAATAATAATAATAATAATAATAATGACACCCCTCCCCATGCATACTTTAATTACTGAGTTTTATGAAAATCCAGTAAATCTGTAAATACTCAGTATTATTTAAGCATGGTCAAATTATCTGTAATGTAGTGGTTCTTGAACTGTGTTCTGGGACAACCTTTATTTTACTGGAAACTTACTGGAAATTCCTCAGTGAGATCAGTGACTGTGGATATAGTGTTCTGAAAGTCATATATGCCTGTTACTACTAATCTTTGCCTAGAAAATGCAAATATTTAAGAACTTTAGGAATATACCAGAGTGCCCTCTTTGTTCATGCTGGGGAACAGTGATACCCAACATGAACTGAGTATTATCCCTGAAATATGCCCCAGAAATCTCTATAATATGAAAAAAAGCCTTGTGGCACTTTCAAGGCAAACAAACGTATTATCACACAAACTTCCATAGAATTTATCAAGGGCATGAAATATTATGGACAGTAGAAAACCAGTATAATTATTTGATCTTTGGATAGAAGTGATGCTGCTAAAATGTTAGTATCTTCAGTCACATATGATGAGTTATTGGTGTGTTCACTATTTTGTATTATAATAATGATTTAAATGCAACATCCCATATGAGGGAAAGGTAACTGCATCTTCAGAACAGGTTTTTTTTTTTAATAATGCAGATTAATTCAGCCTGAAGAATATTGGCAACATGAAATTCCCTAGAAATGGCTTCAATATTTATTCATGAAAGGCATCTACTGAGCATTACTAGTGTTCAAAACAATACCGCAGTGCTCAGACAGATTTCTTTTGAAGAGCTCTATTTATCAAGCTTGTTAGGGAAAACTTTGGCTAAATAGGGATTATGGAGTTGCGATTCAAGAAAAAGACATTACATTGTGTGATCCTATGCTGCTCGAAACTGAGCTCCGTAAAGTCATCAGATAACACCAGGACATTGTACAAGGGGTTTTTGGAGTTAAAAAAATTGGGGAAGGTAATGGAGAATTACAACTAATATTGCCAGAACCCCTTCCACTAGTATTGTGTTGGGGCCATTAATTGCATACATTTTCAGTGAACAACCAGAAAAGAACCCCAATTTTAGGACTCTCGTAAAGAGTCCTGTTTTTGTTCTGCTGCAGTCCAAAAACTACATTCTTCATCTCTCTGTCCTCTGTGGCATAGTTATGTAAGTTATGTAATTTATTATGTTGTCTTACATTATCCCACTTCATATATTTCAATACTGTGATGGCCTGGGATTCGGACTCAGAGGTTGAACCAGAGGAATCCTAGCCTGCACAGGAGCCCCCGCCTCCAGAACCAGCTGAGCCGGGGCTGGGGCCTGAAGGGTCCTCACCTGTGCTGGATCCTCAGGTGCAGGCACCAGCTGAGTCTGCTGTGGCCCCTGAGGTGATGGAGGACACATTGCCTGCAGGTGCTCCACTCTCAGCCCCATCAGGGGAAGCTGAGGTTGCCTCTGGGTCTGGTAACCCTCCAGCCTCTCCTGAGCTACAGAGGCTCAGGGCAGAGAGGCGGAGGGAACTAAGTTCCTGAAGGAGGAGTGCTCGCCTCCAGGCCAGGAGAGGCAAGTCACCTGTGGACCGGGGCCGCCCTATGCCTCAGAGGAGATAAAAGCCAGTCAGCCCCAGTCCCAGGTTGCGGGAGCAACATTGTTGGTAGCCTGTTCCTGCCTGCACCCTGTCCTGCTCTTCTGCCAGAGTTCCTGACCCCACCCGACTCCCTGCCTTGGACCCAGCTACAGCTTTGATGGACAGCCTCCATACTGCACCATCGACTTCGGACTGGACTCGGACCTCGCCTCTTGGTTAGCCCCCAGGACCAGCACAAATACAAAAGGAACACCATGCAAATTGTTTGTGAATTAAAAACAACGCTATCAGTGAATACAGATTGTATTCACCAACTGATTTCCATTCTGGACATGGGATGAATAAGTGGACATCAACAGCTTCCTCTCTGGTTCTCATTTCTGTCAGAATTTTCACATCCCTAGTTTTGAATGTAGTATTGACAGATTTTTTATTGGGAGAGTGACAGACCTTGAGGACTGCCGCGTAGAGAATGTGCTAGGAGCTGAAGGAAATGTATTGGGAAAGTGTAGGAGGTCGCAAGGTGGCTCCAGAACACAGATGTTAGTATTCCTGGTAGTATCCCTGCAGATTGCCTATGTTATATTTAGGATTTTAATAAAGTTGTGAACATGGTTAGCCCAAAACAAGTGTTTCATTTCTTTATTCCAGATATGGACACATAAATGTTCAGAGACCTTTTCCTCAGGCTCAACATTAAATGTAATATTTTTATTTTCAAAGAGAGCATAGCCATTCCTTCTTTGCCTCAAAATGCTATGGTGCTAAATCTGTTCTTAAGCTCTGGGCACAACCTTAGTCTGCAAAGAGCTCCCTGAACCTTCATTTTCTAACTAGTAGCACATTGCAAGTGATGTTGCTACCATACCCAATTCACCTCAACTCCCCCACCCTTTAAAACAGAATCCTAGGAAGAGTTCTGTGAAACTCAATGGTTAGTTCAACATTTCACAATTTTTAGTTGGCACGAAGAAATGTGTTATTTTTCTGTTCCTTTTTTATTTATTATTATTATGCACAAATCTAGCTAATGTTAGCCATTAATGAATTGCAAATGCACTGCTTCAAAAGAACAACTAAAAACCACCTTCTTCAACTTAGTCTTCCAAGTTTTGTTGCACTTTAACCTGCATGAGCCCAGCCATCATGGTTAATGGTCAGAGTAAATGGGAGTTTAACCCAAAACATCTGGGTGGCACCAGATTCAGGAAGGCTGCTTTAAAGTAAAAAGAAAGAACAGCTGTATGCTTACACAAGGGATGTTATGTGCAATAAAAAGGGGGCACTCATAAATGCCAACACCCTTGTTTAATTACTCAGAAATCTTCTTCTTCGGCAATCACTTGTGGCCAAATAAGATTGACTTCCATGAATGTGGTCTTAACAGTGAGTCCGTAAGTGACTGTGGAGGCCAATTCTGGATCCACATGTCCTTCCACAGTGGGGACATAGGTTTCCAGGAGGGAGTTGATCATGGTGAGGGTTGCCAAATGTGCCTTCCTCTCAGCTCATTTCTCTTTTTCACCTTGAGTTATGTGTGGACTGACCCTGTTGAAGGAATGGATGGATCTGTCAGTTTTGGTTTCTCCATTTCTATTTTTTCCAGTCCTAAATTCGGTCTGCCACATTTCTGCGTTACTTTGAGTTTAAAAAAAGGTCCTCATCAAAATAGATCAGCTTTTGAGTGTGTGCTTTCCTAGGCAGTTCCCCATTATATAATACATTGTTGAATGTTATTGTCACTAATATATGCATTTTTATGCATGCTTTCTCCTCATAGACATATTTTTATAAGATTTTATTAAATCTTTTTCATAATAGAATAAGATAAAAGAAACTAATCCAAAATAGAACAAAAGCAGAGTAAGAAAGAGAAAAGGAAACACAGAGTCCTCTCTCAAATGTAGCTCTTTGCCATTGTCTCTTTCAAACAGTGGTGGATGTTCCCAGTTCTCACCTGGCTGAGGTAGCTCCTGTTTCTTGAAGCTTCCTTTCCTACTAATTTCCCTTGAAAGGAGGGTCAGACAAAATCAATACAAGTAGTGTCACAACTGGAATACAGTGGTGCCTCGCAAGATGAAAAGAATCCGTTCTGTGATTCTCTTCGTCTAGCGTTTTTTTCGTCTTGCGAAGCAAGCCCATTGACGGATTAGCAGATTAGCGCTATTAGCGGCTTTTAGCGGCTTTTAGCGGCTTATCTGCTGATCGGATCAGCTGATAAGTGGCTTAGCGGCTTAGAAAAAAGGGGGGAGGAAAAAAACCAGCAGGAACTCACAAGACATTGTCGTCTTGCAAAGCAAGCCCATAGGAAATTCGTTTTGCGAAGCACCTCCAAAATGGAAAACTCTTTCGTCTAGCGAGTTTTCTGTCTTGCAAGGCATTCGTCTAGCGAGTTTTCTGTCTTGCGAGGCATTCGTCTTGCGGGGCACCACTGTACTTGCAAACTTATTTCACTTCCCACTCTACAGAGAAATCTGTATGACCTTCCACTCAGGTTGTTAGGAGAGCTGTTAGGATCCTCCTCCAGGATACCATTCTCTATTGGTTGAGAAATAACTTTAGACTTAGTGGGACAGTTTCTTCTCATTTAGTGGATGGATGCTATCCTGTGTCTGCGTGATATATACACTTCAGACTGTGTTGTACACTGGAATTAACCTGGTTGATGAACTATGGACCAATATATTTTCCTGATCTACAGAGCAGCGGCTGGCAATTTTACATTTCCAATTATCTGATACAGTGGTTCTTAACATCTTAGATTTGAAGTGGTTCTTAACATCTTAGATTTGAAGAACATAGGATCATTTGTTCCTGGGATCTAAGACAGGCAAAGGGACAAAAGCAAACAACACTTTCTCAGTTTTAGTTTCCTGTGTGGAAGGAGAGTGGCATACTTCAAAAAGTCATTATTGAGATGATTATCTGATATGAGGAGTACCCTTTAATAGGAGGAAGTGGGAAAAGATTCTTGAAAGGTAAGAAAGAAAGAAAGAAAGAAAGAAAGAAAGAAAGAAAGAAAGAAAGAAAACTGTGAATTAAGACTTATTATTATTACTTTTTATGTAATAATAACTATAGCGTAGCAATCTCATTCACACAAGATAATGACCACTTCAACCATAAACACACACTGAAATATGGGATTGTGAGTTTGACGGGGAATTTAAGGGGAAGCTATGAGATAATTAATTTTTGTCAAGTGATTTTGAGTAAGCACCCTAAGGGGTATTGCCAACATGGAATTATTAAATTGAAGGGATTTTTGTTTTGTTTTTTGTTCACTTATTCATTTGTTTCCAAATCTGAACTTTTAAAGTTTGGGTGAATGTCCATGTGCCCCCATCTCCTCAAATTTGCTGACCTTGGCACTTGAAATGTATCATGGCTAGAGAAATATCCAGTGTGGCTTCCAGATTATTCTCTGAGATGCTCCATTTTCCAAGAGACTTGTGACAGTCTCTCATTCCTGACATAGGGATTGGTTTGTTCATTTAATATATAAATCGTATTAAGAATTGTTTCGCCTCTTTCCCCACGTACTCCAAATGACTTACACTGATATTCCTAAACAGATTGGCTAATAGAAAAGATATAACTGTGGCCCACAAACTGTGGGACGACAGAGCAAATGTGTAGTGACTGAGATACAAAGATGAAAAGTACCCTAAGGAAGATACCAGAGAGCCTACCACTGGCATACAGTGGTAGTTTCTAAAACTGTTGGTCAGGAATGGTGAACCGTTTAGAGATCAAGGGCCTTGTTCCCATCTAGGAAACCTTTCAAGGGACATGGCAGTGATGGGCAGGGGAAGAGGCAATATCAGCAAAGCAACAAATGTGATTTTCCCTAGTTTCTAAATACCCTCATGCACACATCTCCATCTTCCATACAGACAAGCCAGAGGTCACATTGCAGCCAGGCAGTACACTGATGGAGGGTTTGCACTAGGGCTACTGAAGGGTGTGTTTTGGGGAAAGGCTGTGGTGCCACACACTGGCCTGAAAAACCCTAACCCCAAATGTGTCGGGGGAGCAGTTGTGACAGTGAGGAACAGTGAGTGGCAGTGTTTGTGCTTAGACTGTCCCCCAGTGAACCCACTAACTGCCCTTGGTTGCTGCTTGAGTCTTCGCCTTCTCTGTGCGATTCGCCTTGAAATTTATCACTGCTTCTCAGTGTTCAGAGCAGTTTCTCTGAGACGACCTAAATATAGAACAATTGCTGAATGGCTTAGACACTGAATACAGAATAAATGAATTACAGCTATGTCCCACCATTCTTCCACAAGTTTTTTTTTTTTTTTTAATCTCTTTATCCAGAAGTGTGAAAAGTGAAAATGTGAGTCACTTCTAGGGTCTGTTTTTGCTACCTTTCAGAATATGCAAAGCAACTCTTACTGCGGCTGTTGATATCTCTGTGGCCCGTTTCTTACAGCAAGGGTATCTGTCCCGGTCCCAGGATACAGAGTGAGTCAATACACAGATTGGTTGACTTTTCATCACTGCACTTCATGCATTGGCAAAAACTCTCCGTCCACTGAACACTGGAAGTCCAACTTTCTCTGGTTTTCACAGATTTAGCAGAAATCACTAATGTGGCCTGTACAAGCTATGTCCTAATAAGCTGGACACTTTCCCCCAGCCAGGTGTGTGACAACTCCCTACTTTTAGCAGTTCCAGGAAAACAGCAGGAGCAAAAAGTTTACTGAGTCTCTGGTGGCCAATTAGCATGGACTGCATTTTGCTTGGTCAGTCACATGTTGTGCAAGCTGGCACTAATGTATTTCCTTAAAAAAATTGTTCTGTAGCTATCTTAAAATTAAAACAGAACATTTCAGAAGACTACAGAACACACTAGATCAGAGGTTTTCCAATTGCTATCCAGGGTATGAAAGTATTCCTTAGAAGCTTCTGCTGCTGCTGTTATTGTTGTGTCATTCTTAGCAGGCAGATCAGTAATCATAGAGATGCTTCCCTGAAAGGCAAATTGACCCCACTACTAATCTTGCTTAAGTATCCAGCCACAGGAGAACATTATTCTTTCAGTTCACACCAGCCTATGGTGGAGGGCTAGTTGATCCCTTGTATACCTCACAACACTTTCCAGAATTATCTACAGTGAGCAGAGGCAGTTGTGCCATCAGAGCGGATGTTCAGAGCAGAAGGGCTGCCAAACATGGCATGGCTTCCTTACTCCATGTTGAAGCACATTAAGAAATGCTTCATTTAAAGAGAGGTGTCCCAATAATGAAACATTTAAGTCCAGAGTCTAAAATCACCTAATTGCTCCGCCGATACCCCAGTATTAAGCACTTATAATTTTGCTCTTCCACTTCTACCTCTCTTGGAGTGAACAGACCACAACCTTAACTAAGTTAAAATGCTTTACTTACAGTAATCAGAGGTTTCACTCATGCATCATTCAATGCTACAGCAGAAACAACACGGGTAAAGTATTCATGGTTACATAATACAAAAGTTAGTCTCAAGCATGTGGTCTGAGTCCCAGCCCCAGATGTCTGTTCAGTTACATGGTTCACAGAGAAGAGAGGAGGGAAGGAAGCAGAAAGGAACAGAAAACAACCCTTACTTCTTCCCTCTCTGAAGGTGAAAGGGTGTGACCTTCTCTAGAATTTACAGCTCTCTGAACCTTAACCCCTTCATTTACTAACTAGAATAGCTATGCATTGTTAGGTTTTACTGTAAAATCTCCCATAAAAGTACAGTGGCACCTAGGGTTAAGAACTTAATTCATTCTGGAGGTCTGTTCTTAACCTGAGGTACCACGTTAGCTAATGGGGCCTCCTGCTGCCACCACGCCGCTGGAGCACGATTTCTGTTCTCAACCTGAAGCAAAGTTCTTAACCTGAGGTACTATTTCTGGGTTAGCAGAGTCAGTTACCTGAAGCGTCTGTAACCTGAAGCATCTGTAACCCAAGGTACCACTATAATGACAAAAGAATTCCCTGAAGGTAGGAAGTTTCTAAACCAATCCAGTTAACTATTGCTTCAGGTGTGAGGGTTATTTTTTTCTTCTGCATATTTGTGAAATACAACTACAAGTGCACTTGGGCCAGTATGTTTTAGTTTTTTCTTTGTTAACTTACCTGGAAGGAAGGAAATCAACATGGAATGTAAAAAAATAAATTCCTTTAAGAAGTACTTGCTCATGCAAGAGATGTTGATAATGATTCAAGCCAAATAACATATCCAAGTGAAAACCATAATTCATTGTGACAGAGTGTTTGCCATATTTGTGAAGATAATTGAGTATCTGAAATGATTTCAAAGGCACCAGTTTATCATATGGCAGTTTTAGCACATTGTCTGAACTGTAATTCTGAGTATTTAAAATAATTCAATCTAGAAACAGATCTACATCAACGAGCATTTCTATTCACTTCATATCAATAAGAATGACCTGCCTTTCCATTGTATACATACTCTCTAGAATTCTATATCTTGCTTACCGTGAGTTCATGAACTTTAAATATTAGATCTGCAAGAATTTTAAATTTTGGTTTAATGAATCAAAGCTCTGGTTGATTAATCAACTGAATTATTGTTGGGTTGTTGTTGTTTAAAAAAGATAATAACTGGTGGAGAGAAATTGAATGAATTTTATTTCTTTTTAAAGGGATCTAAACTCCACTTCTCATGATATTTCTCAAAGATCCTTATGGGGGTGAGGGTGAATCATCCAACATAAAAAGCTGAAAACAAAGGGTGAGAAAATACAAATGTTAGTACAGCATTTCTGGTCAAAGACCTCCTGAAATAAAACCCTGAAACATAGCAGGGATGTCCAATTGTCTAATGCAATTCGGCCCACTACACTGAAGACACTATTGAATACATTTTTAAACAAAGTTGAGCTATTTCTGTTCTAATAGTGGCCTCATTCATATTTGTTTGTACAGTAACTTTTTTTGGGTCTTGTTTCCATAGTTCTGCCATGTTCTTGAATATTGAGTGGTTGCCCATTCGCTTTTTTATTTAAGCTCTCTAGCGCACCTCGAGTGAAGGTAACCTGGAAGCATCTGTATCCTTTAATATTTCTGAAACTTTTCTTACATAACTAATTAAGAACCAAAATGTGTAATTTGATTAAGTATAAAGTAGCAGAGTGACATATTTCCTACAGTAGTATTGCCAGAATTTTTAACTATAAATAATTTTGCTTGTAAAGACCTGGAGCTAAGTTTCGGCAATTTTGTATGCTAAGTATGAAACTGTTTTCCTCATGCAAATGAAATGAATTTTCCTACAGAGTTTAGATATGTGTAAACCACATAAAACCTCAGACAATCAAAATGAATAAAATTGTATTTCAAGTGTTCCTTTTTAAAGACTGTTATACTACTCAGTCCAAGGCCAAATGCTGCAAATCCAAGGTTCACCATTTACTTTGAAGTGAGTTCCATTGGAAATTTCCTGAGGAAACAATGTTTACTAGTTTATAATGTTGACCGAGTAAAACATGTTTATAGAGTCAGTTGGTTGGATGAGGTGGTGTCAAGCTGTTGCTTACTGGGAGGAATGGAGGGAGGGGTAAGTTGGGGCAAGGTGGCAGGAGGTCAGTATGGTGCAAACACACTGGCGGAGCCAACCGGACACTCCTGGTGCTGTGTTCACATAATGCCAGCATTCCTGTTGTCTTGACCCTCAGCCTTCCAGGAAGCAAAAACAGCCCCCTGAACAGGAAGCTAGCGTATTGGTTTCACTTCACCTGCTTCTGGTGTTTTCTCGTTAAAATATTTAATTCATCATATATTATATTTTACATATGGGTGATGAAATACCAGAAGGTCATTTTAAGAAGTTTTATTCCAAGAAAGGGCGGGATATACACTGAACAACTTTAAAAAATAAATAAATTGTGCAATTCTGGTTTCTGGATGGCCATTCTTGCATGATGATTCAGATCCTGATGTACAATAGACTTCTTGGCTTCTTGTTTTACATATCACTTGGCAGTTGTTCTTCACAATTCCCCATTCAGGCAGCTTACCTATTGACCATGGTTCTTGTGTTTTGCTCACGCCTATTTCCCACATGACCACATGACCTAGAAACTGTCTACAGACAAATGCCAGTTCCCTTGGCCTGTAGAGCGAGATGAGCGCGCAACCCCAGAGTCGTTCGCGACTGGGCCTAACGGTCAGGGGTACCTTTACCTTTATTTCCCACTCAGAACAGTAATGTTCCTTTCTTCCTTCTAAAATTGAATGCATTCCCAGGAAATCATTTATTAGGTGAGTGTTTGCGTAACAAGCTGACAACAGCTATTATTTCCTGTTGGAACATTTCTAATCTGTGATTTGTCCAATCTCTCCCTCCATGGTTTCTTCCAGTCAAAATACAAAGGTGATTAGTCGGAACTCTCCTGTTCTATGATTTGTCTGATCTTCCTCCTTGCATGGTTTGTGCCCCAAAATGGCTGGCGCTGGCCAGCCATTTGTGCAGTGAGAATTGGACATAATTTTTTAATGTTAATATTTTATGTTCTGATAGGGGGACCTGCCTGTATTTATGGTCCTTAAGTAATATTACATATATAATTAGCACTATCATTATCATCATCATTTTAATTGCTACAAAGCAAAATAACTGGAATACGCTGCATCCCCACAACTCCAAGTAATTTTTTGTTAGTAAGATTCAGAAACAAAAATATTCCATCTGCATATGAAATAGAAACCTAAAACTGAAAGAGTTCAGCTGCATTCAGAGCATCTACAGGACTCTCAAGTCAGAGTCTAACATCTTTTTAAAAATTTGATTGATCACACCGCATAAAAATTGAATGATGTCTTGATTTCATATTTTATACCTATGTATTGGAGCTGATGTATTGTCGGGACGTGGGTGGCGCTGTGGGTAAAACCGCAGTGCCTAGGACTTGCCGATCGCATGGTCGGCGGTTCGAATCCCCACGGCGGGGTGAGCTTCCGTCGTTCGGTCCCAGCTCCTGCCCACCTAGCAGTTCGAAAGCACCCTTAAGTGCAAGTAGATACCGCTTTATAGTGGGAAGGTAAATGGCATTTCCGTGTGCTGCGCTGGTGCAGGCTCGCCAGAGCAGCTTCGTCACGCTGGCCACATGACCCGGAAGTGTCCTCGGACGGTGCCGGCTCCTGGCCTCTAGAGTGAGATGAGCGCACAACCCTAGAGTCGAACACGACTGGCCTTCGGGCAGGGGTACCTTTACCTTTACCTTATTGGAGCTGATGAAAAGCTGCTATGCTGCACAGCTCAAAGATATTTCTGCTCCCACAATTGAGACATCTTTCCAGTTTTCAGGCTTTGTGTAAATGATCATTGGTTTTGTATGTTGTCCTAGCCCTGTTTAATCTACTGTCCATCCACTGATATCACTCAGCTATGCCACAATATATGATTTTTTGCCCCATTTCCCTTTGATTCAGGATAATATATTTCAGAGCTTTTGTTTTTTCCACAGTGACTATATATTAGTGTTGGGCCTAAGCATTCAGCCCAGAGATTTTTGTCCCTTTAGGAGAGATTGTGTGGGTAGGCTCAAAACAGAACTTAAATGTTACTATTTTAGGTGAGGTGGTTGAGAGTTTCACGGTCTTTCTTATAAATAAATAAATAAAAAAAGTTTAACTGCCACTTCAAGCAATAACAGAACTACCATAAACAGCAGCCAGCCTCATTTTTCATTGGTAAAGAAAGATCCAATAGGAATGAAACTACAGCAGGATGCAACAATGTTTACAGGGACACTGTTAGCAAAAATATAAAAGATGGCTGCTCCAACTGGGCAGCACAGGAAGGATAGAATTGTACAGTTAGAAGGGAAGCAATAGCCAGTGCAAGCCCCAAGTCACTTTGCTAGGTCTTTAGATATATTAAGGCTTCGGCTGGATAGGTTTCCCAGTACTGTACAGTATTTTTCACTCTACATTAGGTGTTATATTTTATTATATGTGTGTGAGTGTGTATAATTTGTTTTGAACTTTGTTAATAAACCAATTAGGTTCCAATCTAAGAAAATGAAAAGGGGTGATATTTATTCTTCATTGTTACTAGTAGCTATAAATACAGACAAGATGCAGATTATATTGTCTCCATATGAACCTGCATTACATAGCATCCATCTATCAAGTTACTTATTCAATTGCAATATTTGTTATATCACTACCCAACAACAGCACCTTACTTCACAGATCCAGATTCATGAATGAATAAAATAAGAAGTGAAAAGCATGCGAAGATGAAGAATTATGGATGCAATCAGCTGATCTCATCCAAAACAATTTATCACAATGTTCGCAAGGGGAGTCTATACATATGTGCTGCTGTGCTCCCCAGAATTGGGAATCCTGATTTGTGCAGGGTGGAATGGAGAGCAACAGACGTGTAGCTATACTTGCATTGTTTTTTCTTTCAACACATGTCATTGGGGACAGACTAGTGAGAACCGTCCTGTTATGTCCTCCACATACTGGATGTGCATGCAGAGAAGCTTCTTTGAAAACTTCTGTTACTCTAGAGCACGGGTGTCCAAACCTTTTTCAAAGAGGGCCAGATTTGACAAAGTGAACATGTGTGAGGGCCAACCAAAGTTGTTGGCCTTTTTTAAAGATTTTACCACAAAGTTGTTGACCTTTTTTTAGAACCACGGGGAGAAACTGCTTGTGGGGGCTGGATTGAACCAACCAGTGGGCCAAATTGGACCCCCAAAATGGATTTTGGACATGCCTGCTCTAGAGAGTGTGGAGGAGGAAAGCTACTTGAGACGGCTGGAGAGAAATTATATTTTTCAATGATCATCCCCTCCTGCACACAATAAAGGTATGTTCCTTTATCTTGCAATAAAGGAAACGTAAGCGAGGAGGAGATATTTTATATAGCAATCCAAGACTATGACACCCACCTTGCAGCCTCAAGTGGTACAGCTCAGGCCTCTACCGCTTTGCTCTGCTGGATGCGGAGAAATGGTTCTGAGTCAGAAACCTCTTTGGAACCTCGTCATTGAAACTAGTTGACTTGGGTGTTCTCCGAGACAATTCACCTAAATTACCGTTAGCTTTAGAAGCAGATGTGGCCTGAATTATTTTTCTCCCTTGCCTTATTCCCACCGAAACAACCTCTCTTCAAATGATTTAGTGACCTTTGTAGATTCAGGCCTGAATGATTTTCTTTCATTTAAAAAATCTAAAGACAGACTCCGGGTTGATAGGCTTATTCATAGCATAACAGCTTATAGGCCAAAGATTGCTTTCCATGATAAATCAGAAGCTTATGATCAAATGTGCTTTTAGAATAATGCACCTGAAAATGTATGTCTTTTAATAAATTAAAGCTGTCTTTTAGTGTGGTTTAGAGGAGAGCTGAATGTAGATGTGGTAAAAACCTAATCTCGCTCTTGCTTTTGCTCTCAACTACTTCAAACAATATTTTATGAACATAAAAATAATTACTGAAGTGTGATATTCAAGTTTCTAAAAATAAATATGGTATCTGAGCCCGGCCTTGGCTGGGGAGGGCGGGGTATAAATAAAAATTATTATTATTATTATTATTAATTGCATGGACTGTACAAACAAATACATACTTCTAAACTCTCCAAATTTACTATGAATCCTCTCTTTATTCTGGAACTTGTCCCTAGCCCTGGTATCAGCAATATGACACCCTCAAGACATTGTTGAACTCCTGTCATACCTTTCTATTGGATAGCTGGCTGGGGCTGATATGAGATGGAGTCCAGAAACGTATGCAAAGCTCCCATTTAGTTATCCGTACCCTAGTCTAGTCTAGTCTGTATTTGTCCCTGTTTGGTCCCTTCTTCCTAGGAGGCTGATTTGTCTACTATTTCTTTCATGAAAGCTGAGCGTCTGGAATGCCTTGCAAGCAGGGCCCTGGTGAGCCAATTGCTCATATTGCACCACTGATAATCCAGCCTTGCATGGACCAATGCTATGACACAATATTGCTAAATGAGCTACAATATTGCTAAATGAGCTACTCTGAGTTACAGCTATTCTATTGCAGCTCCACTGCAGGATGTAACCTTCTGTTACAATATGCAAACATACCTCTTTCAGAGGCCACTGCAAGACAGGCTTTTGTGGGAGGAATTAATATAACAAGATGAAAAGAGCCTTCAGCAATGTGTGATGTTGTATGTGTGCGCACACACGTGCAAGCAGTAATCCGTGGTGAGGAAAAAGGGGTATTACAAATGCATACAAGGATGTCCCTGATTTCTCAGAAATGTTGGAGGGCATGCAGAATCTAAAAGAGTTTCCCCTCTGTTTAACTTGAATTACATTGAGCACAGGAGCATCAACTCTCCTGGGAAATTTTGCTAATCGTATTGAAATTCCTTTCTAAAATCCTGTGGAATTCATAGAATGGTTTCATCTGATTAGGAACTTTCACATTTGTTTCCACTTTGGCTTTCAGATAAATTTGTAATCCGTGTTTGGAAACCACCCAGAAAAAAATAACACACTTCTTATTGCAATTAATTTGGTTTCCCTCATAATTTGTGCAGAATTTTTGTGGAGAATAAGGCTGATCTTCCTGGTTTCCAGGAAAGAAAATAACCCTGTTCCTGAAAATCTGGGAGATGATTTTTTGTTGCTTTCTTGGTGGTGAGAAAAGAGAAATTTCTCCTTTGTAAGGGGTTGCTATTTTCATCACAAGGTTTTGGCTGGTGGGAAGCTGAGGAAAAAACATTGTGCCACTTTCTGCTAGCCACACTTCCCAGAATGCCTTGGTGGTGACACAAGGCATTCCTCTTAAATTGCCACCTGTGGGAAGCTGCAGAGAGAGCTTTGAGCTGTTATGAGAGGGGTAGATATTTAGAAATAGCAAAAGTTGTTAAAAGCCAGGGGAAGGGGCTGGGAGAGCTCAACCATCTGATGAGGTTAAGTAAAGTAGCAACTTTCTTCTAAATTTTTCTGAGAAATTTTCCCTCCTTCCTAATTTTTGGGGAAGGTTTCCTTTTACCTCAGCTCTCTCAATGTGTTTTCTTCCACAGTTCTAATTCAGAGGCACCCTTCAAATCTGCCTTGAATTTACTCCTCCTAGCAACCCAATAACCCCCTACCCACCCCTACCTGCATATTGTGACTCAGTTCCTACAGTAAGAACCTGAAATCAGAACTCTACTGTGAAACATAAGAAGAACCTCTTAATACTGACCCCAGATGTTACATGCAGCAGAGCTTTCTGGAGAATGGGTGCTTGGAAATCCAGCTGCCATGAAGGCTGAACTTGAAGACATGAAGACTGGTCTTGGTGCACTTGGAATGATGCCACTACCCATATAGTAGCAGAAACCAGGGGAGGGAGGAATCAATGCTGCATGGGGCCTTGCCACCACCAAAGAAGAACATTTGGTGTTCCCAACATGTTGGGACCAACACATCTGCTGGCTGACTGAAATCAGTTCTGAAATCAGTGGCTGAATCACTGGTATAAGGCCATAGGAAGCTATCTGATTCTGGTCAGACTTTCAGCCATTTACGGTAGCTCTATATTATCTAAACTGGCTCCCAGCAGCTCTCCAGGGAACCATACAGGAGTTTTTCCGTAGCCTTACCTGACTGGGAATTGAGCCTGGGACCTTTTGCATGCAAAGCATGGGCTCTGCCAGTGAGCTAAGACTCGACAGCCTTTGCTGCTGTTGTCATCTGGAATTATTCCATTCTTTGTAAAGCAACCAGAATGCCTTGATGCTTGAAAAGCTGTAAATTGTCCAATTAGGGACTATTGGGTGCTCGCCTTGTCTTGCCTCTGCATAACCCAGAGCTAGATGTAAACAATGGTTATTGACTCAATTGTACCACACAAAGGAGGTGAAAGACCAAGGTATGTTTCTGAAGAAACAGGGAAGACCAATCTTATCAGCACAACAATAAAATGTATCACCACTTGCATCTTGTTTCTCTCCCTCCATTTAATTAAAATAACTTATTATTCTATTATGCGGCTAAACTGAATGGATATGTGTGGTCGCAGAATGCCAGAGAAATTCAGCTGAGGACTATATTTAGCAGGCTTTAAAAGCGTTCGACTGTCAGTTGTAAGACAATGCATTTATTTTCTGCCAAGAATTAGTGCATTATGAAATTCTATATATATTCTGTTTAACAAAAGCATGTCTGATTGTAGTTTAGACAGGCAATAATCACGAACTTTTCCCAACTGTGACAAAACAGTAACTCAACCTGGTGGGTATTTTGTGGGATGTGAAACACAAGAGCAGTCAAGTACAACATCCCTAGAATGGACATAAAAGGGGATGTCTAGACCAGCCAGTCGGAACTTCCTGTTTCTCCTAAGCTGGGACAGACTTCCTCTGCATGTGACTAGAGGTGGGCATGACCTCACCTGCCCAGGTAACAAAAGAGCAGGACTGGTCAGCCACCTCTCTCTCTCTGACCACATTTGTTGAATAAGCAACATCTGCTTAGCCTAAGATGCTCTCTTGGCTTCCAGCCAAGAGAGGACAAAGGAGTTGTCTCCTTATGGGATAGTTTCCAGGTGTCTATTACTTTTCTAGGCTAAGTCTGCCTTCTTGGATCCAACTGTGAACAGAATGTGTGAGTAAACTCTTTCTATACTTTTATAGAAGACTGTGTCGTGTCTTATTTTTATATGAGGGACTAATTGGGGAATTACCTTTAAAACGTGTTTTAGAGGCTTTAGTGAGCCTGAGCAAACGCATCCACTGTGTAAGTTTAAAAAGGGGGATGTTGCTCTGCTAAATTGTGGAACTTGTTAACACAAGTTGGAAAGGAGAAAATCAAACAATATATCCTCTCCTGCATCCCTGAACATTCCCACATGTTTGAGAATAAGGCTATCGCAAAACAGACAGAAGCACTCCATTTAGTTGGTTATTCCTGTTGATTTCTGGAATTCTGAGGCTTAGCAGGAAGCAACAGGTAGGTCAGACCAACCACTTTCCTTTCACTCGTGTGGCTGTTGCTGCTGATGCCATTTCCACAAGTTGCTCTGCAGATGCCTATCCCCCATTTTAGGACTTGTCTTCTATGGCATGATTAGGAAACAATGTGATGAAAGGAGGGTGTAGCATCACTGAGCGATGTCCAGGACCAGGCTATATCCATGCTATCCTTTTTTTCTGAAATGGCCCCATAAGCCACTAGAATTTAACAACTGACTTGGCTGTGTCCTGTAAACTTACTGAAACTTAAGAGTCTTTTCCCAGACTCTGAATAGGGTAGAAATTGGATCCATCTTTAATCTTCTTCAGCTCTCAAAATTCTATGACCCAGTAAGTTTCCATATATCTGGGTCTACGCTAAGAACTGCCTTTCAGCCGAAAGAGGTCTGGTTATTTTATTAAACTTTTCATAGAGTTTGATTCAATTCCTCTTGTATATTTTATTCATTGGTTGAGCATATTCCCCCCCCCTTGCAATAAGTTCCAGTTAACCTTTGCAGTTAAAAAAAAAAACCTAAATCATTGAATTGTATCCACAGATACAATTAACGGTTGAGCCGTCTACAAATGAAATGCCATTACTGCTAAGCAATTAGCATATGGATTATCTCCCCCCCCCCCAAAAAAAAAAAATAGGGTCCACACACTTCTGTCTGTAGCAAATAACTGTGGTGACTCAAACTGTCTGCACACCGAATGGCAATATTCAGTTACCACATAACTGCATTCTGGGAAATTGTCACCCTCATGATTAATAGCCCTTATGAAAAACAATTAATTTGGCATCCTGTTGCTTGATCAACTACAAAGGCTAATTTTCTCGAAGAAAGAAATGTGTTTATCAGCATATATGTTGGTGTTTTAATTGCTGCTCATTAAAAATATATATATTATATATTAACTGAAGTAATAGTGGGCACAAATAAATACATATGTGTGCTGTATTTTTCAGGATTTTCAGAAAAAAATAGGGTTGGCAAGTATATGGCTGGAAGATACCAGGGAGACATATGGTTCAGCAACCAGAGGGACTGAACCAGGAAATCTTTCCAGCAGAGTCCAGTCACTTCTCTCTCTGAACCACCAGGGGATCACTCTGATCTCAATTTCCAAAGCAACAGGTGAACCGAAACACAACTATCCTTGGAAATTCACACCTGGAGCATGCTGATCAAACTGAATGAGTATGGGAAACCTATGGCCCTACAGGCATCGCTGAAGTATAGCCCCCATCATTGCTGGCAATTGACTGTGCTTGCTGGGGCTGATTGGTATTGTAGTTCAGCAACAGATGGAGGACCAAAGGTTCCCCACACCTGAGGCAGAAGGAATTACCCAGTGGATAGTCCATTACAGCAAATTGAGCACAGCCCCACCAGCCTCTCTGCCTTCAACTAGCACCCACCTGCCTCAGTAAAGGTTCCCCACCCCTGTGTTCAATATAGCAACTCCCTCATTGCTCAACAAAGTACTCTAGTTTATAAGAACAGAGTGGAGGAGAAGAAAAGTTTCCTCCATAGGTAAGTATTGAAAGGAAAGGGACTTAATTCTAGCCTGGTCTCTAGAGGGAAAACGAGAAGGATATTCATTTGTTCTCTTCTCACAAGAGATGGGCCTTATTTTATTTCTATTTTGAGCTCTACTTTCTTTCTCAAGTTTATTTTATATTCCCTCTTGGTGGCGGAGAGTCTTGCTATTATTCAATTCCCTGGAGATTCTGCTGAAACAGTTGCCTTTGTTGTCAACTTCTTGGCAGTCAAATATGTGTCTAGCCCTCGTCTTTTGCTTAGCCTTTCTCTACTGTATCCTATGTGGGTCAAGAGAAAGAATGAGGTGCCCTTAAAAGAGGATGGATTCAGATAGATCTAGATAGAGTGGGTTTTAAGGTGAAGATATATGAAGGAACCAACTTGAAATGGAATTCCACGTGCTGTGTTGAGGTTAAAGGGGGAGATCTACTTAAGGAAAGGTTGAAGAATACTGATGTGGGATATATGTGCCTTGGTTTCTTACATGGGTTGTTGGGACAAACAGGTTCAAATCCTGTTTGGTAGAAAGCAGAACAAACTCTGTAGTAGACTGAAATATCCACAATGGATATTATAATTCATTTGGCAGAGGACAATCCTTGGAACGAACTATTTTATTTGGAAAATAAAATGAACTTTTTCATTTGGAAAAGTTCACTGAACTAATTCAGAAACCTATGCATTACACACGAAACTATTTGTCATAATTGTGAGGGGAACGAAAAGTGGATTAAGTTCATTTTGGAATAGAACTTTGAAAAATTTCTTATCCATCTTTATGTACGTTCCCTCCTCTGTAAAGCCTAATTGCCTCCACCTATCTCAAGAGATGAAGCAGCCTAGTTCCTGCTCAGACTTTTTCAGATCTCAAAAGCTCATCATCCAAGAGATGTGGATCAAGTCCATTCACAAAAGTCACAGAAATCAAGTTCCTCAAACATTCCTAGCCCAGACCTGGATTCCAGGTTGGGATGGAATAGCTTATAATTCCTGTACTTAATTCATGGTGTCTCTTTGCCATTTATGTGGACTGTCTCCACAGGAAAACATATTTCAGTTGACATCAGATGATCTGCAATAGTTCATTCATGCTTGCATTGCCAACATAGTCAATATGGCTATGACAGCTGAACAGGCAGAGAACTGCTCTTAAGGGTTCTTTACCATTTTCATTCTCCCTATTATCCTATGAAATAAACTGCTATTATTTTTTCTACTTTATTTTACTAATGATTAAATGTTCAGAGCTTGCTCAGAGAGACCTAGGTTGTGGAGAGCCTGCAAAGCAGTCTCTTTATATCTATTATCCACCCTACATTTTGATCCATAGCTGGAAAAACTGGCTGCCTCCCAGCTGATTGTATAGTTTCGATGGCACATTTGGAGATAGCAAATTGCAGTTTTCCACCAGTTTGTCCCAATTCTGTCATTCAGCTAGGAAATGCACCGTTCTAAGAGTAGAGGTTATCCTGGGAGAAGACTAGTGGCATTAATTCATTCATTATTTCAACATAGCTATGTGCTCAGTCCAGCTACTTTCTTCTTCTTTGGTGATCACTCGTAGCCAAGTAAGAATGTCTTTCATAAACACAGTTTTAACAATGAGTCCATAAGTGACTGTGGAAGCCAATTCTGGATCCACACGTCTTTCCACAGTGGACACATCGGTGTTATTGAATCATAATAATGACTCCAGCTTGCCTGATGTGTGGAGTAGGGATACATTTAGAAACCCTTTTTTTTTTTTTTTACTGGAAATATAGTTAAGAACCACTTTATCTTCTTTCCATCATTCACTCATTTTGAAAGGTAAAGGACCCCTGGATGGTTAGGTCCAGTCAAAGGTGACTATGGGGTTGCAGCACTCATCTCACTTTCAGGCCAAGGGAGCCGGCATTTGTCCGCAGAAAACTTTTTGGGTCATGTGGCCAGCATGATTAAACCGCTTCTGGCACTGTGGTCTAAACGACTGAGCCACTTGGGCTTGCTGACAGTGGTGAGCTCCCGTTGCTCTGTCCCAGCCTCTGCCAACCTAGCAGTTCAAAAGCATGCCAGTGCAAGTAGATAAATAGGTACCGCTTTGGCGGGAAGGTAAATGGCGTTTCTGTGCACTCTGATTTCCATCACGGTGTTCCGTTGTGCCAGAAGTGATTTAGTCATGCTGGGCACATGATCAGGAAAGCTGTCTGTGGACAAATGCTGGTTCCCTCGGCCTGAAAGTGAGATGAGTGCCACAAGAGGCTTGTAAATGTTAAAAGAAAGTATATCTGGGGGCCTTAGACATGTCTAGTTTCTGATGGCAAACTGTAGCTGGCAGATCATGACTCTGCTCCATTCAGAGGTTCCCGCAACTTTAGGACTCATAAACCACTGTTAATTGAGTTGAGATGTCATTCACCTATACAGTGTGTCTGTGTAAAAGGTTGAACACACCATATTTCCAACCTACAAAAAGTAGTTCCTGTGTAAAATGTCTGTGTTTGCCTAGGCACGCAAACTAGTATGAATAAAAATGCCATTTTCTTTGTTTCTTAATTTCAGAAAGTATGTAATATTTAGGCAACTGACAACTGCCAAACATTTTGTATTTTATAGCCATTTTAAAAAGAAGAAGAAACACCATGAATTTTCTTTTGACAAAGACACCCTGCCAGAGAGAACAATGCAAACTGTGGCATACACTCTAATTGCTAGAACAATACAATAAAGACTCTCAAAAGAAAAATAATGAACTTAGCTTATCCTGTTTATTCAGAGCCATTTTTCACTAACCTTGTTCGCAGAAGACAAATACAACAGCATTAGGAAGACGGTTCTTCACTTAATCCGCTACTGTTCCTCATTTAAATTACGATGCAACTGGTTCACTGCCTAAGGATTCACAGTATTTTGTATGCTAAAGGAAGTCTGCATTATTGAATGCTTGTAGCCTTTCTTATACAGCCAAAGTTTTGCTAAGTGGTACTTGGAGTCAGTGGCAAACAGGTATTTTTTATTTTTTTAAATAGCTGTTGCTGTGTTTCTTTAGCTATAGCTCAAGTTTAATTTGGCAGATGGGCTATTGTACTTAATTGCTTTTTTTTTTGGAGGGGGGGGAGATCCAACCAATGCAGAAAGTAAAAAAAAGAAAATGAAGAGGACAGAGGTGAAATGAATAAGAATGGACCAATTTCAATGTAAGACCTTATTGACACACACATAGCAGGATATATTCAGGACACTGGGTGCTGAGCCAAAAGGACACTGCAGGGGTATTCTGCAACAGTGACTTATTATGGAAGGCAAGAGGGGCGGGACACCAAATTTTGGCATTGCATAGGATTCCACTGAAATCTGAAAGCCCAAAGACCACTACTGTTGGTGTTTTTACCTTCAAGGGATTGATGCAGTCTAAGGCACACTAAGGTGGTGCTGTGGGTTAAACCACAGAGCCTAGGGATTGCCGATCAGAAGGTCGGCGGTTTGAAGGGGTGAGCTCCCGTTGCTCGGTCCCAGCTCCTGCCAACCTAGCAGTTCGAAAGCACATCAAAGTGCAAGTAGATAAATAGGTACCTCTCCGGCGGGAAGGTAAATGGCGTTTCCGTGCACTGCTCTGGTTCGCCAGAAGTAGCTTAGTCATGCTGGCCACATGACGCGGAAGCTGTACGCTGGCTCCCTCTGCCAGTAAAGCGAGATGAGCGTCGCAACCCCAGAGTCATCCGCGACTGGACCTAATGGTTAAGGGTCCCTTTACCTTTACCTTTTATGCTCTTCCAAGACTAGGGCTTTCTATCTGGATGCCTGCTTGTTAAGATCGTAAGAAGAGCTCAGCTGGATTATAATGCAGGGCCATCTAGTCTAGCATCCTATTCTCACAGTAGGCAAACAGATTCAACAGCACTCTGCCTACTAGGGATCTTTGGCAATGCGGTTTCATTCTGCCTCTGGTACTGGGTACCAGTAGCCACTGATAACACTTGCCCTCCAATAATTCGTCAAATCTCCCTTTTAAAGTCACCCAAATACAGTCATCCGTCATTATGTCTTGTGATAGTGAATTCCATAGGTAAATTATTTGCTGTGTGAAAATATTTCTTTTGTCTGTGCTGAATCTTCCAACATTCTCAGGATGACCCCAGGCTCTAGTACCACGTTCTATCCACTTTTTTCCAGAAGAAACCACACCTTGTGTGTTGATAGTCATTAGATTCACTGACTTCCTTGCATTTGCTTACTGCTACATCACAGCAAACTATGGCAAGTTCTTAGAGAAATGGGAGTGCCTGATCACCTCATCTGTCTCCTGAGAAATCTCTATGTGGGACAAGAAGCTACAGTTAGAACTGGATATGGAACAACTGATTGGTTCAAAATTGGGAAAGGAGTACAACAAGGCTGTATATTGTCTCCCTGCTTATTTAACTTATATGCAGAATTCATCATGTGAAAGGCTGGGCTGGATGAATCCCTAGCCAGAATAAAGATTGCCGGAAGAAATATCAGCAACCTTAGACATGCAGATAACACAACCTTGATAGCAGAAAGTGAGGAGGAATTAAATAACCTTTTATTGAGGGTGAAAGAGGAGAGCGCAAAATATGGTCTGAAGCTCAACATCAAAAAAACGAAGATCATGGCCATTGGTCCCATCACCTCCTGGCAAATAGAAGGGTAAGAAATGGAGGCAGTGAGAGATTTTACTTTATTGGGCTCCATGATCACTGCAGATGGTGACAGCAGCCACAAAATTAAAAGACGCCTGCTTCTTGGGAGAAAAGCAATGACAAACCTAGACAGCATCTTAAAAAGTAGAGACATCACTTTGCCAACAAAGGTCCGTATAGTAAAAGCTATGGTTTCCCCAGTAGTGATGTATGGAAGTGAGAGCTGGACCATAAAGAAGGCTGGTCGCTGAAGAATTGATGCTTTTGAATTATGGTGCTGGAGGAAACTCTTGAGAGTCCCATGGGCTGCAAGAAGATCAAACCTCTCCATTCTGAAGGAAATCAGCCCTGAGCGCTCACTGGAAGGACAGATCGTGAAGCTGAGGCTCCAACACTTTGGCCACCTCATGAGAAGAGAAGACTCCCTGGAAAAGACCCTGATGTTGGGAAAGATGGAGGGCACAAGGAGAAGGGGACGACAGAGGACGAGATGGTTGGATAGTGTTCTCGAAGCTACCAGCATGAGTTTGACTGCGGGAGGCAGTGGAAGACAGAAGTGCCTGGCGTGCTCTGGGTCATGGGGTCACGAAGAGTCGGACACAACTAAACGACTAAACAACAACAACATCCACATTCCCCCTCTTTTTACGTGTGGCTTGGCTCACACTGTTGACAAACCTCACACAATGATCTTCAGGTATGCATGAAGTTACTGGCAGGCATATGGCCCTGTTGGGATCACACAAAAGCATTTTGGTATAAATTGAATTGTCCACCTGTAGCCTATCCATGCAGCTTGCAGCTATTTGCAAACTCCAGACCCAAGTGTATAATTTTAAATATTTTTTTGAGGGGAAGATTTTCTCATATTCACATCTGGTGGAACTGCGATTTTACTTATTGGTAATGCTTTGTTTTGATTGCTTGGTCTTTTTACCACCCCAGCAGTGCAGCTATCGATGCTCCCATGCAGCAAGCCCATCTAAAATGTTATTTCTCTATGAAGTCCCAAATCAATGATCAAACTATCTTGATGACATTTGCTAAGTGCAGTTGACTGGCAATATGGATCTGCTGAGTCTACGTGGTGTCTGCTACTAATATCATACATTGAAAGAGAAATAATCTTCCTTTCAAACTCCCTAGCTATCATTTATGGGAAAATTTCATCTTCATGAGGACCAAGTTTTGTACTTGGGTGTGGGGTGAACCAATTTTCTCTCTATTATCTACATCATTGCTTATTTTAAGTATAGAAAATGGCACGATTTTCAAATGCCTTCCAGACACTTTCTGTTTTAGAAATAGCATTCCTCCCCCCAATGCAAACTGTTTGACATGCAAAGTTTCTCTACTTCTTAGTTTTCTTTCTCAGTTTGAAAGCTGCTGAGTAGGCTAGATATTAAAGACCTCATTAGTAACTATCTGTCGCCTTTGAGTAAGCTACGAATGTTGTTTAAAATGTTCACTGCAGTCACAAAATAATTAAGCTGAGTCTTACTAACACGTTCTTATTTTTAAATTAACTTGTCATGTAAGGAATACAAACAAGGTTGTTGTTTTGAAAATGCAAAACATTTTGTCCATATGTGTTGTGTGCACATCTGACACCGAAGGCACTTGAACTTAATCCAAGCACAAATCATGTCAAATGATTTCAAAACTAGCATGGATTCACAAATCAATTTCCTCCTTCTTTTTCAAGTAATTTTATGGACAGTGTTGCTGTCTTCTAATTAGGAATGTGTGGAATCTTCCAAATTCATTTCCAAATATTTCATCCTTCCAACACATTAGCAGTATGTGTTCAGGATGATTTTTGTCCAAAATAGGATTAGCAGATATGTGAGTTGCATTTCATAAATCTTGATTTCAGATTAGCTTCCCATGCACTGAGCTGGCTATTGTTTACTCAAAAGTGTAGCTCCAAAGTGTAGGCTGTTTCATGTAGTTCTCAGCTATTGTTCAGCAGTGAAAAGAACAAATGAGGCTATTGCACTTATTTCTTGACTATTTCAACTTGCTTCCTAGCTATTGTGCATAATTCCCAATGCACAATGCACTTTGAAACATTGTTCAGCTCTAGGATTACAGGGCACCACTTTTAATATTTTAGAATGTCTGTGAATCAATATGGAAAACTATTTGCAAACCTAAGACTTGCTTGCTACACATTTATCCGTAGCAGCAAATACGTAATTTTCATTCTGAGACAGAAAATTGCAGCTATTGGGAGCATTCTTGTCCATAACTTTAAGCACTGAGAGCTAGTAGTGAGGGGAATGAGTGTTACAATCAGCACTGCGCAAATGCATGTATTATTTATTTTCTCTCTCTCTCTCTCTCTCTCTCTCTCTCTCTCTCTCTCTCTCCCAAAATGGTTTCCAACAGTTATACATCAAACCATATGACAAAAACCATACAAAAATCAGAGACCAGGTAATTATTATAGATGGATGTACAGTGGTACCTCGGTTTAAGAACTTAATTCTTTCTGGAGGTCTGTTCTTAACTTGAAACTGTTCTTAACCTGAAGCACCACTTTAGCTAATGGGGCCTCCTGCTGCCGCTGCGCGATTTCTGTTCTCACCCTGAAGCAAAGTTCTTAACCCGAGGTACTATTTCTGGGTTAGTGGAGTCTGTAACCTGAAGTGTATGTAACCTGAAGCGTATGTAACCGGAAGTACCACTGTATTATTAATTGCCTGCATAAGCCTGACAGAATGGAAAGGTTTTCAGAAGGACTTTAGAAATTGAACAAGATGACATCTGCTGAAACTCTTTTGCCAGAGTATTCCACAGAACAGGCCCAGTGACACTTGGTTTCTTGCTGCTGTCAAATGAGCCTCACCAGCTTATGGAACAACCAATGATGTCCCTGCAGATGATCTCAGTGACTGAACTGGGATAGAAAGATTTAGGCAGTCTCTAAAGTACCTTGGACCTAGGTTATTCAGGGATTTGTAAATTAATGCAAGGGTCTTGAACCTGGCATGGTGGTAGTTCAGCAGCCAATACATATGTTTTAATAATGGTGTCACATGTTCTCAGCTAGGTATCCCCATCACTGAATTTGTAATGAGTCGTCATTACCTGGCCACCATATTCTGCACCAGCCGGAGATTTTGAAACAGGCCCAAGGGCTGCCCCACTTAGAGTACACTGGAGTAATCTATCTCAAGGTTACCAAAGCATGGACTGTAATGGTCAGGCTATCGCTGTGCAGGAGCAGCTGAAGCTAGTGAACCAAAGGATCTTTATTGAGAAAGATGTATCCAGGAGCACATACAAATTATGCACTGGCTCCTTCAGACACAAGAACCTATCTGCTGAACACAGAGCTTCTGTCGTCCCATAATTCAAACACAGTTTATTGGCTCTCATCCACCCACCACCGATCCAGAGCTTTCACAGCCTCTCCTGATTCAGATGTTACGGAGAAGTAGAGCTGTGTGTCATATTGGTGGCATCTTGCTCCAAAACTCTTAGTGACCACTTTCAACAGCTTCATATATATGTTACATAGCACTGGGGACAGGGAACCCCCGTAGCACAAGTGACAGGGGGCGGAGGATCATTCACCCAGTACAACTCTGAACACAGCACTAAAGATAACACAGCCCTTACAATTACAGATAGGTAGCCGTGTTGGTCTGCCATAGTCAAAAGAAATTCCTTCCAGTAGCACCTTAAAGACCAACTAAGTTAGTTCTTGGTATGAGCTTTCGTGTGCATGCACACTTCTTCAGATACCTTCTTCAGATACTTCTTCAGGTATCTGAAGAAGTGTGCATGCACACGAAAGCTCATACCAAGAACTAACTTAGTTGGTCTTTAAGGTGCTACTGGAAGGAATTTCTTTTGACAGCCCTTACAAGTGAGTTTCTCCAGGAACATACCATGGTCAATAGTTTCCCCAGCCACTCTGGGCAGCTTCCAACATAAAATTAAAATACAATAATCTATCAAACATTAAAAGCTTTCCTAAACAGGGCTGCCTTCAGATGTCTTCCAAAAGTCTGGGAGTTTTTTTTCCTCTTTGACATCTGGTGGGAGGGTGTTCCACAGGGTGGGTGCCACTACCAAGAAGGCCCTCTGCCTGCTTCCCTGTAACTTGGCATCTCGCAGGGAGGGAACTGCCAGAAGGCCCTCGGCACTGGACCTCAGTGTCTGGCAGAACAATGGGGGTGGAGATGTTCCTTCAGGTATACTGGACCGAGGCCATTTAGGGCTTTAAAGGTCAGCACCAACACTTTGAATTGTGCTCAGAAACATACTGGGAGCCAGTGTAGGTCTTTCAAGACTGGTGTTATGTGGTCTCAGCGGCCCCTCCCAGTCACCAGTCTAGCTGCTGCATTCTGGATTAGTTGCAGTTTCCGGGTCACCTTCAAAGGTAGCCCCACATAGAGCACATTACAGTAGTGCAAGTGAGAGATGACTAGAGCATGCACCACTCTGGCGAGACAGTCTGCAGGCAGGTAAGGTCTCAGCGTGCATGCCAAATGGAGCTGGTAGAAAGCTGCCCTGGACACAGAATTGACCTGCACCTCCATGGACAGCTGTGAGTCCAAAATGACTCCCAGGCTGTGCACCTGGGGCACACTTCAGGGGCACACTTACCCCATTCAGGACCACGGAGTCCTCCACACCGGCTCACCACCTGTCCCCCCAAAACAGTACTTCTGTATTGGCAGGATTCAACCTCAATACACGGCAACCAAGGCTGATTCAGTTCCAAAGCCAAGTCTGAATCCAGACTGTAGTAGACCTAGATAATCAATCTCATCCAAGCACAACTGCAGTTGCTGCACAGCTGGTTGTTGATGGGCAGGGTGAGCAATTGCCATTAGGAATGACGATCCAAGCAGGAGCCATGAAAAATGTGATAACAGCTGCAGCATCTTCCCTGCCTACACCAATTCCTCATGGGATCTTATGGTTCGGGTAGGAATTTCCCTTCCTTCCTCAGCTGATATGTAGTAATTGGTGACAACTGTTGGAGCCCTGAAACAGCTAACGCCATCGGGAACCCACCCAAGTGTATTTAGAATGGGACCACATACAAGACAACATATTAAGCCTTATCATCAGATGCAGATGATTGAAAAGTATCTCATAACATTAAAACAAAATGTTGCATGTTAACTTTTCTAACCATTATGGGTGGGGGGATAGTGGCAAGTAAGGAATAATATAAGAACTTAAGCTAAAAGTGTAGAACTCTTAGTAACTGTAACCGTTCAATTATTATTCATGCATGCAATATGGTTAATCAGAAACTACAAAGGATTGTAAGTTTCGAACCCTTAAGCAAAATTTATGAGGTCAACTTTTTGGGAAATATTCCTCTGGGCTGTAATTAGTATTTTGCAGCTTATACAACCTGGTGTGTGTTTTTTTCTGCTAGGCAATTTGAACATCTGTCTGGATTATCTGAAGGCAGATTTTTATCATGAAAAAAATGTCCGTATTATATTTTAAGCAGTGCTGAATAGAAGAAATCAAAATAGATGCATCATTCCAAAAGCAAGCAAAAAATAAGGGGGGGGGGACAAATTCTTTTGCCTGCTACTTTTCAGCACACATTAGCTCCACAAGTCCATTAACTCTGATGTCTGATTGACATGGAGCATAATATCACCACAGGAGTCAAGTCTGAATTTAGTTCAAGTCTTGAGAGAAACATTGTTTTAAAATGGTGATTAATACAACAACTCTGAATTATCCCTGCTTCCTTTAGAAAGCCAGACAACCCTGGGAAGGTGGAGAATGGTGATGCTCTGGGACCAGGTATGTGTCTCAACACTGAGAATTGGGGTGGGGGAGTTCAGGTTGTTGTTTAGTCGTTTAGTCATGTCTGACTCTTTGTGACCCCATGGACCAGACCACGCCAGGCACTCCTGTCTTCCACTGCCTCCACTGTCCAACCATCTCATCTTCTGTCCTCCCCTTCTCCTTGTGCCCTCCATCTTTCCCAACATCAGGGTCTTTTCCAGGGAGTCTCTTCTCATGAGGTGGCCAAAGTATTGGATCTGTCCTTCCAGTGAGCACTCAGGACTGATTTCCTTCAGAATGGATAGGTATGATCTTCTTGCAGTCCATGGGACTCTCAAGAGTCTCCTCCAGCACCATAATTCCAAAGCATCCAGGTTAGGTTCATGGTGTTAATACAGGTGCACAGCATCCTAGACTGCTTTGGACCAGATATGTGAGATTGTGTTTTCCATGATATACCCAACTATTCCGCAGGACAGGGCATCCTTCAGACACAATCTTATGATGTAGGATTGGGTATTAGTGTGGCTACACCTACTGTCTGAGATGCCTTCCCATTACCTATCAGACAGCCACCATTCCTATTACTTTTTCAACAAAGCCTTTAAATAGATATCTTTATTCCAGTTTGTATCCCAGATTCATCTTCTTCTTTGGTGCTCACTCATCGCCAAGTAAGATTGTCTTCTATAAACACGGTTTTAACAGCGAGTCCGTAAGTGACTGTGGAGGCCAATTCTGTCTGCCTTCCTCTTAGCACGTTTCTCCCTTTCATCCTGAGTTCGAGCATCTTCAAAGTCCATGACACCTTTCGTAAACACTGTTTTCCAATTAGAGCACTCACAGGCCAGTTTTTCCCAGTGTTTTTTTTTTTTAAGATTTGCCATGAGAGAGTCTTTAAACCTCTCTTGTTGACCACCAGCAAAACAGTCTGCATCTGTATTGGAATTGTCTTTTAACTGTATTACTACTACTACTACTACTACTACTATTATATTTATACCCCACCTTTCTCCCAAGTTGGCTTGTCACCTTAGTCTGAAAAATGTGTTGCTCATATATGTGTCGAACTGGTTGTAGGCTAATAGTCTGCACAACGGTTTGCTGACTTGTCTGCTTCTGATCGTAATCCTGGTCAAAGTGGGCATAGCTAAGAACAGGTCCTTGGGAAGGGCTTGATTTTTAAGATGTCAGTGAAATGTTGCATAAGGCAAAATTATAAATTCTGAAGGTCCTTAGCATTCAAACTCTCTGAGCAACTTTAAGCCGAATCTTTCACATGGCCTCTCAGGGGGTCCTGCACACCCGGAGATTGTTACTAGATTCCTCCAGAAATGGACTCTCAAAGTAAATTGGGAGGTTCTTCAGACCAAACATCAGAATAATTTTGAGAGGCGCCAAATGAGTTTTTGCTCAGACTAATGACATTTCTCACTGGGGGTTCACAGATCTCTCCGGTCTTTTCCAGTTATTTAAATGTGCTGCTCAAAACGGCCCATAGAGAAAGCTTCCTATCATTACGCTCACAAGTCAACCTGCTCATTTCAGCCGACTGTCATGTGTATTGCAAACTATTATTTATTTTATTTTTAAATGCCATATAATTGTCAGTTTAGGACAGACTGCTCAGTTTTCTCCTTATGGTCAATGGCCAATTTCCTTATGGCAGTTTAAATAAATAAAATGTGTCAATCCTTTATACCAGTGAAAACCATATGCAAAGTAGTCTCTCCCAAATAATTACAAAATTGAGAGTCAAGCAGCGATCCTATGCGTAATGCTTTGACCTGATAGGACCCACTAGCGTTTATTTTGCAATGAATGAATAATTGAAATGAATGGGGCCTATTTGTTTCGTTCATGGCTATTAAAAACACACACACACATTCCAGAGCTGAAATACTTCTGAATGCCACATGGTAATGTTCTGAATGTCATATGGTAATCTGTTGCTCGTTTGGAAGACAGTCAGAGACACTTTAGCTAAAGTGCCCAACATTATGATAGGTTTTCCTTTCACCCAGCATCCTCTCGTCACAATGTGGAAAACTTTGTGGAGCTTTTAAAAGTTTATAAAACTGTAGATTGCAATGGACCACAAAGGTCATCTGTTCAACCTCCTGCAATGTAGGACTCTTAGCTAAAGCATCCATGACAGTTAGCCATGCAATCGCTGCTTAGAAACCTCCAAGGAAGGAGAGTCCACAACCTCCTGAGGGAGTCTGCTCCACTGTGAAACAGCTCTTACTGTCAGAATTTTTTAATTGATGTTCAGTCAGAATCTCCTTTCTTGTAACTTGAATCCATCGGTTCAAGTCCTACCCTCCAGAGCAGGAGAAAACAAGCTTGTCCCCTCTTCCATGTGACAGCCCTTGAGCTATTTGAAGATGGCTATCATATCTCCTCTCAGTCCCCTCTTTTCCAGGCAAGTTTCCCTGTTCGTCTGCAAAAACAGTTCACAATTGCCGCATTTTTGCTCCATACGACACACCATAAGACGCACATAGTTTTTAGAGGAGGAGAACAAGAAAAAAAAAAATTCTGAATCAAATGTTGTAGTAAACTATTTAATAAACTACAGGTATATCAGAATAATATTTCAACCATGTAAAGTGAACAGCAGTCAACAGTGGCATTAAGAACCATCATCACTGTGGCGATCACACAGGGTCCCCAGACGTTTAGCAGTCTATTGATCCCTGTGCCACCACTGTGATAACTTCCCCGCTGCCACCAACCAGTTGCTCTCTGGTAAAACACTGAGTCCAGTCAGTTGTTAAATGTGAACCAAAAAAACAAGTTTATTTTACAAACATTAACAAGTTTATGGTTTCTCAGATAATATTCCTGTCAGTATCTTAAATTTAGTTTCTTTACCGGTCTATACCTTCCTAATACCTTCTGACTGATTATCTCAACTGTTTGACTGACTCCTCTTAACAAATCCTCTCACTCTCTCACACCAGACTAGCCCAACCCACAGACTTATCTCATCTAACTCCAGACTGTTTTCTCAACCACTCTAACTCCTCTAAACAAATTCTCTCTGTGCTTAAACCTTATACACAGTTAACTCTGCCCCTTGGGTTCCCATTGGTTAGTCATTTTACAATTAGTTAACCCTTTCCCTATGAACCCAGTATGATGTCACACACATAGGAGGGCAAACACCAAAATCACTGTCATTAACAGATAGAGACTTTATCCCCTAGTAAGGGGGGCAGGCAATGGAAATATATGAGCTTCCCACATTGAGTCCCTTAGATCTAAGGACTGTATGGTTTGGCCCTACACAATTATTTTAATAAAGCCAAAAGAAGTGGGACTTTATTCCTTTTTGTTCATTGCAGAGAGCTCTGGAGGCTTTCATATGAGGGAGGAATGAGGGAGAAATCTGATTCAATTCCCATTTAAAGTCAAACCTATCTAATTCACACCTTCATACACAACACAAGGACCAAACCACAACCACCCTTCAAATTTCACACTTCTGCAAAGGAAGGCACTACTGTCCTGGCAAGACCAGAGGCGGAGGGAGGGTCTTGCATGGCGGCACATCACCTGTGGGGACGTGGGACGTCACCCACGCGAGTGTAGTCCCAAGGGAGTGGTGCGCATGCACCCATCCCAATGGGGCAGCCGAGCGTGGGGGTGGAGGGATTACACGGCTCCCGCTGTGCTTGCTTTACACCCATGTAAGCTGCTCCTGTCCCGCTTTGCTGCTTTAAAGTGAGCCATGACTCCCATCCATCCCTCCTCCGCGCATCATTCATTTCATAAGACGCACAGACATTTCCCTTTACAGTCGGGTTACAGACGCTTCAGGTTACAGACTCCGCTAACCCAGAAATAGTACCTCAGGTTAAGAACTTTGCTTCAGGATGAGAACAGAAATGGTGTGACGGCAGCGGGTGGCCCTATTAGCTAAAGTGGTACCTCAGGTTAAGAACGGACCTCCAGAACGAATTAAGTTCTTAACCCGAGGTACCACTGTACTTTTTAGGAGGAAAAAGGTGTCTTATGGAGCTAAAAATATGGTAGTCAGCTCTTGCAATTATTTACTGTGCTGCTCTCTGCATATCCTATTCCATAGTGCTAGGTTCTTTGCAGTCGGTAGCTTGGGTTGCAACCCTATGCACACTTCCTGGGAAGTAAGTTCTGTTGAACGCAGTGGTACTTACTGCTCAGTAGATGTTTATAGGATCATGCTGTGAGATTTTTGACTGAAAGAGGCATGAAGTGGGGCTGCCCTTTATCATCTCTGCTCTTTGCCCTCTCCCCAGAGGCTCTTGCTGAGATTTTAAGATACCATACAATGTTGGAAGGCTACCAGAGAGAAGGAGAGAAGCATTTGCTTAATCTATATACAGGCAATATTATAGTTATCCAGAGACATTCACAGCAGGCAATGATGGCCCTAAAGGAAGATTCTATGACATCTGAAGCAGTAGCAAGATTGCATATTAATTCTGGAGTATCAAAAATTATGTTTCTTTCATATTGGACCTCATACACAAAGAGAAATCAGTATAAAAGTCCACATTCCAATATGTCCTAAGGTTATTTTGATACTTAGGCTTTCAAATTCTTAAAAATAAAATATAAATGTTGGTCCTTTGCTTAAGGAGGTTAAACAGGATTTGGAACTTTTTTTATAAATATTTATTAAAGTTTCAGACAAAAGAATTGCATAAAAGCAAAAAATACAAGAATAAAAGACAAAAATAAAAATACAAGAAAAATACAGAATAAGTACGCAGATAAAAAAATAAAAATAAAAGATCAACCTTTCCATATCTTACATTCATATCCTTGTTTCCCTGACCTCTTCCTACCTCCCTTTTTTGTATTCCAATTCAGTTAATTAATTCAGCCATTTCTTTCCCTCCTTATTATCCTGATCTTTGATCTTAATATATTATAACATTAAATTTTTGCCTATTTAAAAATCCAATTTTCCATATTCTTTTATATCATTACAGCTAGAAACCGCTTAACTTCATTCAAACATTCTAACATTCATTAATTCCACCGACTCTTCTCCCTGGTGTCGGATTCTACCAGTCATTTCCGCCAATTCCATGTAGTCCATCACTTTCATCTGCCATTCTTCCAAAGTGGGTAAATCTTGTGTCTTCCAATACTTTGCGATGAGTATTCTTGCTGCTGTTGTAGCATACATAAAGAAATTTCGGCCCTTCTTTAACACAGGATTTGGAACTTTGGTCGAACAAACACTCATCAGTTCTTGATAGAATAGCAGTCATATCAATGAAGGTCATTCAAAATCCCTGTCCTTATTTCAAATTCTCATCTCCTTTCATCAGGTTGGATTAAAAAAATGTGTTAAATAGATTAATATTTTTTTAAAGGAAAAAACAATAGCTATGGAAATTTGGTATAGAAAAATGGACCTAGGGGGTAGAGACTCCCAAATATATATATTTGATTTATTTATAAAAATATTTGTATACTGCTATATCATTACACACACACATTGAAGCAGTTTACAGCAGTAAAAACACAAAGCCATTAAAAGGTTAAAAATAGACATCAATTAACCATTGTGCCAGTGTGGTGTAGTTGTTAAGAGCGGTAGTCACGTAATCTGGGTAACCGGGTTCGCGTCTCCGCTCCTCCACATGCAGCTGCTGGGTGACCTTGGGCCAGTCACACTTCTGTGAAGTCTCTCAGCCCCACTCACCTCACAGAGTGTTTGTTGTGGGGGAGGAAGGGAAAGGAGATTGTTAGCCGCTTTGAGACTCCTGAAGGGGAGTGAAAGGCGGGATATCAAATCCAAACTCTTCTTCTTCTTCTTCTTCCATTGTGGAAGGAGTTATTCTTAGTTGCCTACAGGACTGGCTTGCCTATGAGGTGGGCTGAGGCAACTATCTTGGGCAGCAGAACTCCAAGAAGTGTCTCACCCAGTGCCGAATTTAAGTATAAGATAAACAAGCTATAGCTTAGGGTCCCACTTTCTTGGGGGCCACAAACAAATTTAAATGAAAAACACCTGGATGTACATTTCCAAAATATAAGATTAAAAAAATAAAAATAAAGCATACAGCAACAGTGTTTTGTGTTGTGTAGGCTCCTATGATGTAAGTAATGGGCCCCGCCTGCTAGCCTACTGCCTAAAATATTTTCATGGTCCGGTTTGCGGGCGGTCGAAGTCCCAGCTGAGGACGTCGAAACCGGGAGCAAGATGGCGGGGTGGGAGCAGGAACAAAAGTCCAGAAGCCAGGGGTCCGAGGGTCAGGAAGCAGGGAGTCATGAAGTCAAGGGTCTGAGGGTCGAGAAGCAAGGAGTCAAGAAGCCGAGGTCCGAGGATCAGGAAGCAAGAAGCCAAACGCAGCAAGGTAGGAAACGAGTTGCTGTGGTAAACAGCCGAAGGCAAATGCTGACTTTATATCCCTTCCTGGCTCTTACCATCAGGTGCAGTGAGTTGCCAAGCGACTTCACCTGTGTAGCCACACCTTGCCTCTCCAGAACAAACTTAGGAAGGCCCCAGTCCTGCAAAGCCCTACTGGTCACTGGGCCTGGTTCCTGCACGTGCTCCTGACAAATATCACTGGTAATTATTTCACTATTTATATACTTCTTCTTAATTGTATTTCAGTTCAACAATTACTTTGATAAAATACATATTTTGTTATGTGCAAATGGCTTTAGATACCTATCAGGTCCGTAAATTACCATATAGCATATATTCAACACAAAAAACAGTGACAACTTGTTGTTGACAAAGGACAGCTGGACATATAAAGGGCTTCAGTAACTTAGGGCCTCATCAAACCTAAATCCGGCCCTGGGCTCACCCCATTGGTCCACCCACATGAGCCCACTCAGCTGGCTCTGCAAATGGTGGAGAAGCAGCAGCCGCAGTGGCTTCCAGTGAGAACTTGTGAGATCTTGTGCGCTCTGCAAGATCTCACCAGAACCCACCATCATCACTGCCACTTTGCAGGTGCCACCGCATGACCCAGGTGAGGGACACTGCAGTGGCGGGAAAGTACCTTCCCATTTCGCCTCAGGCGGCAAAACATAGTGTTCCACTCCTGATTGCCTGCGTAGGCTTGGTGGAAAGGAATAGTTTTCAGAAAAGGAAATAGAGGATTAAATGTTGACTAAGAACTATTTTGGTCTTGACCGTTTGAAGCTATATCACACACCCCTCCAAAAAAAACCATTTACACTCTATATATGTCAAGTTTTAGATAAAAGGCAGCAAAGACTTTCACAATATTCTCTCCTTTGGTTCCAGTAGCCAAACATCCTAGATTACTTGAAATGATATTTCAGAGAGGTAAAGCTAAATGGGAAAAAGAAGAGGTGTTATAGGCTGTGCAACCAATGCAGTCAGTTTTTCCCTATACAGTGTCTCCCCCCCCCCCTAATTTTTTTAAAAAAGATTTAGGGGTACTCTCATTTTGATTCAAGAAAATCATGCTGACAAAGAATTGATGCTTTTGAATTATGGTGCTGGAGGAGACTCTTGAGAGTCCCATGGACTGCAAGAAGATCAAACCTATCCATTCTGAAGGAAATCAGCCCTGAGTGCTCACTGGAAGGACAGATCCTGAAGCAGAGTCTCCAATACCTCATGAGAAGAGAAGACTCCCTGGAAAAGATCCTGATGTTGGGAAAGATTGAGGGCACAAGGAGAAGGGGACGACAGAGGATGAGATGGTTGGACAGTGTTCTCAAAGCTACTAACATGAGTTTGACCAAACTGCGGGAGGCGGTGGAAGACAGGAATGCCTGGCATGCTCTGGTCCATGGGGTCACGAAGAGTCAGAAACGACTAAACGACTAAACGACAACAACGCAAAGATTCACAAAATGTTTAGGGGTATGCGTACCCCTGCATCTCCCCAGAAAAGAAAAGCACTGGGCCTACATAAGGGAAAACAATATGCCATAAGTTGTGCAGAACTCTAGGACAACTCTTGCGTAGCACCAACATGTGGTACTAGAGGAGCTTATTACCACTTCTAGTTGAGTGTCCTCAAGTAAAACTGTTCAGGGAAGAGGTGTTCAAATAAATTTGTAATATTATCTAGGAAGCTTTACAGTGTACTCCACTCTACTTTTTTATTGCCCGTATTTGAATATGGAAACATAAATCCAAGGCACCTGAAATAGTATTACTGGTTGCTGTGAGGCAGACCATTGCCCAAAGATATGAAACATTGCATAGTTTGAACACTGCAATTTGGCAAATGTGTGGAACATTGCCATTTTAGGAAAGAAAGAAAAAAAAACATTCATAATTTGTGATCTCTACATGGAATTGAAGCTCCGGACGTTTTTCACGCTATGTGGTGGAACTTCATTATATGAGCTACCAGTGTGAACCTGCTTCAACAACTGCCTGCAGTATCCTTGGAAATTTGGAATGCATGAGTAAAATGCAATATAGATTACTGCTGATTATGTACCCATGGGATATAATTGCATGCATATATTTGGTTGATGTTTTCTTTATTTTTGCTTTTGCCTTTTTGTATTCGCTGCTTTTGTTTTATCTATAAAACCCAATAAAATGTGTTTGTTTGTTTCTTAAGGAGAGAGAGCAAGAGAGTGGGAAAGCATGACTTTCACCTATGTATCTGAAATTTGAAGGGTCTAATCAGTTGCAGAATGCCAGAAAATATTTTGCTAATAGTAATGAAAACATAGAAGATACAATAAGCAGGACCAGTGCCAGATTTACATATAAGCTAAACAAGCTATAGCTTAGGGCCCCACTCTCTTGGGGGCCACCAAAAAATTAAAGGAAAAAAACTGGATGTACATTTCCAAAATATAAGATAAAAAACATAAATAAAATAAAACCTAAATACAGCAACAGTGTTTTTTGTTGTGTAGGCGCCTATGATGTAAGGAATGGGCCCCACCTGTTATATAAAGGGCTCCATCACCTTCAGTAGTTTAGGGCTCATCAAACCGAAATCCAGCCATGAGTAGGACAGCAGTTGGGTGTGCCATTGAAATAAACAGTAAACAAAATTAAATGTGAATAACACAGACAAATGAAGTGGTAACAAAAAAAATGAATGAGGTTTTAGAAATGAAAATGAATGGAATGACTAAACTCCCCCTTGCCTTCACATACCTAAAACATGGGTTAAACATCAGGTTGGATTCTAACCCTGTATACTCACAAAACCCATTGCAATGACTGCTGTCAGCACAATAGGACAGTCCCTCTCTCCTCCCCCCAAATTCAACTCTGCTGGTTTGGAAGAAACCTCCGAACAGTATGCAGAAGTGGGAGAGGGAAGATCACTCCACCTGGCAAGCAGGAATTCTTGAGCTGATAGAAAAAATATATTAGAGTGATGTTGCATTTTGCCCATCAATTGCCTTTTTGAATCTCACTGCTTTAGTGGTTAAACATTTTCTTTGTATGCAGAAAGTCCCAGTTTCAGTGCCTGGAATCTCCAGGTATGGATGACAGGTATTCCTATCTAAAACCCTAAAATGCTAGACCAGTCAGTGTAGACAATACCGAGCTAAAGGAACTACCGTATTTTTTTGCTCTATAGGACGCACCCGACCATAGGATGCCCCTTGTTTTAGAGGGAGAGAACAAGAAAAAGAAATTCTCCCCCTCCCTGCTCAGTGCCCCTTCAGCGAAGCGGCAGGAGAAACAGAGCCCTTTCCATTTCTCCTCCCGCTTCGCTGAAGGGGCGCTGCGCACCTCTCCCTCTCTGCTGAAGCCAGGAGAGTCTTGCTTTCCTGGCTTCAGCGAAAGCAACCCGAAGCCATCGGAGCACCACGGGACCTCCCGCTGCACTCCAGAGGCTTCAGGTTCCTTTCTCTGAATCCAGGAGAGTCTATCACTGAAGCCTGGAGAGCGAGAGGTGCGCACCGACCCCTCTGCGCTTCGGAGGCTTTGCGTTGCTATCACTGAAGCCAAGGAGCCTGCATTCGCTCCATAAGACACACACACATTTCCCCTTAATTTCTGGAGGGGAGAAAGTGTGTCCTATAGAGCGAAAAATACAGTAACTGTCTGACTCTGTATAAGAAGGCTTCCTGTGTTGCTGTGTTCCTATCACACATCCTGCCCCAAAGTGGGATCTGCTCTTGTGTAGAGGAAGCAAAAGGTCTGAAGAGTGTTGACAGAGGCTCCACGAAAATTGCAATGTGTATTATAGAATCAGGAATGGATTCCAGGATTTACTCCGGCCATGAGCAAAGAGGCTTAGAATGGATTGTGAAACACATCCACCCCATGAGTCTTCTATTTGCTGTCCAAACGGGGCTAGAAATCTCTGTTCACCTCTAGCTGACACTCAGAGTTCTGGATCAAAATGTCTTCAAGTGTGGAATTTGGGGTCCTGTCCAACCTGTTCTTGGTGCACCTCCATGTACAAATATTGTGCTATATAAACAAATCAACAAAAGAACGCTAGGCAGAGATTGCTTGCATTCAATCAATTGCTTCAGGCTGCCTTTGAGTTGTGCTTGAGCATGAAAACCTTCCGAGAGGCAGCTGTGAACATGGGTGAGGGGTTAAAATAAATACTTCACTAGTTGTCTAGCATTCTGAAGCCATTTCATAATGAAGTGGCCTTGATGTGACAGGGCATGCTTTGTGGAGTCATTAATCCCGGAGTCCAATGTATCATCCTGTACCCTGCAGTGCTTAATGGTTATTATTATTATATCAATCTCCCACTTTTTAATTTCTGAGAAGCCCATATTGGCCCTGTTCCTTTTATAGCATTTTAAAAATAGGACAGGACAGTGATGGAGATGAAAATTGCCTTCTGGACCACAAAAGCCTGCTGCTATTATGCATTTGCCTCCCGTACCGAACTTTTGTGAATATTATTTTGCTGACTCTAATTGACAACCATGGCTCCATAGTGACAACATGCAACAACTGTCATCCTCTCAGGGGCTATTCTATCACCTACCCATTTTAATGTATACCTGTGATACTACTAGAGTAAGCATTCCACTTAACGTTTCAAAAGAAAAAAGGAGGGCAAATAACTCTGAATGCATCAGGTGTTGGCAAATAGCAAGCTTGTATGATGTTTAAGAAGGGATATTGTCCTGGTGAAATAACTGGCATAATAAGAACCAGTGTGGTGTAGTGGTTAAGAGCGGTAGACTCATAATCTGGTGAACTGGGTTCACTTCCCTGCTCCTCCACATGCAGCTGCTGGGTGACCTTGGGCTAGTCACACTTCTTTGAAGTGTCTCAGCCCCACTCACCTCACAGAGTGTTTGTTGTGGGGGAGGAAGGGAAAGGAGAATGTTAGCCGCTTTGAGACTTCTTCAGGTAGTGATAAAGCGGGATCTCAAATCCAAACTACTCTTCTTCTTCTTCTTCTTCTTCTTCTTCTTCTTCTTCTTCTTCTTCTTCTTCTTTTTCTTCTTCTTCTTCTTTTTCTTCTTCTTCTATGTGGGCTCTCTGTAGATCATGTAAAGACTTAAACTGGAAAGAGGGATGGGGGCACACTTGCCAGTCATGTCCCCATCACCCCCACATATTTTGACTCAACATTTGACCCAAATGCTTTGAACATGAATTCTGAAGCTTCCTTTCTTTACCTTCAAGCCTCCTTCAGAGCGTCATAGGAGACAGGTGGGGCTAAACACATTCCCCCTAAACACATTCATTTTGAACACATGAAAGAGAAGCTTCATTTCAATCTGATTGACCACTTACCAGGTTCAAGAGGCCCAAAGTGGCCCACCACCAAAACATCTTTTGCACCCAAGGCCTAATATTGGAAATTACTTGGTCTAGGATAAAACTGCCTGGTTCGACAGACAATGAGATGCAAGTGGGGGGGGCATTTCAGCTTCCCTTACTCATTTGCCCCTTTTCATTTTGAAAGGACCTCATCCTCTAAAGGTTAATGGGATAGAAAGAAATCTTCTCTATATCCTACCTAGGGTAGGATATACAGCATTCTCTGTGACTGCTCCCAATACTGTGTCCTGTGACGCGATTCTGGATACCTTTTGCTGGCCTTTTGTGGGTTGGTGAATACATTTTTTATTTTGCCCACAAACTATCTGCTGTGATATTTAACTGTTTAACGATGAGTTGTGCAAAGGCAATAGAAGGCTGGTTTAGATCATTCAAAAGAAAGAAAATTAAAGAAATGTGATTGCTGTCACCAGGTCTTGTTTGATCTTGGTGTTACTTTGCTCAAAGACCCACAAAGCTCAGATTCAGTCTGTGGATATCTTTAGAAGCAGAATTGTAAAATCTGTTCTCAGATTTACCCCCCCCCCATGAAATCCCTGTCTGTATTGCACACTACCAACAACATCCCCCAAACCCTTTTCCTGCACTTCAATTCTCTGGCCAGGTAATGATTCAAAAATGCATGTACTAGGGTGAAAGAGAACAACTATCTGTGGGGCTCGGACAGTGGCGGAGGAAGGGGGCAAGGGGACTGTTCGCCTTGGGTGTCATCACTGAGGGGGGTGACATTCGGGGCGCCGCATGCCTGCGACTCCCAATCCTACCCCGAGCCATTGGGAGAAGGGGCAGAGCTGCTCTTTGCCAGCGGCCTTCCCCCTTCATTTTGACAGCTCAGGGGAGGCTTGGGAGTCATGGCCGGCTGGCTGACCGTTGCCCCTCACTCCCGGGCTGCTTCCTGGGTGGGGGAAGCCTCCCCTGAGCTGTCAAAAGGAAGAGGGAATTGAGGAAGGTTGCTGGCAAAGCTGCACAGCTCGCTTCCCACCCCCCTGCCCAGGAAACAGCCCACCATGGGTGGCTAATTCCACCCACCATGGGCGGCTTGCTCCGCCCCCCTGGGACACTTGCCCTGCCCCCAGTGAGCCAGTGTGGTGTAGTGGTTAAGAGCGGTAGATTCGTAATCTGGGGAACCGGGTTCGTGTCTCCGCTCCTCCACATGCAGCTGCTGGGTGACCTTGGGCCAGTCACGCTTCTTTGAAGTCTCTCAGCCCCACTCTCCTCACAGAGTGTTTGTTGTGGGGGAGGAAGGGGAAGGAGAAGGAGAATGTTAGCTGCTTTGAGACTCCTTCGGGTAGTGATAAAGCGGGATATCAAATCCAAACTCCTCTTCTTCCCCCTAGGACGCTCGCCCTGCCCCCATGGCCCCGTCCCCAGAAGCCGGAGCAGCTAGCTCCGCCTCTGGGCTCAGGAGCCCAGTTATGTCACCCCTTGCCTGAAGAGCTGGCAGCCTCTCACTCTTTTTCAAACACCCACCCTTGTGGAGTGTTCCCTCAGCCTCCTCTCCTCTCCCCTCTCCTTGGGAGTCCTCCGGGCTGCTGCTGCTGCTGTCCCTGGTCTCTGAAATGTCCCACCCCAAACAGAGGTGCCTTCTTGAGGCACCATTCACCTGTTGAGCTTATAGCCAGGGTTGCTGCAATAAACAGCTGTGCAAGCCTTTGGGAGATACAGTGGTACCTCAGGTTAAGTACTTAATTCATTCCGGAGGTCAGTTCTTAACCTGAAACTGTTCTTAACCTGAAGCACCACGTTAGCTAATGGGGCCTCCTGCTGCTGCTGCTGCTGCTGCTGCGCTGCCAGAGCACAATTTCTGTTCTTATCCTGAAGCAAAGTTCTTAACCTAAAGCACTATTTCTGGGTTAGTGGAGTCTGTAACCTGAAGCGTATGTAACCTGAGGTACCACCGTAGAGACATGAGAGGGCATCAGAGGAAAGAAGGAAAGAGGTACAGAGGCCAGTGTTGTCCATGGCACCCCTGGCCATCATTTAAGGCACCCCAGGGTGCCATGGCACACTGGTGGAAAACCACTGTTATAAGTAATTAACACAACATAATTTCTGTATTCATACAGAATATAGCAAAAAAAAAAAAAAAATAGAGATATTCTATTTGGCAGAATTTATTAAACGACCTTTACTGAAAGTATTTTCCTCATAGCTTGAAGGAATGAAAGGATGGGATTAATAATAAAAAATAAAAATTGATGCCTTTCTATAACTTTCCAGAATCTGAAAAAGTAGAAATTACAATTGTTGGTAATCACTAGAGTACTTGGCTCCAAAGCCATGAAACAGCATGAAAGGGCTAAAGTAAGCTTAGCTAAAACATTCTGTCAAGGTCCATTATAATTTTTGGCTCAACAATTCAATATATTGGCAATATAAGCAAAAACAAAAGTATCTTTTAGTAAAGAAAATAATGAAGTTAAATAAATTCAGTGCTTGATATCCAGAATGTAATCAATGACCACGATTCTACGAAGTATGCTTTGGAAAACATAATGTAGGATTATGAGTTATGTAACATATAGTTCTGCAAAGCATCAGTATGCAATACTCAGTGGCAAAATAAAGCAATTATGAATGACAATATGCAGCCTGAGATCCGTGTTCATGCCTTGGTTGAAATGATTATGTAAAATCCTAAAATAATGCTGTTAATTAAAATGACTTGGAGATAAAGCATTGTCTTCAGTTGCTCAACAAAAATTGGTTGTTTTGTAAATCATTATTAAGATATGCAAAATACCTAGAGTCACTTGAACCCAGTGGCTCTGGAGTACAAATAGCATGCCAGTTACTTGTTTGCAGAGCACATCTTTGTATGTCTGCCTCAATCTCTCCAGCTAAAAGGATCCAAGATAGCAGGGTCTAGAAAAACTCTGCCAGAGGCTTTGCAGATCACAGAAGTTGGTGCTGCAATGGTCTGAATGACAACATATCTGTCAGGAGCAGCTTGCGAAGCAGTTGCCCAAAGGGCGGCTGCAGAGGTGAGCCAAAGAGATCAGAGTGTTCCACTGGAGAAGGAGAGACGCTCAACCAGCTAGAGCAGGCACAGGCAAACTCGGCCCTCCAGATGTTTTGGGACTACAACTCCCATCATCCCTGACCACTGGTCCTGTTAGCTAGGGGTGATGGAAGTTGTAGTCCCAAAACATCCGGAGGGCCGAGTTTGCCTATGCCTGAGCTAGAGGGCAAAGATGTGGCAGGCAGCACATTTAGAGAGGGTTTCGAGCAAGGAAGGAGGAAGAACAGGGGAGAAGTAACAGAAAAAGGAAAGAGAAAAGAGCTAAGGGAAGGATAAGCCTTGCCACAGTGACATAGAACACAGCATGGGTGGAAGGAAAAAGCAGCACTGCTTGGACCAGATCCTCCAGTGGTGAGTCAAGGAGGGAAACGATTAAATGAAGGAAGGAAGGGCTATCTGCACACCTGATAATAGGATTAATGAGGAAGCAGCACTGCTTCAATACAGAGATATCAGCAGTGTTTTCCTGAAGGCAAGTGAACCCCTCAAGATCTTTGGGATCCATGATGGGAGATGGGAGGCTTTCACAACATCATTTATGTATATATCAGAACAACTAAATTTGTACCCATGCCTTGTTGCAGTGATGATGATCATAATAAGCGTGATGCACCTGCTCCTTTAAGACATTGAGGGAGAATGGTAGAATCTATCATACGGCGCAGTCAGACATAGAGTTTATTCCATTACTTTTATTGATTGCAACGTGAAATGTACATAGCTCCTTTTATTGATAAATAGCCTATGCATGCAGTGTCAGATGAGGGGCATGGAAGGGAAGGGCCCAAAGCTCAGTAGCAAGGCATGCACTTTGCATAACAAAAGTTCCAGGTTCTGTCTCTGGCTTCTGTTTGATAGACAGCCTCCAGTGTCTCAAACCCTAGAAGGCTCCCCACCCCCATCATTGTCAACAATACTGAGCTAGATGGACCAAGAGTCTGACTTGGCAGGTTGCTATGATGGGGTCTCCCTCAGGAGATTCTCCTTCCTTGGAGGTTTATAAGCAGAGGTTGGATAGCCATCTATCACATATGTTTAGTTGAGAGCCCTGCATAGCAGAGAGTTGGGCTAGATGACTCCACATTCCTATGATTCTATGATCCACATTGCCTTTGTGTGATGGCTTGTGAGTGCTCTCCACAAGAAATGCCTCTGCTCACTCAGAGATACATATATACATCCTTTATTTTACACATGTACAAGCAGCACACATAATCATGCATCTGAATCCTCCGGCTCAGATTCTTGGAGTGGCTTACGTCCGCCACTTTTCCAGCAGAAAAGGCAAGGCATTTTCATTTGATGTCTCTGTCCCCTCCTCTTTAACACCCTCCTTTCCTGAGCTGATGGAACCGGCACTGCTTCGCTGTCCATGCCAGAGCTTCCTGTGCGGTGTTGAGGCTCTGTTCCAACATCTGTGAACCGCCCCTCCTGACTTTCCCTCCTTTCCTCCACTGTCACTTCCTGCCCCCCTTCCTCTACTTGTCTCTCCTCTTCCCCTTCCCCTTCATTCTCTGTCAATACCATGACAATTTAGATGTAATTTGGGATGTCGTAATTGGGATATTTGAAAGAAGATAAGATGTGAAGTTGTGAGGGGCATATAACATACCATGGTACCTCGGGTTACAGACGCTTCAGGTTACAGACTCCGCTAATCCATAAAAAGTACCTCGGATTAAGAACTTTGCTTCAGGATGAGAACAGAAATCGCACGATGGCGGCGCGGCAGCAGCGGGAGGCCCCATTAGCTAAAGTGGTACCTCAGGTTGAGAACAGTTTCAGGTTATGAACGGACCTCTGGAACAAATTAAGTTTGTAACCCGAGGTACCACTGTACTTGGGTACCTTATTTCTTCAAATCCTGAGTACACCAGACCTGGCCCTAATAGAATACTATGTGTGTAAAACCTTATTCCATTTCATCAAATAATTTCACTTTATTCTTTTCTTCTCCCATAACCGCACTAAGGGGAAAGAACATGTTCGGTTTCTAGCAGTTCTATCCTGGAGGAGATTTGCAACCCATGTGCTAATTCATTAACTCTCATTTTCTTCTCATGATATCGATGGAGAATGTCAGAAATGTCACTTCTTAAAGAGACTGATCCCCTTTAATGGTTATTTAGTTGCCCACATGGTGCTGGATCAGCAGCAGGAGAACGTCTAGGGAAATGAACAAAAGCAAACGGCAAAAAAGGAACTTTGGGAAAAGGGGAAATCAAGAGTGAAAACAAATTACACTATAAGTGATAGGCATTGACCTGATAATGTACATCTCTTGTGGAAACCAATCTAAAAGCTCTGCGACTAAGCGGGATGCCCAGTGCCAGGCTGCAAATGCTTTCAGGAAAGCGTGAGAAGGAGAGAAGAAAACGTGATCTAGAAATGACAGGAGCTCTGAGAGGGAAGCAAAACACGTTTTAGGTGCTCCAGTTGTCATTTTCATTAATGCACATGGTTACTGTGATTCTTACCAGTGGATTTCACTTACAGGCCAATCTGAATGCTTGTTACAGCACAAGGCAGAAGGTTGTTCTCCTAGGCAAGCTGGCACACAGCCCTCAATCTCTGCTCCTTTTAAACCCTACAGGAGACACTCCTGTTGGGTTGGGGTTTGCATGTGGCAGCAAGAGCACTTACCCTATGTGCAGCTATGGTGGAAAGCAAATGGGCATCACAGATAACATACCCTCCGTTATGTACTGAAGTTCTCACCCTGGCCAGCAGGGGATACTGTAGATAGTTATGCAAATGAAGGATCGAAAGTGATGTTCAGTGATTGGATAGTTTGTATGCAAATGAAGGATCAAAAGTGACGTTCAGTGATTGGATAGTTTTAGAAAATGGCAACAGTTACATTGTTCTGGAGCTCTATATAAGCAGGCTGACTGAGCTCCTCAGTTAGTTCTGTTCCAGCTTACAAATAAAGAGCTGCTTTGGAAGAATCGCTGTGTCGTCTGATATGTTTGCCCACAACTTAACACCCTCCAACATTTCTCCAATGAAAATAGGGACATCCTTTTCCATAATAGTTAAAAGAATAGCCAAGACTTACAAGGAAGCTGATATAAGTAAAAAAAAAGAGGCCGCCAGAGCACAATTTCTTTTCTCATCGTGAAGCAAAGTTCTTAACCCAAGGTAATATTTCTGGGTTAGCGGAGTCTGTAACCTGAAGCATATGTAACCTGAAGCATATGTAACCCGAGGTACCACTGTATAAGATAAAAAAAAACCAAATGAAATAAAACCTTAAGTTAGAGCTTAATAATTACAGTGTTACATCGGGTTACATACGCTTCAGGTTACATACACTTCAGGTTACAGACTCCGCTAACCAGGAAGTAGTACCTCAGGTTGAGAAGTGTACCTCAGGATGAGAACAAAAATCATGCTCCAGTGGTGCAGCGGCAGCAGGAGGCCCCCTTAGCTAAAGTGGTGCTTCTGGTTAAGAACAGTTTCAGGTTAAGAACGGACCTCCAGAATGAATTAAGTACTTAATCCGAGGTACCACTGTAGGTAGATAATGATCTGTTGCATTCTGTGCCAGTCTCTCCCCATATGGGTGGTGCTCTCACATTATGACAGTTTATGTGCACAATACGGACATCAATAAGCACAGTTTTCTAGCAACCCAGAGAGAGCATGATCCCAGCAAATTTAGGAACTCTAGGGACAGTTTAAGCACACGTCAAATATCATGTTGGAATGGATGGCACTTGAGTACTGTCTTTTTACTGGGTTATGCCCATTGTTTGTAAAGCAGCAAAAACCTCAATATCATGGCTGCTCTGAGTTTCATGAACATGAGTCGGAAGCATTTCTGGAAGCTCATTTTCAGCTCCTACTGTGCAGGTATTTTTTTAGGAGGCAAATTGTGTCCCCCCACCTCCCAATTCAACAGGACCAAGGGAAATAAAGCAAATTGTCCATCATCTGGCATGACTCACTCAGCAGAGGAAGAAATGAAAATTACTGTCACATTAAATGTCAAATCTGTTTGAAACCCTGGTGATCACTTCCAAATAACTTGACAGCTATGATCAGCTTATTCTGTAAAAGCCATGGTAACCAGCTGACCACACTAATCTTGAGCCTAGATCCTCAGTATCTGAATAATGATGTTAAATGAATAGAAACTGAAAGGAAGAACTAATGATTCTAATAATACAAAATAGGATAAATTGTAGCATTAGATGAGTGATAGTGCGAAAACCACAAACAGTATATATATATATTATTCTGACATTTCTCTGTTGCTCACACTCTGTCAGGACCAAGACAGAGGGGTATGCTTAGTTCTGAGTTTGCACGCAAAATAAGGCTGAGATCCTTTCCCAATGGGCAGGTGAACACACTTCTGAATTTTATAACCACATAACACTTGGTATTTGTAACCCATGCATTCTAAGATATAAAAGGTAAAGGTAAAGGTGAAGGACCCCTGACAGTTAAGTCCAGTCACAGACGACTCTAGGGTTGCAGTGCTGCTCTCGCTTTACAGGCCGAGGGAGCCGGCATTTGTCTGCAGACAGTTTTTCTGGGTCATGTGGCCAGCATGACTAAGCTGCTTCTGGTGCAATGGAACACCAAAACCAGAGCAGTGCACGGAAACACTGTTTACCTTCCCGCAAGAGTGGTACCTATTTATCTACTTGCACTTTTTGGCGTGCTTTCGAACTGCTAGGTTGGCAGGAGCTGGGACCGAGCAACGGGAGCTCACCTCATCACAGATTCGAACTGCTGACCTTCTGATTAGCAAGGCCAAGAGGCTCAGTGGTTTAGACCACAGCGCCACCCACATCAGATAAATCCTCCTGCCCCTGTGGCTTTTAAATGCATATATGTATTGGGGGAGGCAGGCTTTCAACTTTTGTAGGCTCATTACTTTTGTGGCTCTGGCTATCAAGAAGAGCACAGATGTGCTTAAATTTCTCAGATGCTTTGCTACTGAAAAAAACACCACTTTCCATTTCAGCGTAGGCAAAACATGCTGGTAGTCTAGAAAAGTGATGAGAGCCCTTATCACTCTTTGGGTTTTCTTGAAACCTTCTCAGGTGCTTCACCTAAGGAAGAGATCCAGACTTTGTGTTATGGGAAATTATGACCCTTATTGAGTGGGTGGTGAAAATAGCATTGAAACAGACCGGAGAAAGGAAGCAAATCTGAAAACAGTGACTTCTTTCAAAGGCAGGTACTGAATGGAAAACCAAAGCTATTTGAAGAGCCCCATGACTTAATGAAAATACATAGGACATAAGAATTATTAATACCTTTTTGCTTCAGACTATCTTCCTTTTGTTAGAGGTTCATTGTGACTACATAATTTTACACAATTCATATTGAAGGTCAGTATGAAGAACAGGTCGGAACAAGGGCAGGTAATCCATTAGGACACTCAACACTCCGACGACAGTCAAAGAAAAATAAGTTGCCTATAGCAACTGATTGCTCTTCTTTGGCCTTTTCTTTAAATCATCCTGAAATTTGATTTTGTGCTAAAGTTTCACCCCAGAATTTAGTTTCAACAGCAGGCTTAGAGCAATGAACAGCCAAGATGGCGGCCTGCACTTGGCCACTCCAGGAATGGTCTGGGCACAGCCCCCAAGGCCCTGATTGGCCTTGTGGGCACTGCCCACCCACATGAGAGGTCATTGTATCCAGAGGTGGGTGGCACCAGGTGACCATTCCCTCCCCTGCTGCACCGGAAGATAGTGGCCTCCATGGTGTGGTGTGGTGGTTAAGAGCAGTATACTCGTAATCTGGTGAACTGGGTTTGCATCTCCACTCCTCCACATGCAGCTGCTGGGTGACCTTGGGCTAGTCACACTTCTTTGAAGTCTCTCAGGCTCACTCACCTCACAAAGTGTTGTGGGGGAGGAAGGAAAAGGAGAATGTTAGCCGCTTTGAGACTCCTTTGGGTAGTGATAAAGTGGGATATCAAATCCAAACTCCTCCTACTCCTCCTCCTCCTCTTCTTCTTCTTCTTCTTCATGGACCGACTGCAGCCTTGTCATGCAGCAAACATCGCCCACCCAGAGCCCCAGGTGAGCAGTTATTCTGAGAAACATGAAGTCACGATCAAAGATCTCTCTCTCTCTCTCTCTCTCTCTCTCCAAGAGTTTAATGCTTCCAGTACGGTCTTGCAGGTCTCTGGTAAGGATAGTCATTCACTGTACAATGTAGAGTCAACTTAGTAAATAACCTTTTATTATTGTAGCTGAACTAAAAAAAAAAGATTAAGCCTCCTTTTAAAATGTTCTGTTAGGCATGCCTGCGTAACTTAGCTTGTGTGACAGCTGGGGTGAATCTGGGAATAGCATCACAAATATCCTTTTGTTTAATTACTCGACACGACAATTTCAAGTTTATCTAATTATAACCAAGGTTTAATAAAACAACAGGTCGCGAAATTGTTTTTAAATTAGTCTCAGGGAAGTTCACTAAATTAGCTGCAATGAACTGTAGATTCCTAAAGTGTTAATAGCATATAAAAATGACACCAGGATCCTTTGCACTTTCAAAATATTTGCTCTATAGTTAGGCTTAACTCAATACTTTCCTTGATTTGGAGGCCAATCACTTGTCCTTTTTGAAATATCCTGCTGACATGGAAATGAATTGATACCCTCCTGACACAAGCACCCACTGTCTGAGTCTCAGTTGGCAGAACGAGGAAATAAAAATTGCTTAAAGACCTTTGCTGGTTGCCTTGGGATCTGAAAGAATACTTGTTCCTTCCAACACGGACCTGTCAGTGCATTGAAGTGAGCTAGTCTAGTTCTCCTCCTACCACCTGAGGTGAGATGGATGGTGACAAGGACATGGCCTTTTTGGTGACGGCACATCTTTGTAGCAACCCCACTCAAGAGAGACTCAGTTGGCACTACCTTGCTATCTTTACATCAGTACAGAAGAGCTGTCTTGTTGTTCTCCCAGAACTTCCAAACTCTGAGCTTTAAACAAATCCTCTCTTGCCTGTATAGGTTCTCATGTTATATTGCAGGACTGTCACATTTGGAAACCTGAGAAACTGCTCTGGGCACCACATACATAACCACACATATATTATTCACCTCACTCCTGATAATTATGAATTTAACAGCTTGGAAATGCATCCCCCCCCCCAAAAAAAAAAAACACCCCATGCAGACAGCTATTAAGAAAATAGAAATATTGCATTATTCAAAGTTTCTTTTTGGTATTAGTTTGGGAGACTGTTTTTTTTTTAAATATTTATTTATTTATAGGTAATTGCTTGGTTTGTCACACGGTGTTAGGCAAAGTACGGTTCTCCATGAGAAACACATCTGCTAAATCCCTTTACTGTTATATAGAACTCAGCTGATCCTTAGCTCAGCAGATGAAATCTGCAACACTAAAATGCTTTGCTTCCTAAGGGAAGAACAAATCTGCTTTGAGAATAGGGACAGACCTGCCAGAATATAGCAAGCTTTGAGGAAATCACTCGGACTAACTTTGCGAGTGGACATCCCAAAGAACTGGCTGTAGTTTTAAAATTACATTTTTTAAAAAACTGGAGCAAAAATGTCAATTTATTTGGACAAGCTGGGATCTAATATACTATTTAAAGCCCTTGATCCTAAGTTCGAGTTGAGTCAATATACATTCCATTGATATCAATGGGCATTTCGATTAGATATTTCTCATTTTATCTTGTGTCTTTCTACAAGATGTTCAAGGTGGATTGTAGTTGTTGTTTAGTCGTTTAGTCGTGTCTGACTCTTCGTGACCCCATGGCCCAGAGCACGCCAGGCACTTCTGTCTTCCACTGCCTCCCGCAGTTTAGTCAAACTCATGCTGGTAGCTTCAAGAACACTGTCCAACCATCTCGTCCTCTGTCGTCCCCTTCTCCTTGTGCCCTCCATCTTTCCCAACATCAGGGTCTTTTCAAGGTGGATTAACAAGCGCTAATAAGAGCAAAACAGCTGAACGCATAAAAGCACCATCGTATGTATGTTTACTTAGAAGGTAAGCTTTGTGTTCAATGTGACGTATATCTCAAGACGTATATGATTGTGCTCTGAAAGCTACAATTCCATGCACAGCCACTGAGGAGTAAGCCCTGCAAAACTCAGTAAGACATAGACTGATTCACACATGCAAGTACACCACACACTAGCATCACATCAAACATGTGAACAAGACCACCTTCACTGGCCTTTCCTCCACTGTTGCATCTGCTGTTCTGAAGAAGGGAGCTTGACTCCCTGAGGAGTCAGAACTGTGATCATGTCGGGTTCTCAGTCATGTGGAGAGCCTGTTCACTTTGAGGATGGCTTCTTCTTTGAGATCTTCCCCTGAACACATCAGTGACATAGAGAGTGGGACTGAAGGAGGACGGGACAGCTGGGAGTGGGATGCCAGATAGGACCTAAGAGACAATAAACTCTGATTGTCATGTGTGAATGCGCCACCACTGGTTGCCATGGACTGGCTGGATGAAGGGAAGTGGTGGGAGACACCAGCTGGGGAACTCCCAAGGGAAGAAGGCTCAGAGCCCAGGGACTGGTGGTTGGACAACAGCGAGTGGTCAGAGGGAGCAGACTGGGAGAAGGACGTGTCAGAATGGATGCAAAATATTGTGTTTCAGTGTGCAAACCCTGGAGCCAAGATGAACCACTGAGCTATATGATATTTATTGACTGTATTTCAGGCATAAATGTGGTACGTGTGTGTGTGTGTGGAAGGGTGATATTATATGCATGTTGGTTTTATATTTTATTCCTAGCGCAGCAATGCCTGCAGTATTTTACCCTGAGAGAAGACACAATATTGTTTCCTGTGCTGTGAATTGATTTAAATCCCTAGCATTTACTAAACATATGAAAATGTGAAAAGATATACATTCGGAAGGAATTTCAGGGAGTTCACAAAATAATTTAAACAACTTCCACCCACTGGAAAATGAAATTCATTTTGTAGTGTGACGTGGCGGAGAAATTGTACCTTCTCTTGTGCTCATTTTGGAAGATAAAAAATAAATGCATGTTTTTACATGATTTAGTAACTGAACAGAGCAGGAATGGCCTCTCTTAACCAACAGAACCTTTCAGTATTTATTTTTACAATATATCTAGTTAGAAATAGGGAGGCTATAAATTGGGGCTAGCTAACCTAGTGCCCTCCACATGTTGGGCTTCAATTTCCTGTAGCAATTTTAATATGTTAAAGATCCTTCAGCAGTTCAATGACATCACAGAAGCTCAGGCAATAAAGAGAGCAGCATAGTTGCACAGTCAATATCTAAGGGAGGGTCTCATGTGCAAAAAAAAAAAATTGCTTGCTTCAAATCTATTTCTATACATTATATATATATAAACTGATGTTGTTTTTGTTCCTGAGCTTTTTCTGCATTTCATTCCTAATCTGCACTTCCCCAGCAAAACTTGACACTAATGAAATTTTTCTACATCCATCCTTAAAAATAGTACAAAGGGAGAGCTTTTCCCTTTGAAAATGTACAGCTTACTTCCAAATGACTGGAAGCAGAGATCCTTTAACTCAGGGGGAAGTCAGAAAATATGCAAATAGCTTCTTTAAATTCCTCTCTTGTAAGGTAGGTTGTTCGTGTCAGGATGACCTTGTACCTTGAAAGAAATTATACAGGAAGAAGGTGTTAAGTTTCAGATAATTTCAATTCCAAACATCTCAGGGTGCATGAAAGTACTGTAGCTGTTCAGTTATTAATTTTATGCACAGGTCATAGTAAAGGGGGAGGAAGGATCAAATAGATTATAGCAGATATTAAAATGCTCTCAGGTGTCCTTTTTGGGGGGGAAAGATTTATAACTAACAGCTTAATTTATATAAGCACTAAGAGATAAAAATCAAAAAAAGTATGCTTATCCAATGGATAAAAAGGCTTTCTAAAAAAAATAAAAATCTGTGTGACATTGAGGGTGGGCATTAAGTAGTGGTTAAGAGCATGAGCAATGAGTTGGATCTCCCCTGTTAAAATTACAGCTTTTCCAAGAACTCATGAAATCCTAGCCTATATCACATGGCTGATAGAGGGTCAGTTCACCCATTCATTACTTTAATATTCTTTACTATTTGCTTGTGGTATCAGAAGGTATTCATTTGCAATAATCAAGCCTTATAGGCTATTCTCATGATAATAGATTAAACAGGCACAAACACGGAGAGGAAGTTTTTATTATTATTAATTCAGCAAGTCTGCCTAGACACTGAATGTAGTTATGTGCCTTTGTTTTATAGGGTTTGATTATTTTATCTACATTTTATTATGTATACCACAGAGATTTTTCTGATTAGGCTGTATGTACATTTTTCTAACTCCTTCATGGATCACTGCCTTGTCGTGGCGAAGGGGCTAGAATAACTCAGAGAAGCTATGAGCTATGCCGTGCAGGGCCACCCAAGACGGACAGGTCATAGTAGAGAGTTTTGACCAAACATGCACCTGGAGTAGGAACTGGCAAGCCACTCCAGTATCCCTGCCAAGAAAACTCCATGGACAAAGACAACAGGCATATAAAAGGAATGCCTGGCATGCTCTGGCCCATGGGGTCACGAAGAGTCGGGCACGACTAAATGACTAAATAACAACACTTTTCTAAATAAATGAATATCAATAAAATGGCAACTATCTTTATTGTTAGGATCTAGACTAACTATGTCAGGGCTGCTTGAGCCCTTGCAGGCTTCTAATTACCCCTTAAATCAGGTGTGAGGAATATGTGTCCACATTGATGTTGTTGGACTACCAGTTCCATGAGCCCAGACAGTATGGCTGATAGTCCAACGATGGCTGGAAGCCCATGGGCTTCCCATCCCTGTCATAATGAGGCCACCATTTTAGTCTCCCCAAAATACAGTGCTACATGCCTTCCATTGTTCCTTAGTATGGTAGATTTCTAAAACAAACAAACATGGCAGCTGCCACAACAACTTGACCCCAGCTATAGTTTTTACACACGATGTCACAGAATGACTGAACTTCTAGGTCATTTCATTTTGGCCACAACCATAACCACCTTGAATGGAGGCCTAGTGAGCATCACCATCATTATTGGACACTAGTAGGCACCACCAGTAACAGCTCCAGCTACTGGATAATATTATCAGGCCTGGGCATGGAAATTGAGCTGTTAGAGTCTCTCAAAACTATAGGTACAGTGTATCTCTAGTGCTTCCTTACAAAGCTCTTCCCCATTGTGTTGCTCCACTCAGAAGCTTCTTAGAATATTTATCTGTGTATCAGCAGCCACCAAACTGGCGCAGGATTAAGGTGAGACGCTGCAGGCAGATTAGTGGATACTCATTGTAATATGATTTTAGACATTACTTGCAACACTTAGCAATTCTGGTTGAGGAAATGGTCTGAGGATTCAGGAAAAATAGTGTATGCTGGTATAGTGTGTCCTCCCTAAAAGAGTATTGCGGTATTGCGGTGAGACCTGGAGACTGACCTCTTGGTTGTGGGTGGGTATATTGGATTGGTAGGTCCCTCGTTGCTGGGTTTAATCTGGCCAATGGGGAGCTGTCTAAACAGGCCGAGGGACCCATGCACATGACCCAGAGCTTCCTCTTTCAGCTCGTGCATCGGAATACCCGCCCACCTCTTCCTATATTTAGGGCATTTTGCGATTGACCTTGCTATGCCATCGTGTGTCATCTGTCATTGGGACAGGGGCACGGCAGGAATTTTCCACACTTGGCTGATTGGCTGTTGCCATTTAGGTTTCACCTGCCATGTAGCAAATCATCACAACTTATAAGGTTGTAGATAGGCACTGGTTCTTGTGATAGGGATGGGAGAACGGTCTCGCCATCCCTATGTGAAGGGTATTCTGTTAAATGAATCCAGGAACTCAACTTGGTTTGGTTAACCCCCAAGAGGGGATTGTGCCCGTGCCTGAGTCCAGGGGAGCATCTGGGGAGTGGACATAGTCCGTTCCCGGGCTTTCTACCTACCTCAGGTGTTCACCCTTGGCTGATCTATGATAGAGCTCTGGGTCAGCGCTACCTGCAAGGGTGCAGGGAGCTAGTCGAACCAGAGCCTATGCAACCACTCACTTTCTGTAATAAATAAAGTTGTGGTCTAAATTCTGCCAAAAACCGAAACTAAAATTTGAGTCAAATGTGTGTTTATTTAGGGTGCAGATCTCTGGGTCTGAACATGCAAAAATATTAAAAGTACTCTCTCTCTCTCTCTTTACACACACACACAGTGCAATTATGTAGTCTATGGTATTTCCAGCATAGAAAAAATCATTTGTCTGCTTGAAAGATTACTTTTCTTTTTAACAACAACCACAAACTTGTATGTTTCCCTGTACTTTTTGTTGCCTCCGCTTTAGGCTGCTTCCATCCTGACCACTTCAAATGTCATGAAGATCTACTTTGAAAAGGTCAACATGCCATCATGACATTTCCTTATGTACTGTTATCAGGATTTTAAAAGGGACCAAAAATCCCTCTACTCTCAAAGACCACAAGTCAGCCCTCACTCTTTTAAAAAAACAAACTATGAGTAGCAAGAGAGAGGGGAGACTGTCCAAGTATTTCAGTTGGGCAGTTGAGAGAAAAGCGGTCTTCACTACTTTCCTGGGACTGGGGGAAGAACATTGGAAAGAGGGCAAGCAATATAACACGTTTCAACCTTTCCAAAGATTGTTCAATGCCTACATTTTTTTTTAAAGGGGACTTTCTAAAGTTGATTTGGCCTGAGGTGGAATCAGGGATGGCCCAGAAATTGGATTCAATTTGCATTTAAAGTCAAATCTGCTTGATCTGTACTTAGGCGAACAATAGGCAAAATTTACCTTTCTCGGAATTTTGAGATGCAGTTCTCCAGCCAATTAATGTATACAGAAATGCATATACTAAGGTAAAGTGGACTTACAAAATGCATAATCAGTGGAAATAGCATATAATTTTGTTTGAAATAAAACTCCACTGGTCTGCTCTACTGTCTGAGTGAACATGAAGGTCTGTGTTGATCCCTGGAATCCTAAATGCTGTGAGTGAGACTAGGCTGGAAGCGGAGGGAGTGGAGTAAAATTGCTACCTGTTGTGAACAGGAGGAGGCAGGGAAGGCACTGAACAGTTCTGTAGATAGAAAAACAAAGCCTATAATAACTACATTGCACTATTGGTATCTGAAGGAGTGTGCATGCACACGAAAGCTCATACCAGCACAATCTTAGTTGGTCCATAAAGTGCTACTGGACAATTTTTTATTTATTTTAATTTTTAATTTTTAATTACATTGCACTATGTACAAAAGGTATGCATTGCATTGTGCTCATGTTGTGTGCATTTAATACAGTTGTAATCATTGGTAAAACAAAATGCATATTTTAATGAGACTGAGAGGGGGGGAAACTTGAATCAAGCAGTTCAAGGACTGAGATGGGAATTACATGAAACTCCATGCAGATTAGAATCACATAAAGATTTTTGTACACTGAGGATGGACAAAAGTGATAGACAACAGGGGTGGAGCCATAACTTAATTACACAACTAATTAGGTAAGCTGAATAAGGACTGAGCCAGTGTGGTGTAGTGGTTAAGAGCGGTAGTCACGTAATCTGGGAAACCGGGTTCGTGTCTCCGCTCCTCCACATGCAGCTGCTGGGTGACCTTGGGCTAGTCTCACTTCTCTGAAGTCTCTCAGCCCCACTCACCTCACAGAGTGTTTGTTGTGGGGGAGGAAGGGAAAGGAGAATGCTAGCCGCTTTGAGACTCCTGAAGGGGAGTGAAAGGCGGGATATCAAATCCAAACTCTTCTTCTTCTTCTTATGTAAGTTATGTTATTTTGCCACAGTAAATAGAATAACATAGTTTCTCACACATGACAAACTGCAGCAGAGTGGAAACAGTTCTGCATAAGACAAATACAGGGCAGAATGGAAGACGATGCTTCCAGGTATGGAAAGTTTATCATCTCTTGATAAAAGTTGTTTAAAGTTGGGATTTTGTTTTTGTATCCCTTTCTCTCTTTTTTATAATTGTTATTTATTGGGTTGTGTTTTTTAAAAGAAGCAACTTTATTTCATTTAAGCACTTCCTCAGATCCAGTGGACATTACTGGGAGGAGAACAAAGAGGAGAAGAGATGGGGAGAAACTTGTAGCCTTAAGAAGTTGTTAGAGTCAAGATGAAATAATAAAAAGGAGTAATCTGCAACCTTTCTTCCCTCGCCTGATGCTGAGCTTCAGAATAGAAAACTTCAACGAAGTAAAAAGCTCTTGAGGCAAAGTTTACCTGTGGTAGAAAAAAATAAAACCCGAACACAGCAAAGGAAACAGTAATCACTCTATTGTATTCCAGAATGTTCGGCACAGAATCTTTTTGTGTCCATGTGGAATGACCTCATTAAAGCACTTGACTCTGCTTCCTCTTTGCTGCATCAATATATTGTATTCTTTGGTGACTGTTAAGAGAGATGGGTGAAAAGACTGAAGGGGAGAAGGGGTAGAACCAATTAATGAAGAAAGATGAGCTGGAGGTTGAAAAGCAAGCTTTTTCTTGTTGTGTGGTATTCCTCATCTGAAAAGAAAACTTTGTATGGTTGTTGTTGTTTTTTTAAATAAACTTTTCCATATGAGTCTCATGAAGTACTATGCTGCAAATTTCTCCTGTATCTTTTCTCCAAAAATCACATTCCACCTAAGTTCTGGTTTTATGGCTAATTTTAATTGATTTTATGCTGTATTCCTATTGTATCTCTCTTGTCTTCTTGTTGTACACTGCTCAGACACTATGGCATTATGCAGTGTATAGCTCAGTTGGTTAGAGCATGATACTGCTAATGCCAAGGTTGCAGGTTTGATCCCCATATGGGACAGTTGCATATTTACATGATCCTCAGGGTTGCTTCCAACTCTATGAGTCTATGAAATAAACAGCAGTCAATGAGAGGCAAAGTGCATTCAAAAAATTGTCAAGTGGGGTTTCTTTAATGAGATTTCCATAAATGAGGTGTTTGGTATTCCTTTTGTTTACCTTAAAAAAGTGAGTGTTTTGTGAATTTGCTTCCTTTCCTTCTTCAATTCTTCTCTTCAGTGGTCTGCAGCCTTCCCGGGTGTCCACAGTTACAGGACAGCCGAGCTGAGGACATCATGAGGTTTTGAGGAAGCGTGAGCTAGGAAGGGTGCAGACCATGAAGAGGTGATTGTACAATGGAAGAGGAGACACTCTTGCCTCTCAGATACATTGTAAGTAACCTAAGTGCAAAACAAAAATATGAAAGAATTCCCGAAGTGTCTTGAGAGATAGACAGAAAAATCCCACAACCTTTTTCCCTCATGATGTGAAAACAAGAAATTTGAGGACAGAATACAGCGTAGCATTAGTATAATAGAACTTGTAGCACAACCCTACATTTCATTTTACAATGTCTTTTGTCCACCAGATAATTTTATGTTAGTGCTACTCAAACTTCTGGCTTCCCTTGAAATCTCTTAGTCATTTTATTGGGCCATGCAACCTCCAAATCCACCTCAACATTTTGCTTTTAGATGAAATTTCATGGCAATTCTACCAAAGGGACTACAGTGGTACCTCGGGTTAAGTATTTAATTCGTTCCGGAGGTCCGTACTTAACCTGAAACTGTTCTTAACCTGAAGCACCACTTTAGCTAATGGGGCCTCCTGCTGCTGCTGCACCGCCGGAGCAAAATTTCAGTTCTTAACCTGAAGCAATATTTCTGGGTTAGCGGAGTCTGTAACCTGAAGCGTATGTAATCTGAAGCGTATGTAACTCGAGGTACCACTGTATGTATATTTCTTTATACACCGTGTATGTGTGTGTGTGTGTGTGTGTATTTCTGCACCCTCGTTGAGATCAGCTTGATCAAATGACTCACTATACATTTAAAGCACATGACTTCCCCCAAAGGATCCAGGCAACTGTAGTTTATTCTTCACAAAGATAGGATTTCCAGCGCCATTAACAAACTAAGCTTCCCAGGATTCTTTGGAGTTTGCCCTATGTAAATAAAAAACAATTATCCTGCTGACAGAGTTGGGTCAAGGTACATTGAGGCTAACCAAATTTAGTGGAAGCTGTTAGATTTAACTAGCAGTTGTTACCTTTCTGCCTTATCGCTAGACAGATTTAGAGCCCTATAAAAATTTACACGGGTGGGATGCTGCTGTCACACTGACTGGAACTGAGATGATTCACTCTAGGAGAAGCTCTAGCAGCAGCAAACATATTAGCATCTTGCAGTCAAACTGTTGAAGAAGTTCAATTGCAAATATGAAAAGAAAGAAAGTAACTCACCAAGAAATAGTTAAAAGAAAATATTCTGCACAAAATGGTTGTCATATATGACGTAATATGTATAAAATTCACAAACGAAACATAATGAGCTAATGTTATTTCTACTTCTCCATTATATCTGCAGGTGTGGCAACGGATGTGCTGGGCCATTGTCTTGTCGTGGTTATAAACTGGATGAGATTCAACAAACTGAAGCCCAATCTAGACAAAACTGAGGCACTGTTAGTGGGTGGTTCTAGACCAGATGGATGGGATGTGGTCTGCTCACACAGCCAGTGTGGTGTAGTGGTTAAGATCGGTGGACTCGTAATCTGGGGAACCGGGTTCGCGTCTCCGCTCCTCCACATGCAGCTGCTGGGTGACCTTGGGCTAGTCACACTTCTCTGAAGTCTCTCAGCCCCACTCACCTCACAGAGTGTTTGTTGTGGGGGAGGAAGGGAAAGGAGAATGTTAGCCGCTTTGAGACTCCTTCGCATAGTGATAAAGTGGGATATCAAATCGAAACTCTTCTTCTTGATAGAGTTACACTCCCTATGACATAACCTCCAACATTTCTCCAATGAAAATATGGGTGCCCTATTCAACAACAACAACAATTTTACTATTTATACCCCACTAATCTGACTGGGAAGCCCCAGCATCAGTGCCAGATTTATGTATAAACCAAACAAGCTATAGCTTAGGGCCCCACTCTCTTGGGTGCCCCTAAAAAATTTTAAAGGAAAAAACCCTGGATGCACATTTCCAAAATATAAGATAAAAAAGCAAATAAAATAAAACCTACATACAGCAAGAGTATTTTGTGTTGTGTAGGCTCCTATGATGTAAGTAATGGTAATGATTAATGGGTACTGATGTAAGCCTGCTGGCCTACTTTCTAAAATATCTCTGGTTTGCTCATTTCTATATATAGGATGCCTACAATCTGCATGTGCAAATGACATTAGATACCTATTAGGTCCATAAATTACCATATAGCATTTATCCAATACAAAAAATGGCGACAATTTGGTGTTGATGAAGGACAGCTGGGCATATAAAGGGCCCCATTACCTTCAGTAGCTTAGGGCCTCATCAAACCTAAGTCTGGCCCTGCCCAGCTTCCAATATACAGTGGACCCTCTAGTTACGTACCGCTCTGGATATGTAACATTAGGGTTAAGAACATTTCGCTGTGCGTGCATCCGCAGAAGCGCTCAATCGTGCTGCGCATGTGCACAGAAGCGACGCCTCTGCCTACAGATTTTCAGGCTGTGGATGGACCCCCGGAATGAATTTAATTCGTATCTGGAGGGTCCATTGTATATAAAAACATTAAACATAAAAAAACCCTTCCCTATACAGGGCTGCCTTCAGATGGCTCACAAATCAGATAACTCCAAACCCTCCAATGTTTCTCTGATGAAAATAGGGACATTCTAAGGAAAAGGGACACGGGTGGCGCTGTGGGTTAAACCACAGAGCCTAGGACTTGCCAGTCAGAAGGTCGGTGGTTTGAATCCCCATGACGGGGTGAGCTCCCATTGCTCGGTCCCTGCTCCTGCCAACCTAGCAGTTCGAAAGCACGTCAAAGTGCAAGTAGATAAATAGGTACCGCTCTGGCAGGAAGGTAAATGGCGTTTCTGTGCACTGCTCTGGTTTGCCAGAAGCGGCTTAGTCATGCTGGCCACATGACCCGGAAGCTGTACGCCGGCTCCCTCGGCCAATAAAGCGAGATGAGCACTGCAACCCCAGAGTCGGTCATGGCTGGAGCTAATGGTCAGGGGTCCCTTTACCATTTCCCTTTAAGGAAAAGCAGAACATTCTGGGACCGCAAAACGGGGGTGGCTTCTGTAAACCCAGAACTGACCCTAGAAAATAGGGACCCTTGGAGCGTCTGCTATGAAGGAGCAGATACGTAGTTTGGGAGGGGTTACTCGTGGATCCTTTGCTGTCGCTTGAGGTTCATGTGGTTTTGGTGGCACAGAGTGCCTTCTATCAGCTTCGGCTGGTGGCCCAGCTACACCCCATCAATACAGTGATAGCCTAATGTCTATGCTCTTTGTGGTTATATTATTCCAGCGGGGGATGATTTTGAAGAGGGCTCTGAAACTTCACCTGGTGCAGAATTCAGCAGCCATGTTGCTCACAGGGGCAAGACAGTTTGAGTATATATAACGCTGATCCTGGCTCGACTGCGCTGACTGCCAGTTAGTTTCTGGGCCCAATTCGAAGTGCTGGTTTGAATTGGCTTGGGACCCCAATAACTCAAGGTACACCTCTCCCCACAAGAATGGGCCTTTTATGTGATGGCTCCCTGTTTGTGGAATGCTCTCCCCAGGGAGGCGTGCCTGCCACTTTCATTACATAGCTTTAGGAGCCAGACGAAAACTTTCCTCTTCAACCAGGCCTTGGGCTGATTAAACAATCGATGGCTTTTTAAATGTGTCTGTGGGAAGGGGGTTACAGTGGTACCTCGGGTTAAGTACTTAATTCATTCCGGAGGTCCGTACTTAACCTGAAACTGTTCTTAACCTGAAGCACCACTTTAGCTAATGGGGCCTCCTGCTGCTGCCGCGCCACCGGAGCACGATTTCTGTTCTCATCCTGAAGCAAAGTTCTTAACCTGAAGCACTATTTCTGGGTTAGCGGAGTCTGTAACCTGAAGCGTATGTAACCTGAAGCGTATGTAACCCGAGGTACCACTGTATTGGTTTGTTTTTGTTTTATTATGTATTTTGTGTTTGCATTTTGCATTTTTATGTTGTGATCCACCCTGTGCTCTTTGGAGGAAGGGAATAATAATAATAATAATAAATAATAATAATAATAATAATAATAATAATAATAATAATAATAATATACTCCATGGTATATTTATTTTTGTCGATTTACTGTTGACAGTTCAATATATCTCATAAATATTACCTACCTTTTTTTAATTACTATCTGCATTTTCTGAGATTTATTTTCTCACTTTTTGGTGGGGTCATTTATCTGGTTATTTTGAGAACCAGAGTGCTTCCCCCATTGCTCCGAAAGGTGTCATCATATATATAATATTCTGAAATTATTGAATTGGGTCAGGTTAATTTAATTTGTGTTAGGCTCTAAAGGTTGAGATTATCCAGCGGGTTTACAAATAAATCACAGATCAGCTGTATGTGATGTTATCTGGCCTTATTTTCTAAATGAACCAGTTTTGGTGGATTAAAAGGACATACTAATGAAAATGACTGCAGATTAAACAGGAAGAGCTAGGGCAGGCCGTATAGGTAAAGGAAGCTGGCATTCAGAAATGACTTATCTTTGCGGAGCCTGGAAAAAATTTAATTAAATCGATGTGCCAACCCATCTGATATTCAAGAAAATTAGTGTACTAAAAAAGTACTGTGCTGAGCTGATCTTGATGATTTTCCACTTCTCTTTTCCCCCATTGCTTCACAGAGAAATAAAATTAAATTCTCCCATATTCCTCCTCTTGCCAATGTATTTAATATGGGACCTCAGTGATATAAGAAACTGCAGAACATAGTTTAGCAATTTATCCCCACCCCCACCGCCTATCCTTTAACCAAACTATGAAAAATGTTTGTGCCCTAAAATCCCACAAGTCAGACATAGGGACAATCAACTTTAGTTGCACCTTATCTTCATGGTCTCCCACGCTCCCTATTAATTACTTAGCAATTTGTTTGTTTGAGTTGCTTCGGTTATGCACAATGGTTGTGTTCCAGCATTGCACAACCACAAGTATGGATCAGCACAACTACTATGAAAGGTGGGGTTTTTGTTTCCTTCAGAGATGTGGGTGGCACTGTGGTCTAAACCACTGAGCCTCTTGGGCTTGCCGATCAGAAGGTTGGTGGTTCGAATCTGCAGAACGGGGTGAGCTTCCGTTGCTCTGTCCCAGCTGCTGCCTACCTAGCAGTTCGAAAGCACGCCAGTGCAAGTAGATAAATAGGTACCGCTGTGGCGGGAAGGTAAATGGCGTTTCCGTGAGCTCTGGTTTCCGTCACAGTGTTCTGTTGTGCCAGAGGCAGTTTAGTCATGCTGGCCACATGACCTGGAAAGCTGTCTGTGGACAAACGCCGGCTCCCTCGGCCTGAAAGCCAGATGAGCACCGCAACCCTATAGTTGCCTTTGACTGGACTTAACCGTCCGGGGTCCTTTACCTTTACCTTTACTTTGTTTCCTTCTTTTCCTTGCAGAATTGACTGAAACAGGGTGCTTCTATCACCACCATCTTTTCAGTTTATATGCCACCCTCTCTCCCAAAGGAGTCCAGGGTGTCAAATGCACCTTGGAACAATTCCAATATAGATACAATCTGAGAAAGATCTCTACTTAAAACAGTTGTTAAGAGAGGAAGGTGCCTTCATCCATTGCCAAGCACAAGAACACAGATGGAATCTGTCCAGAGCTAGCCCACATATGAGGTGGGGTGAAGCACCTGCTTCAGGCAGCGCAAGCACAAGAGATGGCACCCTGCTCTCCCTGTCGCTTCCACTGCTGCCAGAGCACCCCCTTCTTGTAGTTGAGACTGAGGCCTTCTGGTGCATGGCATTGCTGCTCATCTTCTTCGCTCTGTTTCAGCAGTAAAAGGGGAACATTCCCATTTCACCTCAGAGAAATGGAAGGGGGACACAGGTGGCGCTGTGGGTTAAACCACAGAGCCTAGAGCTTGCCGATCAGAAGGTCGGCGGTTCGAATCCCTGCAACGGGGTGAGCTCCCGTTGCTCAGTCCCTGTTCCTGCCAACCTAGCAGTTCAAAAGCACGTCAAAGTGCAAGTAGATAAATAGGTACCGCTCCAGCGGGAAGGTAAACGGCGTTTACGTGCGCTGCTCTGGTTCGCCAGAAGTGGCTTAGTCATGCTGGCCACATGACCCGGAAGCTGTACGACAGCTCCCTCGGCCAGTAAAGCGAGTTGAGCGCCGCAACTCCAGAGTTGTCCACGACTGGACCTAATGGTCAGGGGTGCCTTTACCTTTACCTTAGAGAAATGGATTTGGATTTGATATCCCACCTTTCACTCCCCTTCAGGAGTCTCAAAGCGGCTAACATTCTCCTTTCCCTTCCTCCCCCACAACAAACACTCTGTGAGGTGAGTGGGGCTGAGAGACTTCAGAGAAGTGTGACTGGCCCAAGGTCACCCAGCAGCTGCATGTGGAGGAGCGGAGACGCGAACCCAGTTCCCCAGATTATGAGACTACCCCTCTTAACCACTACACCACACTGGCTCTCATGGAACATGCTGCCCCTGCACATCTCTAATACTTAATAGGAAGGAGGTCCAAAGGATAGAGGCCACAGCACCTAAGACCCAATTCCTGCACTGTGTGGAACAGAAGGCCCTCACCTGCAAAGTACAATAATGTACTGGGTATGTAAGGAGTGAAATGATTATTCAGGTATCCTGGCCCCAAGCTGTATAATGTTTTATGCACCAGAACCAGTTCCTTGAACTTATTTCAGTAGATAATTGCCAGCCAGTGAAATTATTTCAGCAGTGGCATAGTGCTGATATCCTGCCCCAGTCAAGCCCCCAGATTTTGTACTAGCCACAGCTTTCACACCAACCTCAAGAGTAGTTCCACATAGAATGAATTGTAGCAATTTAACCTGGGGGTTACTAGCACATGGAAGACAGTCTTTACATGAGCCACAGTGATGAAGAGGAGGGAAAAGAAATTCTTGTGCAAGAACATATAGTCACAGGACTACAAAACCCAGACAATGTGTTTATTCAGACCCATGACACCAAAGAGTCTAAACACACTTTCCCTAAGAGAAAATGTGTATACAAAAAGACCTTCCTATTCCAGTTGTCCTCAGGCCAATAAGTCATGATACAGCCATTAGTTGACTGACCAGTATGAATCATAACATACAAACTACATTTGTAGTCCTGAACCAATGTAAGGGTATTTTCAGCTGTGGTCGCATGATATGTAAATAATTTTGTAGAAAGTTAAAAGAATTCCAATCAGCTAGATTTCTCTAGAGATGGAGTTCACAGATCATTCCACTGACACCAAAGTTGAGCTAAGAAGACAATCCTCTTATGTAGAGATGAAGGGATCAGACCATCTCTAGTCCATTTCAATTTTGCTGGTTTCATTCTTAAGTCCATGCCATCCTATTTCCACATTAATCACTAATATATGTGTAATATAGTTAAGAGTTTTTTGGGGTTGTTGTTGTTGTTAATGCCCCACACATTTGTTTTGGTTGCTTCCAATGTAATATAAAAATACAACTAAACATCAAGCATTAAAAACTTCCTGATACAGGGATGCCTTCAGATGTCTTTGGAAAGTCATGTAATTGTTTATCTCTTAGACATCTGATTGGGTGCATTCCACAGGGTGGTGCCACTACTGAGAAGGCCCTCTGCCTGGTTCCCTTTAACTTCATTTCTCGCAGTGAGGGAACTGCCAGAAGGCCCTCTGAGCTGGACCTCAGTGTCTGAGCTGAACGATGGGAGTGGAGACGCTCCTTCAGGTATACTGGGCCGAGGCCATTTAGGACTTTAAAGGTCAACACCAACACTTTGAATTGTGCTCAGAAACGTACTGGGAACCAATGAAGGTCTTTTAGGACTGGTGTTATATAGTCTCGGTGGCCACTCCCTAGAATCCGTGGAATCTCAAACTGCTCAGAGATTGGGCTGGCGTACAACAACAACAACACACACACACACACAAAAATGTGTAGTTATATATGTAATTTAGGGATGCAGGTGGCGCTGTGGGTTAAACCACAGAGCCTAGGACTTGCCGATCAGAAGGTCAGCGGTTCGAATCCCCGCAACGGGGTGAGCTCCCCTTGCTCGGTCCCTGCTCCTGCCAACCTAGCAGTTCAAAAGCACATCAAAGTGCATGTAGATAAATAGGTACCGCTCTGGTGGGAAGGTAAACGGTGTTTCCGTGAGTTGCTCTGGTTCGCCAGAAGCGTCTTAGTCATGCCGGCCACATGACCCAGAAGCTGTACACTGGCTCCCTCGGCCAATAAAGCAAGATGAGCGCCGCAACCCCAGAGTCGGTCATGACTGGACCTAATGGTCAGGGGTCCCTTTACCCTTTACCTATATATAATTTAATAGCGTCATCACAAAGCAAGGATGTGAGGTTGAGGTAGTCCAGGACTGTGCAGGACCAAAACTCTTCCACCAGTGTACCCATTTTATAAAATTGATGAATGTTAGAAAAATGTTGGAACGAAATTATGTGGCTCTAGCAAAAGGGTTTAAAGAATTAGGCAAGAATATTATGGTTGTGAGAAGTCGGTAAAAATAAAATTTAAGTTTTAAGCTTTTAAGGTTTTCTATAAGATAGTATGAAAATAGATTAAGGTAACGTAATGACAGAATACTATGAAATATGGAAAGGATTTGCTGCATAATTAATAACCAGGATACAAAAAAGGGAGGAGGAGGAGGTCTAAGAAAGAAGGTGATGAGACTTGGGGATTTCAGAATGATGGACTTATTTTTGTTTGTCTGCGGTGTATTTTTGGTTTTTGAATGTGGTTTGTTTTTTCTCTGTTTTTTTCTATTTTCTTTTTCTGTTTTGCTTTTTCTTTGTAATTTCAAAATTTTCAATAAATATCATATTAAAAAAGCAAAAAAACCCCAAACACAAACAGTGTACCCATTTAACCTCCCACCTCCCTGTTCCAACCACACACTCCAGAATTAGGGTGGGGAACCTGTGGCCCTACACATACTGTTAGACTTCTGCTCTAATCAGCCTCGGCCAGCTCACCCCATGGTCAGGAATCAGCAGCAAAGGATAGCGCTTGGGCACCTGGGGCGGTGTGCCCAGGGGCGGGGCGAGGCGAACCGCCCATAGGGGCAGGGTGCGGTGCCCATAGGGGTGGGGTGCACAGCACCCATAGGGACAGAACGGGGCACACAGCATCCCATGCCGTCCCTATGGACGCCGCATGCCCTGTTCTGTGCTGTCCTGTGGTGTCCCTATGGGCACTGTGTGCCACGGGGCATGCGGAACCCACGCTGCAGGCCCCATGGTGATGAGTGCCACCCACCATTTTGTCACCCCATCAGGGTGACACCAGGGGTGGACCGCACCCCACGCACCCCATTTTGTACGCCCCTGTCAGGAATGATGGGGGCCATAATCCTACGACGTCTGGTGAGCCACAGGTTTCTTACCCTTGATTTAGAGAAAATAATTAGTAAATGATGCATCAAATGAAAGCAACTTCTAATAAACTCACAATCCCTCTTGCATAACCAAAATTAGATTTTTCTGCTACACAGTGCCTTTTCATTTCAGAAAGTGAAGCTGAATCTTGCTTTGTCATGCAAAATCCAATCTGTAATTAGCGATGCAACAGAGAATCTTCCCACACCCCCTGCTGCTCCTTGAGTAAATCAGCTATATGATATTTTAAAAAAAAAATCTGACTCTCAATGATATTTTTTGGCTACTTTTTAAAAATTGCTTTTGCTGTTTTGTAAGAAGAAAATGCAATGATTTAGAGCTGCCCCCTGTACAGTCTGTTCTGCTGGAGAATTGCAGCATCTGCAATTTTTGCCAGGTTCGGCATGTGGAAACAATAGGCTTGTCGGTGATTATATGCCGGCATGCCAGTAGCATTATTTTCCAGAAGTAATCAGCATTGGAATTGTCTTTCAAAAGACATTGTTAGTCTGTGCCGCATATAGGTCTGCTGTGTGTGTGTTTTTCTCTCTCTGTGCGTGTGTCTTCCATTTTGCTTACAGCAGCGCTTCCAAATCTCCAGATACCAGTGACACATTCCCCCTTAAATAAAAACTATAGGCTCACATTAATTTGAAACCCAAAAGTACACTGCCGGTTTTAATTAACAATTAAATAATATTATTGAATTTGAGTAAATCTTGTAACATGGCCATCACTTCCCTGCGACTAGGGATGGGGGATAAATTTGATTCAGTTTTCGTTTAGAGCTGAATCTATAGAATTTTCTCTTTCCAAAACAATGTGAAAACAGAGAAAGAGCTTGTTTGTTTTTAATCCTAATGTATTGGCTCAGCCAGATTATCAAGTAATTTAGAACCCCAAAATATAGGGGGGGGAATAGAAGCACCCCTCTTTCCACTGCTGAGAGTAACCTGCCTCCAGAGGAAACTGATTGTAAGTACCTTGTTAGAAAAAGTACTGAGCTAGATGAACTAGTCTTCTGAAGTATTTATTGTTAAAGACATAAATTTATTATGCAGAAAATGCTATGTTTAAATGCTTTGCATTTACAATGCTATGCAGAGAGGTTTGTATTAGGCAAGAGAGGTTTGTCTCTAGCTAAATGCAGCAAGGGAAAGTGTGGACGTTTCAATACGGATAATTGATGATTCATCCCAAAAGCCTGAGCTGCAATATTTCTCTCAGCGGTGAGGTGGAGCCTGATAATTCAGCATCTCAGTCAGTTCTCAAATCTCAGAGATGTTGCTACAAGCAAGATGTTTGCACAGGAGCTTTCTCTCTCTGGGACAAGAGAGAGGAAAGTTTATTGAATTGTATTAAGGACTCAAAAGAAGGCACTGTATGTTGATGTTGTCGTCAGCATGCACCTACCAGAGAAAACTCTCCAGGAGGGGTACCAGCAGAGCAAGGAGCTCACCACCTGCCCTTGGCTGAGCTTTCTCTCAAATCTAGAAATTGGCACGTTGTGCAACCACAAACCTTCAACTGTGCCACCAATTTCTGTTTACCCAATTCATATATGAATCCTTAGTTCCTTAAAGATAATCAGATAACACACTTGAGATGAGTATAGAGTAAAAGGACTAGATGGACTAGATCAGTGTTTCCCAAACTTCAGTGTTTTGGGATAATAATAATAATAATAATAATAATAATAATAATAATAATAATAATAATTTTATTTATACCCCGCCCATCTGGCGGGGTTTCCCCAGCCACTCTGGGCGGCTTTCAACAAAATATTAAAATACAATAGTCAATCAAACATTAAAACCTTCCCTAAACAGGGCTGCCTTCAAGGTGTCTTCTAAAAGTCTGGTGGTTGTTTTTCTCTTTGATATCTGGTGGGAGGGCGTTCCACAGGGCGGGCGCAGCTACTGAGCCACTACTTGGCTTCTTACAGCAAGGGAACAGCTAGCACGAGACCTCAGTGTCCCATCATCCCTAGCTAGCACCGCACACACACTCTCCGCGGTCAGGTCCACCGCCGGTAGGGAACCAAGCTGACTGGCAACGGTTTTGTAAGTCCGATTAAGGCTGTTGATAACCATGAAGCAAAAGACCTCTTTTTCCTGACAACCTCCCCCAAAAGCATCAATGTGCGTTGTGAGCAAAACATGATCCAGAGAAGAAAACAAACAGTTGTTATACATATAACAGTCCCCTGTTGTTTCAGTTCTACCCTTGGAACTCCCCGCCACTGGTTTCCCCAGTGTACCTCTCTGGTTGTCTGGCTTCCAAGGAATGAGTGCATCTGCATTACCTTGGCTTGCTACTCTCTGTTGTGTCTTTGTCTCTGACTTAGACACTGCTTCAACCTGTCCTCGGCTGTGTACAACAGCAACACATGCAATAGCTAAGCTAGCAAACTCTTTTGAGTACCTCTTTGGTGGCACACCCTTTGTAACTCTCTCAGACCTGCGTATGAGGTGCTGATCCTCTCTGCTCACTGGTTCAACCTCTGGACTTCGTTGAGAACCAGTACCAATGGCAAACAGTGGTTCATCCTTCACCTGTGAAGGTCTATCCATTGTGTAAGACTTCCTCTCAATGACTGTGTCAACTGAGCTCTGTGAGCTATCACTGTCATCATCACCACTGTAATCTGAAAAATCATCATCATCATCTGAATTGTCCTCAGTGGGAAATGTGTGAACAATTACTCTCTCCTGTTCAGGAGCACTCTCTAGAAATTTTGTGAGAATCACCTGACCCGATTCAGACAAAATTACCCTGTAGAGACCCTTTTCATATCCCACAAAAATGCCTCTGGTCAGGGATGGTGGGAAGTGTAGTCCAAAAAGAGTTGGAGACCCAAGTTGGGGAATCATAGGAGTAAATATACATCTGTCCCACTTCATGACTACCATTTGGGCATGCACTCAACAATTAAATGGAGATAAAAGTGATTCGGCTCTTATACATACTTCCCAAGTGAGTGGCTAGTGGTAGCAGTAGCCATGCAATCCATGGCTTGTTGCAAGGGGGCTCTCAATCAGCAGGTACCTGTAGTGACTGTCACAACTGGGAACAAGTCCAAGTGAAATGGGGCTCCTCATTAAGGCACTGGCATGTTCTCCAGTTCTTCCCCTGCAGTCACCCCAGTAGCTTTGTTAGGATCTGACCACTATCTACGGCCACTGACGACTCTGCTATTATCGGTGTCCTAGCAAGTTAACTTGCCCTCTTCTCTCATAATGAAGCTAACTTAGCACCTGAAACACCTTTGCCTTGCAACATTTAATGGCAATTAGCCACAAATCCCATGGCAGCCAGGAAGTGCAGATGGGACAAATTAACCCAATACTTTTTTGAGCATAAGAATGAAACTGTCGCAGCATCTGAATGCCTGATATTGATATGCAGATGTGGGGTCAGCACTCAGAACACAACATGTTATGTATGACTCTAGCTTGGACAATTTGTGGTTGTTAGCAAAAGAATCCTTAACTCCAGTGTTCCAGCCTATAATTGATCTGCCTTTGGTTAAGCTTCTGGAAGCAAAATAAAAAATTCCTTCCAGTAGCACCTTAAAGACCAACTAAGTTAGTTCTTGGTATGAGCTTTCGTGTGCATGCACACTTCTTCAGATACTACACTTGGTATCTGAAGAAGTGTGCATGCACACGAAAGCTCATACCAAGAACTAACTTAGTTGGTCTTTAAGGTGCTACTGGAAGGAATTTTTTATTTTGACTATGGCAGACCAACACGGCTACCTATCTACTACTGGAACTTCTGGAAGCAGTACAAGTCAAAACCCAAGAGAGTAGTTGCTACAATGCAATATTTTTTTCCTCCCCACAGCACATTAGCAGAAAGTGCTCCTACTATTCTTTCCAAGTGCAAATACAGTTCTGAAAAGGAATTAGCATTTCTTCATTTTCTTCTTTTTGTGTGTTCAGAGGGCGGCCACTGATCTGGATTAAAATATATGGAGCCTCCCTTAGCTCAAAAGAGTTTTCAGGCACATTAGCATTGTATTTGTGCGCTTCCTTAATTACACTGCTGTCTAGTGGGAGCAAAAAGTTCATTACTTTGTATTGATTAGTAAATAAAAAAAGCTGCTTTAAACTCTGGTTACTCAGCCAAGGGAGAGGGAAAGGGAGTGATCCCCCCCCCACTCCAAAACCCAGGAGTGAGTGCTTCTAAAGAGATTTTGTTTGTTTTCATACTGGGTCCTAGGCAAAAAAAGGCTCCTGTTTTATTCTACTTTCCCCCCAGGTGGTCTGTACAAGCTAATGTGATATATAGCCCAAGTTAATGTAGCCACGAAATTAAAAGACACCTGCTTCTTGGGAGAAAAGCAATGACAAACCTAGACAGCATCTTAAATAGTAGAGACATCACCTTGCCAACAAAGGTCCGTATAGTAAAAGCTATGGTTTTCCCAGTAGTGATGTATGGAAGTGAGAGCTGGACCATCAAGAAGGCTGATCGCCGAAGAATTGATGCTTTTGAATTATGGTGCTGGAGCAGACTCTTGAGAGTCCCATGGACTGCAAGAAGATCAAACCTCTCCATTCTTAAGGAAATCAGCCCTGAGTCTCACTGGAAGGACAGATCCTGAAGCTGAGGCTCCAATACTTTGGCCACCTCATTAGAAGAGAAGACTCCCTGGAAAAGACCCTGATGCTGGGAAAGATGGAGGGCACAAGGAGAAGGGGACGACAGAGGATGAGATGGTTGGACAGTGTTCTCGAAGCTACCAGCATGAGTCTGACCAAAGTGCGGGAGGCAGTGGAAGACAGAAGTGCCTGGCATGCTCTGGTCCATGGGGTCACGAAGAGTCGGACACGACTAAACGACTAAACAACAACAACAACAACAATGTAGCTCACTGGCTTATGTGACTTCACACATTACATATTTAGGCACACACCCTAAATATGTTCAGTGAATGCCCCCCTCAAAAAGAAAGGTCAGCTGTGGTGATGCTGATAATAATAATAATTAATACAAATTTTATTATTTGTACCCTGCCCATCTGACTGGGTTGCCCAGCATATACAGAAACATAATCAAACATCAAAAATAGGACTGCCATATTGCAAACAGTGAAAGTATTGAGCTTTTCTTAGTCTTGCCCAAAGTTTTAGAGCTTTTGGGGCAAAATTGCAAAAAGACAAATATGCTGTTTTGAGCTATTTTTATGGGGAAATGTTAAAAAGAAATGGCACTGCTGACATGGGCTGCCATACGTCCAGATTCTCCTGGACATTTTTCCAAATTTCTGACCAGACACTGCTGCCAAATGAAGTGTTGCATATATGTCCAGGGAAATCCGGATGTATGGCAACCCTACTAAAAACTTTCCTATACAGGGCTGCCTTCCGATGTCTTCTAAAGCTTGCATAGTTACTTATCTCCTCGGCAATTGATGGGAGGGCATTCCACAAGGTGGGCACCACTACCGAGAAGGCCCTCTCTACCACTGAGGGCAACATGATGACAAATTTGCGTGTACCTTTTCAGAACCTTGCCAAAACAGAGCTGTAATCCAGAAAGCCCATAGTCCAAGTCAGATGGAGAATTTGATGCAGAGATGCTTGATCATGTGAGCATCTCTCCTGGAATTCTTGTCATCAGGAGTGCTTTCGTGGCCAATAATCTCTGCTTCCTGAGCAGGCAGCCTCTCCACCCTTGTATTTACACCTCATTCTCACTGCCACCTTCTATATCCTTTCCTCCTTCCTCAAGGGAAAAACTGACCTAGGAGGAAGCAGGGGAAAGCTACCTTGACATGACAAAAGCCCTTTCTTCCTAAGCAACGCTACTAGCAACTTTTCCTTCTGTGGATCATGGAGATTAGAGACAAACATAAGAAGCTGCCTTGTACTGAGTCAAACATTGGTAGATCTAGTTCAGCATTGTCCACGCTGATGAGCACCAGCACTCCAGGATTTCAGATGGGGTTCTCTCCCAGCCCAACCTGAAGATGCCATGGTTTGCACCTGTGAATCTTCTGTATGCAAAGCAGCTGATCGAACAATGAGTCACAGCTATTTCCAAAGACGGTAGGTTAACAACCAGAAGTATGAACCACACTTGTAGTTGATCTCAATGAGGGTTACTGAAGTCATGTATTGCTCCAACATTCCTCCTTCGGTGGCCTGCTTTCATTTCATTCTCCAACTCAACACCAGCCTGGGAATGTTAGTCTATCACAGCAGTAAATTATCCCTGAAGCCTGATATTGCCAGCCACAGCAATTATGTTGGAGTTCTAACTTGTTGAATTGTGTTTTCTCTTTGACACACTAGAGTACACCCTTCCCTGTCTTTCCTAAAGAGCTTGATATCAGTGTCACACTGGTTCTCTCCATTCTCCTCGTTTCTATTATGCCTGTTAGATCAGTACTTTCTTTTTCAAAAAAACCCCCCACAATCACTATAGGTCACCCATTTTGGCTTGGAGGATTCTGGTTTTGTTGCTGTTTAGTCGTTTAGTCGTGTCCGATTCTTCGTGCCCCCATGGACCAGAGCACACCAGGCACTTCTGTCTTCCACTGCCTCCCACAGTTTGGTCAAACTCATGCTGGTAGCTTTGAGAACACTATCCAATGATCTCGTCCTCTGTCGTCCACTTCTCCTTGTGCCCTCCATCTTTCCCAACATCAGGGTCTTTTCCAGGGAGTCTTCTCTTCTCATGAGGTGGCCAAAGTATTGGTGTCTCAGCTTCAGGATCTATCCTTCCAGTGAGCACTCAGGGCTGATTTCCTTCAGAATGGATAGGTTTGATCTTCTTGCAGTCCATGGGACTCTCAAGAGTCTCCTCCAGCACCATAATTCAAAAGCATCAATTCTTCGGCGATCAGCCTTCTTGATGGTCCAGCTGTCACTTCCATACATCACTACTGGGAAAACCATAGTATTAGCCTCTAAACACGTAGACAGTGTGTCTCTCTAAAGACTGTATATGTTTTACCTACAGTACTTTGGCCTCTTTGACTTGCCTTCATGATGCCCTGCTTTTTCTTTTCCCAGTTGTACCCCTGTCCTGTTCTGACATTGTCACCCATATTGTTTAGGCATGATTGAGTCTGAACCAGATGCTCCTGAAGTCCCATTGGCTTCCCTCAGCAGCCAGCTGCACCTTGGACTCATACTATGGAGGTCTAGAATGATGTTTTGCTAGAACTAATTCAGGCCATGAGGTTCTGCCATGTTGCACCACCCGTGGCCCCACCACTGGGAAAAGTCACTGCAGGAAACTAATCTCAGCCACATCAAACTTTCATTTTCACATTACGTTATCTTAAAATAAATTGGCTAGGAATCTGGCATTACTGAGACAGCAGCATTCACATATCTCAGCTACTGAAACATGGGCCGTATTGTATTCTCCTACACTCTTTTCCACAGCTCAGACGTGCTCCGGCATTAAATTCCTTTGATTTGTATCCTTCCCATTTCAAATACAAGCAATGTTTGTTTAGCTTTCCTGCAAATTCAGCCTCCTGTTAACAGTGCTTCAGGTAAACAGACCACAAAGTCAAATTGTCCTCTAGCATTTCTCCCCTAGCAGAACTAATTGTAAAGGTGGAGAAATGCTGGAAACCTCCCATGGTGTTTTGCTCACATTATTCTCTCCTGTTGCTGCTGGCATTTACAGCATGCATACCGCAGCACAAAGGGATGGCTTTTGCTGTAACCATTATTGGTATAAATGTAGGCTTATGCTAATGGCATTTTACTTATTCACTTGCACTGCTCTGGACTTAGGATGTGAGCCTCTCTGAATGAGAACAGAATAGCTTGTTTTGGTGTGACCTTGCTAACAATTTCCTGTAAATGTGTTTGCTTTCCCTCTTCTGCAGAAGGAAACACTGCTGTAGCATTGTCTTGGAACCACAGTAATGTATTCACAAACAGGTTAAATGTAGACACAAACAGGTTAAATTTGAGAACAATATGGCATTGTGGGCAATGTTGAATGCTCCTGTGTTATCATCACCCTAATCTTTAGCAAAAAGGGGTATTTCTTGACAGTATGTTGTCAAACTAGCCATTCAAGCACTTAGCTTTCTGTTGGATGGGTTCCAGGTACTTACCCTGGGCCTGTTTGGAAACAAGGCACAGTTGAGACTGTGGTGTCTTTATGATATATGGTTTATTTAGACATATAAACAGCCTGAGCCTACAATGGAGGAGTTTACAGCATCAGTACTGCATAGGGTATTGCTTCTTCCATAGCCACAGTCTTGGATTCACACAGACATCAACTGTTGCTCTGACCATCTTTGCCAGCCTGCAACCTTTCTCCCTGTAGGACACACCACAGCCAACTCTGCTCTAAGGCTCTGCTTTGAATCCTGCCTTTGTCTGCTAACTAACCATCTAAGAGCTGGCTCCACGCTTTTGCCATCTGGCCTAGAGGCCCCTCTCCTTAGCTTTCTTAATGGCCCATCACCTTTCCCTTTGTTCTGTCTTAATGGCTCATCTCCCAGGTAATTACCTCTTGAAGAAACTAGCCTGGCTTATTTTTTAACCTTTGCTAAATCCAGGAATTTAAAGGGGTCTGGCATGCACAAACTCATAATAGTACAGCTCCCCTAAACCAGGTCAGGGTTCCTGCCTTGACAGGCTTTCAAGGGTGTTCGCAAGAAAGTGTCATGCATCAACTAAGTAAGTAGTTTCACATTTGATTAAGAGTGCTTTTGTTACTTTGCAGAGGCTTCAACTCAACTGTTGTCTCTCTAGCCATCTACTATTGTTGGTTTTCTTTTATGCCTTGAGGCTTTTACATTGATTTAACCTGCACTGAATTTCATATACCAATGGATATACAACTTTGGAAGATGTATGGATGGATGAATGCATCCTTACTTTAACTTTTATGACACTAAGGTTTTTTTTTAATACTTATTATTTGGCATCTCTATTCAAATTACAGAGCATAAGCACCATTCTATAACATTTCTAGGACTCAGCTAAAGCAGCAAATATAATGTTTTAAGTGTGTTATAAAGTGCATTATACAAATGTGACACTAGATGGCGACAGCGAGCTATGGAAAATTCGATAATTTTTTCGAAACCTTTTTATATGTGTAGATTCCACCCCAGGATCTATCAATCTACCAGAGTCTGGTTTAAAATAACATTTATCTCCAGAAGGGGTTTTGAGCAAACAGTGGTTTGTGGTGATTCCCACAACCAATGAACAGTAGAGGAATGGAAACCAAATGTCCAAGGAGTTATTTTGCTTAGCTAAGCCTCTCCTGTACCTGCTATGGTGAGTAGATTTCTCTAGATTTGCCAGATTTTGGGATACCCCCCCCTTTGGTATAGTACTATTTTTATTTTTATTGATATTGTCTCACTATTCCTATTATTACTATTGCCAAGAAGGAGCCACAACAGGACTTTGTGAGGTATTTCTTCTTCCTACATCATCCAAAGAGTGATAAATGTGCCAGTGTTGGGCTGGGAGGTATAATTTGCTGAATGATCTCTGAAATTTCCCTGATAAGCCTCCATAAATTTGCATTCCCATCTTATGTGCAATAGCGAGCCTCTCAAATTGCATCCCCTCCAGCGGAGAAGTGACAAGGATTTTTAAAGCATGTTATTTAGACACCTGTTGTCTTTGTCCATGGAGTTTTCTTGGCAGGGATACTGGAGTAGCTTGCTGGTTCCTGCTCCAGGTGAATCACGTTTGGTCAAAACTCTCCACTATGACCTGTCGGTCTTGGGTGGCCCTGCACAGCATAGCTCATAGCTTCTCTGGGTTATTCAAGGTTCTTCGCCACGGCAAGGCAGTGATCCATGAAAGTGATTCTCAAAGCTACCAGCATGAATTTGACCAAACTGCGGGAGGCAGTGGAAGACAGGAGTGCCTGGCGTGCTCTGGTCCATGGGGTCACAAAGAGTCGGACACGACTAAGCGACTAAACAACAACAACAATTAAGATGCCACTGTTGCATCTTCTAGACATGCAGAAGGTCCCTGGTTCCATATTTGGCATCTCTAGGTAGGACCACAAAAATGACACTATTCACCAAATAAGCTTTCTAAGGTCTAACTTGTACGTACCCAAATTTCCTCAACTCTGTTAGCACTGCAGGCTATTTGCTGATTTTTACAGACAGGACCAAATGTCTGTCACTAAAAGGAGCACTCTGCGCCTCAGGGAACCATCTCTGTGGAAGCTGAAGCTGCAGAAACATTCTGGACATTCTGAATGAACAGATAGTTACTTTAAGCTGGAGAAATGCTTGAAAGTTTCTATTTTTTCTTGATCCCAGTATGAACTATTGTAAACAAAATCTGCCCTTTTTCCCTTATGGGGTATCCAAGAGCCCATATAGAGTCCTTACATAGGTTCCCTATTGGTGGGAGAAAATAACAGAGGCCAACCAGAGAATACTGAGATGCAAAGCAGCTAGTAAGCCTGATCTTTATTGATCTGTTGCAACAGGGTGCTCCCCTCACATTCAGGAAAGGAGGAGGAACGCAGAACAATGGCGTGCAAGGCCTTATATGCTGTTGTTGTTTAGTCGTTTAGTCGTGTCTGACTCTTTGTGACCCCATGGGCCAGAGCACGCCAGGCACTCCTGTCTTCCACTGCCTCCCGCAGTTTGGTCAAACTCATGCTGGTAGCTTCGAGAACACTATCCAACCATCTCGTCCTCTGTCGTCCCCTTCTCTTTGTGCTCTCCATCTTTCCCAACATCAGGGTCTTTTTGAGGGAGTCTCCTCTTCTCACAAGGTGGCCAAAGTATTGGAGCCTCAGCTTTAGGATCTGTCCTTCCAGTGATCACTCAGGGCTGATTTGCTTCAGAATGGAGAGGTTTGATCTTCTTGCAGTCCATGGGACTCTCAAGAGTCTCCTCCAGCACCATAATTCAAAAGGCCTTATATAGACATTTTAAATTCCCTGCCCTGGAGCTCAAGACCACCCCTCCATACATCATACATACATCACAGAAAAGGCGGCCTAAAACAGAAATTTTGAATGTTGTTTATCTCCTGTTTGGCAGGTTACTTGATTGGATTGCCTGGGGAGCCTGGCCAGTCTTTTGTAATGATAAATACTTAGTTCCTGAGCCAGGTCAGGCTCACATCCTATTCATATCTTAAATGTGCCCTTAGGCAATGGGGACATTTAAGGCAATGGGGAGGTTTCCCATTTTGACCTTGCAGGGAAATAATTTGCTCAGTTTGGGAATCAAAATGGTTTCAGGTTGGTCTTCCTGTGCTGATCTATGTACGTGCTTGGTTGGTACACTTATGAACATTACCATATATCTAAGACCTCAAAATTCCTATCACAGAACTAACCTCATTCACACCTCTTGGGCTACTGTGCAGATTCAAATGCACTTATTAAGAAATGTGCGTAGGGATCTGGGTCACACACCACATTAAGCCATGTTTTTTTAAAAAAGCTATGGTTTACTGTGAATGAACGGCATTTATTCTCAGCATCAGGCATTTTTATGAAATATGATGCATTTTGTGCAAAGAGAAGGCATTGCCATCTTGATTGGATTCTGTTTAGTATTAACCTGAAGGAGCGTCTCCACCCCCATCGTTCTGCCCGGACGCTGAGGTCCAGCGCCGAGGGCCTTCTGGACGGTTCCCTCATTGTGAGAAGCAAAGCTACAGGGAACCAGGCAGAGGGCCTTCTTGGTAGTGGCGCCCACCCTGTGGAACGCCCTCCCATCAGATGTCAAAGTGATAAATAACTACCTGACATTTAGAAGACATCTTAAGGCAGCCCTGTTCAGGGAAGTTTTTAATCTGTGATATTTTACTGTATATTTGGTTTCTATGGAAGCCACCCAGAGTGGCTGGGGAAACACAGCCAGATGGGCGGGGTACAAATAATAAATTATTATTATCATTATTATTATTATTATTATTATTATTATTATTATTAACTTCATGAGCTTTTACAATGTGTTAATGGTCCTGAATGAATTCTTTGTTGGGACGATTCCAATTGTGTATTGATTTATTACAGTGGTCCCTTGAGTTAAGAACTTAATTTGTTCCGGAGGTCCGTTCTTAACCTGAAACTGTTCTTAACCTGAGGTACCACTTTAGCTAATGGGGCCTCCCGCTGCTGCTGCACCGCTGCCGCGCAATTTCTGTTCTCATCCTGAAGGAAAGTTCTTAACCCAAGGTACCATTTCTGGGTTAGTGGAGTCTGTAACCTGAAGCGTCTGTAACCCGAGGTACCACTGTACTAGATTTTCATCCCTCCTTTCCTTCAAGCAACTCAAGGCAAGAGGCATGGGATTTCCCCTGTCCTTTTAGTCCTCACAGCATCCCTGTGAGGTAGGTTGGGTAGAGAGGCTATGAATGACTCATGGTCACCCATTTATCTCCAGGGCTCAGTTGGGATTTGAACTCCAGTGTCCCGGGTCCTAGTCTGACACTGTAACCACTACACTCAGTACTTTCTTTCGGGAGTACGCAAGGGTAGGAAGTACTGGCCCCTCTTCTTTTGTAGTTTTTTAAAAGTGTGGCATTTACTGTAACAACTTCATGATGAATATATGCACCATGCTGACTACACATCACCACAAACCTTTCAGTCTCTCACTGATGGTCCCCAAGTTCACTGCTTCTTTACAAGTTACAGAGTTAGTTGTACAAGCTCTTACTAAGTGAAATTTCCTCTATAAAAACCTAGATTTTCTTTAACCCCCGTGCAAATCAAACACAGCAATAATTCCATCTGAGGAATGGTATCATTACTCAAAGTGTTCTGAGAAAAATAATCCCCAAGAGAATAGTGGGGAAATGGGATAATACGTACAGCTAAGTTGCCCACACTTCAACAGGCACATAAAAATTCAGACATTTCATTTTTTTCCCCCTCCATGAATAACACAAAGATTCTAACTGATGTTTAAAGTCAGCTTTTCCACAAGTCTTAGCCAACCAATTTAAATATTCGGCCAGGAGGAATACATTAGTATGTTAACCATGCATAGGGAGTAGTGATTAAAGTCCTACTGTGGTTCCAAATATTATATGGCATTATTATTATTACTAGTAATAGTAGTAGTAGTAGTAGTAGTATTTCACAGAATTATGCTACTGTTTTCGATTATTTACAGAAAAGCCAGGCTTCTATTCTTGAGTAAATTGTTGTTGTTTAGTCGTGTCTGACTCTTCGTGACCCCGTGGACCAGAGCACGCCAGGCACTCCTGCCTTCCACTGCCTCCCGCAGTTTGGTCAAACTCATGTTAGTAGCTTCGAGTCTTGAGTAAATATTTTTGAGTAAATATTATTTCAAATGCTCTCATTCCATGCTCTAATTTCCAAGGTAAAAAGAGGGCAGGAACGGGTGCATCTTACTTTAAAATATGTATGAGCTGCTCATATTGTAAAGTATCGCCTTATAAAGTGGTGTACATAAAACTAGTGTTTGTTGTAACTGGTACCTCACGTTTTCTACTGCTTCCATATATTGAATTAAAACTTAGAATCATAGAATTGTAGATTTGGAAGGGAGCCTGAGGGTCATTTAGCCTAATCCCTCTTCTGTAATGAAGAAATATGCAGATATCCAATTTGGGGATTGAAGTTGCAACCTTCACGCTATCAACACCACATTCTAATAACAAACCCCCACTTTTCCTTCTGTTGACTGCTGCCATCCCTTGCAAAGGAAGTGGTGGGTGTGGGGTTTTTTGGGGGGGGGGAGTGGGGAGGGACTGACCAGCATTATTTTACATCTTGGTATTATTTTGAATATTATTTTATTTGTATTGCAATTTGCAGGCTACTTTTCAAAACCAAAACAGCTCACAATTGGAAAGGTTGTAAGCAAACAATTCAGTAAAACAGCAACATAAAATTCCCACAATTAAGCTGCTGAGGATGGAACGGGAGGGAAGGTTAGAAATACGCCTTTTAGTGGCATGGGCTAGAGGCTGCAGCTTGTGGAGGGCTTTTCTAGACTGTGGGTCCCCATATGTTTCAAAGAATCAAAGAGTTGGGAGGGATCCCAAAATCCTCTAGTCCTACAACTCCCATCATCCCTGGCCACTGCCTCTGCTAGCTAGAGATGCTGGGAACTGTATTCCAAAAATATATGGGAACCCAATGTTGAAAAAGACAGCTCTAGACGCTTTAACCACCAGGAACAACAACAACAACAAAATGATTAATCCAGGGGTGTATTCGAGTGTCCTAGAGAATGGCTGCCATTCATGCCTATGGGGAGGCAATGACGTGCTGTTCTTGCAAATATAACTACTGCTGCCACAGCAGTACCTATTTATCTACTTGCACTGGTGTGCTTTCAGACTGCTGGGTTGGCAGGAGCTGGGACAGAGCAACAGGAGCTCACCCCGTTGCGGGGATTTGAACCGCCGACCTTCTGATCAGCAAGTCCTAGGCTCTGTGGTTTAACCCACAGCGCCACCCGCGTCCCTATACCTCACAATATAATGTTGCAGTTAACACCCCTTGTGTTTTCAGACTGTCATGACTTGTAGCAGGATTTGTGGTTTTAATATTGGCGCCACATCTTGAAATCTTTGGCGATTACAAAATATTTTGGTAATTAGAAAGCCCAAATTTCTTTGGGGTTTGACCTACCTGCCTCTTTTTGGGGTGAGGCTTTCCAAGCACACAACATTCTTCTTCAAGCCAAGTCTGGGGGATTTTGCTGACATAATTAGCTACTCCATCTTTGCAGTACCCAAAATCCGAGGGTTTCACTGCTCTAAACTTAAGGGAAAGATCTGCAGGCTTATAAAATAAAAAATGGTGCACTTTGCTTGGAGAGAAAAGTCTTCCTTTAAGAAAAGAAAGTTTAAACTTTCTATGACATGCATAATCCTGCAGCTGCATTTTTATTTTATTTTTTGGAAAAAGGGAGCTTTAAGGAGTCAATATGTTCTCCAAGGAGAAAGTAAATTAGGGATTGCAGTTTTCATGTCCTTTGCTCCCCTTTGCACTTTTCCCTGATGTCAGTTTATAGCTCTTCACCCTCTGGGGGAATCTGGTGTATTCTGCCAATGAAGCTCATTAATCTTCCATCCCAAGGATCTCCTGCTGCCCAATTAGACTTGCTGGCAGGGTGTTAGCTGTCCCAAACCCCAGGGGTCGGTTCCACTCTGCAGTTCTGGCGGCTGTGACTCTCTTAGTTTTAACATTGTACCTGCCAGACATTGATTCCACTTGTTAACTGATTATTAGGAGTGCAAAGGAAGTGTTCCTGAGATATGTACCAGCATGTAGATGCCCCCTGGGTGTTCTTAACTATCCCTTTATTTGTACTATCCCCCCCCCCCCACTGCTATTATGGGAAAGTGAAATACTCGCCTATCAGGGGAGAACATTATACCAATATATGATTCGCATGCCGCGGGTAGATTTGCATCCGTGGGAACATTGGGATTTACAGACCTGTGAATTTGAATTTGTTACTTTCTTTTCCTTTTCCAGTTCTTTCTAACAGGGGTCAGTCACGTTTCCGCTATGCAAAATATGCAGTGCTTCCCCCCCCCCAGTAAAAAAATGTTTAGGGGTACTCTTATTTTGACTCAAGAAAATCACCATTTTATAGCTCAAGTAGGGAAAGAATAAATACAGAAAATGGACAAAAGTACAAAGATTCACAAAATGTTTAGGGGTATGCGTACCCCTGCACCCCCCCAAAAAAAAGCACTGAAAATATGTATGTGCACATTTTTTTACAGCCATAATAAACTGGCTCTCTCTCCTTCGGCAGCGTTCATTTCTGTAGTTAGCTTTTACTATTACGGCTGTTTTGTTCACTAAAGAGAAGCAGCATTTATGTTGCAAATGGCTAGAGCGTCAACTGTTTTATTTCATTTTTTAAAAACCTTAGTAGTAAGTGAAGTTAATTCGCTTCCCAGCAGTATGTATTAATTCTGGGCCAATAGAGTATGGGGACCTAAGCATCCATCACACTGGCAAATGAAAACAACAACAGATAAGTATCTAACTGAAAACATACTTCCAAACTGGCTTAATTTACAACAAGGATGGGAAACCTGTCTCCTGACAGGCATAGGGTTTTGCTGTAAAAGTCTGCTTCTATTTATCTCTACTCAAAAGTAACTCCCATTGTGTTCAAGGAAACTTACGCCTGGATAAGGGATCATACAAATGCAACCTTATTGGACTGGAGCTGGATTAAGATATGAAATCTACTAGTTGCATTCAACCTGAAGAGTCAACACCAGTAACAAGTTCAAAATAAGTGATTCAATAAATTCTAGAGGTTCTTTACAGGGCAGCAGGGAAGTGCAGCTATCTTTCGATCTCCTCCAAATTAATGATCACAACTGAATCCACCCCTGCTTGGATTCTATTCTCCAGGAGCCTCATCTCAGTAAATGTGAAAACAGGAACATAATAAATTGGAATTGCCTTGCTCATCAAGGTCAGCTGTTTCCATCAATGGAGTGAAATACCCAAGGCTCACAAGCAAGGCATGCTGTGAAGACTAACCCCTGTTCTCCATGTTTGGTATTCAGAGCAGAGATGCATGGTTTATTAACATGGAGTCTCGATTTAGCAAGCATGGCCAAACACCATAGGTCTTTGGGATGGTGTCCCCAGGACCACAGGGTTTTGTGGATCTCCCTTTCTGTCTTCATAGAGACAGTTTTGCTGCTATAAGTCTTCTCCTAGCTACCAGGGAAATGTCTTCTACCATTGCTCCAATAAATAGAGGCGAATAGGTGTGTGTTAGGGGTAGTTCACATAGGGTTAAACCCCTAATAGGGTTAAACCCACAAAGGCTTTAAAAACTAATTGGAAGGCCACCAAAAAGCAGGGAGGGAAAATTATTTACTATTTATTATATTTTGCTGGAAGCCACACAGAGTGGCTGGGGAAACCCAGCCAGATGGGCAGGGTATAAACAATAAATTTACTACTACTACTACTACTACTACTACTATTATTACAGTGGTACCTCGGGTTACATATGCTTCAGGTTACATACGCTTCAGGTTACAGACTCTGCTAACCTGGAAATAGTGCTTCAGGTTAAGAACTTTGCTTCAGGATGAGAACAGAAATCGTGCTCCGGCGGCATGGCAGCAGGAGGAGGCCCCATTAGCTAAAATGGTGCTTCAGGTTAAGAACAGTTTCAGGTTAAGTACGGACATCTGGAACGAATTAAGTACTTAACCCGAGGTACCACTGTAGTATTATTATTATTATTATTATTATTAGTATTAGTATTAGTATTAGTATTAGTATTAGTATTAGTATTATTCCCACTCATCCTTTACTATGTTGGCAGAAGCTGGGCAGGGCTTTGCATTGGAATATACCCCACAACCCACTCCTCTGACCCTATGATTTTGAAAGATTTAATGACCCTAAATTTGTCTCACACTGTTAAAATGCCATTTAAGCATCTGAGGGAAATCTGAATGTTGCCAAGAAGGGTTTTAAAGGTGCTCCCCAAATCTCATGACCACAGAGTGAGGTTCTCTCTCACACACCATTCTGTGCCTGAATGCAGCCTGTTCATTTTTCTTCTATGTGGACTCCAATGGGAGGCTTTGAGAATGGCAATAGTCCCATCTGCATCACCCCACGCCTTCATTTGCATAGCATTGCCAAAGGAATTTGCTAGGCTTCTGTTTAGGCTGCATTTTGAAGCAAGCCCATCTGATCCACACTTTCTGAACTAGCATATGAATTGGGACTTGGTTACATTTCAGATTTTGTTCACTCTGCATTTATAAGCCAGCCAGCCTGATTCTTACTTCCAGGACTAAAATTTTGTCAGGACTAAAATTTTGTGACAAAGCAGGGGGGTTGGAATACACCAAAATGCATTACAATATGTATTTTAGGGTAAAAGTGCATTTTGGAAAAATGCAATATTTTATTTTATTTATTTTATGGGTTTTTAAAACTTTTTTTAAAGTCCACAGATTGTTGCAGAAGTAGGACAGAATGGATTTATGCACAAATATTGTCCTTGTGAAATGGACAGGACCAGAAACAGAGTGATCCACCCCAAATTACCGTAGTCTCTATTTCACAGTCCTACTATTGTGTGGCAGTAACTGGCTTTTGCATATATTGTGAAGGCAATGCTACAGCAGAGCAACTTCTGTGTGAAAATTGAAACAGTGTCTCCTAGCACAGGAAGCTACATAGAGGCAATGTATCTTAAAGGAAGGATTTTTGTTCACTTCAAAACACAGGTGTCACAATGATATCTGTGAGTACGTATATGAATAAGAAATATGGATTGCTGAGATGTGGAAAATCTTTATCATGTAGTGAAAAATGCACTGGCCTGTGGATTTCATATAGTTCATGGATACATCATTTGTTGAAAGGCGGTCACAAATTAGGCATTACAAGCAACATCCTTCCTCATGAATTGGATGTGTTTGAAGCTGAACGACTTAATATTTCTCATATGCTGACTCTATGAAAAGATACCCCATTCCACATTCCATATACAAAAGCCTGCAATTCAGGGAACATTCCTGAAGAAACTATTGTGTCAAAACTGTTGTTTCTTGTCAAATTAGCAATGACAAGATGGGATCACACCCCAAGAAGAAGGCACTGATTATTCCAATAAATGTTGAAAGAAATCTGGCAACAGAGGCACACATGTGATCTGACCATATTTAGCATCCTTAGCTAAATAGAACATGTATTACAGGGTATTTGATCTTGAACCAACTTATGGTTTTGTTGGGTCACTTAGTCAAATAGAAATTTGAAATATCCAACAGGAATGAATAGACCATTGATGGAAATGCCCCAGGATAAAGCCTATGGAGGGTTAATTGATCATGTATGGTGATGGCTTGTAGTGGACCAAAATAGCATCTCTTTGCACCCTAATTTCAAGTACCACTTATTGGAAGAATGATTGTCATTACCGTATGTTAAATGTAAGGTAAAGGGATCCCTGACCATTAGGTCCAGTCATGACCGACTCTGGGGTTGTGGCGCTCATCTCGTTTTATTGGCTGAGGGAGCCGGCGTACAGCTTCTGGGTCATGTGGCCAGCATGACTAAGCTGCTTCTGGCGAACCAGAGCAGCGCACGGAAACGCCGTTTACCTTCCTGCCAGAGCGGTACCTATTTATCTACTTGCACTTTGATGTGCTTTCGAACTACTAGGTTGGCAGGAGCAGGGACTGAGCAACAGGGGATTCAATCACGGGGATTCAAACCACCGACCTTCTGATCAGCAAGTCCTAGGCTCTGTGGTTTAACCCACAGCGTCACCCACGTCCCTCTACCGTATGTTAGGCTTGCCATCTTTCAAAAAGTAACATTCCTGACACCCCAAAAGTTGTTGAGTTTCTTAAGGACACCCCCAAACACACACACACACACACACACACACACACACATACACAGCAACCCCCTCCCAATATCTAAGAGCCAATTCTTCTTTTTCAAGCAGGGAAAGAAAGGAATCCCCCCTCGTCCTGGAAGAATATATAAAAAAATGAACACCCCCCCCCCCTGAAAACTCACTCCCCCAATGAAAATGACCAGGCCCTAATGTACCCCTTTCTCCAACATGGCCACCCACCTTACTTTCCTCTCTATTGCACCCCACCCAGCTGTTCAGGCCCCCAACAGCCCTCAGAAAATGTAGTGAGGCGCTGACAGCTTTCTCCCCCCACCACCTCGAACTTACCACAGCAAGCTTTGTACCCCTTTCTCACAGTTTTCTGCCCTCGCTACCCAGGCCTATCCAGGTCTCATTTCTTTCCTGCACATACACAAACACGTTATCTTCCCTCCCCTCCCCCCCCCCCCCAGCCTCGATGAAGATGCAACATGGACTGGAAATAATCTGGTGCATCCATCCTTATTCCGAGGTGGGCAGCAAAAACCGCTGATCAATTCTTAGGCTTCAGCCAAAAGTTTAAATAAAACATGACACTTTAAAAATAACAACACTGCTAATGGGCTTACTCCAATTAAAATGTGGAGAGGCAGAGAAAGCATATGCTGTCTGAGTCTAGTGAACCATACATATGATAAGCTTCAGTGTATGTTATTTCCACCCACATTCATCCTTTTAAAACTCCATTATAAGTCATATGCTTCCCCCCCCAATCCAGGGTAACTTTAAATAGATATATACATTGAATTCCGAATGAAGATGGGCAGCAATACTTCATGTTTAAATAATTGCATTCTTTCTCTAGTGATTTTGTTTTTACCGTTTATCCTTTAAAGTAGCGCTCCTTGTAATACTCCCACTCTTAGTACATCTTTTCAAATGCTTTCCTTCATGCATAAACTACTTCTAGCTTACCTTCATTTCTTCAGTAATAATTAAGGCTTGGCATATGTTGATGGCATCTACAGCTACTGCTGTTTTCCCCTCATCTCTCCTATTTATAGCTGGATAAACGGGGCTTCTGAAAGTAGGGCCCTAAATGTAGATCCATTTCTTTCACCATTATGTTTCTAAAAGAATAAAAACAACTGCCAATAGTACGGTAAAAACAATACAAAGTTCTTGCTTTTTTGTGGTTGGAAATTCATTGCCATAACCAGCAAATGGCATTTCATACCTCTGTTGGAAAATTCATGCGGCCAATTTGGCCAGTAACCTCCATCTTGGAATCCAATATGGCTGTGCTGAATTTACATGCTAGTAAAATGTACAGCCCCTGTTATAGGTTCTGAGTTAATTCCAATATCGTTTCAACTGAGCAGATCTTTCACAACATTTCTGTCATGGTAGTTATAGTGAATTCAAAGATGGGTTTTGCAAATTTAGAGTTTTGTTCATTATACAGTATCTAATAGGTTAGGGAAATTGCTACGATAACTCTAAAATGCTAATATATTTCAGATTTACAGCCAGATTTCTCATGGTATGAGTAACAAGTCAATTACTTCTCAATCTTTTGGATATATATTGCATTATTAAGGCATACTGTTTTCAGTACTGGCAAATTGTACTTTTTTCTTCTATCTGGCATACCTGACTTAAATCAACCAGCAGTTTTTAAGATGTCTAGTAGTAGTAGTAGTAGTAGTAGTAGTAGTAGTAGTAGTTTTAAATATCTAATCAAACATCTTGTAATAATCCAGTACAGGAGGAAAATGAATATTGTATGGTTTGAAGGCTTATCAGCCCATTGCTTAACAGAAACTAAGCAGCTCAGAATCCACTCTGTTCTCTGATGGGAGTGCACCTGGAAACCACAGTGCTATATTAGATTCTATAATGGATATAAATGTAAGAAAATAAATAATTGAAATAAAAAATAAGTATTTGTCTCTCACAGTGTACAAAATTATGTTTTCCCCACGGCACTAAGGTGAAATGGAGGAGAAATTGGATTCAGTGAGCATTTAAAGCTACATCTATCGTATCCACACTTCCTGAAACACAATTATCTTTTTAAATTTGCAGTCACCTGAATTTTGTGATGCAGTTGTCCAACCAAAGCATGTTAACAAAAATACATATATTATGGGGAAGTGTGCATAAAAAATGAAGTTATCAGCGAAAAATAACATACAAAACGCATTACAGTAAGTGGGAATTTCATGCAAAAATGTGTACATTAGTCAAAACTGCACACAAAAAATGTGTTTGCTAGGAGAACATCTCACTAAAATGCTGGTGGATTTGCACAAATATGTTTGTACAGAGAGAGGGAGTGTGTCACAAGTTGTTGCCGAATGTGGAGAACTCAATCTAAGATGGGGAACATGAGAAACAGAGATATTGATAGATCCTTCCATCCCTAGTGCTAAGGCATTATATTTCACAACTTCCAGAATCTGATGGAAGCGGGGCAGGGGGGAATAGCACAGTGAATGAAGCTGTTAAACTGATTCGTGCTTAGCACAGCAGATACTGTCAGAAAGTCACTTTGAATCTGCTGAGAGTTCTTCAGGATGGTGTTTAGTCTCTGCTGTCCCCCCCTCACACATCACATCCTCCCCCAGTTATTTTGTGTCACAGCATATCATTGTAAGTTAGATTTTTGGTGTGCAAGTCAGCATTTAAAATAAAAAGAAAATAAAAAATCATACAGTGCAATGTTACCCTCTTTGTCAGTTTTGATTTGTTGTAATTGTGGATATGTTCCAGGCACTGACAACACAAGCAGTTGCTGCTTTGTGTACAGATACAGTTGAACAGCCTGTGCTTAATATGTCTTGATCTGTTTTTGACATATAATTATGAATTTATAGCCTAAACTCAGGCTTGGGTATCAGTTTTGCAGCACTCAATTTTCAAATCAAAGTCCTCAGTTACTATATCCTACTCTGCACTGCACAGGAGTGAAGTGTGAGCCTTACCCAAAGGCAAAATCATGCATAGATTCAAAATGGGAATCTGTGCAATCTGATACTTGGAAAAGCAGCTAGAGGAGGTTTAGAAGAATGGTTAGCAAAAAATAAATTTTAAAAATGGTTTGAATGACACTTGCACCTCTTACAGAGGATGAAAAGGCTCAGGCTTTGGGAAGTTTGCAGGGGAATAAAACTGACAAGTTTCAGGACAGCGCTGAATATAATCTTCTGCATTCACTCATGGTCCTGAGTTTATGCAAAGATGTTCCAATTTAACATAGGAGTGAAAGTGCTATTAAGGTGGGAGGTCATCACCACCCCTGGGGTCCAGCTCCGAGGACCTTCTAGCAGCTCCCTCAGTGTGAGACATGAAGCTACAGGGAACCAGACAGAGGGCCTTCTTGGTAGTGGTACCCACCCTGTGGAACACGTTCCCATCAGATGTCAAACAGAGAAACAACTATTTGACTTTTAGAAGACATCTGAAGGCAGCCCCATTTAGGGAAGTTTTTAATGGTTGATGTTTTATTGTGTTTTTGGTATTCTGTTGGGAATCTTCCAGTGTGGCTAGGGCAACCCTGTCAGATGGGAAGAAGAAGAAGAAGAAGAAGAAGAAGAAGAAGAAGAAGAAGAAGAAGAAGAAGCCATGAAGTTATATATCTCTGTAGTTTTTGATATAATATCATTTTGATTATCTCTCCCCTTCCCAAGAATATGGACCACAACATATTTTTCACATTATGCACCTTTTGAACAACAACAACAAAAAACCCCAAATACTCTAAAAGTCAAACAAACACGGATTTCTTGTTGCAGGAAGGTATCGTGGGCTAATAAACCTGGAGGTGAGAGGAAAGGTAAATACTCCCAATAAATAAATACTAGTTTCTCACAAAGCAAATGGAAAGAATAGTGTCTGCATATTTTGGCCCATATCCCAGGTTCTACAAATGCTAGAAACTCGCTCTTTTCAAACAAAAGAAAGCTGTGAATCTGTGGGTCATGGTTCATTCAGTGGAGGGGGCAAATGTCCCTTCCATAGACGTCCATGTCGAATGATGTGATCAACACCTGTACTTCAACAAACAATCTTTTTCAAGCTCCCATTTTGAGATCTCTTGATTTTGAGATTTTTCCAGCTTTGTAGCTCCCCCCCCCCACAAACAACAGTATCATTGTTAAACGAAATTGTATCCCAACGTCTTTTTGGTTTCCAATGAAGTCGGCTTTTGTTGAGCTACATAAAAATAAAAGTGCGACGCAATAGCATACTTTAATGAACTCTAGCTTTAATGACTGCCTTCAGCAAAAAAAGCAATTTAAGTACAAAGAATAAATGGAGCCTTAATATGTGTCACTAATCAAGAATGTACAAATGGATCCTGTTTTCTGACAACAGTGGGTACAAAACAGTTTGTTGCCTCGGGAAGAGAGAGCACTCTGTAGCCTAAATGATTTAACTCCAGAGCCATCAGCGCGTTTGTTCTGTATCATAGCATTTTCCCTCTGAACTCCGCAGGATTGGTTCACTGAAGGGTTACAGAGAAGCACTTTGTGTTTGTTTTTCCCCCCAGACAGCAGTAAGAACAAAATGTGGAGCACTTAAATGTTCAAGGATGTTTGTTCGCACACATGTCATATTCCTTATATACCTTTATTTATTTAGTGTATTTGTATCTCACTTGTCCATTAGCATGCTCAAGAAAGCTAGCCCAATCAATATTGCATTATGTTAAACACCGGTTATGCTAAACACAGGACAATAAGAAGAAAGAGAATGATCTAAGGATAACAATTTAGGTCTACCCCCTTGGCTCCTGATGACCATTCATTCCAAGCAGCATGGATAATTGGAGAATCCATCACATAGGAAGTTGCCTTACACCGAGTCAGCTGTTGGCCCAGCTCTCAGAATTGTCTGCATTTGCTAGCAGTAGCTCTCCAACATTTCAGATGGAAGTGTCCCCCAGTCCTATCTGGAGATGCCAGTGACTGAATCTAGGACCTTCTCCACACAAAGCATGATACCACCCCTGTCATCATACTCTTTACTCTGTAACTGGGGAATGACAAATGGAGGACTAACCTTGATCTCATCACACTGATGTGCCAATTACAAGAAGCAGTGATGGCAACGAGAGGCCATAAGCACAATTTCCCACACGGGACCACTTTTCTTCACAATACTCCAGATGTGTGTCTACACAGACATGGGATGGAGACACATTTCTACATCTGTTTCTAAACTAACATAGGAAGCTAGTTTTTGGTGTGTCAGTGCAAAGTCCACCCATGGCCCTGATCCTGCAGTCCCTGATCAGGGTGACCCACCCTGTACCCAGCTGCGCACCACTCGCCCGTGTCCTGAATTATTGGGGGGCAATAATTGGGAAGCAGGGGGAGGGGACAGTGCATTTCCTTCCTCCCTGCACTCCCTACTGAGAGCAGGAGAGTTAGTTCTGCAAGATCTTTTTCAAGCGACTCTGTTGGCAGAGGCATTGATCTTGTACTGTGCAGGGTGCTCTGCTGAAAGCAGCTTTCCTGCAAAGGAGCTTTTCAGCAGAGACTCCAATCCTGCACAGTGCTCCTTTGCAAAGAAATGATGAGAGGCTCGGATGAGTCCTACGTTCTCCATCCTCCCCCAAACACCACCACAACCACCTGGTCCATGCATGGGCCTGAGCAGCTAGTCATCCAAGCTTGAAGCTCACTTCCCTTAATCCTGGGACTTGATGGAGGACGCACTTGAGGTCAGAGTATGTGCACTATTTGAGTACAACCCACCACCAACATTGGTCTCTCTTGTTCTCTCTGCCTCATACACCCACAGAGGATTATTTGATCAGTGAGGGAAGACTAAGGCTGCAACTCTAACCATACCTCAACAGAAGAAAGTCTTACTGTATTCAATAAAGCTTCCTCACAGGTATGTAGAGTAGCCTTAAAGTACTGCAGTGGTAGAAGTGACTAGCTTAGAGCATGGGTAGGCAAACTAAGACCCGGGGGCCGGATCCGGCCCAATCACCTTCTAAATCCGTCCCCTGGACAGTCCGGGAATCAGTGTGTTTTTACATGAGTAGAATGTGTCCTTTTATTTAAAATGCATCTCTGGGTTATTTGTGGGGCATAGGAATTCGTTCATTATTTTTCCTCCAAAATATAGTCTAGACCCTCACAAGGTCTGAGGGACACTGGACCGGCCCCCTGCTGAAAAAGTTTGCTGACCCCTGCTTTAGAGGATGCATGGCTGAAAGAGGCAATAGCATCCTGGCTGTGGTAAACTTCTCCAAACTTCAACTGACTATTTTTTAGCTTTCCTCTTGCACCAGACGTTTTTGAGTAGGCTGCTAATGTGCCTGAGATATATTTGTTTGTGAAATAAGTTGCATATATATTCTGGCTGATAGTTGCAACAAATGGAGGATGGTTGTATTTTAAAGCATATTCTGTTTTCCCCCCATTGTGTCTTGCGTTTTACATTTTTCTAACCACGTATAATGTGTGGTGAGGGGTGGGATATAAACCTTATAGATAAAATTAGTAGGAATATATTTAATGTTATTATGAAAAATACAAAAAAATATTGGCTTTATGCAGTTCTTGTGTGTTTAAAATGGTAAGACTATACACGGTGGCAAGGGAATGTAATATTGTGGCACTTCCAAAACAATGGTAACAGAGATCTCCTTTGAACAACTACAGAAAAGATATTGCTGAAACACATTAATCCTTTAAGAAGATTATAGAAGAAATATTTAATTTTCATTTCAAATCACAACCAGCAGACTAGCCCCAACAACTGAGAGTTACTTTGTGAACCTCTCACCTAATTTTGATATGAACATTTGGGAACATTCTTGAATATAAAAAATATGCATATAAGATGCATATATTAGTGAAAATAACATGCAAGCTGTGTTATATTAGGGGGATTGCTTTGCCAAAAGTATATAAATTAAGCAAAATTGCATACAAAATTATGTACATTAGGGAAAAAATCCACATTAAAAGGCTCATGATTTTTTAAAGAGAGCTTTTTTAAAACAACAACAACAGACTGGTGCAGAAACGTGTAGAATTGAATATAAGATTGGGAAAAGTGAGAAATGGAGAGACTAAAATTTACAGATTTGCCTATCCATAACCTTAGGCATCAAAATGCATAGCTGGCTATGGAAAAAAAATTCTAGCAGTGCTTTGTGTCCACAGACTGGCAGCAGGAGAAACTGCACATTTAGCACTCATCTGTACAAATGATTTATTGGCATATGTCTACTTGCTGAATCAGGAAACAAACATCCACTATGCTTTCTTGTTTTCATTGGATAAGGCAGACTTGCTTGTTAATAGCCCAGGTACCTGCTACCTGAAGTTTGGACCAATTCCAAATAAAGTTTACAGACTTTTGGGAGAGGCAGTCTTTAATGGCACAAATGACCAACATTGGAATATGTGGTCAAGAGGGCTGGTTAAAATATAAATAAATGATGGACCAGTAACTTGTGTGGACTTCTTTGTGAAACTTGGATGAGATGAAATAGCTTGTAGAGAGAAAACAGCTAGATGTCTTTTTCCTTTTTCCTGGAAAAATATCTCCTGTGGGGAATGATATAAAAACCAGAGCTGAGCAAAACTGAAGATCTTCTTGAATATAATTGTTAGCAGAGTGGTGGTGTTGCTGCAAAAATCACTCAGCACATAGGTCACGTTCACACCGGACATTGATTTAAAGCACCTTTAAAACTCGTGGCTTTCCCGAAACGAATCCTGGAATCTATACTTTACCCCCTCACAGAGCTATAATGCCTAGCACCTTTCACAAACTGCAGTTCAGTGGCGTAGCGTGGGTTGTTAGCACCCGGGGCAAGGCAAGTAATTTGCACCCCCTAACCTGTGGATTTGCGCCCCCTAACCCGTGGATTTGCGCCCCCTAACCCTAACCCCCAGATGTTGCGCCCGGTGCGACCGGCCCCCCCTGCACCCCCCACGCTATGCCACTGCTGCAGTTCCCATGATTCTTTGGGGAAAGCCATGCGCATTACATGCATGGCATTGGTGTGACCGCGGTCACACACAACAGAGGTGCATTTTGGCAATCCTTTTTCTGCAACAACAGACACCAAGCAACATTACGTAGCTTGACTTCAGCATAAAGGAATGGGAACAGGAAGTTAGAGAGAAGATGGCTTAAATTAGAGGGAGAAAGTGAAATGAACCTCTAACCATCAGAATAACTTACAGCTCTACCTACTGTTGAATACAGATTGATTGCCTCCTTAATGATGCATTGATCTAACTCTATGCACTTGTGGACACTTCCGCAATAATAAATATACACTTCACTGGTTGGAGGAAGGCCTTGTGCGCTCAAACCTCTTTTCATAAGGTGCACTTGACAGAGAAGGTGCTCTTTAGCAGACGTTCAGGTTTCCCCACAACACATGTCCTGGAAAAAGCATCCAATCATGCTTTTTAAACCCTTAAACTGTGACGTCGGGTTTGACTCTTGTGATGATATCACACAGAATAAATGAAGCTCATGCAGAGCGAGGGCAATAACAGCCACTAGGCTCACTATTATATACTAGCTTAGTATATGCTTTGCAATGCAAGCTTAACCTGCACTCAGCAATATAAAGCCACACAGCCATATCTGAAAATGGCTAATATTAGTCAGTCAGGAGCATATTTTTGGCAAGAGATAAGGCTTTGTATTAAGGACGAAGGACTTTTATAAAATGCTTTGAAGTAGCATACAATTGGGAATGCAAACATATGTAGAAAGGGTAAGCTGGGGGGGGGTCTTTATCCACTTTTCACACACACAAAAATATTCATTGGAGAATAATTCAGCTCAGCCTTTATCAAAACACGTATCTACACGCACACACACACACCCCATTTATCAGGTATAATTAGAAATTCTTTGGGGACACATGTGGGGTGGTGGAAAAGACTTTGTTTAGCTAACTCTTCATCTGTTTTAAATGAGATAAATGTTGGAATTTTACCAGGCAGGATCAGATGGAGAGGATCAATTTCCCTAGTGGTCTAAATAAATTCATTCCTAATCTAGCCATAATTGACATTCAATGGGTAGAATTTTGCACTAATGCTTATTTAAAGAGGCCATTTTTTTAAATGAAGGCAAAAGGTCATTTTTAGTAATCTTTGAATTAAAGACTAAATGAAACAATGAATGGATGGTTCAAGTTTTTCATGCTCTACCAGGCAACCATGTTATGCTTTGAAAGGTTACTTTGGAATGGAAAGAAGCCAAACTCATTGTCAGGTCTCTGGCTTATGTGTATGTGTTGTGGGTTCATAATTAACAGTCTATAGTACATATATTTTTTTTGTCCATTATGGTACCTGCGCTCTGCTAGAAAGCTGTTATTACCACCACCAAGACCATATAACACTGGTCCTGAAAGACCTATATTGGCTCCCAGTACATTTCCAAGCACAATTCAAAGTGTTGGTGCTGACCTTTAAAGCCCTAAACAACCTCAACCCAGTATACCTGAAGTAGCATCTCCACCCCCATCGTTCAGCCCGGACACTGAGATCCAGCTCTGAGGGCCTTCTGGTGGTTCCCTCACTGCGAGAAGTGAGGTTACAAGGAACCAGGCAGAGGGCCTTCTCAGTGGTGGCACCCAGCCTGTGGAATGTCTTCCCATCAGATGTCAAGGAAATAAACAACTATCTGATGTTTAGAAGACATCTGAAGGCAGCCCTGTTTAGGGAAGTTTTTTATGTCTGGTGTTTTATTGTGCTTTTAATTCTGTTGGAAGCCGCCCAGAGTGGCTGGGAAAACCTAGCTTATCATCATCACCACCACCACCACCACCTCTAAATTCCCATGACCCCATCCTGCATTGAGTTGGTCACAGTAGAATGCAATGTTATAAACTGGCTTTTAGAAAGAGATGCAAGGGGGAGAGGGGCTGTTGTTTTACACATAACAGTGTAGTTTGCAGTTGGATCCAGTAGTGGCCAGCAAGGTGGTGGGCCTGTGTCTCTTTCCTGGCTACCGAACACTCTGTGTCAGAAGAGCAAAGCATGAAGAGCACACAGCAGGGAGCTGAGCATGCTGCAGGTACAGCAGTGAGAGTCTCAGATTGGCTCTATTGCCAGTTAAATCCATTGGCTCATTAAAGAAAGTTAAATTGCATTGGGGCCTGGCAAAATCTCATGGTATCCAGGGCATCTGTTTACCAGCTCCATCTTGTACGCAGGCTGAGACCCTATCTGCCTGCGGACTGCCTCGCCAGAGTGGTGCATGCTCTGGTTATCTCCCGCTTGGACTACTGTAATGTGCTCTATGTGGGGCTACCTTTGAAGGTGACCCGGAAACTACAACTAATCCAGAACGCGGCAGCTAGACTGGTGACTGGGAGCGGCCGCAGAGACCACATAACACCGGTCTTGAAAGACCTACATTGGCTCCCAGTACGTTTCCGAGCACAATTCAAAGTGTTGGTGCTGACCTTTAAAGCCCTAAACGGCCTTGGTCCAGTATATCTGAAGGAGCGTCTCCACCCCCATCATTCTACCCGGACACTGAGGTCCAGCACCGAGGGCCTTCTGGCAGTTCCCTCACTGCGAGAAGCCAAGTTACAGGGAACCAGGCAGAGGGCCTTCTCGGTAGTGGCGCCTTCCCTGTGGAACACCCTCCCACCAGATATCAAAAAGAACAACAACTACCAGGCTTTTAGAAGACATCTGAAGGCAGCCCTGTTTCGGGAAGCTTTTAATGTTTGATGTATTATAGTATTTTAATATTCTTTTGGAAGCTGCCCAGAGTGGCTGGGGAAGCCCAGCCAGATGGGTGGGGTATAAATAATAAATTATTATTATTATTATTATGGTTGATTGAAAATGCATTGACCGCATAGCTATGAACATCTCTGAGAGTGTCTCTGGTTTCCAGGAGTGGCAACCTGAATAAAAACTGGGGGGTCAGGGAAACCCCACCATGTATAGTCAATCACAAGACATGGTACATGGGCAGTGCCCATCAACTTTGGGGGTGGGGTGCACCCCCCTCAAATATTTTATTGTGGGAAGTGAAGGTGTTGCGCTCAATTCATGATCTGGTCAAAATTGCATGGAAACTCTATTTGTGCGGTTATGATGTCACTGCTACACTTGGGAGAACTCTCCCATATGTTGCAGTCATCTCTATTATAAGATGGCCTATGACTTCATCTAGTGTATAAGTTATATTTGAATTAGTATCTACCAGATAATATTATGGGGATAACCAACATCAAATAGCTTACATTTTGTGCCGTATTTTTTATGAAGTCTCAAGAAATATCGTCTTTTTTAATGAGCTCATAAAAAGTTAACTATGTAGTATCTCTTTTATGGCATAATGAGGAATCTTTATTGTAGGATCATTACCCAACAATATCTAAATTTAGTTTTACTATTAACATTTGGAAATAGTCCAGAACAATTATATTCCTTAATTCAATGTATACCACGGTAGGCAGAAGCTAACTAGTGAACAAATGGTATGTTCCTTAGATTCAGTGGTGAAGTTATGGTCATGATGGAGCCGCTCAGAGTGAGGGCATTGTTTGGCATGTGTTTGTGAAGAGCCAGCCACCAGCTGCTGGGATTCTTTGAAGCATCGCAGGAAAACAACACACGCAGAAATGGTGGGAAACATTGAGCTGTGAGATGGACACCTGCTTTGCACATGAAAGGCTCGTCAGCCTTTGACAATCTCCTGAGCAACCTATGTAGTCTCGTCAATACTCTTAAAAGCTTCTTTTGGGATTCTTCAGATGTTTCTCCTGGCAAGGAATCTCCAGATCCACTTCAAATTTTGCTTGGAAAATGTTGCAATAGCCAAGAGCAGGGACAGTCAATGTGCTGCCCTTCAGATTTACACACACACACATACACAGCAACGGTCAGTGACGATGGGACAACAACATCTGGAAGGTACGGCATAGGCTGCCTCTCTCCAAGGATGCTGCGGACACCCCCTTCTCTGAGGGAATTCTTTGACTGTTAATGAAAAGACTTTCCCACAAATTCATCAGAACTTTCACAAGAAACTTTCACAAGTTGTCATGAATTGGCAGGAGGAGGGGGAAGAGGAGAAGGGTCCCAGCAAGTTGTGTAGCCAGGATTGAGACACACCGGGGCAAGCTGGGAATGGGGAAGGGGTTGGTGTAGGAAGTACTCATGGAGTGGCAGAGGATGATCAGGGGATGGGGGGGGGGCAGTTCACAGGAACCAGAGCAGCAGGATCCATCACTGGAGCCAGAAGGGCCCCTGTCTCCATGAACACAGAGGTCTCTGAGGTGTAGGGAGCAGTAGGCAAGGAAACTCCAGGAGTGTGAGGCAGGCAGGGGTTCACAGCCCAACTCATTAGCTGGCCAGGTGGGGCTCACTAGCTCTGGGAGGAGGTGTGTGATTCCTCAGCTGCAGTAGGCTTGGAGCAGGTGAGAGTCACCTCCCTCATCAAGCCCAGATGCTGCAATCAGCATGCAAAGCACTTTGCAGAGCTGAGGTGCTGTATCTGCTCAACTGTCCACGTTGACAGACCTTGACTTGGATGGTCCTAAACTTTAAGGGACTATGCTTCAGCTTTGACTGAGTTGAATTGCCCTGACTGCTGGACTTGGCTACTTGGATTGACCCTGAACTTCATTACCTGACCTTTGGATTTGGCTTGTACGGACTGACCCTCAGACTTTGAATTTTGGAATGGGGATACTGACTTGCTGCCAGGTAGGCAAGGGGTTCAGGACACTATGTTCTTTAAATGTTGCTTTGGAAAACTATGTTTTGCTTTGGTTGTGGGGTTTTAGCAGCTAAAGCATGGGTGGGACCTGCCAGCTTTCCTATCTGTTCTTTTCTCTCTTTCTAGTCAAGTCTTATATGTATTTTTTATCTGTAGATACTACTTCATGATTATATCCTGCCTTTCCATCCAAGAGCTCAGCCTAGGTAGGCTAGGCTGAGAGATTATGACAGGCCCAAGCCAAAACCATGATTGAGATTAACTGTGAAGGTTAAACTGCACATGCTCAGAGTATTGTTGTTGTTGTTGTTGTTGTTGTTTATGGCTGCCACACTGATTTTTGTTCTTCTCTGCAAAACATCAGGAGTAGTGTGTCAGAGTAAAAGCATGGGAGGAAGTAAGGAATGCTTGCGTCACTGTGCTGTTCCATACTGCAGTTCAGTCCCACACAAGTAATGTCTAACCCACATGGAAAGCCATGTATATGGTTTCAGATGCTTATTTCACATTTTGTTTTCATTTGGAAAAGGTATCTTATCATAGCGACAGACTGCTTTGTTGCTGTTGAAGTGGGTAGATAGAAAAATATGGCCAGAATGCCTTTCGAAATGATATTTGAAGGCAGGGCCATCTTTAGCAGAGGCAGAGCCGGGGTGCAAATATCTGCCCAACGCCCCCAAATTACCACAAAAAGTGTTGGGGTGGCCGTAGCTGTGCACTGCCAGCCATCCGAGGGAGGGGCAACTCTTACCGATGCCGCTGTGGCAGAGCGATCCCCACAGAGGCTTGGGAGTGAAGTTGCGCCCCTCTCTGCCTCCGTGGGAGGAGAGCACAGCTTCCCTCCCAAGCCTCCTCGGGAGGAGAGCAATCCCCACAGAGGCTTGGGAGGCTAGCTGTGCGCCTGCCAGCCATATGTTTGGCGGGGCGCAGCTTCCATCCTAAGCCTTTGCTGCGATAGCTCTCCTCCCGAGGAGGCTTGGGAGGGAAGCTGCACGCCTGCCAGCCTTATGGTTCGTGGGACACAGCTGGCAGGCGTGCAGGGAAAGGGGAGGCCGCTGGCAAAGTCGCACAGCTCTCCCACTTGCTGGGGCACCCCTGAGAGGCAGGTGCCCTGGCACGACGCACCACTAAGCCCTATGGGAAAGACGGCTCTGTTTGAAGGTGGGGGTGCAGTTGCCCCTTGAGCAGACAGCATTTGAGGACAACTGAAGATGCATCATTTCTGTTGGCCTTATATGTGCACCTGGGTTAAATAACCGCTCCTTCCTGCTGTATTGCTGGTTTTGCATTGGATTGTTTATATTTGGGTGTGTTATTTTACTAGCATGTTATGTTATTGAGAGAGCCAGTGTGGTGTAGTGGTTAAGAGCGGTAGTCTCGTAATCTGGGGAACCGGGTTCGCGTCTCCGCTCCTCCACATGCAGCTGCTGGGTGACCTTGGGCTAGTCACACTTCTCTGAAGTCTCTCAGCCCCACTCACCTCACCTCACAGAGTGTTTGTTGTGGGGGAGGAAGGGAAAGGAGAATGTGAGCCGCTTTGAGACTCCTTCGGGTTGTGATAAAGCGGGATATCAAATCCAAACTCTTCTTCTTCTTCTTCTACAGGGTATTTTTAAATGAAATGCTGGGAACCTCTGGGTTGAGGGTTTAGGTTGCGAGTATGAGTTAAGTAAATTAATAAGTCGAGGGTGGCAAAGCACTGTCTTTCCTTCCCTCCGTCATAACTGAATATCAGGGTTTTGCTCTTGTTGCTAACTTCACAATTATAGTCATGTGTACATGTGCTGTTTAAGGAAAGCAAATGATCTGGCTCTTTATTCAATTAGCAGATTATTAAGTCTTCCCTCAAGACCGAGAATAACAAGTTGAAAAAGCATGTCTGGGGAGTTACTCTTATGAATTTTATGTGGTTTTAATTTGAATTTTAAAATCTGTGCAACTTGTTCTCCCTGTTCTTTCAAGAGATGCTGAGACAGACTTATGAACTTCCAATATTTGCTTTAAGTGTTCCCACTGAAAGAAGTGGGTGGGTGTCAGGAGAGTTTCTTAATGCATAAAAGTTGGAGTATATTGTCTGAAGTTGTACTTTTTGTTCTATAAAAAGATGAGGTAAATGTTCAAAAACAAATGCTAATGCAGCCTGCCACTTGAAGCCAAATTTGCTGTGACCTCTTGCAATGGACATTTCCTCCTGGCTGCCCTACATGTACAAATGGACAAATCTATTGATTCTGGATTCTTTCTTTATACAGTGGTGCCCCACAAGACCAATGCCTTGCAAGACGAAAAACTCGCTAGACTAAAGGGTTTTGCGGTTTTTGAGCTGCTTCGCAAGACGAATTTCCCTATGGGCTTGCTTTGCAAGACGAAAACGTCTTGCGTTTTTTGCAAGTTTGTTTCCTTTTTCTTAACACCGTTAATACAGTTGCGACTTGACTTCGAGGAGCAACTCATAGAACGCGGTGTAACGCGGTGTGGTAGCCTTTTTTGAGGTTTTTGGTGATTTTTGAAGCTTTTCCAAAACTTTTCCGACACCGTGCTTCGCAAGACGAAAAATTCGCTAGACGAAAAAACTCGCGGAACGAATTAATTTCATCTTGCGAGGCACCACTGTATTTCTTTATATTTCTTCTTTATATTTCCCAGTCTTAAATTCAGTTCTCCACATTTTTTTCCCAGGAATTTGGGTTGTCTGTGGGTTGTTGTTTACTTAAACAAATCCTCTTGTCAGCATTTTCGTGCAAATTCCTCCCCCCAAAAAACCATTTTGGATTGTGGCTTTAACCAATATACACACTTTTGCAAGCAACTTTCCCATATGAAATGCAATGTTATGTGTTATATTTGCTCATATTTGCAGTTTTCTAGACATTGTTTTGGCAGGGAAACTACCTTACAAATTTCTGAAAATTGCCGGAATCAAAAGATTGCTTTCCCTCTCATTCTCCTCTGTGGCCGGAGGAGTTGCTGGCCACTGAAGTCATGCCACACTTGGCTCCATGTTGAACCTCCCCCTTTGCTTTTTGACATGGGGGGGGGGGGGTAGGCCCTTCCCCAAAAAATAATTGTGGGGGAATTATTCAGCCTCTAGGAGATGGCGCCCCTGCTTCAGCCATCTTGGATATGCTTTCCTTAGGAAAGGAATATCTGGTCACAGCATGGTGACAGCACCCTTGTAGATCTGAGTTTCCACAGACTAGCAATGAATCAATTATGCAGTCATGCCTAGTCTACTTTCCTGCCCCCCAGTAGCTCATTTGTTTTCATAGCCTTATCCTGTGCCATGGGGAAACTTCATCAAAAAATTACATTCTATTTTATTGAAAATGGAAATGCTCTGTTTTGTTTGATGATGCTGGCAGGCTGTAGCAAAGGTCACAAGGTGGTAGAGAACAGAGCCACTGCGGGATCATTAATCATCACCCTGCAGGAAGTCTTGGTTTCATTAGACTAGCGTCCTCCTTGCAAGTGGCATGGAGGAAATGGAGAAATATGTGGATGAAAATGGCCTAGAAGAAATTATTATTTCATCACAGGAGCAACAGGAATGTGAAATGAAAAGCTATGCCAATCTCCCAACCCCAGTCTGGCATGCACTTTGACCTTCTGATAGCAGAAGCTGTACCCTTAGTTTGCTAGTTACCCATCGAAGCTCACACATATATATATTCTAAAATATCTGAGGAAACTCCAGCACTTATGCCTCACTCTGACTTTCCTACCAGATTGTCAGCTGTCATTTCGATTAAAGGAGCTAGATGCTTACACTGTCAGTAAATTGGGTAGGATGTTGTCTCTCAGCACGGGTACCCTAGAAGTACCATCAGGAGCCTGCAATTTACATCTCTCAGGATTAAAATACTAACCAAGTGCAGCAGGAGTAATAATGAAAATCTCTTAAGATCTTGCAAACTGCTGCTTCGGGATACAGTGTGTGGTGGAACGTTTGATCAGCGTTGGTTTGAAACTAATCATTAGTGTTAGCTGTAAAAACGAGGCCACTTTCCAATCGGAAGTGTTATGTATATTTTTGAAAAACACACATGTATCTATTCTGTGGCAAAATAAACCGGTTATAGAAGGACAAAAGCTGGATTTTGTGGCTTGTGAACAAATGAGCAATATTGGTATTTATTAGTATATATTTTTGAAAAAGCACAGCAAGCTGTCTAATGTGGCATACTCTCCATTTACAACTCTGCATTTATTCTGCTTCTCTTCATTAAGGGGAAGAGGAGAGGAGAACAACAACAATAAAAAAATATCTTGATATTCAGCAGCTTCTCTGACTTCTGAGAGCCCACTAGCTAAGCTCTGTCCATTTGGTTTCAACCAGAAAGGCTAGAAACTTGTTGTTACACTGAAAGCTGAGAGTTTTAGAAAATGAATCTTGTGGTTAAACATAACATCCTATGGCACTGTTGATCTCCTAAGATGTACTTTGATTCTTAGGAACATCCAAGGCTTTGTTGAAAACAGCATTCCTAATCTATTTAACAGGATTTGGTGGTGTTTTCGGGAGGGGGGATGAAGCATAAAATATTTCAAATCTAATTTACTGAAATTAAAGTCTGGCAGGAAAGCGTGCATTTGAATGGTATTTTGACGGGTTATATTTAAAATCATCTAGAAGTAATATATTGGACAATGACCCAACCCCACACTTTGTGTGTGGTCTTCAGCTTTTCACGTAGAAACTCACTACAAATTTATGATGAGGCCTGGGAGCCCACACAGTGCACAGTACCAACCAACCTATCCAGCTAGGCCACATCTCTCTAAGTCAGCGCACCAGGAACTGGCCTCCTGGCTCATAGCTGTTTCTCTTAAAAGGGCAGTGTGGCAGTAGTTTATAACGCATATATTACAGTAGAAGTATTAGGGAGATCAAAGATGATAGACGCTGAGGAGATGAGTCCTTTTGGGCTGCAAAGGTGGCAAGGCATATTCTGAACATTCGGGGACAGGGTGAAGAAATAATAATAGCTTCAAGAGACACTTCCAGGATCAGGAGACTTGCATTTTCAGCAGCCATTGAATGTGTAGCAGAGGCTTCTTCTTCTTCTTTTCTCTCTCTCCCCCCTTTCTTTTTAAGATAAATAAACTTTCTTTTCCCTGATGTGGGAAAGAGGTGGTTGTGGTCCTCCTTCCATCTGTGACCATTCTTGCTCCATGATGCATTTGAGGAAAGATGGTGTGTGGAAATGAAGTGGCTTCCTAAGCCCCACAATACAGCTGAAAGGATGCTCTTATAATCAAGCATCCTTCTTCAGGTATATTATGGAATACAGTGGTACCTTGGTTCTCAAACTTAATCTGTTCTGGAAGTCCGTTCCAAAACCAAGGCATGCTTTCCCATAGAAAGTACAGTGGTACCTCGGGTTAAGTACTTAATTCATTCTGGAAGTCCATTCTTAACCTGAAACTGTTCTTAACCTGAAACACCAATTTAGCTAATGGGGCCTCCCGCTGCCGCCGCACCGCTAGAGCATGATTTTTGTTCTCATCCTGAAGCAAAGTTCTTAACCTGAAGCACTATTTCTGGGTTAGCAGAGTCTGTAACCTGAAGCGTATGTAACCTGAGGTACCACTGTAATGCAAAACAGATTAATCTGTTCCAGACTTTTAAACAACCCCTAAAACAGCAATCTAACATGAATTTTACTATCTAACAAGACCATTGATCCATAAAATGAAAAAAATGAACAACGTACTGCAGTCACACAGTCAGTCAATCAGTAGCTGAACTGGGTTCCACATAGTCACAAAAACAAAACAAAAAAGCTGCAAAAACAAAAATGCAAAATAAATAGCAAAAACAGACAGACCTCAGCGTAACACTCAAAACTGAAGTGTGGCACTCAAATAGGAAGCATTAACACTCAAAACGGAAGACTAACACTCAAAATGGAGCATGTTTGGCTTCTGAAAAAAGTTTGCAAACCAGAGCACTTACTTCTGGGCTTGAGGTGTTTGGGTTCCAAGTTGTTTCAGTACCAAGGTGTTTGAGAACCAAGGTACCACTGTACATGAGAACTGCTACAACCACTTTCCTATTCCAGCAAAACCTGTAGAGGGAGAGAACAGTTTAAATTAAAGAAATCTTCTGCTACTGCCTTACTTATGGATGAAAAAAGATGTAAGTGACCTACCCCAAAAAAATTACCCAGGAGAGTTTTGGGAATTTATTCACCCTACTGGAATTGTCACTTCTCCTTTCATCTCTTTACCTGGGGTTGGCTAACATGGAGCCTTCTGTATGTTCTTGGACTCTGAACTGCCATCAGCTCCAGCTAGAATACCCAATAGTTAAGGGTGATGTGATGCCTGAGAGGCATAACTTTGACTGTTGTTGTTGTTTAGTCATTTAGTCGTGTCCGACTCTTAATGCCTCATGGACCAGAGCACGCCAGGCACTCCTGTCTTCCACTGCCTCCCGCAGTTTGGTCAAACTCATGCTGGTAGCTTCGAGAACACTTTCCAACCATCTCGTCCTCTGTTGTCCCCTTCTCCTTGTGCCCTCCATCTTTCCCAACATCAGGGTCTTTTCCAGGGAGTCTTCTCTTCTCATGAGGTGGCCAACGTATTGGAGCCTCAGCTTCAGGATCTGTCCTTCCAGTGAGCACTCAGGGCTGATTTCCTTAAGAATGGATTGGTTTGATCTTCTTGCAGTCCATGGGACTCTCAAGAGTCTCCTCCAGCACCATAATTCAAAAGCATCAATTCTTCGGCGATCGGCCTTCTTTATGGTCCAGCTCTCACTTCCATACTGCATTATCACTATGAATCCGCCCCCCCCCCAAAAAAAACAACCTAACTGGAAAATTTTTGATGCAGCTCATTACTACATATGATTTCCATATTCACCAAATTCCTACCCATGTCATGGGATAATTTTTATCCTTCTGTATTAGACACCCTCTGGGCAGAATCTGCTACAGTTATCAACCATCTTTGGAATATTATGAATCCTAGAATAGTCCAATCCCTTGCAAGGTATGAATACACAGCTGTCCCATATGGGGATCAAACCTGTAACCTTGGCCTTATCGGCAACACGCTCTAACCAACTGAACTATCTTCAAGACATCAAAAAGCAGGGATACTCTGATGGCTTGCAGTGAGGTTAGTGGTGGTGTTATGTACTGAAGTTCTCACCCTGGGCCAGCAGGGGGATACTGTACATAGTTCAGGTCCACATTTGCAAATAAGGGATCAAAAGTGATGTTCAGTGATTGGATAGTTGCAGAAAGTTGTTACAGTTACGTTGTACTGGAGCTCTATATAAGAAGGCTGGCTGAACCCTTCAGTTCAGTTCTGTTCTGACCTCTGAATAAACAAGAGCTGTTTGGAGAATTGCTGTGTTGTCTGGTATGTTCACCCACAATGTAACAGGTGTCTAGCCTGTCCACAATCAATCAAAAGTGGATGCTCATTAAATAACCAGTGTTATTTAATAAATGAATGCTCAGGAAGCACCACCAGTTTTCAATGGGTTCTGCTAACATTCCTACACCCCTTTACACACACCTTATTTGCATGTCATCCTTTGGCACTTCTCAGTGATGTGAGAAGCCATCCTATAATACTGACACAATAGGCCGATGTAGCTCTTATTTCTGATGGCAAGCTTTGCAGTGTTAAGATGTTCCCAAAGGCTGTGTCTACACTTGACTATGATTTAGCCCTCATTTCTTCTCACTGTACAATAGCTGCAAGTGCTGCCTTTCCATTTGATGACTCAACATGCTATTCAAGAATACAGGCTTTTATCATGTCTTATTCATACTGTTAAACAGCCCTGCAGAGGTGATGGATAACCATCACTGCCACAGTACTATTTAGCTGATTATATATTTTGGGGTATTTTTTCTTCTTCTCAAAATCACTTCAAGTTGTTAAAGTGGGTTTTTTTCCCAGGCACCAAAAAAGAAACAAAAACTTTCCAACAGAAGTGGAGAGGATAAACTAGAGGATTGCAGGGGAAATAAAATTGATAAAAACCTGTCCTTTCAACTTTGGGGAAAGCATCTTGCTTTTTTATGTCCAGAACAATCTGAAATACTTTTCTTATCCTACGACACCCCCAGGACTCTTATCTCTAAGCACCAGGGCTGATAATGTTTCTGGCAGCCAAGCACCTCCTAATCTTGTTAACACTCACTATTTTGCCAACTTAGCACTAAGTTTATTAATAGGTCCTCGAATCTGGAGGAAAAAGAGGGTCTCTGGAGCTTAGGGAATGTCATTATTTGTTGTCTTTTTAAGTCTGATTTCTCTGCAGAAAAATCTGACCTGTAGAAAACATGGCATTAAGAAACCATTAGTACAAAGTGAATAGGGTTGTAGGCTGATGGCAAAGGATATTCCCTTGACTTATTGCTGTTCTTTTGTCATCAGTTTTCTCTCCAAACACAGTATGGGGCAGTGCCTTTGCTAGCAGGGGAGAATCATTGCCTCAACACATTGCCATTACGTAAAAGGGAAGAAAAACAAGGCCATCAAAAGTATAAGCCGAGTGAGGCAGATTTCTGCCCTGTATGGAGCCTCAAATTCAGCCGATAAATTCATTTTTACCTTACATTCTGAAACTGTTGCTTCAAAGTTCCTGAATGCAGTTATGCTAGGCCAGTACATTCCAAAACTTTTTGCCCTTGGGGAATACTTTCATCTCAGATTTTCTACGGAGGATCTCTAAAATATTTTCCAGGTTGTTTTGCAGAGGATTCTGGGATGTCTTCTAGAGTTCAGGAAGGCTTTTAGCTTGGCCCATTGCTCCTGCAACCTTACGTACATGAAAGATGAGCCAAATACACTTTTGTAGAACAATTTGCCCTATGCACAAGAGGGGTGTGTGTGTGTGTGTGTTTGGCAATTTCTAGTGAATGGGCAAATATTCAGATTTAAGAAAGCTGAAAGGACTGTCCCAAAGGTGTGGGGGGAAAGCAACAACTCAAGTAAAGGTACTTTCCAACATTCTGTAACACTCTTGACTCATGCAAACTTGATTCCTTCTTATTGAAGTGCACGTTTGTCAATGAATAAGAGGATGTATACAATATATGCCTATATGCAAAACTGGGAGATGAGAATGCAGTGTTTTCTCAGAGTTGAAGCTGGTGCAAGACTTTTCACTGCCTGAAGCAAAGCACAATATGGCTCTCTAATGGTTAGACCTTTAAAAATTGGACCAAGAATAATACAATGTGCAAATATAGCCCAAGCATGATTGACATAATATCCCAGGGAGGTGGGCCATTCTTCACAGGGGGTAGTTTGTTACCCCCACTCCTAAGAGAAGCAAAGTACATAGACAACACCCTTGCTTCTCTTTCCTCTCGCCAAGCCCCTAGACATGTGGGGGGTGACAGGAATATCTGCACAGCACAGCAGATTTGGGAATCTGCGTACATGGCATTCCTGTGCCCTATCCGACACACGCCATGTTGTTGTTGTTAAGTCGTTTACTCGTGTCTGGCTCTTTGTAACCCCATGGACCAGAGCACGCCAGGCACTCCTGTCTTCCACTGCCTCCCGCAGTTTGGTCAAACTCATGCTGGTAGCTTCGAGAACACTATCCAACCATCTCGTCCTCTGTTGTCCCTTTCTCCTTGCACCCTCCATCTTTCCCAACATCAGGGTCTTTTCCAGGGAGTCTTCTCTTCTCATGAGGTGGCCAATGTATTGGAGCCTCAGCTTCAGGATCTGTCCTTCCAGTGAGCAATCAGGGCTGATTTCCTTCAGAATGGATAGGTTTGATCTTCTTGCAGTCCATGGGACTCTCAAGAGTCTCCTCCAGCACCATAATTCAAAAGCATCAGTTATTCAGCGGTCAGCCTTCTTTATGGACCAGCTCTCACTTCCATACATCACTACTGGGACAACCATAGCTTTAACTATACAGACCTTTGTTGGCAAGGTGATGTCTCTGCTTTTTAAGATGCTGTCTAGGTTTGTCATTGCTTTGTGCCCAAGAAGCAGGGATCTTTTAATTTTGTGGCTGCTGCAGTGATCATGGATCCCAAGAAAGTAAAATCTCTCACTGCCTCCATTTCTTCCCCTTCTATTTGTCAGGAGGTGATGGGACCAGTGGCCATGGGGTTACAAGAGTATCTGCACAGCACAGATGATTTGGGAATCTGCGTACATGGCATTCCTGTGCCCTATCCGACACACGCCATATGCCTGCTGATTTTTCATAAGGTGCAAAGGAACAAGCCCGCTGAGCAAGTGACAAGATGTTCCATTGTTTCCTTTTATTTCCATTCCATTTCCAGCTCAGATATCGCAGCTGCTACAGATGTGACAAACAATTAATTTAGTGCCCAGCTGTTAAATATTTACTACTTTTTTGATGCACTGTACAGGAATCATTTTGGCAGATATAATTATTTAATTATGGCTGAATGAGGTAAGTGAAGCACAGATGGATTCCTGGCGTTATTGTCTTTTACTTTCAATCTTGTTCATAAAGGGATAGGCAGTATGGTAAAATTAACAATGGGTTCCCTACACACACACACACACACAGAGAGAGAGAGAGAGAGAGAGAGAGAGAGAGAGAGAGAGATTTCACCTGCAGACTGTGCTGTTGTCTTTAATGGCATCTGGGAAATGCCATATTAGATTTTGCTTGGTGGACTATTGAACTTTTCATTGCATTTGCAAAGTAATAAATGTCATATATTTGTACGAGTAAACAGGGCTCACAGAATGGAAGCATTTCTACATTCCCAACTTCCCCAGAAGCACCGAATTTCAACTTTTTATTATTATTTCTTGGGAATGTATCCTCACAATGTGTGAATGTGGAAAATGTGTGAATGTGGAAAAGAGCAGGGGAGGAGGCTAAAGCAGGGGATGCCAACATTGCACCTGTGAGAGCCAGTGTGCCCATTAGTATGTCCTGTAACACGTGTGAAAAGTATCAGTAAATATCCCCTACAACATACAGGAGGCTGTTAGCTCTTCTTGCTCAGTACCTCATTACACTGGCTTAGCCTCTCCTACATTGAATGTGCACCCTTCAAGATGCTTGCATTTCATTGGGTGCTAGGACTGGGAGTTTCCCCCGCCCCATCCATTCTATGCAGCCATGTTGTGACCTGCACTCATTGCACTTTCTCTAAATTCTAGACGTGCCCAAAAAGGTTGGCAATCCTTCAGATAAATGACCTTTTCAGGGGTAGGTAGCCTCCTGTCTGTGGAATACTCTTTTCAGGGAAGTTCACCAGGCATTGCATCTTTTCAAGACCAGAAGACATTTTTACTCTAATAGGCAGTGTGGAAATGATATTATTTTGGTTTTGGTGGTTCACCCATTGTGTGTGTGTGTGTGTGTGTGTGTGTGTGTGTTAGATATTTCCTTTAGTAATTGATCACTACATATGATTTTAGTATGTAGTGAAGTTTTAATGGACATGTATTGGATTTTTACTCTTGTTTTATGTCCCTTCAAAACTTCGCTTGATTTTGGGAAGTGATGAAATACTACTAAAAGGATAGTTAAATTACTCTTATTTTTCCTCCCTATCACCATCCCTTCTTCTGCTGTTCAGTTCCAAGCCTTGCTCATGCGCCAGTGTGGTGTAGTGGTTAAGAGCGGTAGACTTGTAATCTGGTGAACTGGGTTCGCGTCCCCGCTCCTCCACATGCAGCTGCTGGGTGACCTTGGGCTAGTCACACTTCTCTGAAGTCTCTCAGCCCCAACCTCACAGAGTGTTTGTTGTGGGAGAGGAAGGCAAAGGAGAATGTTAGCCGCTTTGAGACTCCTTCGGGTAGTGATAAAGTGCGATATCAAATCCAAACTCTTCTTCTTCTTCATCTTCTACAAGGTTGCTTGCAAACAGGAGCAAAAATAGCTCTGCATATAAGCCTGGGTCACCAAACGCTCTGTCTGCCATGTTTTCTTTGGGAAGGTAGGAAATGTCACAGAATGATTCCACCCTCACGTGATCATAGCATTTGTAGACTTAATAGTCAGCAGCTAGTATTGCTGTAGAGTTAGTTTGAGGAGTGAGTGAGAGATGTGGCCCAATTCAAAGTGCTGGTTTTGACCTATAAAGCCTTAAATGGCTCAGGACCGCCATACCTCAAGGACCACCCCTTCCCATATGAACCTACCTGGACCTTGAAATCATCTTCTGAGGCCCTCCTTCGTGTGCCGCCTCCTCGAGAGGTCCAGAGGGCAGCAACACGAGAACGGGCCTTCTCTGCAGTAGCTCCCTGTCTGTGGAATGCTCTCCCCTGGCACCTTCATTATACACCTTTAGGCACCCTTTTAAAATGTGACTCTTTTTTGGGGGGGTGTTACTGGGTCATTGTTCTTATTTTGATTCTATATATTGTGATCTTTTTCTGTGAACCGCCATGAGGCCACCTGGTATAGGGCAATATAAAAGTAAAGGTAAAGGGACCCCTGAACATTAGGTCCAGTCGTGACTGACTCTGGGGTTGCGGCGCTCATCTCGCTTTATTGGCCGAGGGATCCGGCATACAGATTCCAGGTCGTGGCCAGCATGACTAAGCCGCTTCTGGTGAAGCAGAGCAGCACACGGAAATGCCATTTACCTTCCCGCCGGAGTGGTACCTATTTATCTACTTGCTCTTTGACGTGCTTTCAAACTGCTAGGTTGGCAGGAGCAGGGACAGAGCAACGGGAGCTCACCCCGTTGCGGGGATTCGAACCGCTGACCTTCTGATCGGCAAGTCCTAGGCTCTGTGGTTTAACCCACAGTGCCACCCACATCCCAGATAGGGCAGTATACAATTTCAATAAATAAATAAAATTCTTTATTTATTTTATATAAATTTGCCTGCTGCTTGATTGTAACCAAACCACTGAGCAGTTTGTATATATATAAAAAAAGTATCTTATCGATAAAGATGAACACATTTTTAAAAGAATTTAAATCAGCAGGAAACTAAAAGAGAGAGATTAAAGTATGTCAACCTCTATGTGCCTGGATAGGTTTGCCGAAGCAAACGGGTTTTAAGCAGGGGCCAGAAAGAAACCAATGAAGGTACCTGCCTGGTGTTAATAAACACGCTCTTTTGAAATGCTTGATTCTGAATATTGCTATAAAACAACACCAGTGATGCTCAGAGGGCCTTTATTCAATTGTGCTAATCGTAAAGTGAGGTATCAGTAAGCACTGATAGAGTATGCGTGATTGTCAAATACTCCCCCCTTCCCCTGCTGTGGTTGATCAAAAACCCACTACCCAAACATATTAGTATTAACAGAGGAATATGGCATACTGCGAACTTCATGAGTATCATGGTGTGAGGAAGATTTGTTTGTCCTGTAATTTAATGGTCCTATTTACTAAATATTTGCATATTTCGCTGGCATCCCACATGCTCCAATATTGGATAGCTTGTAATCTTAGAAATGTATGTTGCAACCATTTGTGTGTCTCCCCTTTTACACACTCCCTCCCTGCACAAAATATATATATTGTCCTTAAATGTTCACCATCAAGTGCAGCTTAAAAACAAAGAATCATAATTCTAGTAGGAGCCTTTAAGTTACCCATCAACAATTACCAACTTGTCAGGAGGCTGAGCCAACACACTGGTGACCTGGCCACTGTCTTCCACACTATAGCAAAACGTATTGTATTTCTATGCCCTCTTCTGTACTCTTTTTTGGTAATATATTACTACTTTGTGGTGCCAGCCGTTGGCACCCTACCCCCACCAGGTCACCTGAGTTTCCTAGGGGTTAGCGCAGGAGTTCAGGAGTTCCTTAAAATCGTGTGTTTGCGTAAAAGACTATGGCTGAGTAGGGCTCAGTGTCTAGGACTTGGTGTGTTTAATTTCTCTTTCATTAAGCATGCAAGCAGCCTCAGTCCAGTATACCTGAAGTAGCATCTCCACCTCCATCGTTCTGCCCGGACACTGAGGTCCAGCGCCGAGGGCCTTCTGGCAGTTCCCTCACTGCGAGAAACCAAGTTAAGGCGCCCGCCCTGTGGAACGCCCTCCCACCAGATGTCAAAGAGAAAAATAACTACCAAACTTTTAGTTACAGATAGGTAGCCGTGTTGGTCTGCCATAGTCAAAATAAAAAAATTCCTTCTAGTAGCACCTTAAAGACCAACTAAGTTAGTTCTTGGTCTTAGTTGGTCTTTAAGGTGCTACTAGAAGGAATTTTTTTTTATTTTTACCAAACTTTTAGAAGACATCTAAAGGCAGCCCTGTTTAGGGAAGCTTTTAAGGTTTAATAGGTTATTGTATTTTAGTGTTTTGTTGGACGCCGCCCAGAGTTGCTGGGGGGACCCAGCCAGATGGGCGGGGTATAAATAATAAATTATTATTATTTCAAAATTCCAGTTCAGCTCTATGTGATCTATATTGAAAGCAGATACCATTGTGGTATTTAGATGGATATCTAGGACTGCATAAAGACTGCATAGAGGTTATAATGTTAGTGCTTCTGTCCTGGCTTCTCACATTACCTGTTGTGTTATGAAACTGTGGCTTTTTTATTATCAATATACCATTGCACTGAATTTAATTCACAACAGCAGGCATGATCCCCTCAGGAAAACAGTGAGAAAGAACTGCATGCCAGAATACCACCCCAAATTTCAACACATGGTGCCATCCATGAAAACATATAGAGATCTAACATTTGAGTATGGCATGCGTCCGTATCAGACGGTTAAACGTAGCCGTATGTATCCCAAGCCTGTTTTTTTTTTAATAAAAAAAACCCCAAAACCAAGAAAGTTGTAATGTGAAATGTAACAACCTCGAAATGAATCGATGGTCATTTGCTTTAGGCTTTTTGCCTGCAATCACGCGAGGGTAAGAAGTCTTCACCTTCATCTAAACTGGTTTCCAAAGGATTACCCAAAACCGACTTATCTCTTGCTACTTCTGTTGCCACTTTACCCTAACTTTAATTTAAACGGGAGTTCAAAAAGAAAGCAGAAGGAGAACAGAGCATTTTCATATTCTCCTGTAGAATATAGATCATGAATCTGGGGGAAGTCAATTGCATTTCAGATCTGCTGCAGTCTTTCTTGCAGTCCTTGGGAGTTCTGCATAATTATCTTTAATCCTTACCACTGCTGACTCAGTACTTTGAAAGGAGAGAAAGAGGAGAGGGAAGGAGGGGGACCTGCCTTTTTCTTCCTCCCAGTTTATTCTCCAATCCCCACTTAAAAAAAAAATACAGGTGAATAATCTATATTTCAAAGAAGGATGACCTTTACTTTATTTAAATGGAATCTTTCTTTCAATATCTGAAATGAGAAAGTGATTAAGGCTGGGTTGATAGGCAAGGTGTATTTTAGAAATAGATAAACTTAAAGGTCAGACGCTGTCACAAGGAGGGCTCTGACTTTTAAAATATTTAAGTATTTCGTAAGAATCTGGATTCAGGCATGTTCGGTACATTTTTTAAAAAGTTCTAATGAAATTGTTTGGCATTTTCAGAAGGGTTCCTTTTCTGTGTTAACCCAGAACTCAGTGAAATCAGATGAATCAACATGTGGCCTGATCCTGGCTCCTCTTTGCACTGAGCACATGGTGCAGAGAGATTTCATGGGATCTACATATTTAAAAAAGTCCCTCTCCAAAGCAAACCTTAACCCCCATATTCACATCCCATTTTCTTCCTGCAGTATACAACCGCGCCACCCTGTCCCCGTGATTGAGTGGGCTGGCACCTCACCACCTGTGCAAGAGACGTCAGTACACCACGTGTGCATGACATCAGCACATCACCCACCATGCTCTCACTGTGCACACACATGGCACAATGTGCTAACGTCAGTCACACGTGTCGCATTACGTGCTGATGTGTCATCTGCATGCCGTGCTGGCTGCACAATTAAGATGAGCATGGTGTGTGGCATGCATGCATGGGCTGTGTGGATTAGGGAAGAGGCTGACCCCCCCCTTCTTGAAAATATGAGGGGGCTTGGCCCTTGGTCCCCCTCGATGGCACCCATGGCAGCATATGTGGTTCTCTACTGATCTTATTTTATGCTCACAACAACTCTGAGAAGTAGGTTAGTGAGCTTCATGATAACACTCTGACTATACAAGGGGTAGAGAAAATGTTTCCGCCCAAAGGCCATATTCCCTCATGAGTAATGTTCTGGGGGCTGCATGCACAATTCAAATTGTTGGTGCTGACATTTAAAACCCTATATGGCCTCGGCCCAGTGTACCTGAAGGAGCATCTCCACCCCCATCACTCATCCCGGACACTGAGGAACTTTTGGCAGTTCCCTCACTACGAGAAGTGAGGTTATAGGGAACCAGGCAGAGGGCCTTCTCGGTAGTGGCACCTGCCCTGTGGAATGCCATCCTATCAGATGTCAAAGAAATAAACAACTATCTGACTTTTAGAAGACATCTAAAGGTAGCCCTGTTTAGGGAAGTTTTAAAATATTTGATGTTTTATTGCTTATTGTTATTATTCTGTTGGGAGCCGCCCAGAGTGGCTGGGGAAAGCCAGCCAGATGAGCAGGGTATAAATAATAAATTATTATTACCATTTATTTTATTATTCACGCAGTGGTGGGTGAGGAGGCAAGGGATAAAGGAGGACAGAAATGAAAGGAAGGACGCCAATGGATGTGACTGTAAACTTTGTACAGTAATCTACATTCCCCAATAGTCTGAGGATTCAACACCTGCCTTCCCCTCCATTAATATTGATATAACACTTAATAATAATTTTTTTTTAATCCCAGAAGGCAAAAACACTCCGGAAAGCTATGGAACAAGCCTCAGTGGGAGGCTTGGCCTAGGGAAAGGGCAACGGGAGTTTATCTCTATCTCCCAAGGGCCAAACAAAGATGTCTCAACGACTGCTTTTGACCCCGTGGCCTGAGGTTACAGGTCAATACACTGCAGGCTATTAATGGGGAGGGGAAATGGCACTGAGCCTGTAAACAAAACACATCCATGGGGTATCTATGGATCCAGAATCATATCTGAAGCAGGGGTGCAACTTGAATAAATTTTTGGGGGAGGCAGGCAAGACCTTCCCTGCATAACTGATCACAAGACTTGGTGAATGCACACCATTTGAATGGCAACTGGGCAGCACCCTCATATATTTTCCTGGGGGAGAAAAGGGACTAGGGTCCCCTAGCTCCCATGATCTGAAGTCAGTTGTTTTACCAATCTGCATTCCAACAGATTGTACGTTCCTGGGCCATGTATTGATTCACACTTGGGTGATATTTTATTTAAAGCACGCTTGGTGCCACATTCAATGAGGCCAAGGTGGAATCTAGGCACATATGAAAAACGCTGTGAAGATGCTTTTTTTAAAAAAAATGTTTTGAAAAATCTACTGAATTTGCCATAAGCCATCTAGTGTCACATTTGTATAAGGCACTTAAAACACACTTAAAACATTATATTTGCAGCTGTATAGCTGAGTCCCAAATAGTGGTTGGTCTATAAATAAATGCAGTGATAGCTTTCAAAGCCAAATAGTTACACACCTTGGCCAGGTAAGCCCTGCTTTTATTGATAAGGAGCATATTTTTTTCCCCAATTCCAATTAAAAACATTAGAGGTTATTCAGAGGCTGCCCTTAAAAAAATACATGCAAATGAGGTCATTTAAAGGTTTTATTAATTTCCTTGTGGCTGCTTTAGCATTTTTTCCCCTAGCAATAATGTAACAGCCAAATTGCCCTATCTCTGAAGTGTGATTATGAAGTACACAGCTAATTATTTCAAAATAAAAAATTCCTTCCAGTAGCACCTTAAAGACCAACTAAGTTAGTTCTTGGTATGAGCTTTCGTGTGCATGCACACTTCTTCAGATACACAGTGTATCTTCAGATACACAGTGCATGCACACGAAAGCTCATACCAAGAACTAACTTAGTTGGTCTTTAAGGTGCTACTGGAAGGAATTTTTTATTTTGACTATGGCAGACCAACACGGCTACCTATCTACTACTGGAACCATGGAAGGCACCACATTGAGCCGCATGAAATGGAAGTCCATCAACCTCACCAAGAAACTTGCACAGGTACAGACTGATAGCTAATTATTTCGTTTAACTATGGGCAATTTAATCCTTTTGATTTCATCTTAGTGGTTGTCTTTCCAATGCACATGGTTATTTTTAATGTTTCTTATTGCTTTAGTTAAAAACTGAAATTAGAGGTGCAACATCTCAAAGAAGAAAAGAAACCAGTGAAGGTTCTGGATTGCTAACAAGTTTGGGGTCAACAAGATCGAGTAGCAATAGGACTCTGGAGCTGAATTAACAATATGGGACTGTTCGCCAATGTTCTTTTAATAAAATAAATTGTTTCCATTTGCTAGTAAAACTATTACCATTCCAGGGAAAGCGGGGCGGAGGGAGAGACACCACCATTGCTTGTAAAGATCAGAGGTCAAGATTGCAAATTGTTCCTATTTTCTATGTCACTTTTTATAATGCTAAGAATTTTATGAGTCCCGACAGCTGCAGATTGGCTTCAACGGGTTGCAGAAATAAGTAAATGCAGCGAGAACGAGTTTAGAAGACCAAAAGCGCAAAGATCAATGTTTAGACTGAGTGGAAATGTTATTTGCTTGCAAATAATTTTGGTTGGGAGTGGAAGGAATAGTTTACTCCTTTCGTTTGGTACAGAGTGATCCTTGGGGGAGAAAATGTGTAACCCGCAAAATTACGGGAACACTTGAGCTTAAGTAGAAACAGTACAGTCAAGTAAACAGCCTCATCTGTTTTTATCTGCTATCGGGAGAAAGGTACTGTGGACTATGCAACCTGTGCTTTTATGTCCCTTCATCCCCAGATTTTTCAGAATTATTATATATGTTTTAAGACCAGCTGCATACCATCTCTAATAATAATAATTTATAATAATATTTTATTATTTATACCCCACCCACCTGGCTGGGTTTCCCCTGCCACTCTGGGTGGCTCCCAACAGAATATTAAAAACATGATAGAACATCAAACATGATGATGAAGAAGAAGAGGAGTTTGGATTTGATATCCTGCCTTTCACTCCCCTTCAGGAGTCTCAAAGCGGCTAACATTCTCCTTTCCCTTCCTCCCCCACAACAAACACTCTGTGAGGTGAGTGGGGCTGAGAGACTTCAAAGAAGTGTGACTGGCCCAAGGTCACCCAGCAGCTGCATGTGGAGGAGCGGGGAAGCGAACCCGGTTACCCAGATTACGTGACTACCACTCTTAACCACTACACCACACTGGCTTAAAAACTTCCCAGTACAGGGCTACCTTCAAATGTCTTCTAAAAGTCAGATAGTTGATTATTTCCTTGACATCTGATGGGAGGGTGTTCCACTGGGTGGGCGCCACTACCAAGAAAGCCCTCTGCCTGGTTCCCTGTAATCTCACTTCTTGCAGGGAGGGAACAGCCAGAAGGCTCTCAGAGCTGGACCTCAGTGTCTGGGCTGAACGGTGGGGATGGAGATGCTCCTTCTGGTATACTGGGCCAAGGCCGTTTAGGACTTTAAAGGTCAGCACCAACACTTTGAATTGTGCTCAGAAACGTACTGGAAGCCAATGTAGGTCTTTCAGGACCAGTGTTATAAGGTCTCAGCGGCCACTCCCATTCACCAGTCTAGCTGCTGCATTCTGGATTAGTTGTAGATTAGTTGTACATAGAATAAAGCAGGGACTGAGCTCTTCCAAAGTCATTGGACTGCAACTCCCATCAGTCCCAGGCCCAGGCAATATGTTCAGTGGTTAGGGATGATGGAAGTTTCAGTCCCATAACTTCTGGAGGATCTCAGATTCCCTATCACTGGGAGTGTTATACACATGGAAAATATAGGAAAGAATGATACAAAGGAGAAAGTAGTAATATATCTAGAGAAATGAATGACCACCAAACCTACACTATCTGTAATCACAAGGAAGGCAGAATCTCAGCTTTCTGGTTCTATGAAGTTCTGGTGTACTTATTTTTTAAAACTGTAGCACATGCAATTTCAGACACTTAGAGTTGGATCAATCTCAAAGATGTTTGCCATTCATTCTTAACATTTACAAACAGTTTATAACTGGATACCCATCATATAGAGTCACAATTGAACTAGCCCTGAATATTATCAAGTTTTTATTGTGCTAAAAATAGCAAGTTCAGAGATAAACAAACCACTTTGATAGTAATGATATTTACCATTTTAAAATCATGTGTGGTATCTTGTGTGCTGTTCTTGGTGTCCTATTGCCTCATCCTTCTTGAATTAATCACATGGGCTTCCTCACACAATAAGGAATCCAATAGTAAATGAGATGACAACCTAAAGTATAGGGTGACAACCTAAAGTATGTAGCCAATTGGGTCAGAATAATGTTTTATTATGTTTATAATATTCTGTTAGGAGCCACCCAGAGTGGCTGGGGCAACCCACACAGATAAACGGCATATAAATAATAAGATTTTAAAGAAAATTATTATTACTACGTGACAACATAACTGAAGGCAAGTAAAAATACAGTGGTACCTCAGGTTAAGTACTTAATTCGTTCCGGAGGTCCGTACTTAACCTGAAACTGTTCTTAACCTGAAGCACCACTTTAGCTAATGAGGCCTCCTGCTGCTGCCGCGCTGCCGGAGCACGATTTCTGTTCTCATCCTGAAGCAAAGTTCTTAACCTGAAGCACTATTTCTGGGTTAGCAGAGTATGTAACCTGAAGCGTATGTAACCTGAGGTACCACTGTAGTTGGCACCAAAGATAATGGAAGTAGTTTAATCTGCTTTTGTTATCATGATCAGTGGCAAAGCTGCATGCTCCACTACCAGGGGCAGAGAGCAAGCGGGGGCATGGCTGGCGCCCCCGGGGGCATGACGTGGCCACTGGGGGCATGGCACACCACCTGTGGGGACGTGGTACGCATTCTGGGGGCATGGTACGTTGCTCGTGAGGGCGTGGCGTGCCACCTGCAGGGGCGTAGTGCGTGTTCTGGGGCGGTTGCGCCACCTGGGGTCCGTGGTGCCTGGATGCAGGTGGTCACGACACGTGTCGGGGGGTCCGCTGCGATGGCACCCTGCCGGAATAGTGCTGCCGGGGGCAGTCCACTCTCTCCACACCCCTATTCCTCCACCAGTGACCACGATACGTTTTCCACAAGCAATGAAATCCCTCTGTGAGGCCACTACTGAAAGACAGTATCCAAAATGTTAAGCATTATGGCCCTGTTTGAAATACTTTACTTGGTATCACGGCAGAGTATTTTCAAAGAAATTGAAAGCAACCCAGTCAGTCTCCTGCTCCTTGAGATTATGCACTGAGATTATTGCACCACTTGCGCATGTTTAATTTGCTTCAATATGCTCCGGATTCAGAATTTCCAGGAATTTCTGTTGTGACCACATCAGTTTCAGCGGGCTGTTTTCTTTGTGAATGCACAACACTTTCCAATGGCAGTGTTGGAGTCTTTAGTGAGCCGCCACTGACATATACCTAATCTCTCTAAATTGACAGCGAAAGACACATTAACTCAGCTTGTCATCCGTTCTGCTACACAAAAGAGTTACGCTACCTGAGAAGGGGGGGGGGAGAGAATGTGTCTTGGCAATAAGCAGTAATCTACCATGTAGTGTTTAAAAAAGCATAATTTAATTGCTGATTGTTTCCTGAGCACAGCATAAAATTGGATGCAAACAGGAAATGTGCGACACAGGTTTCTAGCATAATTAGTAATATAGGTATATATTCAAGGTACTACAGATCTTATTTTAATGAATAGAAGGTAGATTAACCTTGGAATGAGGCATTCGATAATTTTCCTTGGACTAAGAATGAATAAAAAAGCACATCAGAGAGGAACAAAAGCTCTCTTTGTTTGTGGGGCAAAGGTACGTCTCTCTTTCTGTGTACAAAACTAAATCTGTAAACACTTTCAATGTCACTGCTGTTTATAAAAATGAAAATGTGAATCCTTCTTCGATGATGTGAATCAAAATGCAGTATCGCATCTGATGTCTAATAATAAACCATACGTTTCACACCAGAAATATAATTTGTAAAGTAAGTTATATCATTGTAGCATTCTCCATGTCTGTATACATGTGCCCTACCTGGATGGTTATGAGATGCCACTTGTTGTTTAGTCGTTTAGTCGTGTCCGGCTCTTTGTGACCCCATGGACCAGAGCACGCCAGGCACTCCGGTCTTCCACTGCTTCCCGCAGTTTAGTCAAACTCATGCTGGTAGCTTCGATAACACTATCCAACCATCTCATCCTCTGTCGTCCCCTTCTCCTTGTGCCCTCCATCTTTCCCAACATCAGGATCTTTTCCATGGAGTCTTCTCTTCTCATGAGGTAGCCAAAGTATTGGAGCCTCAGCTTCAGGATCTGTCCTTCCAGTGAGCACTCAGGGCTGATTTCCTTCAGAATGGATAGGTATGATCTTCTTGCAGTCCATGGGACTCTCAAGAGTCTCCTCCAGCACCATAATTCAAAAGCATCAGTTATTCAGCCTTCTTTATGGTCCAGCTCTCACTTCCATACATCACTACTGGGAAAACCATAGCTTTAACTATACGGACCTTTGTTGGCAAGGTGATGTCTCTGCTTTTTAAGATGCTGTCTAGGTTTGTCATTGCTTTTCTCCCAAGAAGCAGGCGTCTTTTAATTTCGTGGCTGCTGTCACCATCTGCAGTGATCATGGAACCCAAGAAAGTAAAATCTCTCACTGCCTCCATTTCTTCCCCTTCTATTTGCCAGGAGGTGATGGGACCTGTGGCCATGATCTTCGTGATCTTCATGAGATGCCACATGCATGTGCAAAACACCATAGTAGATAGAACATGACTGGTGCTAGTGATCTAGGGAACATAACAGATAAGCAAACCCTGCTGGTTTTAATAGTATTTTGAACTTAACTAGTTTTTTTAATAGTATTTTGAACTTAACTAGTTTTTTGATCTGCTATGGAATTGGCACCAGGATTGGGAGAGAAAGCTAGGTGAAGACAGAATACTGTACCAAGAGCTTTTCAAGTGTTGGCCCCAGCTAGCGGTGAAATGGCATTTGTTTTTTGGGCAGTAAAAAAATATTGGGCTGACTCTACGGATACATCAGCACACAAGTCCCTAAAACATGGATGTTATCAGCCATTTCAGGGCTTGCTGGTATCTTGGCCTGCTGTCACAGGACTGGGCATTATCCAGAAATCATGGATTTGAGAGAAAGGGGCTAAGACAGGCTGTGTAAGCTACAAGGATACTTTAGATCCATGTTTTCTGATGTCTTGGCAGCTCAGGAAAGCACGAGATCAATTAATTCTACAATTCTGTTAATTGAAGCACAGGTAATCTGGGATTAGCTGGTAGTCGGAGCAGAGAAATCCGGGGGGGGGGGGGGTGCTTCTTCAGCAAAATCCATTTCACCTGATCTCACTCTTGCCTGCCTCCTCCACTCCATTGTCTTCCTCCTATGGTCTACAAGATCCTCCTCCTTTTACTCCTATTCCCTTACATGCTTCACTTTCTATTCAGCTTCTCGAAGCCGTTCCTATTACCTCTTTCACATTTATGTGCTTTTTAAGGCTCACATTTGCAGTTAAGGTGCTGATCTGAATCTTGGAAAACCTGAAAGGGACAAGGGGGGGGGGTGTTTTGTGCTTCACAGTTCCTCTTTCAGTTCTATTTGCTTTTCAAGGCTCGTATGAGGAGCTCAGCTACTGATCTGAGCCTTAGGAGGTACACAGACTTGAAAGAGGAAGCGGGAAGAGTGATAACCTTCCAGCTTCCTCCTCCTGTTCTAAGTACTTTTCAAGGTACAGGAATGTAACCACCTTTGCCATCTTGTGATGAGTATTCAGTGGCTTTGAGGGGACCAGGTGAAATCCTCAATGGTACCAACAGTTGCAACTTTCTTTTACCCTTGTATATGCTGTATTTTTCGCTCTGTAAGATGTACCAGACCACAAGATGCACCGTTTTTGGAGGAGGAAAACACGAAAAAAAATATTCTGAATCTCAGAAGCCAGAACAGCAAGAGGGATCGCTACGCAGTGAAAGCAGCAATCCCTCTTGCTGTTCTGGCTTCTGGGATAGCTGCGCAGCCTGCATTCGCTCCATAAGGCGCACACACATTTCCCCTTTCTTTTTAGGAGAGAAAAAGTGAGTCTTATAGAACAAAAAATACAGTATATGAGTTCTTGATACTTTCATTTTTTTCTATATTAAACTGGGTGCCTTGTACAATGCCTACTTTAAAAATAAAAAAGCACTCAAAAGGCAGCAGCAGCAGCAACTATGACTCATTTGGATTCTCTTTGACCTCACTATCAGATTAGTCAAGCATTTTTATTTTATTTTTACATTTATGGAAGGGCTAATTAATGTAAATCTCAAAGCGCACTACCAGTTCTTTTGTGGCATCATACCAAGCCCCAGCAAGGAGTTTCAAAATGGCAGTCCTAATTGCTCTCAACCTGGTTCTCTTGGCCAGTCTTGTAGGCCTGGCGCTCAAACAGACCAGTGACAGTGGCAGAGCCAATTCTTCTTCTCTCTCCTCACTTACTTTTTCTTTTTTGGGGGGGAGCTCTCACCTGCAATCTCAACTTCCCTAAACAGAACATTTCCCACAGAATAAAAGCTCTCTCTTCAGATTGTCACACAACCATTAAGTTCTCTTGTTCTTTTTATTGGTGATTTACAAAATAGTGTGCATATAGGGTTTTTTCCTCCCCACCCTACAGCAATTAGAGATAAGGTCACCATAACTTTGTTAAAACCTTCTCGCTGATGTTAATTGGTGCTGACATTTTATCAATGTTTAAAAAATGTTCTTCTTCTTCTGAAGCCATATTTCTAATTTTGATTCTGCTTTCTTTATTGATTTTAATCTGTTATGTCTGAAAATACCTCCCAAGTGATAATCACTAAAATGCCATTTAGAAACATTTAAAGCCCAAGAGAGGGCTTTCCTTCAGAATCTATCGATAGCAGCTTTCTTGTTTCCAGTCACTCAGGGCCTCATCCTGCCATCATTTCAGATTTCTTGTGGAAGCTCTATGCTTCAGACAGTGGCAGAATGTATGGCCTTGCTTTGCCCTTGACTTGGTAGATCTGAGTGAGCAAGGAACCTGAAACAAAACGAAACAAAAACAAAGAATAAGGAATAAGCATGCCACCATGTGTTTCCTTGAATCCCTGATTCAATCCTGCCATCTCCACATGGTATATTGTCCATTTGGTACAGAAAATATTGTACGAACACTGATGGCCAACTTTTGTGTGATTAGGCTCTAGCAGTGACATTGCTGCACTTACATTTGACACTGAATCCACCATGCCAGGAACTGTGATGTTTCGGTGGGCATCCAATAATAAGACTGGCATTTTGAGTATGAATGCTCTGGATGAACTGAACAGAATAAGAATGCCGCCAGAAATCTCCAATGGGAGAATGACATGGGGGTATTGTAAATGTAAACAACATTCTTCTTCCTTCTGCTGTTCTGAGGTTTTTTTATTTTATTTTTTTTAAAAAAATGAAAAACTGGGCCAGAGCTTACAGAATATGTTTACTGCATCAGAGAGCTGCCTTTCAAAATAAGCACATTACCGCCAGTGTTCTCCCTTTCTCGCTAATGCTGCTCCAAGGATGGGAGATGAAATCATATGCCTGTTAAAACTATTCCCGAAATAGTGTATGAATATGTGAAGGAAACGAGTTAAAATATTGGGATGAAATGGGGGATCACATGCAAATGTAGCAAATTAACTTTTTGAGCTGATTATGGCAAAAAGTCACGGTCACCGCATAGGTCAGCCAGCTTCTTGTTAATGAGGCCTTATTTAGGAGAGGCAACGGATTCTCTCCCCCCCCCCCTTCCCTTCAAATGAATGTTCTCTGGTTTCTTCCATTTCTGCAGCTACATGCTGTTCTGTTTCTAGGGCTGTTAAATGCAGCTTAAAAACATCATTACTTTCTCAATCCCTTGAGCTGCTCTCTTAGGTATATAATTTGGGCCAAGGGAGGGTCATGTTTCACGCAACTGTATGTCATTCAAGCTTTTGTACAGTACTAATGTGGAGTGTGTCATGAATACTGCATTGTTTTAATGATGGTCTAAGTTTATCAACCAGAAACCGCTACTGCTATTCACTTTTACAGATATTTTTGAGGTCCTTTCTATCATCCAGTGCAGAGTCAGAGGGCTTCTACCTGCCCATTGGGCTGGGTTGAGGAGACTGGGTTCAATCCCTTGCTCAGCCATAAAGTTCATTACTCATCCTAACTTAGGCTACATCACAGAGTTGTTGGGAAGACAAAAGAATGTACAGCTAGGCCAGAATTCCTTCAGGGAGAGCCACATTTTCCAACTCACACTGAGTTAATTGGCTAAACTGAAATAGCATCTTTGCTATAAAGCTATAGAATAAACTAGTAGCAAAAGGTTATGATCAACGAGATGTATTTTTAGGAAGCCAAACCTCTATTACCATTAAAAATTGCCACATTTTCCCTTTCAGTTTTCTCTGCTTTATTCAAACCCCTTCTGTTCTTTTAAACTGCCATTTTAAAACCTGTCTTCTCTTTTGTTCCCCTTCCCCACCCTGACCGTGTAAATCCAGGATTTTGGTGGGACACTACAAATCCTGCAATTGGGTGGTGGTGGTGGCCTTGTGATTGCAACTTTACATCATTTTTTTTTTTTTTAAACTTGGGAAGATACATTATTTTCCCTTGACAAGTCCCCAAACAACATATTTTATTTTTTAACAATGATTGGATTGGGGGCAGGATTTTCAAAACATGAAAGACTGTCTAACAAGAAAGCTGGGAAGCCCTTTTGGGATAGCTCATTTGATAGAGCATGAGATTAGTACTGCCATGATCATGAGTTCGAGCTTCACCTGAGCATTGTAGGAAGTTGGACTCGTTGACCCTTGTGTTTCTCTTCCAGCTCTACAATTCTATGATTCTATGGTATGTTGGCTAACTGAGTTACTGTCTTGCCAAATGCAAGGTGGTTTTTTTTAAAAAAATGAGATTCAGCAGTAATACAAAACACAAGTGAGAGAGAAGATTAAAGATGTTATTCTAAACAGCAAGCAATATATACATACAAAGCAAACACTTCAATCTGCCACTTGAAAGCCCCCAAGAAGTGGTGAAGTGACTCCCTAGATCAGGGGTCAGCAACCTTTTTCAACTGTGGGCTGGTCCACTATCCCTCAGACCTTGTGGGGGCCAGACTATGTTTTGAAAAAAATAATGAACAAATTCCTATGCCCCACAAAGTGTGTTCTCCTTCATGGAGAGCGCGGGTTGTGGTGGGGGCCGACAAGTCACTCCAAAATTGTGGGGCGGGCTAATTTATCTTTGGCCACTGTTGTGATTGGGCTTCCCTTGTTGTTAGGAAGTAGTTAATGTTGCCATTTTGTGACTGACAGCTTGAAACCTTAAAACTCCTTGCACGAAACGTAGAGCTTCCTCTTTTCGCTCCGTGCATCGGATTGCCCGCCCCCGCTATATTTAGGGTTGTTCGCATTGACCTTGCTATGCCTGTCATGGGGTCGTCTGCTCTTGGAGCAGGGGCCCCGGCAGGAATTTTGTCCATTTGGCTGATTGGCTGGTGCCATTTGGTTTTTGCCTACTGTGTAGCAAATCGTCACAACTTGTAAGGTTGTGGTTAGGCATTGGTTTTTGGTTTGGTTGGTTGAGGGGCATGGATTGGCTGTGCCTGCCCCTCTAATGCTGCTGCTGCAATGGTATTCTGTTAAAGGAATACAGTGGCTCACCATTGCTTTTGTCCGAACCCTGTCAAGGTGCTAAGGCCACGCAAGAGCCCCTGGTTGCTTTTGGGGAGGGCTAAGGGCAGGTTCCCTGCTCCGTCACTATCCCCAAAATGTATTCCCCTTTTCTGGCTTTCACAGGCTTGCAAAATGTCAGTCTATCCCTACCGGGGGCAGATAGTCACAACCAATGCCTAAGCAACCACTCACATTTTTTGTATTTTAATAAAGTTGTGGCCAAAATTATGCCAAAAACCTTAAACAAAAATTCTGTGTGAGGTGTGAATTATTTGGGGCTTGGGGACCTCGACACGCAAATAACCCAGAGATGCATTTTAAATAAAAGGATACATTCTACTCATGTAAAAACACACTGATTCCTGGACCGTCTGCGGGCGGGATTGAGAAGGCGATTGGGCTCCCGGTCCCACCTAGATGGCACCCATGGCAACATATGTGGTTCTCTATTGACCTTATTTTATGCTCACAACAACTCTGAGAGGTAGGTTAGTGAGCTTCATGACAACACTCTGACTATATAAGGGGTAGAGGAAATGTTTCTGCCCAAAGGCCATATTCCCTGTATACCTGAAGGAGCATCTCCACTCCCATCGTTCAGCTCAGACACTGAGGTCCAGCTCTGAGGGCCTTCTGGCGGTTCCCTCACTGCGAGAAGTGAGGTTACAGGGCCTTCTCGGTAGTGGTGCCCACCCTGTGGAATGCCCTCCCACCAGATGTCAAAGAGAACAACAACTACCAGACTTTTAGAAAACAACTGAAGGCAGCCCTGTTTAGGGAAGCTTTTAATGTTCCTCAGCCCAGAGTGGCTGAGGAAACCCAGCCAGATGGGCGGGGTATAAATTATTATTATTATTATTATTATTATTATTATTATTATTATTATTATGGCTTGCCTGACTGACTATGTGCAGCTCACTAGCTATGTGCAGATTATTAGCCACCTTCTCCCAATGCCCCACTTTCTTGAAATAACATCCAACATCAAAGGAGGTACTCCTCACTATTGCTTCCTTCCAACAGATTAGGACATGAAAGGCCATTATGCCATCAAAGAGCTTAACAAAAGATGGGGGAAAGGAACAGGGGGCAGGAAGGATGACCATGTTAGATCACTAACTCCTCAAAATACAAATAACTTCCTGATAGATTGCCCATACAGCTACTAATCAGGAAGTTCCTGCTTCTGATCTTATCTCTGCTATGAATTTGCTAGGTGGGCTTCGGCAAGCCACCAGCTCTCGGCTCCTCTACCTGCAGTCTGGGGGATAATGCAATGAGTTAAGCACATGCAAAGCACTTTGAAACAACAACAACAACAACAACAACAACAACAACAACAACAACAACAACAACAACAACAACATCCCACCTATCTGTCTGGGCTTCCCCCAATCACCAGTCTAGCTGCCACATTGAAACAAGTGTTTAAAGTGAAGTGCTTTAAACAAACATTAAATATTGCTACTATTTATTCAGTTATACAAAAGCAATAGCTCTGAGAATCAGAAGTCTAATCCGATCAATTAAGCATGGTGCTGATTTTCAAACTGCCTCCCAACCCATTCTTGACATTCTTACACATGCAAGATCTTCTCTGCAAGTCAATATTGTTGTAAGTATGAAAGGCCATGGTCTTGGGGTCTTGACGAGGGCAAACTCTTAACCCTTTGGAAGGGACATGACTCCACAGTCTGGTTTCTAATTGATTCATTGTAGTTGCATACTAATGGACTTTATGATATTCTGTTTTAACTGGTGGCAAGGGAAGGGATATTCCGTGCTCATGTTAATTAAAAGGAAGCCTGTAAGCAAACATTTGTCACACCCAGGACCTCATTTCCAAAATGTGATTTTGGGGAGGCAGTGTATGCTTTGAATTTCAAACACACCTCTGTTGAAGACTTGATGAATCAGGAAACCCTTGGGGTTAGGAATGGGGCAGAAGATTTGCTGAAATACATTTAATTCTTATATGTCCCTGTGAAATTTCATTCCACTGAAAAAGCTGTTGCTGAAGTATCTGAAGATTTACTGCTGGTTAAGGAACTTCCTTCTAATCTTATTTTTCTGTCTCTCTGGAATATATGACATGGTCAACCATTCTGTTCATGTTTTTGAAACCCTTTTTTTGAGGGGTGTTTCTGTTTGTGAGGAAAATGTTGCAGTGTGGAGTACAGTCCCTCTATCAGCACCCCACCCTCCCATGCTGGTATCCCAATTTCACCTGAGTGTCCTTTATGCTGGTTTTGGTTATGTCTCCCTTCAATGATTACATCCACCTCCTCCACTGCTTCCTCTTTCCCTGCTGAAATAAAACTTGGTGTGTTCCTTCTTCTCTAAAGTCCTACTTGTGTTTCCGTCTAGCTCCTGATCTGCATTGGTCAACGTTTGAAAAGCTTAGAACTGAAGGGGAGGGAGATGTAAGCAGACTGCTGGATAACAGCCTGTGGGGAATGGGCCCCAGTGGAGGAACCTTGAAGTCAGAAGGGAAGAAAATATTATTTTGTTGTAGTGAGGTTGTTGGGGGGTTGTTAAACTGAAAAAAATTTCTTCCTAGGAAGGAGCTTTTTGCTTGCACAAAAGGGTGAAGGTTGGATCTCAATGTGGGAGGGGATGAATGAGGTGCATCCTTATCTTTGGGATATCTAGGTATGTGGTGGATGTTTGAAAAAGATAATTAAGGAATGTTGGATGGGTGTGGGAATGATGGGTGGATGGATGGGTGTTTGAGAAGGAGAGAATAATTGGATGAATTTGTGATTATAATAAACTTTACAATCAGATGAGTAATGATTTTGAGTAAGGGGAAATTGACTCAGCTCTTCCTATTTGGCCAACACTGGGGGCAGTGAAATGACTCAGTCCAAATGAATTTATTTTTTTATTTTTTAAAAAATATTTTTATTGCTTTTTTTCCAGGTACAGATGTAAAGACAGAAATATAAAAGAAATAACAGAAAAAAAGAAAAAGAAAAAAAAGAGATCCATATCTCCAAGACATTTTTTCATAACCAACCGGACTTCCCCACATCTCCCTCACCCTGCATTCTTTACAATAAAATTATCAGCAAATTATTACCTTATTTCATACGTTTCTTTGTAATTCCAAATAATTATATTTTAGGTTTAAAATACTTGTTGTCAATTTACTTTTACCCTAAAATAAATATGGTATTACTTTAAACTTTAGTCCTTTCATAATTGTAACTTAATTTCCCATATCACCAAATCTTATTGCTGAAGCTAGATTTTCCAAATCATGCAAATTCTTAACATTCATATAACTTATAATATTTTTGTAAATAGTCCTTAAATTTTTTCCAGTCCTCCTCCATTGTTTCTTCTCCCAAATCTCGGATTCTGCCAGTCATTTCAGCCAATTCCATATAGTCCATCAATTGCGTCTGCCACTCTTCCAGTGTGGGTAAATCTTGTGTCTTCCAGTATTTAGCGATGAGGATTCTTGCTGCTGTAGTTGCGTACATAAAGAAAGTTCTATCCTTCTTTAACACTTTCTGGCCGACAATGCCCAGGAGGAAGGCCTCTGGTTTCTTGGGAAAGGTATACTTAAATACCTTTTTTAACTCATTGTAAATCATTTCCCAGAAGGCCTTCACTTTTGGACAAGTCCACCAGAGGTGAAAGAATGTCCCTTCAGCCTCCTTACATTTTCAACATTTGTTATCAGACAGGTGATATATCTTTGCAAGCTTGACTGGGGTCATGTACCACCTATAGATCATTTTCATAATATTTTCTTTCAAGGCATTACATGCCGTGAATTTCATTCCGGTGGTCCATAACCTTTCCCAGTCCTCAAACATGATGTTGTACCCAATATCCTGCGCCCATTTTATCATGGCTGATTTGACTGTCTCATCCTGGGTATTCCATTTAAGCAGCAAGTTATACATTCTTGAAAGTACCTTAGTCTTTGGTTCCAACAGTTCTGTTTCTAACTTCGATTTTTCCACCTGGAATCCTATTTTTTTGTCCATTTTAAAAACCTCTTGGATTTGAGCATAATGTAACCAATCTCGCACCTTGTTCTTTAATTTGTCCAGGCTCTGCAGCCTCCAATTGTCTCCAATTTTTTCTATTATCTCCCAATATTTTGGCCAACCGGCCTCCATATTGAGTCTTTTTCAGGCCTTAGCCTCTATTGGTGATAACCACCTCGGGCACTTCAAAATGAATTTAGTGGCAACATAGGGGAGAATCTTGCCTTTTTCCTGAGTGATATTAAGGTGCTCTTGAGTGCTTGAGGTTCCTTCAGAATGTCTCAGGTGTTTTGACTGGGTAGCAACTTTTGAATTCTCCTTTGACTTATTTAGCTACAAGGTTCCTTTTGCTTAACATCCCATTCAGAAGAAAACAATAATAATTCTTTATTTCATATTGATGTTCCCTCTTTCTCTGGTGCTTCTATCTGCCCTTCCTTGGAGTGAACATAATACAATTGGCTGTGTCAAAAACAGATTAATTTGATTACTGTGATATAATTGCCATCACATTGCCTTTACACGTTGCAAAAAAGAAAACTCATGAGACCAAGGCTCTAACGAAATAGTTGTATTTATTAATATAACAATTTGGAGGAACTACAAACCAAATTAATCAAATTAACTGAATTCAGAAAGTCTAAGCAGCTGAGGAATTTAGCAGATTCTTGTAGCAAAGCATTCCTCCAGGCTACTGGGCATGTAATACAGCCATAGCTATCCCTCCTTTCTAGGTGAGCTTTGAGTATGAACATGTGCAGTCAGGTTCTGCTGTCCCAAAGCATGCATGCCAGGCCTAGAGGTCCTCTGCCAACAGGCTTATAAAGCCACACTCTAATCCCATTCTTGGTTTGCCCTCAAGTCCCATGTGACCCATCCCTTTGGCAGGTGAACCCCAAGGTTATTTGAGGAAGCAGGGTGAGGGAAAACACGCCTGCATTGCAGCAGTGGGAACAACATTCTTGCTACGCTATGGCACCCTGTGAATTGTTGATAGAGTGATTCCTTAAAAAAAAAAAAAAAGGAAACATACCATATTATACATACAAACATTCCTCTCTTCCCTTTTCCTGTGCCAGGGCTGAATCAGAGAGAAACATCCAACTTTTAGCTAACTGCATGGAACCAGTTTGCTTGAAGGATTGCCATGCCGCCTGTATGTCTACTTGACCGTTCTGATCTGTAGATATTTCACTTCTACAAGTTCCATACAGTCAGTGCTATTTTTCCGGAAAAAGAGGTGCCAGAACTCACCACGAAGACCCTCCTACATTCTCTTAGAATGACAGTGGTGCCCACCTGAGAGGTGCTGGAACTGAGTTCTGGTGAGTTCTGGCTTTTTTTAAAAAAAAAAACATGCATACAATGCTATCACCTGTGTCTTAACACTTCTGTTTAGGGAACACAGCCCTGTTTAGGGAAGCTTTTAATGTTTGATGTATCACAGTATTTTAATATTCTTTTGGAAGCCGCCCAGAGTGGTATAAATAATAAAGTATTATTATTATTATTATTTATTCCAGCCATAATTGAGTTTTGTCTATCCATACATAATTGACTTCTTAATATTTAATATTTTGATTTTAATATCTACATATTTTGTCTATCTAATATTGATAATTGCTTTATATTGCTTTATGTACACTGCTAGAGTATTCGTAATTACATGGTCTCTCCCCCCCCCCCCATAAACAAATAAAACAAACTTTTTCAAAGCATTGTTTTACATACAGTGATACCTCGGGTTAAGAACTTAATTTGTTCTGGAGGTCTGTTCTTAACCTGAAACCGTTCTTAACCTGAGGTATCACTTTAGTTAATGGGGCCTCCTGCTGCCACCGCGCGATTTCTGATCTCATCCTGAAGCAAAGTTCTTAACCCAAGGTACTATTTCTGGATTAGCGGAGTCTGTAACCTGAAGCATCTGTAAAGCGAGGTACCACTGTACTTCTGATATATCACGAGTGCAGCTCAAAGCCATGCAGGTATGTCCTAGAACTTGCTTCAGCTGCAAATAAAGACTTATGGGTGGGTGTGCTAACTAGTCAGTGCAACATCATAAGAGATGGACTAATGTCCTCTGGGACAAGTTTGGAAATCCTTTCAATAAACTTCAGCTGCCCAACTGGTTCTGGAATGGTATTCAGTTGTTATCTTATCTGGGGTATAGGTTACAGATAGGTAGCCGTGTTGGTCTGCCATAGTCAAAATAAAAAAATTCCTTCCAGTAGCACCTTAAAGACCAACTAAGTTAGTTCTTGGTATGAGCTTTCGTGTGCATGCACACTTCTTCAGATACACTGAAACAGAAGTTGCCAGATCCTTCTATATAGTGAGAAGGTGGGGGGGGGTATTACTCAGAAGGGCGGTGGGAATGGGAGATTGGCAGGCTCACCTTCTCACTATATAGAAGGATCTGGCAACTTCTGTTTCACTGTATCTGAAGAAGTGTGCATGCACACGAAAGCTCATACCAAGAACTAACTTAGTTGGTCTTTAAGGTGCTACTGGAAGGAATTTTTTTATTTTATCTGGGGTATGTTAGAGTGGCTAAAAACAATTTGAAGAAGAAAAGAAACCACAACAAAGCAACAGAGCATTCAGAAATATTATCACTACTAAACCATGTTAAAGTAGGCAGATTGACATTTATAGCATAGTTCTGTTATTTCTGGGATTGTGTCCTGGAGGACAAACAACAGAATATGAAAGGCCTGCCATCATAGGTGGGGAGGGAGGTGCACCCTTGAGAGAAAAAGCTCGATCCTTGTGAAAAACTCATCTTGGTGTGGTGGCAGAAACCATGTCCCAGGGCTGCAGAAAGGAAATTGGAACCAAGGTGGGTGGGTCTTCATCTTCCACCCTCTTGGAGTGCATCAGTAGGTAACATAGTGGATTTAAGTACATGCAATATTGATGCTGTGGTTTAAACCACTAAGCCTCTTGGGCTTGGTGATCAGAAGGTCAGCGGTTGGAATCCCCATGACGGGGTGAGCTCGCGTTGCTCGGCCCCAGCTCCTGCCAACCTAGCAGTTTGAAAGCTCACCAGTGCAAATAGATAAATAGGTACTGCTGTGGCAGGAAGGTGAATGGCGTTTCTGTGCGCTCTGCTTTCCGTCACTGTATTCTGTTACGCCAGAAGTGGTTTAGTCATGCTGGCCACATGACCTGGAAAGCTGTCTGTGGACAAATGCTGGCTCCCTTGGCCTGAATGTGAGATGAGCACCGCAACCACAGTCACCTTTGACTGGACTTAACCATCCATGGATCCTTTCCCTTTACAGTGGTACCTGGGGTTAAGTACTTAATTCGTTCCGGAGGTCCGTTCTTAACCTGAAATTGTTCTTAACCTGAAGCACCACTTTAGCTAATGGGGCCTCCTGCTGCCGCCACACTGCCGCTACACAATTTCTGTTCTCATCCTGAAGCAAAGCTCTTAACCTGAAGCATTATTTCTGGGTTAGCAGAGTCTGTAACCTGAAGCGTATGTAACCTGAAGCGTATGTAACCCAAGGTACCACTGTATATATGTATATTTATTTATTTATCATCTATCTATCTATCAATCTATCTGTCTATGTTTGAAGTATTTCATTATAATATACTCATTAATAATCATTAATACTGATTCACTTTACTATGGAGAGTGATTAAAATGTATCTATTTTATCTAACATATGCCACTGGAATACAAAGGAATATATTACAATTACAAATGATGATGGTAGCTATAAATATTATTTACAACTACTAAAACTGAGAGCAGGAATGATTATTTAAACACTCATATAATTGAAACAAAACATTTATTGCAATATTTAATGAATCATCTAATATTTGAACAGGTAGCCCACTCTTCTTATTTTTACTTATTTTTTTGTTTTGGTGAACCTATAATTTATATTGTCAAAAGAGACTTGCCAAGCAAGCTTAAATTCCACTGAGAACACCATAAAGCTTTGTGGTAGATTTTTTACCATGGGAGTGGGAAACTCCAAGCTGGGGCCCAACGTGTCTTGTAAATGTTCCTGCTCTGACCCAAATGGCCTGCTCCTCAGGAAAGACTGGGTGAGGTGGGACTATTAGATGTTCTTCAGTACTGCATGGCAGTGCATGCTTTCTCCCATATGTCTGGTTCCTCCAACCATCCAGCAGGCATAGGAGCAGAGAAAGCCAGCATACCTCTAGTAGCCCTTATTGTAGGGGGTGGGGAGCTTGTGCCCATCTTTGCCAGTGGTCAAGGAGAATGGGAGTTGCCATCCCACAACATCTGAAGGGCTACAAGTTGACCATCCTTGCATTATCCATTGTGGGTTGTATGGAGGGGCTGGTGATAGATGTGGTCATTTATTGGCTTCCATAACCCCAGCAGTGTCACATTATGTGACCCATGAGAGTAGCAAATAACCAGACTGTACAACTGTGAGGGGATAAAAACAGGCCAATTCTTTATTGACAGTAGCATGGCATTGGAGCCAGGATCAGTTCATCATTGCACAACCAGTGGCGGAGGAAGCCGCTTGGGTGCCTGGGGTGGGACGAGCCGCCCAAAGTGGTGGGGTGCACCACAGGGCCTCCAGAATCTGCCAGCCTCCTGTCAGGAGTGCGTGCAGGAGCGAGGCCCTGTGACTGGTAGGGCCTCCCAGGACTGGGGCCTTCCTGAGTTTGACCTGGAAGGGCAAGGCGCAGCCGCACAGGTGAAGCTTGACAGAAGACTCATAGCACCTGGTGGCAAGGACCAGGAGGAGTATATAAGACCATCATTTCCCTCTGGCTCTTTGCCACAGCAACACGCTACCCACATAGCTGTGCTTTGGCTGCCTGGCTCCTGGTATCCTGACTCTTGGACCCTTGGCTTCCTGACTCCTGGACTGCTGACCCTGGACTGCTGATTCCTGCTTCCCAACCTCAACCCCGGTATCGACGTACCAAGTGCTCCGACTGCCCATAACCTGGACCGTGACACCTCCTCCCACACAGCCGCCTTACAGCTGGGGGGGGGGAGGCAGTGGGCGGACCATTTGAGCAGCACAGAGCCTGCACACACCTAAGCCATCACATCTCTCCCAGGAGAGATGCGTGGCTGGGGCATTCTGCCGGCCCTGCAGTGAGTGCCTCCCAGCATTTTGTCACCCCCCTCAGTGTTGACACCCGGGACGGCCCACACCCACCCTTCCTCCACCCCTGTCCACAACCCCACATTGATAGAAAGGGTCCACTGGGTTTGAACTTCCCCAAGCTACAAATGTTGATCCAGTCCTATTCTATGTCTGCCCTCAAAATACATTCTTCCATCTAGCAAAGGAAGGACATAAATACAAAGGGAGGTGGTGGGGAATCTAAGCAAGTGCCAATCAGGTTGAGAGAGGAAAAAAATCTTATCTGGTCCTATCAACCAGCAACCCAAATTTGTTCAGTGAAGGCTAGGACCCAGGTAGGAAGCTTTCAAGGCAAAGTAGCCCTGAGATCCAGGGTAAGCAGACTATCCTGTCCTCTTTGCAAGGACTCATGGGACAGCTTTTTCCCATGGGCAAAATACTGGGGCAAACCTTGTCCAGCATTTTGTTGCAATCTATGGGCCCTAGCTCCACTGGGCAAAGGCTCTCCATGCGTATTGAGTGTGGAACAAGGATTATGACAGGAACAGGAGCTGGGAAACTCTCTAGTTATATCTGGATATGCATTGTTAATACATATGCCAAGAAACCTGTTACAAGTTGGCAGGAATCTACGGTGAGCTCTCCTGTTAGGAGCTGGGGATAAACTGCAACATTTTGTTGTGGATTCCCATTAGACACGGTAGTAGCAGCAGGAGCTATAATGCTGCAAGTTGCTAAGCAGAATCCGAACTGCTAACTGGAATTAAACCTGGCCAGCTGTCAGAACATTTCGGAATTGAACTGCTCTCTCCATTCATCCCCAGTTTTAATCCAGGTTAAGATACATCAGATACCAATATTATATTGCGTAGAGCATGCAGGCTGGGCATGAGAGAAATATATCTAACAAATACCATTCTAGGTAGCATCATTTTAATAGTAATTTTAGGCAGCATATTTTTCAGTTGCTTCCCCTTATTGGGACACCAGGACCAAAACAAGAATTGTTTAACTTTTGCACTGAATCAAACAAACTACCTGTCTTTCTTTCCCCCATCTCCTTCAGTGTGTAAACTGCACTGAGAATGCACAATATTTCCTGAATTGCTAAGGATATTGAAAATATGACCCATGGGATTTGGCATATTAATAATCCCAGGAAGTGGGCCAAGTATGTTAAAATAAGATTGTAGTTTTGAGAGCATATTGGATCTAATGATCATTAGTTTTGAAACATTAGAATCATGAGGGAACAATCCTGGAAGCCACACAAAGTTTCTGATGTTGCAAATCTAACTTCAAGTGATTGAAAATGCCCTGAGGAGTCTAATTAGAATTATGGATGGGGGAAAAATTCTGACAGCAATTTTGTTAATGCCGGCATAGATGCATTGCTTCTTTGTCTGTGAGTGCCTTGATTTCCCACCTGCCACTTTCATTCTTGGCTTTGTTTTATATACATATTTGAGTTAAAATTCACTATTAAATGACCAGAATAATCAACATCTCTATAATGTCATTCCCAGGATCTATAAGCATTCAAGGGAGTATGTGACTATCTGTATATATGAATTGCTTCACCAATATGGCCCAGATAAGTCCTGTTAGTCTGGGTCTACCCATGTAGTAGAAGGGGCCAGCACCACTTTCAGCTACAGGTGAGAGACACCATGCTGGAAAATTCTCACATGTTTAGCTTCAAGTTTCCTAAATCTCATCGCAAACAATAAGTTTACACATCAACAAGAAAGGCCGTCATGATAGTCAGCTTTTGACAATACTTGTCATTTTTAACAATAGCTGAAAACATCTTCACTTTTATGCACAGTCTCTCCTAAGATATGCATTTTTGTAAACATTGGTAGGAGAACTGCATCTCAAAATATGGATAAGAGCACATTCAAAAGCTCTTTTGCTTTGCATATTGTTTTGAAAGGTGCAAAATTGATAGATCCAGCTTCAAATGTGCACTGAACTGATTTTTTGTCCCCCATCCCTAGAACCGACTCACTTGAGTCCTTTGATTATAAATTGTCTTATTTTATTTTATTTATCTTTTACATTGCTGTGATGTGTTCTGGTATAATAATAATAATAATAATAATAATAATAATAATAATAATACTCTGCTGTCTATAGAGAAATTTCCTAGTTTTCCTCTGAAAGTTGACATCACACTGGAAGATAGAAGGGTTAAGTTCCCAAAAGTCTAATATACATGCATATTGGTTGTCAATGCAGTTTGAAGTGACAGTATCCCTAGAAGGGGTATAAGAAGATGATATTCTCTGCTGTTCAGTACATTTGTTCCTACATTTACCCAAATAAAAAATAAAAAAATGGAATCTCTGTCCAATATCTGTATCAAATATGCCCAAGAGGCAATTCATAACAGCAGAGTGTCATATTCTAAATGAACTACTAAAGGGATGAAAATGTACTTTCTGTATTAAGGTCTCGGTTTCATTTCTCTGTGTGACGTCTTCATCTGGTGTCTCTGAAGTCCTCCTGGGATATCCAAGAAAGGCTGGCAAAGAGCTACTGAAGTGTTGTCTGCCCAGTTCTGGACTCATTGAAGAGCATCTGCTAGCTTGTAATTCAAAGCAGTCTTGAAAGGGGACTTCTCTTCCAATTGCTAATGGCTGCGTATGCTTCTGCCTCTGAACACATTGATTTATAATAGACTTTTCACTGCTAGCATTTGGAGAGCGGCTGCAAGTGCAGTTGCGGAGTATTATCAGCTATTATAGCTCAGTTCCAAGTTGTGGCGCAACCATCGCTGGATCCAAGAAACTCAATTTCAGATCTCAGCAGGAACCAATTGATTCACAGCAGAAAAGTGATTTCCTAGTCGAAGGACCTGTTTTAATATGGGCACGTTCCCCATTGGGTGTTGGAAACAGTTTTCCAACAATCTTCCTAGCAGACAGATTTGAAAAGGAGAACATTTGGGACTTTCTTGTTTTAGACTGTGATGAGCCATAGGGTGAAGGGGTCTGTGGTGTTCAATGCTCTACAATCCCATCCACCTGCCCAGGTATAAACACTGATGGACCGGCAGAATTCTGGTACTTAGTAATGGCAGCCATCTCAAAAAACCCAAGACTGTATAAAAGGGCTCTGAAGGAAGGAGGCCAAGTTACTGAGGGAGTAGAAGGTAGGGGAACGGCTGTGCCCCCAGTTCACACTGGGGAGGGCAATAGCTCAATGGTAGAGCATCTGCCTTGCATTATTATTATTTATTAAATTTCTATAGTGTCCTCCAAATGTATATCTCATGCAGGAAGTCCAGGTTCAACCACCAGTATCTTCTCTCTGAAATCTAAGAGTCAATTTTATGCTACTAGGATTGCTGGATGTATCACAATCATTTAGAAATAAAGTCCAACAGTCATGCCTTCCTGTCCCGCTCATAAACCACTTCCTTTGTGTAACGTGGGCAAACACTTTAGGACAACTGTTCATAAGAATTTTGCTAGATCATGTATTTCTATCCCTAGCTATGCTTTTTTAAAAAAATTGCACCACCTTCCCTTCAGTTGTTTCCCCCCAATATTTCTTTTAATATGTAATGGGAGGCAGGGTCAAGAGCCCTTTGGGGCAGTCATTACCCATACCCATCACATCCATGTACAGTGGTACCTTGGGTTACAGACGCTTCAGGTTACAGATGCTTCAGGTTACAAACTCCGCTAACCCAGAAAGAGTACCTCAGGTTAAGAACTTTGCTTCAGGATGAGAACAGAAATCGTGCAGCGGCGGTGCGGCAGCAGCAGGAGGCCCCGTTAGCTAAAGTGGTGCTTCAGGTTAAGAACAGTTTCAGGTTAAGAACAGACCTCCAGTAGAAAAAAGGGGATTACAGCTGCAAAAGATCAAGTAAAAGAGAAGAACAAGGGAAAATTAGATAAATTTAAGGGGGAGGATTTGCTGAATTAAATTTGGAAATAGGGATGCAGAAAGGGGAGGTACGGGGAAGTCGGTGAAGTAGGGTTTAAGAAAAAAAGGGATTTGAAATTATACTTGTGTGTTTATGTGTTTGTTTGTTTGTTTGTATTGTGTATTGTTTGTGTTTGTGTTTATATAAATGTTGAAAAACCAATAAAAATTTTATATATATAAAAAAAAGAACGGACCTCCAGAACAAATTAAGTTCTTAACCCGAGGTACCACTGTATTGTAGGGCAGTTGCCAACTTGAATAAAATATTGGGGGATTCCCAGTAAGCCTTGACCCGCATAATCAATCACAAGATGCAACACACACACAAAACACAACACCATTTGAATGGCACTTCACATCAACTGAGGGGGGGGGGACTGAAATATTTTATTGTGGGGTGAAGGGACCTTGGCCCTTAGGAGTTGGCTTCTATTCTGCATGTTGAATACATGCAATGGGGAGCCTATTTCACCCCTGGATGCTTGCAACATAATTTAGGACCCCAGATTGAGAGCATCTACAAGCACAATGGGCCCTGTACTGTAGACATTCACCCACCAAGGCAGCAAGGCTGGGCATGAGAGCATAACAGAGGAATTTTGGACCAACCAGCATGTTCTCATTCTCTCACATGATTCTAATTGCATGGGGGAACTGAATCCTTGTAGCAATATTGCAACCCCAAACCGCATGTTAATAGTTGATATCATGTTAATTTTAGGCACTGTTGGCTTTCACCAATTCACTCTGGAACATCTGAATCCAATCCATTTACAACAATTGTTCAACCTAACGAGAGAGTTTTGCTACAGCCATTCAAGTCAGTCTTATTATGGACTATATTGTACAGTGGTACGTGGGACGCGGGTGGCGCTGTGTACGTGGGACGCGGGTGGCGCTGTGGGTTAAACCACAGAGCCTAGGACTTGCCAATCAGAAGGTCGGCAGTTTGAATCCCCACAACAGGGTGAGCTCCCGTTGCTCGGTCCCTGCTCCTGCCAACCTAGCGGTTTGAAAGCACGTCAAAGTGCAAGTAAATAAATAGGTACTGCTCTGGCGGGAAGGTAAACGGCGTTTCCGTGCGCTGCTCTGGTTCGCCAGAAGTGGCTTAGTCATGCTGGCCACATGACCTGGAAGCTGTACGCCGGCTTCCTTGGCCAATAAACTGAGATGAGCGCCGCAACCCCAGAGTCGGTCATGACTGGACCTAATGGTCAGGGGTCCCTTTACCTACCTCGGATTACATACACTTCAGGTTACAGACGCCGCTAACCCAGAAATAGTGCTTCAGGTTAAGAACTTTGCTTCAGGAAGAGAACAGAACTTGTGCTCTGGCAGCGCAGCGGCAGCAGGAGGCCCCATTAGCTAAAGTGGTGCTTCAGGTTAAGAACAGTTTCAGGTTAAGTATGGACCTCCGGAATGAATTAAGTACTTAACCCGAGGTACCACTGTATTCCTCTTGCCCAGAATATCTTTTTGCTTGTTAAGAGAAAAAATGACTCTCTAGAGTATTTATATTTCCCTACTGTGCTCCCCCTTTTTACATTGAGGAGTCTATAGTATGCATGTTAATGGCAACATAAGAACTGACCACTTGTAAATTTCTTACCTGAGTGGAAGGAGGGGGGCATTCTCCACACAATTGTGGTTGTTTTCAATTAACTTTTACTCTGAGTAGTCTGAATTTAATAAACATGACTAACTCAGCTCCATTAATTTTAATGGGTCTGTGCTTAATAGGATTTAGTTGGATACAACCCCATTATCAGCTTGTGATGAATATTGTTTTGCCTGTTCTGTTTTGGTCCTTCATATTGCTATTTCTTCTCCATTCCTCATTTGCCATTTTCTCCTGACATTTTGGAAGGAGAGGTCACAGGGGAAGGTTAAGAAACTGGTATTATGTTTTCTGTTTAGTATTTTCTTCCCCCTGACATAATGAACATTTTTTCTCACCATTGCTTCAGTCAGCAGAAGGTGGTGACTGAACCAAGCATGGTCATTAATGGTTAAAATGGCCCCTATAATTATCTTGTCAGTTGTATCAGACCTTGAATGTTAGACTATAGAAATCTTTTGGAAATGCTTTGATCGAGGGAATGCCAGTTTAGCCTGGTGTTTGTGAAACGCCTGTTTAAACCTTTACAGAGATTTAAAGCTTCATAGGGCATTGCTTGCCAAGAATCAAAACAATGGTTCAGGGCTCCAAATGCTGTTCCTTAAGGTTAGAGCTTGATGATACCATTGAAACAGTTGCTTCATTCATGCCACACACAAAAATGTCACAGCATGTTACTAAAAAAGCATGCCAAAATTGTTTCTTTTTAAAAAAATAATTAAATAAACAATTTGTTGAAAGCAGGTCAATGTTGATATACTGGTTTGGCAGGGCCTATAAAGCTGGGGTTTACCTAAATTAAATTGTGTTGCTATAAGATGGAGTAACACAATGCATTTACATAAATGGTTTGGAAAAGTGTGTACAGTTCTGTTGTCTCTCCCCCCCCCCTTACTTCATTTATTTTTCACATTCCTAAGCCATCCTCTTTCCATAGGGGTTCCAAGGCACTGTAAGATAGTCAAAATAATATAATTTATACAGAAAGACAAGCAACAAAACTATTAAGCAAAACAGAGGTCATAAAACCAATTTAAAGGTAGGCAATGCAATCTCAATTCCAGTCACCCTATAAAAAAAATTCAGAGGGAAAACCTCTCCAATCAGAGACTCTCCTGTATTCACCACACATTTTAGAATCCTTTTTCTCCAGGTTTCTAACTCATTTGGGAATGCTCCATGAATACATCCTCTGCACTTCACCAGTTCTCCCTCCAACTTGTGAAGGCTACCAAAATAGTGACAGGAGTTGGAGCTAATGTACTTATCTTTACTGTCTGCCCCACCAACACGCACCAAGTGACTGAGGTTTGTTAAATTAGGCATGGTGTTCAGAAAGAAGATGGGGGGGAATAATTCTACCAGAGCGGCAGGATATAGGGCCACCCAATGATACTGATTAGAAGTAATTCAGGAGAGACAAAATGAAGTACTTCACCACACAGCGTTCAGCTATCCTGTGGAATAAGCTAATAACCACCCCTTCATGAATATGTCTATCATCAGTGCTGGGCTGGAGTATGTTCCCAGTGGTTTTCTGTAGTGTGGGGAGGGATGAAATCAAAATGTACTGCCCTCAAATTAGATTTATCTCCACAGTGGGTGAAATTGAAAGCCTTTCAGGTGGAGACAACTTAAGTAAGAGGTGATGAAGCTAACAACAACAACAACAACAACAACAACAACAACAATGCCATCTTGATGATCCAAGTAGTGGTCTGGCTGCTCTCCAACCCTTTGAAATTTGGGGAGGAATGCTCCATAGGAAGGGTTCTATATCACAATGTAGCATCTTTCCTTCTGGTCAGCAATTGGTATTGCTACAGCAGTGTTTGAGAAGAGAGTGTTGGGTGATGATCCCAAATCTCTCCTACACATGAGCCTGGTCAAGTCCTATTGCCAGAACCTACTGCTTCATCTAGGGACGCAGGTAGCACTGTGGGTTAAACCACAGAGCCTAGGGCTTGCCGATCAGGTTGGTGGTTCGAATCCCCATGATGGGGCGAGCTCCCGTTGCTCGGTTCCTGCTCCTGCCAACCTAGCAGTTCAAAGCACGTCAAAGTGCAAGTAAATAAATAGGTACCACTCCAGCGGGAAGGTAAACGACATTTCTGTGCACTGCTCTGGTTCGCCAGAAGTGGCTTAGTCATGCTAGCCACATGACCCGGAAGCTGTATGCTGGCTCCCTCGGCCAATAAAGCGAGATGAGTGCCACAACCCTAGAGTCGGTCACGACTGGACCTAATGATCAGGGGTCCCTTTACCTTTACTGCTTCATCTGTACCAGGCTTCCTCAGCCCTGGCCCTCCAGATGTTTTGAGACTACAATTCCCATCATCCCTGACCACTGATCCTAGGGATCATGGGAGTTGTAGGCCAAAAACATCTGGAGGGCTGAGGTTGAGGAAGCCTGATCTATACTATCTTTTTGTATCTTGGGTAACCAATGGGTCATTTGGCATCTCACAGGGCCTGGATGTGATCTGCAGTTGCTGAACCCTAGGGTTTTAATAAGTGCTACATCATATAGGGTCATTGCTTAAGCTTTGCTTTCCTCGCCTTCCTATATGCGAGACAGAAGCAAATTCAGATACATCGAAAGAGGCTCATGCTCGGAAGCATAAAAAATCGGTCTAGGCTTTCCATTAAGGTTACAAGGAAATAGTATTCATCCTTATTGTGGAAGCAGTCTCAGCATATGCATGTTTTTGCCAGTAGGAATTAATGTCGTTCAATGCTGACAGGCATTAAGAATATAGCTGATTGCTATTTGCTCCAAAGCTGACCACAGCCGGAAGGATTAAAATCATTTCAACCTTTTAATGTATTACTCTGCTTCAGGAAAAGAAAAGAAAAATCTTGAACGTCATCGTATTTAACATCCTCCATTGATACTTCCCCTGGTAAATATATATTTATACTTAAATGCAGGCTAAGCAAGGGAAGAAGCCATGAATGGCTATCGTTTGATTATCTTGCTTTCATCCACGAGTGCTATTAAAAGGGCAATCATGCTAAAATGAAATATTTGGAAGCATCCCCCCACCATTGCCTTCTCTTAAAAATAAATGAATGAATTCCAAGTTACGCCTGATGTCTGTCAGATAAGAGGATACAATGAATGGTTTTAATGCTCTGATTTTGGACTTATGATAATCCCCTTAGAAATATAAGTAGCATTAAAAAGAAATATCCAAAGTAGCTGAAATAGGCTGTTGTTAAACATTTGGGTAGTAAGAGTGTAGCTAAACACTTGCAGTAATGGACACATTTCGGATACAGTGCACTAGCAGCTTCTAGATGCACCATAATAAAGCATTTAAAATAAACCTCAAGCTTTTAGTGATTTGATGCACTAAATACGTTTCTGCTCCAATTATTCCAAGTTGTGGGGGCTACACTTATTCCTAAATAGGTCTTGGACAAATACAAATGCTAGCTGATATGTACTTACGATGATGCATTTTGTACAGCATAGTGGGCATTAAGTCTTGGGTTCCAGCTGAGTGAATGAATCAGTGAACTTAACACAACCTTGGTGGTGGGAAGAGATGAACAGGTAAGCTCTTTACTCCCAGAAACTTTCCATTTGCAGCTGTTTTTGTCCTTAGCAGATTGGAGTCAAGGTGCAGCATTCAGCAAGAGAGCATGAAAGATCCATAGGCATGCATTTGTATTTTGTACACAACCATAGTATCGTATTTTCATTCAGCAGCACAAGAATCAGAGTTGCAGTCTGAAGTCTACCAACACCTGCACTGCTTCATTATATTGACCATGTAGGAGCATCCTTGAGATGAAAAGGCATATATTAGTTATATATATCCAATTTTTGTTGTTGTTGTTGTTTAGTCATTTAGTCGTGTCTGACTCTTCGTGACCCCATAGACCAGAGCAAGCCAGGCACTCCTGTCTTCCATCGCCTCCTGCAGTTTGGTCAAACTCATGTTAGTAGCTTCGAGAACACTGTCCAACCATCTCGTCCTCTGTCGTCCCCTTCTCCATGTGCCCTCCATCTTTCCCAACATCAGGGTCTTTTCCAGGGAGTCTTCTCTTCTCATGAGGTGGCCAAAGTACTGCAGCCTCAGCTTCAGGATCTGTCCTTCCAGTGAGCACACAGGGCTGATTTCCTTAAGAATGGATTGGTTTGAGCTTCTTGCAGTCCATGTGACTCTCAAGAGTCTCCTCCAGCACCATAATTCAAAAGCATCAATTCTTCTGCAATTAGTCTTCTTTATGGTCCAGCTCTCACTTCTATACATCACTACTGGGAAAACCATATGTACAGCCAATTTTGATGAATGATGGCATTCACAGATGTCAGTTTAACAATCCCAGTTGGATTCTGTGAATATCTGAAAGCTGATCTATAAAAATCTCACTTTTGGACATACACTTCAAAATTCTGACAACAGCTCAATTCAAATATTGTGCCAGCCCCATGGTTTAAATAAGCTTAACTATGGGTTGCTGCGATGCCTGATTTTGAACCAATCTTGGTTCCTTGTCCACTGGCAAACAAGAGTATTAAAAAAATGGCTTAAAGTGAATTGCCTGCTATGGTTTGTGCTAATTACATTTTGATGTGATGTCTGACTTGGCACTGTGGACAAAACAAATAAGTGAGTGTGAGGAGCTACAAAAGGATGCTTCCAGACTCGGTGAATGGACATTGAAATGGCCAATGTGATTCCATGTGCATTCAGTATAAAATTGTTTTGCACATCACAAATAAATGCAAAGTGCTGGACATTGTAAAGTGTGTGGTGGTAAAATGTTGCACTTGGGTCAAAAACCCCAACCCTCTGTATACACCAATCAGATCTGAACTGGGGGTGCTGACTGGCCACTGATCATAAAGGGGATCTTGAGGTTATGGGGAGTAGCTCATTGAAAACACCTGACCCAGCTTGGTGTCAGCTGTGAGGAAGACTCTCCTCCCTGAAAGAGAGGGGAGTGGTTGTGGGCGGGAGCCCGAACACCGCTCCTAGCAGGGGGCGTTGCCCCCTGCCTCCAACTCACCTGGCTGGCACTCACGCCCCCCCCCCGGTGACCGCCCAACCAGGTGCCATGGGGGGGGGCGTGTCCAGCAGCCTTTATGCTGCAGTGCCAGCCTCTCCCCGGCCTCATTTCTCTTTGTCGTCCTGAGCGAGTCACCCACCCTCCACTCCCTTTGAGTTAGGGCTTAGGTCATTGGCCTTGCTATGGACCTTAGGTTGGTCGCCCCGGTTGCCCGGGGGGCCTGGTAGGAGTTTTTCCATTTGTCATTAGGCTTTTTTTGGTTTTTTCGCCTACCTCGTAGCAATCGTCACAACTTTCTGGTGGTATTGGTGGGTAGGTTAGGCATTGGAATAATGTGTTGTGGTGTGTCGAAGTGCTAGGTGTGGCCATCGCCTATGCCTTCAATTTATAGGGGTATTCCGGTAAAGGAATCTGGCGGTCGTGTATTCCGTCCAAAGCCTGCTTGGCGGGAGGCCATGGCACGACCCGCGGTGACATCAGGGGTGAGCCTATAGTTGGATTAGCATCAACAGGTGATGAACCCCTGGTGAATAAACCCACTTGTTTTGCGATCCAATGCCTAAGCCAATACCTTTTCATTGCTGTAATCAATAAAGTTGTGGCCTTTTCTAGCCCATTAACCTTATATCACGTGTCCCTGTGTCTTCATTTTACTTCGCGGGGGTCGGGTCCTCGAACCACAAAGCAATATTCCATTGTCATTAGGAAAAGAACAGAAATAATAATAATAGTAATGATGATGATGATGATGCCAATACTGGAAACCTTTTGTGCAAATCCACGATGTGACCTTACTTTGGGGTTTTCCACAGCCCCCATATATAGTCGGGTGGTGATGGATTTTCTTGGCTTGCAGCATCATTATTCAGCTAGCCCTCTGGAATAATGTGCTTAAACACACACAAAAACACACACATTTTTTTTTACTGAAGAAAACCTCAACTTTTGTGAAAGATCCAGAATGGCTCTTCAATATTTTCATTTGTACAGCATTGCTTCATGCAGAGAAGTGATATGAGAGATGGAGATGATGGTACTGATTGAAAGCACTGTCCATGATAACAATTAGTAGCTGCTGCTGACATTTTCATCACAATAACCAGATTCACAATAGCTCAGGAATATATGTAATTCCTCTTCCAGTCTCCTGTACTAAGGCATCAGTATATAGCCATGGCAGGGCTGTATCCCCATGTGCATACTCATGACTCTGGCATTTACTGGCTGGAGGAACATGACTACAGCGTCATAACTTTCCTAAATTTAGGCATGACCTGCCATTAGTATGGAAAAGAAAACCCCATATTCCCTCTCTAATAACAGTAACTTGTGACCAAAGGCGTAGACAATAGGCTACAAATTAACTCCTACAAATGTTGGGTCAAATAGTAGCTAAACCTCCATAAATTGCAAGTGTATCAATAGCCTTGGAACAGTGTGTTCAGTTCTGGTAAAATCAGATCTCAAAAAATATTGTATTGCTGGGAAAAGGACAGCCAAACTGATCCGGTGGGTGTAACAACCATTCCCCGACACTTGCAGGAACTTTCAGGTAGACTATACCAGAAAAGACTGCAGATGAGGTATTATGCATCTAAATGACTCCCTGCAATAGATAGATAGATAGATAGATAGATAGATAGATAGATAGATAGATAGAATAAATAAATCTTCAATTCATTTTCCTGCATATGGGAAATTAACAGGTCAAGGTGCAAGTTTTACCTCTTGATTTTGCTCAAATGTGTGATTTATCTCTCTCTAAATGAACAAACATTACCCATGCCTTAATTAAACACTTACCAGGCATGGCTGAGCATGAATTGTTGTTCCTGCCATATTTCATTATTTGCACGTTGTGTTTTTGAACCAAAATTCAAGCCCAGTCATGCCACAAAAATGTCACTGAAGGCTGACTACTGAGTCTTCTCACATAAGTATTAAAAAAGATGTCCCAAACCATTTTGATTCCCCCTCCCCTTCTATTGGGAAAGAATATGATTGATTCAGCTTAATATCTGGAATTCACTGGAGTAAATCTTATGCTGATGACTGACTGAGATTGCAGTCTACAAGGCATTGCTGGCTGGTAGCAGGTGTTGGTGGAGTCTGTCAGTGCGCCTGAGAAGGAATAGGACTTGTGAGTTGGAAAATGGTTGTTTTTGCTCTAGAGACTTACCTTCATGGGTGCGTCAAAAGTCCCCACGAAGGTTAAAAGCACAAGTGGGTGCTTTGTTCAGGATGTTTTGAGCAAGGGGATCAAAAATTCAGCCTATGGACCTGCCAATTAAGGGGAAACAGTGCCTGAAACAAAGAGTTTCCCAGCCTCAATGGCCAAAAGCTTGGGAGGGAAGACTGAAAATCTTGTATATAGGTCAAGCTATGAAACAGGGTAGTTAGTAGAGGTGTTGAAGAGTTGTGGAGTCAGATTTTTGAAGAAATGGAGTTGAAGAGCTGCAAAAGTGAAAAAGCTGGACCATTTTCAGGGAGCTGAAATACTGGAAAGTGTTGGAGATCGCCAAGGGCACTGCAGCAGAAAGAAACCAGTGTGTGTGTGTGTGTGTGTGTGTGTGTGTGTGTAGTATGACTGTCATACCTCACTTTTCTGCTCTTATTGTGCTGTTAGGGCTGGTATTTTATTTTCTATTTTCTACAGGAATATTATTTCTAGGCCACCTTTCATTATGGAAAATAACATGGTGGCTTGCAAAACAAAACTGGTGCAATAATATTAACAATAAAATATAAATAAGAATATCAGGAATAAAAAAAGCTACTGCCTTCATTTCAGACATCCCAGAGAATACTGCTTTATCTTTAACCTCCATAGATCATTTTGATTTCTCGTTTTTTCCCAGTCAAGTTCATTTCTCCACATTTACCCATCAGTTTGTGAAACCCTCTCCCCCCAAAAAAAATTCCACTTTTTTGGTAAAGCAATTTCCCCCCAAATAATAAAGTTTTGAATGCTATTTTCATTAATATGTTGTTGCATGTCGCCCCAATTTCTGAGTGGGGTGAGATTTCAGGGGTTCCAGGCATGCTTACTCAGGGCTTGTGTTACGTTTTGGAAATGAGGCACATCAGAGACTGTGGTGTCTTTATGATATATGGTTTATTTACACATATATACAACCTGAGTCTGAAGTGTTAATGCTGTGAACCCCTTCCATCTCAGAGAGTGTCCTACACCACATTTCTCTCTCTTAATCTTTCAGTCTCAATCTCTCTGGCTTCCTGCTTTGTTTCCAGCTCACCTCATTTGTCATTCTAACTATTCATGCTTTGGGAGAGGAGTCCCACCCATTTACTATCTCACACAGATCCACTTCCTTTCTTCCCCCTTAATGGCCCATTGACCAAGCAATTGCCTCACCTGGTAGCTAGCCTGGCTTTTCAAAGATATGCATTTTACTTTACCACATTGTATGCGTGTTCATGCACATTGCTTGGCTCGAGAGAGAACCGCAAATTTTAAAGGATGGCTGTGTTTTGTTTCTCATGTTATTATTTTTTTGGAAAGCATGAATTAGTTAAGTTTGCCTTTAAAAGCAAACTTGATTGAATTCCCTCCATCCTTATCTGTCCCCTCTCCAACAAGTCTCTCATCAGTCTTTCCATATACAGCAGAGTCCATAAAACCAACACTTTGTTGCCATGTAGCAATAGGGGCAATAGCAAGCCTGCTTTCAAAGTGCTCAGGTAGCTCTTGTTGCTGAATGGTCTATGGAGCTATGGCTTTAATTTTAAAGCGAAAAGGCAGATTTAAAGCCCTTATATTTAACTGCTGACCTCAAACATTTGCCCTGCCCTCAACCCCTGACTGTGACCCCTATTTTGCACCAACGTGACATTGGTGTGCATGTGTTTGTCCCCTAGTCTCTGCCTTTATAATGGGTTTTTCTTTTTATATATATAACAATTTTATTTAAAGTTTTTTTAAACATACTAAACGCTAAAATTCAAACTCATTTATAAGAAAATACAAAATGTAATTGTACAGAAAAGTGAAAGGAAAAAAAGAATAGAGAAGGAATAATTAAAAGACCCTTAGTCACATTTATATCGTATCACATCATTTATCCACACATAGCAAGGCAGACTCTTCTAGCTCTCACCTCTTCTCTGAGTCTCTCACCCTGAAGCATTCTTCCTACCCTGCCTTTCTTGCCAGTACCCCCAAGTGTCGCCTTCCAGTGTGTGCCCTTCTTGATTCTTAATAAAGGAATCTATCTATATCTATATCTATATCATCTATATCTATATCTATATCATCTATATCTATATCTATATCGATAATCTATCATCTATCTATCTATCTATGTGGAAACTCCTGCCTCCCTGTTTTATGATTATCTACAACAACAATTATTCAGAATAACATATGCACTGCAGAATAATCCCAGCTGGATTTAGAATCCAGTCATTTTTTGCCCTTCAGCAAGAGCAGGGGCATCTTCCCCATAGAGGCAAGTGGCATGCGGCACCAGGGCACCAAGTTCTGGAGGGCACCAGGGAGGAGGTGGAGGCCTCCTGGCATAAGCTCGCTGCCCTCACCCTCCTCTGCCATGCTGCACCAAAGCAGTGCCACACCCGGAGCCTCCACCTGCCGTGGCCACAGTGGCATGGGCGCCAGGGAAGAGGCGGAAGCTGGGCGCAGTGCCTCCCAGCATCAGCTCACTGCCCTCACCCGCCTCATTGAATCAGCACCGCGTCCCGAGCCTCCGCCTCTCCCCCACTGGAGGAGCAGCCCCCCAGCCACTGCCCGCCTCCTCCAGCCCTGCAAAGCTGCCAGCAGTGCCGTAAAAATGGGGTGTGTGGTGTGCTGGGCGGATCTTTGCACCATGGCGCCAGATATACTTAAGATGGCCCTGAGCAAGATGGCACTTTCCCTAGAATTCCCTCTGAAGCTGCCCTTAAAATTTTAAACACTGAGACAGTGCAATATGACTCTATTAATCTTCTAACAATCAAAATTAGTATTTCTCCAGTTTCTATGTCCAATTGCTTACAAAGCCTTTATAATTGCTTTACCTGCAGATCCATTAGCAACTGATCAAGCCTGCTTTAGCCTCCATTATTATTTATTGTTTAGATAACTAATCAGAAGAAGAAGTGGCCTTGTTCTATGCCACTGTGAGTTGCAGTCTGGAGGGCCTACCCTTACATTGTCTTTTCACCTCACCATTACCATCTCTTTTATCTCAGCCGGATTCAGCAATCCATTAATCCTCCCTCCATAGCAAAGTATTCAATCATCTGCATTTAGAAGTTGCTTGCTGCTCATGTAGTGTTCAGGTTAATAAAGCTGAAGAATCTACAGCACGGTCTGCGTGAATCATAATCTCTTCTAACATCCTCTTCTCTGGGAATGTCATTGCCCTAATTGTTTAAAATGTCTTAAATTTTTTTAAATGCTTTTCAACTTGCATGAGTTTGTTTTGTTTTTTGTTTTGTTTTAATTAGGGGATGTAAAATATGTCTGGGAAAAGAGAGAGCGGGGGTGGGGACAGACCCAACCACAGTTGGTTCTGGGTAAGGGGAGGTAGGGTGTGAGGGTGAGGCAGGCCAGTATGGGACACAGGGCACAGGCAGATGGTAACTGTGTCATGTGCTAGCCTTGCCTCCAACCTGGCAAACTATGATTGTCCTACCAACCATTCCTCGGGTCTGTGGCTTCTGCGGTTGCATGCCAAATCAGCCTTGAATAAGACCGTCCTCGTCCACAGTTGTCTCACACTATAGTGTGACTAAATGGAATAGTGAGAGCAATTCAGACAAATTTCAGCATTTATTCACTGAAGCACACATGTGAATTGATTTGTCTCTGTGCTTGTCTACGGCAGCTCCACACTATGTGACAAATGTGTGCTGTGCGCACACACCAGAATTAGAACCAAAACTTGTGTGAAACAGGTCATAGTATGTGTCCTGTACTGTGGAGGGCTTTTAGAATGTGGTGTGGGCATGCAAAATGGTCAATACAAGTGGTATGTGCTTTTCAACAAGCTAAGAACATGTGCAAGGGACGCAGGTGGCACTGTGGTATAAACCACTGAGCCTTGGGCTTCCCGATCAGAAGGTTGGAGGTTCGAATCCCTGTGACGGGGTGAGCTCCCATTGTTCAGTCCCAGCTCCTGCCAACCTAGCAGTTTGAAAGCACTTCAAAGTGCAAGTAGATAAATAGGTACCACTCCAGCGGGAAGGTAAACGACATTTCCGTGTGCTGCTCTGGTTTCACCAGAAGCGGCTTAGTCATGCTGGTCACATCACCAGGAAAAACTGTCTGTGGACAAACGCTGGCTCCCTTGGCCAGTAAAGCAAGATGAGCGCTGCAACCCCATAGTTGTTCACAACTGGACTTAACTGTCAGGGGTCCTTTACCTTTAAGAGCATGTGGAAGACTTGCACAATCTCTTGTCCTGTGGCCCACATCACATCTGGTTGGATACTTAACATTTGCTGAGCTCATACCATTGTGATCCTGGAATTTTAAACACCCGTACACAGACTTGAAGGCCCTAACTCCACCGGATTCTTCATGTATACATTTTTGCCTATACTCCAGTTGTTTCCTGCAGGAAGGATGAATTGGTGTACATAGAACAAACACATTTTTATCATTAAAGTGTCAATATTCCCCTACTGTAAACTTGATGACTGGCAACTGAATGTTTGGACTGTTGTAAACAGAATGGCTGGTATGATATGAGGTTTTGTGGAAATTCTGTGTTGCATCTCCAAGAGTGCATTTGCAGATGGGAGTAATCACTTGATATAGTCATTCAGTGATGAAGGCTTCAGTGTCCAATGGAAGAAGCCTTCACTCCCACTGGTTTTCATGTGAGGTGAGTACAGCAATGAGTACATCAGGAGTACACGAGGGCTGGTGTGCTGCAATAGTTATTGCATTGGTCTAGAATCAGAGAGACACTGATTGAAATCCCCACTTGGTCATTAAGTACAAGAGGGGCAGGGAGCTTGGTAGAGTTTCTCTTTTTTTTCCAAGTAATTTTTTATTGTTTCCCTTACATATTCTTTTCCAACAAACCATATTAATGCCATACATTTCCTTTGACTCTGCCGAGTCACGACTCCCCTCCCTCCCTGCAATTGGTATATTTGACCCCTTTCTATAGCGCACCTCATTCTCACAATGGTATTATTATACATTGAAGGTATTATGTCAATCCTGCTAGTGTCTTGACCTCTTTCATCTCCTTAAAATATTCAATAAATTTACTCCAGTTATTTTGGTATCTTTGGTCTTCCTGGTCCCGGATGCTTCCTGACAATTTGGCAAGTTCTGCATATTCTGTCAACTTCACCTGCCACTCCTGGATGGTTGGTATGTCTTGCGTTTTCCATCTTTGGGCCAGGAGGGTTCTTGCGGCAGCCGTAGCATACATGAACAGATTTTGGTCTCCCATTTTGATTTCCATTCCTATTAAACCTAATAGACACACTTCCGGTGTTTTGGGGAAAGTATACCTAAATATTTTTTTAAGTTCATTATAAATTGATTCCCAAAATTTTTTAACCTTGTCACAGGTCCACCACAAATGAAAATAATCCCCATCTACTTTTTTACATTTCCAACATTTTCTTTCTCTTTTTCTATACATTTTAGCTAACTTTACTGGTGTCAAGTGCCATCTATACATCATTTTTAACAAATTTTCCTTTAGAGCCATACATCCTGTAATCTCAAACCATCCTTACATAATCTTTTCCACGCTTCCAATTTGATGTTACGCCCAGGGAGCTTGGTACAGTTTCTCAGTTTCAGCCAAACCTACATCACAGGGTTGTTGTCAGGATTAACTGTGGATGGGGAAAACCACATACACCACAACGAACACCTTGGAAGAAAGCTGAGCTATATTTGCAATTAAATGAATAAAGAAACCAATGTGACTTTTTCAATTATCAAAGCCAAAACGACGCTTAACTTGGATAGGATCTTAAATTGTCATCTCTTTTCTTTCTTTCTTTCTGTCTGTCCTCAACCTCTTTTGGAGTTGTCTGTTTCATCTGACTCCAAAACGATCTAACAAACGCAAACATGTTTGTTTGTTCGGCGTGAATTATGCAGCCCTATGTTAATACAAAAAGAGAAGACGAAATCAACCAACTGCCTTTTAAGTTGAAAAAGAAGCCTCTGCCTTGAACAGACACCCAAACACAGCATGTGCTTAATGACAGAAGTCTGCTTTCCTCTTTAGGCTCTTCTGTCAAATTATCTGAGTTTCCTTTTATTGTCATGCGCCAACATGAGGTGAAGCATCTGGAAATGGCTTTTCATAACCGATGCTATGAGATGATGTTAAATCAGTTGTCCTTTGAAAACAAGCAACTTTATAATTATAGAGCTTTCAAGAACATGGCTTTCTAAGGCTGGGTTCACACTAGAAAGGATCAGGCAAATGCACAAAGAATGTCTCAGTCTGTCAAATATCTACAGCCAGCCCAATGCCTCTCTTTTGGTGCTTCTGAGACGAGAAGAGCTATGAGCTAATCCCCTGTGTCCCTATTCTACAACTTCAAAGAAGTGCAGAGCTAAAAGTTAATTTCATCTTGACCTGAATTAGAATAGACCTGACCACCTGGTGATTTGGGGCCTGTGTTTGAGGAGTATTTTGACCCATAGCCACCAATCCCCTCTTACTGAGTGGCAAATGGGTACATGTGAATATGAGTCCAAAGTTTGGCTGAACACATTTATGCCTCGTTTATGAAGGAATTCCTCTGTGTGGCTTTATGGGTTCTCCACACCCAATGATTTCCATGCACCATTTATGTGACTCATGAAAATGTTTGTAGTGAAATATGCATAGACTAGCAGACAAAACACTCATAGAATTAATAAACAAGAGTAGAAAAGTCTCATGAATGATTGAGACAAATAATCTGTTCTACAAGGAGCACAGATTTGTAAACTGGTTTTCAAAAGGTAAAACATCCTTTTTAATATGGATGCATTGAATTTTTAAAGCACTGGTGAAATATTTATTGTGTGACATTAAAAGAAATCCACAAATGTTTTTAGTGATGGGCAAAATATTCTTCAAAGAACATTGGCAAAGAGGAATATAGTTGGTTTAGCCCCTCAGTAGGTTTTTTCGGTGTTTTATATGCAGTTGGTGTACAATATGCTGAAAATGTTTTGTGTGTGTGTTTGCGTCAAATGTAGTTTCACAAGTGTCATGGAGTGTCTGTGGAATCACTGATAATTCAGTTGCGTCCCCTCTTTGTCTACACCATGGTGTGACCCTCCAGAGCCATTCACCAGGACAAGAAACCAATTGTGGTGCATGTTAAGGCAAAGTATGGACAAGCCTGTCATCAGTTTCTCCTTCCTAGCAGCCACTTCAGCCTTTAGTGACAGAATATAATTTGGACTTCAATCTGAATCGAGACACACTAAAAGCACATTACACAGTGCCAATCCCTGGGTTTTACAGAGATCTACAGTTAACTCTAGCTCCCTAATGAGGATTCGAACACCACACATTTCTTTGTAAACACAAGTTTGCTACTGTGCATTTTGAAGTGTGCATTTTAAACAACTTAGAAAACTAGAAACAAACCAAAAATAAGTGTGCAGAGGTCTTGAGACTGCACAACCTTCATATTCAGGGAGCAATATACCTCCAATTAGCACATGATAGGTTGGGAGTCTCCTGTGGAAAATTAGGTGTGGTAGACATTTCAAAAATAATAACGCGCAATAACCGGGACTGGCCCAAGACGTTTTACTGTTGAGGTAGAACATCAAATGATGTGACCCCAAAGTGAAGATTCATAGTATCCAAGGGTGGCCAAGTTATTTTGTCTCCTGGAGCAGAAAATCCCACAATTGCCTCTTCTTGGAAGCCAAAATTCAGTAATAATAATAATAATAATAATAATAATAATAATAATAATAATCAAATGCTCTGCCCTTTCATAACAACCAGAATTCAGCTGCTTGAACCAGTCGGCTCACTCTGTCTAATGGTAGGGCTGGCCCTTCATAATTTATAAATCTCCGCATCTCATTTTAAACCATCAGACCGGCTACAGGAGGGTGAGTAGTTGTGTTAAAGGCAGCCCTCACCTTCTGTATTCCCTGGAGAGTTTATTGGGCCTCAGCTATTTGTGCTGCCTTGGGGGTGGGTGGGTAACAACATTTTTTAGTTATAAATTACAATCTTATTTATTGAAACATCTAATCACCCTGAAATGCCGTCTGCTGCCCCCGAAGCATTAAAAAAAATGTTCACAATGCAAAGTAGGAAAACTGCAATTGTTAAGCTCAAACTTACAGCCAGCTGTCTGCGAAAAATGAATACAAACAGCAAAGCACTTTATTCTATTTTTAAAAATATTATTCTTTGAAAAAACATGAGCTTTGTACTTTCAAAAGTGAAGCTAAAAGTCACCTTCTCCAAACTTTGTAAAACAATTAGCTGGTTGGCTAGCCTACTGAAAAAAAGCCTTGCTAGGATATCTGAGAACTACTCAGGAGAGCTAGCATTTCGTTTTCTAGATGAAGCACAACCCTGTGTTTGATTAGAAACGGTTGGTTAGTTATTTGTGGGTTGAGACATCCATAGATTATTCAGTTCATTAGCTTGAAAACTTCTGAAAAGCTCCTGCCTCCTCTTTTCTATATCAATTATGTGGGACCTTTAGCACGTATGTATGTGTGCGTTATGTCCTAGGGAGCTGGAGTATTGCATGTCGGAATGGTCTGTACATGGAGCATCATTTGAAGACCGTTCAGAAATTAAACCTGCTGAGAATTCTGCTGCTTGGCTGTTGGCATGGCTTGTTATTTTGAGCCTGTGACTGTTTCTTTAATCTGTACTGGATCACAGAATGTCCTACGCCCAATTCAAAGTGCTCATTGTTATTTTTTAAAGCTGCATATTTTTTTAAAGCTGCTTAATTCTACATCATTTCATCTATTAAGACCTTTTGGTGGGGCATATGCATAGCTCTCAATTTTTCCCTTTTCTCGCGAGGAATCCTATTCGGAATAAGGGAATTTCCCTTAAAAAAGGGGAAACGTTGACAGCTATAGGCATATGCTGGTCTGCATCCCAGCACTGTCTGAGGTTTGCTCAAGTGAGTATGTGAAACAGAGCCTTGTTGGTGGTGGCACCTAAGCTCTGGAATTCCCACCCTTTATCTCAGGGGTGGGGAGCCTCAGGTCTGGGGCATCAAATGCAACTCCCTAGGCCTGTCTATCTGCCCCTTAGGACTCTCCCCAGGTCAAACCCCTCCCTATCCTGCTTCACACCTACATTGACTGTTTTTGCCTGACTGGTAATGGGTCCTTGAATAATGAGTTGGGTGTGTGTGTTTAAAATAACTTTTGTGAAACCAGAAGCCTTTCTATTAGGAATTTTAGGTGCAGAAATACCAAAGGAGTTGAAAAGACTATCTACATATGCGATGACAGTTGCGCGGATACTTTTGGCCTAGAGATTGGAAGGAAGACAAAGTCCCTACCAGAGAAGAACGGTTGATAAAGATGACGGACTATGCCAAAATGACAAAAATGACCAGGAAGATCAGAAATCAAGAAGACAACAAATTTAACAAAGAATGAGGGAAATTTATAAGTACAGTGGTACCTCAGGTTAAGTACTTAATTCGTTCCGGAGGTCCGTACTTAACCTGAAACTGTTCTTAACCTGAAGCACCACCTTAGCTAACTGTTCTTAACCTGAAGCACCACTTTAGCTAATGGGGCCTCCTGCTGCTGCCGCGCCACTGGAGCATGATTTCTGTTCTCATCCTGTTCTTAACCTGAAGCACTATTTCTGGGTTAGGGAAGTCTGTAACCTGAAGCGTATATAACCTGAAGCGTATGTAACCTGAGGTACCACTGTATGCTTGGAGAACACTGTAAGCAATTAAAAAGATTGGCAGGATTTTAACAACACTTGTAATGTAACAAGAATCATGTTAAGAATGAGATTTTAAGGGAAAATGAAGAACCCTATACGATGCAGTTGAAAAAGGTGGATGGGTGGAGGGAAGTACAAGGATTCAAGGAATCCTAGATGTTTATGATTATGATTTTTATTTGAATGTAAATGTCAATCATAAAATTGAATAAAAAAAACCTTTCCCCCTTTTTTTCTTTTAAAAAAGATAACAAGTCCTTGAACTTAGATAACGCTTCTTGGCTGCCTGGGTAGAGGCTAGAGAGTGGTGTGAATCACTGTAGAAACCAACTAACTATACAAAAGCAAAATTCATTCATCTTCTATGAATCTTTGCCTCTGTCTCCATCTGTCCTCACAGGCTTTCCCAGAGGGGAATGTGGCCTTTGGGCTGTAAACCTTTCCTCACTTTGCTTTATTCTGCTTCCTACTTACCTCCTGGGATGCGGATGGCGCTGTGGTCTAAACCACAGAGTCTAGGGCTTGCCAATCAGAAGATCGGCAGTTCGAATCCCCGTGATGGGGTGAGCTCCCATTGCTCGGTCCCAGCTCCTGCCAAGCTAGCTGTTCGAAAGCACGCCAGTGCAAGTAGATAAATAGGTACCGCTCCGGCAGGAAGGTAAACGGCGTTTCCGTGTGCTGTTCTGCTTCGCCAGAAGTGGCTTAGTCATGCTGGCCACAAGACCCGGAAGCTGTGTGGTGTAGTGGTGAAGAGCCGTAGTCTCATAATCTGGGGAACCGGGTTCACGTCTCCGCTCCTCCACATCCAGCTGCTGGGTGACCTTGGGCCAGTCACACTTCTTTGAAGTCTCTCAGCCCCACTCACCTCACAGAGTGTTTGTTGTGGAGGAGGAAGGGAAAGGAGAATGTTAGCCGCTTTGAGACTCCTGAAGGGGAGTGAAAGGCGGAATATCAAATCCAAATTCTTCTTCTTCCTCTTCTTCTGTACGCCAGCTCCCTCGGCCAGTAAAGAGAGATGAGCGCCAGAGTTGTCTGCGACTGGACCTAACAGTCAGGGGTCCCTTTACCTTTACTTACCTCCTAGGCTTCAGAAATATTGTTAAACTTTTCTATCTTTTTTGTATATGATGCAAGATTTTTAAACTCAATTCTTTGGTTTTTTTTAATTTGATTTAATTGTTGTTTTCTCATGATCTTGAACTGCATTGGGAGCACTGCATGCAAGACTCCCATATGCCCCCTAATTGTTTATTATTCCCTGTGTTATAATATGTTTTGTTATTTCTATGAAACTTTCTAAGCTTGGGGAAAGTAGGGCAAGTTAATTGTCATGAAGATTGTACAAGTAGCTGTCTCATTTGTCATAGCAGAGATGTGGAACAGCTGACATCCATATCAGGACCTCTTTCTCTCTCAAACTCAGATGGTTCATTTCCATCACAAACTGAGAACCTTAAGATACACATGGGCACTATGGCAAATATTAAGCTATCACAAGGAATAGCAGCTCTGTCTCCTTTGTTCCTTAATTTCTGGAGACACTCAGCATATCACATGATGCCGTGGCATTAGCAGGTAAAGGTAAAGGTACCCCTGACTGTTAAGTCTGTGACGACTCTGGGGTTATGTGCTCATCTCGCTCTATGGGCCGAGGGAGCTGGTGTTTGTCCACAGACAGCTTCTGGGTCATGTGGCCAGCATGACTAAGTCGCTTCTGGTGAAACCAGAGCAGCACACAGAAATGCCGTTTACCTTCCGCCGGAGTGGTATCTATTTATCTACTTGCACTTGATGTGCTTTTGAGCTGCTGGGTGGGCAGGAGCTGGGACCAGCTCACCCAATCACAGGGATTTGAACCACTAACCTTCTGACCGGCAAGCCCAAGAGGCTCAGCGGTTTAGACCACATAGCATTAAGAGTGTTCAAATCTCTACTTTACTTTCATTGGCTGCTACATGCCAAGATGGAGCCCATACATCTAGCGATGGAGAAGCAGCTCTATAAAAAAATCTGGTTTAGTGGCAACTCATACCTGCTCTTCTCTATAGCTCCATTTCAATGTAGCCATGCACAAAGTATTTTTTGGAAATGAATCAATACACAGAATTTGTATTCTGAGTTCTTTCCCTGAAATACTACATTTTAAGTGAGGTTTTATAAGATCCAGAATGAAAAGAAAAGAAAAGGATTCATTGAAGCTTGACCTATGCCAGATTATAAAGAAAATACCCAAATAATCATTGACCCTTTATTATTCTCTAAATCACCTGTCCCTTGACTGAAATAATTTTCTTTCAGAAAAAAGAATTATCATTCAAGCCCTCCTACTTTCCATACTGTTTATTCTGAACAATCCAAGAGTAGGTGGTCTACATAATACAGTTTCTTAGGCTTTCTGAATGAAATTGGAATTGGAATTGATGTACTTTATGCCTCATTTTATAAGACAGGAAGAATGCAGGACATTTTCTTTCTGACTCTAATAATGTCTAGCAAATCTTCCTCAGCATGATATGTGTGTGTATGTGCTCATGCATAAAATGTGCTGTGTCTCTGCTTACTGGTGCTTTGAATATGCCTCACAAATAGGTGACTGACATGTTCTATGATTTCAGATTTTAAAGGAAGGCAACCCTTTATTACCACTACATATAGGCTGGAGTGAGTGATCAGTAGAGAAGCTGTGCTCTCAGAAATAACTCCACAGAAATGGTTGTTGCTTCAACCACATCATATATTCAAAGAAGTCTGTGCTGGCAAACTATTGGGTACAGTGCACTGCTCTGATTCAGAAATGACCCACCAAACATGAGCTAATCTGACTCGAATACATATGGTTGGGGCCCAATGTAGTTCATTTTAAGGCTGGGTCCTTCCTGAACTCTAGAACAGGCTTCCTCAACCTCGGCCCTCCAGATGTTTTTGGCCTACAACTCCCATGATCTCTAGCTAGCAGGACCAGTGGTCAGGGATGATGGGAATTGTAGTCTCAAAACATCTGGAGGGCCGAGGTTGAGGAAGCCTGCTCTAGTACTTTCAGTTTTCCCAGTGATGTCACAGATAACTGCCAGTTTGCATTTCTTAGTACAGAAAGTATTGATCTGATGTGTAGAGATCTTTCCTATTCTGATTAGTTCAAGTGGGTTCTAGAAGGTTTCTTTGTGAAAGGTTTTCTTTCCTTGTGAAAGAAAAGGAGGAAGGTTTTTGTTTGGGTTATTTCTGCTGGGAAGCTGAGTACAGCTAGTTTCAACTGATTTTGTTGTTCTTTCTGTCAAGATCATACTGACTATAATAGTAAGACCAGGAGGAGCCTGGGTCTCACTCACTTTCTCTTTTATCTCTCTTTGTTCTGGTGTTCTGTTCTGTGTGCTTAGTGTTAAGGTTTAGTTTTCTTATAAGTTTTGAAAGTTTTATTGTAAGTGCTGCAACTGGAGTTTTATGGACTGTGCCAATCCTGAATGTTTTGGATATGTGACCATTCTGCTCATTTGCTTTCAGTGGCAAGTAAAAGCTCTGCTGGATGAAGTACAATTGCCTCTGGTCTATTTGGGGGCAATTCTGCTATGTGTTTTCCCCTCCTCCAGCGATGGTGAGAATGCTCAAAGTCCTAATAAGGCATAACATTTGTAGGGTCAATATCCTGGCCAATGGGATTTCTGGGAATTATTTGGCCCTGCTTTTTACTGAATGGCTGGTCTATTGTCATTGTCTAGTTGTGTTTGTGGTTTGGCACCCTTCCCAGTTAAGTTTTGCCCAAAGTTGAATTGACTTCTGAAGCTAAAACAGCTGAAATTTAAGTGCTTAGATTTATCTAAGTTATGGAAGACAACTGATGTTATTTAAGCATTCTTTCAAAGATTTTGATAACGGCACCTAATATAGCCTATATTACATTAGAAAAGAAATGTGTGGATTTTAGTTCCAAACACCCTTCAAATACTTAAAATGGGGGGGGGGCATACATTTTCAGTAATATAATAACTTTGCAATGATAGTAGGACTGAAACAGTCATAAAATAAATTGAAAGTTAATGTTTTAAGGACAAATTAATCAAAAGGATGACTGAAATAAAGCCTATTAAAACATGTTAAATACTCAAATGCATCTTTAGTTGGTTTTTATTTGCAAAAAACAAAAAATTGTATTTTAACCACTTTTGCTTAATCGCTCAGATAATGGACTCCATTTTATAATCTATTGTAGCATGTGAAAATAAAACTATTAGGAAACCAATTGATATGATCAACAGGAAACTTTAAAATGGTTGTTACAGAGCAAGAAGCATTCTATGTTTGAGAATGTGAATTTTATAATACGCTATATCTTCATGTTTGAATACTCCCACAGTTTAATCATCCTGTGTTCAGCTGTGAGCTAGCTCAGGTAGAGTATGGGATTGCAAAAGTGAATGGTGAAGCATCTTTGGTTGCGAGTGGGGAAAGATTTATTTGTTTCAGCCGGAAAGAAATTCTAATACTATGATCCACAGTTCTGCGCATGTGCACATTCATACCATCAAAAAGAACCAATCTTTGCATGCAAAGAGATGTTCATGAAATGAACAGGAAAGCTAGGGACAGTATTTAATGAATGGTGTAACTAGGGATGTTGCCAAGTTCACCCGAGCCCTGCTAAGGAACAAGCATAACTGAAGTCAGTATCAAAAGTGACCCTTTATAAAGCTCCCAAATTCTTTTCCGACTCAGATTTTGGCACACCACCACCAAAGGGATCCATCTGCACACAATCTACCTTCTGATTTTGTCTCTTTGTCTTCCACCTACCATTTTGCCAAGATGGCTGTGGATATTTTTTCTGATCCTTCAGACTGGAAAAATTACCAAAACACAAGCACTGCAGAAGAGATTCAGAGAGCTAATCCATCTTTAGGGGAAGCGTAATGAGCAGGAGAGCACTGTATACCCACTGAAGTTCCAGAATTTGGAATAGATAGACAGATCTTAATTCTTTGTGTTAGGAAAAGTTACTTCACTTTAGCCAGCCCTGTGTGGCTATCTCTATGCTATCGCTATGCCTGAATTTTTTTCTGTAATAACATGCTTGACCTTAAATCACTGTGTGTGGTTTATTGTTGCTGCTGCTATCTTACAATTGCCAGGCAAATGTGGAATTATTTATTTTTTTAAAAATTGTTTAGGCTGTGAGTCTTTCAGGTTAACCTTAACAAGCTAACTTGAAAAGTTGTCTCCTCTGCAAGGGGTCTCTGAGTGTCTGAGAAGTTAAGCCTTCTGTCTTGGAGACGGAAGAGGAAATAAAATGAATCTAAGGGTCATATGAATGCACTCCACATTCTTCAACATAATCACTTATGACCTTGAATGACCATGCAGTGCTCAAATGACATTTGTGGTCTTGTGCATGCTCTATTTAAAACCTAGAAGCAGAGAAAATTATCATGGGCACTGACCACTTTTATCAACCTAGCGTGCTCCTGAGTCACACTTTCTTAGAGTAAAGCGGACGTACTTTGTATTCATTATTTATATCTTATTGATTTATTTATTTTTTTAAAAAAACATCTTCCTATGGTTAAGTGCTTACTACTTCTTTCCTTCCCTCAAGCAATTGAAAGCAAATTAAAAGAGGTAATGGAACTTAGGCTGGACTGTGCTCCTTTGTACTAAATAATATATTTGGAGACAGGGTGATGTTTGCTTCCTCCCTCTCTCTCTCTCTCTCTCTCTCTCTCTCTCTCGTGTGTGTGTGTTCCTAATATTTAGGTAGGATCTTTCACTTTCATTTATCTGGGATGTGGAGATTATAAACCTTTCTTCAGATATACCAAAACTTTTTTTAAAAAAATTATTTTAGATTAAAAAGTACAAAATAACAAGTGTACAGAGTAAGACACACAAAAAAGAACAAAAAAGAACATGTAGAAAACAAAACAGAAAAAAGATAATTAGTACAGTACAAAAAATGGGGTGGGGACCTTGTTATTATAGTTAACCAGACCTTAATTTAATATGGCATTTATACAAAAACTTAAAATCAGGGGACCTTTTGGCCTTGCTTGCTTATGAGAAAGTGAGTTACTATTTTATGGCTTTTCGTTAATAGATAGATAGATTTTTTAAAGGAAAAAAAAATCACATTTGCAACTACCAATAGGTGTCCTGAATCAAGCAAGAAATATCCCTACTTCATTTGTGAAACGAACCAGGGGGGTGGAGGCTAGTTACTTGTAGTCAGTGCTTTTTTCTGGGGGTACGCGGGGGTACACATACCCCTAAACATTTTGTGAATCTAAGTTTGGCCTCATGGAGGGGCAGTATTTCAATATGAGTAGGAAAATGAGAGTACCCCTAAACATTTTTTAAAAAGGAAAAAAACACTGCTTGTGGTGCAAGATGTTTCAAAACCAAGCCAACTGTACCATAGAGAAATATGTGCAGTATACTACAGTCGTACCTTGGAAGTTGAACGGAATCCATTCTGGAAGTCCGTCTGACTTCCAAAACATTTGGAAACCAAAGTGTGGTTTCTGATGGGCTGCAGGAAGCTCCTGCAGCCAACCGGAAGCCGCAGAAGTTCCGTCGGATGTTCAGCTTCCAAAAATAGTTTGTAAACCAAAACAGTTACTTCTGGGTTTGTGGCATTCGGGAACCAAAACGTTCAAGAACTAAGCTGTTTGAAAACCAAGGTACGACTAATTGTTTTTGAGAACCATCCTTACACTAAGCACAGTAGGAAACCAATTAGCATTTCAACGGGGAATGTTGAAAAGTAACAGCCCAATACTAAGTGTAATTCCAAAATTGTCAACAATTTGAAGTGAAAACAATACGAGCCTATGCTATCCTGTGAACTAACATGTGACTGAACCATTTAGAAAGCCATTGGCCTTAACTAAAACCAATGGCTACTAGTCACAACAGCTATGTTGGATGCAGTATGCCTCTGAAGACAACTTGCTGGAAATCTTAGATGTAGAGAATGCTGCTGCACCCCAGTTCTGCTTGCAGTTTCCCCATGGACACCTGGTTGTTCACTGTGAAAACAGGAAGCGTGACCAGAAGGACTTCTGTGCTTATCCATCAATTATATACCTGTTTCCATGGCTGAATGTCTTGAGTAAGCAATGCCATTTTTCAGTGGTGTAGAACAGGCATAGGCAAACTCTGATCCTCCAGATGTTTGGGACTACAATTCCCATCATCCCTGACCACTGGTCCTGCCAGCTAGGGATCATGGGAATTGTAGCCCCAAACATCTGGAGGGCCAGTGTTTGCCTATGCCAGATGTGGAAATATTGAATGATCTCCAACACATGCTGAAATAACCTAACTCCACTGATTTCCATGGAAGTTTTGCACATGACAGGGAAATTGAACGAAATACATTTGGAAGAAAGTTAACGCAGGATAGATTTAGTCAGTGTTCTTTTTTCTTAAAAAAATGTTTAGGGGTACTCTCATTTTGACTCAAGAAAATCACTGGGAAAGAAATGAAGCCGCTATCAGAAGTGGTAACATCGAAGCTGACCAATCACCATGCTAGATTCCAACTCCTACTTCACACATTAAACGCTCACTTCTGTCCAAGACTCAGGAAACACCGTGACAGGAAATGAGGCCTAATGATTCACCGTCCTAGAGAAGAAAATTTTTAAATATTTTATTTTTTTTAGTTTCTTCTTCCATTATAGATTCACAAAATGTTTAGGGGTATGCGTACCCCTGTGTCCCCCCCAGAAAAAAAAGCACTGGATTTAGTCTTTAATCAGAATGAGGGAATCTACCTTTTTTCCTCTGTTTCATAACTGTTTCCAAGATTACCTTTTCCAAACGCTCAACTCCCATCTGTTGTAGACCTGGGGTGAATTTCTTTTAAGCTTCATGAAATATGTATCAGCATACATGTTCCTTCAATGTGTGCTTTCTCAGTTAGACGTGCATGCTTCCTGTAAGATTTCCTGCTGGTTTCTTCAGAAGAATGACAGAGGGATTCTGCACTGAGGATTTTGTACACTTCTTTGTTTTATGCAGTTCCATAAAATAAACAACTCCATTTGTCATCCAAAGCAATATTTGTTGGAGAAGATTGTTCCATTACAATTATCTCCATTTCTAATTATCAGAGCAACATTGTATCAACTGTGGTGTCACCTTGGAGATTTGAATAGTCCTATGAATCCCTTTTTTTGTTTTGTTTTTATTTTATATTAAGTTTTGTTTTGCATACACCCATATACATTTTCCATTCATAATTCAGACTAAGCCTAAGAATAAACAGATACATAAGAGAAAACAAAATTACGTAGCCACTAAATATCTTTCCCACCACCCGTACCCCATAGCTGATGTGTTTAATTATCAGACCTTAAAAATTCTAATCTTTTGATTTGACTTCCGTCTACCACCCCAATTTGAATCATTTTTTCTTTCCTTAACTGCCTTCTTTAAATGTTTTCCATTTCTTGGTATTGAATTGTTTGGTTATAACTGTGTTGTCTTTTGCAAAAATTAATCAAAGCATAAAAAAAAAACATTTTATTTGAGAACAATGTTTTTCTAGGTAATTTTTATAACACTCCCATTCCTTAGTGAACTTTAGGCTTGTTCTATTCCTAATTGTTTCTGTTATTTTCGCCAGCTCAATGTATTGAAATAACTTTACTTGCCCTATGATTCCAGGTTTCCTTTACAATAAATGTTTTGAACTCCAACTTAAGGCTAGACCTTCTTTTGTTAAGCAAAACCTAGTCAATTATCTTCCTTGGGCTATTAGAAAATTGCCATTCTAGGGCCACCCTACTTTTTGTGAGTCTCCCACTCTTTCCTGAATTCCTTATGGGCCTATGCTGCTAAATTTCAACCCCAAGTTACTCATGATGTGTACCTGTGTATTGTGGTAAACATGTATGCTTCTGAGCTAGTTCAGCCATGAGAAATGGTTCCCCTAGCACTAAATTTCTGCAGTCATTCATATTTTGGAAAAGTTTCCCCCTGAATATGGAGAATTGGTCTGTAGACATGGTGACACACATCCTTATCTAGCATAGCAACTGGTGGATGAACATAACAAAACGAGGAAGTATATATATGTGCACTGAATGCTTTTGACTTCTAGATAGAATTCTGCCTGCAGCAGGAGGTTGAAATCAGTTAATTTTTATAATGTACCCAAATCAGTGCATGAACCAGAACTCAATAGAAATGTATATTTGATTGGCAGATGCGTCTCAGAAGCTAGAAGATTCCATTGTGAATTTCTTATCAAGACAAATTCCATATATAGTCTTTTCCTTTTTATTGCTACTTGTAAATGGAGCTGAGCAAAAGTTATGTTAGAACCTTGATCTCTGTCCGAGGTAGACAGGATTTTCAATTAATAATATGGAAACTGTGTATAAATTATATCCAACTAAATAAAATCCATATTAGTTTATTCAATGACATTGAGTCCCTCCAGGCATCCTTTTTGATGATTTGTGCTCATGATGCTATCACGCATGATCCTGCTTCCAATAATATTTGGGCTTGCAAAGGTTTTGAGATGGTAACACAGCTTCATTTCCAGTCCATGCTTATCCTGTAACATTATGATGAACTCATATCATTCTTTAATGCCACAAATGTTCTGGTTATTTTTGCCCCATTTTTGTTGCACTATCGCCTCTCCAAACAGAATTAATGTGTGAAGAACATGTTGCAGTATACATCTATAATAAAACACCAGCCTAGAGGGGCCAATTGATGGCCCTAATTCTGATGAAAACATCGTAGTGAAGCATGATAGAGAATGTGTTTTTGTGGGGTTAGATTCTTTTCATAAAAATAAGACAAAGAAAATGTTGGAATGATATAGTGAAACAAAATAGGAGGCTGAGCCTAAAATACAATATACAAATTGTGAACGAGCCATTTAATCAAGTAACTTTGACGTATGGTGTCACACCACAATTCATCAAGGCAAGAGAGTCTGAATAAATCAAAGAGAAAGTTCCAAACAGGGCATTTATTAATATCAAAGGAGATCATGGGGACAATAATAAATGGATCATAAATTGTTAATTAAAACATTTTGGTCAGAGATCAAAATAAGGTTTCCAACCATTCTAAGGTTGTCTCCCGAGAGCAGTCTTGACAGGAAAGAATTTCCATGACTTTTAACTAGATTTGGATGCATTTGGAAAGTGGGTTATGTGATGAATTTTAAACTGGAGCTTATGTTAGTTAGGATAATTGGAGGAATCTACCAAAAGCCAAGGACTTTTAAGGCTATAATCCAATACACAATTACTTGGAAGGAGGCCTCATTTAACTCAGAAGGACTTGTTTCTGAGTAAATATGCATAGGGTTGCATTTAACAGACCTTAGGTGGAAGAGGCATTCTTTCTCTCCAGTGGAAATGAGAGGGGTTTAGAACTTCTTGACTTTGGATATAATCAGGACAATACTTGAAACTTTCTCTGGAAATTCTGATATTTTCACAGTGGGGAAGAGGCTATTGGAAACTCACTCTTCTTGAGAAAGGAAACATGGCATAGCGGTGGAAAGTTAAAATGGAAAGGATTTCTGCCTCAGAACTCAAACAATAGAGTTGTACCTCAGAACTGCAGCAATGCACCCAAGTGAAATAAAATTTGATATTCATCAGTAGAGATGAGTGAATTTGTCAGCTTCAGAATCTCTCCGTTTCTAATTGTTCCAAACTGAAGTTACCATATTTTTGCTCTATAAGACGCACCAGACCACAAGACGCACCTAGTTTTTGGAGGAGGAAAACAAGAAAAAAAATATTCTGAATCTCAGAAGCCAGAACAGCAAGAGGGATCACTGCGCAGTGAAAGCAGCAATCCCTCTTGCTGTTCTGGCTTCTGGGATAGCTGCGCAGCCTGCATTCGCTCCATAAGATCCACACACATTTCCCCTTACTTTTTAGGAGGGAAAAAGTGAGTCTTATAGAGCAAAAATATGGTACTTCCTCCTCATTTCCTAATGAAAATATATCAGCATTTTCAGTCAAAATTTCTTCTAAAAATATTTCATTTTGGTATGTTGTTTTCAGCAATGCATGAGTCTTTATGTACATTTTACCCAAGTATCTCTGCATGCTGTTCATATTGTTTGGATAAGTGCACTGAAAAATTTGGAGATGTGTGAATTGTGAAGGATTGCTGTGTTTCAATTCACATATTGTTTTAAGTAGTGTGGATTTGGTAGTTACTCTTTCAAATGAAAAAATAAATAACATCAAACTACTACTCCCATTCCTACTCAATAGTTTTTTCGGTGATAAAATGAGTCAATGAGTTTCGTCTTTGCCTGTAAATGTTAGGCCTTCAGAGCGCTTGCTACTTGGCTAACTACTGGTCTTGCCTGTATATCTACCTACCTTTCCAGATCTATCTTCCTCTCTTATTTATTTACTTGCATTGATTTTAGTATACTTCATATACTACACACACAGGACATATATACACCACCCATTAAATTAGACCTCTTAGCACCATCTCTCATACAACCATTCTCCCGTCAAAAATATTTCAGGAAGATTTTCATTTGCAAAGAAATGAGGAGGAAGCCATTTTTGTCATAGTATTTGAGATGCAGTGCATCCATGACATCTTAGCAATGCCCCAATGGAGGTAGATTAGCCGGCAAAGTGCAGGTGAAGTTGACATTGGTATGTATGCCAGGTGCAATAAGTATATATGTTAGCATTCATCCCCATGACTTATTCAGAAACTAGTAATATATCACCATGTTCTATCATGTCAGCATTTCTGCAGACATACACTCAGCACATATATGTATGCTCAGAGTAAAAGTAAATAATACATGACAATTATTGCAGTTGATGCCACAGTCAGTGAATGAGTGCACTTTATGAAAGAAGGGATGGGACCTTCTGCAAAATAAATCCAACAATGTGATGTAAACACAGACTTTCATTTGTTTAATGTTCTGTGACTGTCTCAGAGGAATGAATGACTCTTGTCTCCATCTCTTTCTTACTAGTGCACACAGTGCCGCATTTACGTATAAACCAAACAAGCCATAGCTTAGGGTCCCACTCTCTTGCCCCTCCCCCCAATATACTTCTTCTTAATTGTATTTCACTATTAATATACTCCTTCTTAATTGTATTTCACTATTAATTTGCTTCTTCTTAATTGTATTTCAGTTCAATAATTACTTTGATAAAACACATATTTTGTTATGTGCAAATGGTTTTAGATACCTATCAAGTCCATAAATTACCATATAACATATAGTCAACAACAAAAAACAGCGACAATTTGTTGTTGACAAAGGACAGCTGGACATATAAAGGGCCCCATTACCTTCAGTAGTTTAGGGCCTCATCAAACCTAAATCTGGACCTGAGTGCACACATATATGTTCTGCATCAATTTTTTTTCTCTCAACATGCCTGGGCATTTTTTGCTCTCATGCGACGTACCAATCTTAATCTATTTCTTTAGATCAGTAATCTTCCATAAACTTTTAAGGAACGTGGTCATTTCAATAAGCTGCACTCAGTGTTTGTGCCACTTTTTGCTGGTAAAATACCAAAATCCCTTCTAATGGAACAGAATGATCATAGCTCAGTAGGAGAGGACATGCACTGCATGCAAAAGGTCTAGTTCAAATCCTTAGCTCTAGGGTTGAGGACTGGATTAGCCAGAGAACTAGATCCAAAATTGGCCCACCCTCTATGGCCTGCTTTGTAAGGTGAGTGGCGTTGCTCAAATATCATCTGATGCCATGTTGTTGTTTAGCCGTTTAGTCGTGTCTGACTCTTCGTAACCCCATGGACCAGAGCACGCCAGGCACCTCTGTCTACCACTGCCTCCCGCAGTTTGGTCAAAGTCATGCTGGTAGCTTCGAGAACACTGTCCAACCATCTCGTCCTCTGTCGTCCCCTTCTCCTTGTGCCCTCCATCTTTCCCAACATCAGGGTCTTTTCCAGGGAGTCTTCTCTTCTCATGAGGTGGCCAAAGTATTGGAGCCTCAGCTTCAGGTTCTGTCCTTCCAGTGAGCACTCAGGGCTGATTTCCTTAAGAATGGATAGGTTTGATCTTCTTGCAGTCCACAGTACTCTCAAGAGTCTCCTCCAGCACCATAATTCAAAAGCATCAATTCTTCAGCGATCAGCCTTTTTTATGGTCCAGCTCTCACTTCCATACATCACTACTGGGAAAACCATAGCTTTAACTATACGGACCTTTGTTGGCAAGGTGATGTCTCTGCTTTTTAAGATGCTGTCTAGGTTTGTCATTGCTTTTCCCCCAAGAAGCAGGCGTCTTTTAATTTCGTGGCTGCTGCCACCATCTGCAGTGATCTCTGATGCTATAGGTGATTCCAATTTAAAGAAACAATTGAAAGAGCCCTGAACTGCCCTGAGATCCATGGGTATAGGGCAATATACAAATGATAATGATAAGTAATATCAAGTGTGCTCTTCTTTTTCCTTTGCAGCCCCAGTTTAAATTCTCATCATGGCCAAAAAGAATCCAGCAACATCTGGAGAACCATTGATTAGTCACCCTAGTGTAGATAATCCTGAGGTCAGAAATGTTCTGATCTGATATAAGGCAGGTTCCCCACCCCCCTCTCTCCAGTTTTATATGGAGAAATATATGGATGCCCTCTGAGATATATGGATGCCCTCTGAGATATATGTATACCCTCTGAGAAATCTTGCTAATCATTCTGCTTCCCTCAGATTTCTTCAAACATACATATTGAACACTGTCCTGATGCATGTCTGGGCCCACCCCATTGTTACTTGCATATAGCTTGGTTTTTTCAATGAAGGTGGCTGCATTTTTGTACTATTGTAGCACAATCCTGACAAGGTATGCTGGGAAATCTACCATCTTCAAAAAAGAAGTCAAAAATGTCAAAAGCATGAAAAAAAAATGCACTAAAAATCATTCTTTCAGTAAGTGTCAGCTTAGGGTCTTCCAATTTTCACTTCAAGTATGAAATCTTGTATTTATGTTTTTACTAAATTTAAAAAAAATGGAGTAGAGGTGGATACTTGATATCTATGTTCAGTTTTGTTGGCAGATCAGTTATAACTTCATATTTCAAGAACATGCTAGGAGTGCATTATTGAGTGTATCAAAGACACTAATACTGAAGCTAATGTTACCTATTTATCTACTTGCAGCAGTACCTATTTATCTACTTGCTCTGGTGTGCTTTCAAACTGCTAGGTTGGCAGGAGCTGGGACAGAGCAATGGGAGCTCACTCTATTGTGGGGATTCACCCCATTGGCATGCCCAAGATGCTCAGTGGTTTAGACCACAGTGCCACCCACCTTCCTATTAGCTACTAGGCAACCACAACAGCCATACTACAATATATGCAAGTTTATTGCATCAGTTCTGGTTGTGCCTCTAGGGGCTCCCTTCCTTCCTGGAGTATAGCTTAAAGTGCTCCAAACATATGCTAAGAGGGAAAGCATAGCAGAACAGGAAGAAGAAAGAAAAAGCTCATGAACCAGAAACCCTGGTGGCTTCTTATGAGACCAACTCCAAGATGCTTTTGTCCACAAATAGCCTCAAAGTAACTACAGTCAAAGCTTATAGAACCAATGTTTTGCATCTGAACGTGTTCACATCTTGCGAACCCTAAAATGTCTCCTAATTTTGTCCTCCATTGACTTTTATGATTGTCCTAAGGCTCACACATATGGAAAGCAGTGACATTTCATTTTGCAGAAAGAAAGCAAACTAGTGCTATAAGTAGGTTTTCCCGAGTTTTCATGGGCCCCTCATCTCTTTAGAGCCAATTAGTACAGTAGGCCGAAACATAAACCATATGATTGCTTCTGTTGCACTAGATAATTGCCATATACTTGAGAGAGCAGGCAGACTCTGGTGAAATGTTGTGCTAGAAACAAGCAGATTCTAGAAAACTGCTAACCACAAACTTGCCTTAGAAAATCTCCAGTGCAGAATTTTCCTCAATAGCATCAATCAAGCTAGATAAGGCTTTAGGACAGATTGATTTGTGTAGTTTTTTACAGGGGTGTGTGGGGGGGGGAATGTGGGGAAACCCACATATTCAAATCTTTAGAAACATATATATGTATATAACGTTCTGAGAGATTGTAAAGTCAGACGTAAACCGTTTTGTAAAAGTAATTTGAGTGATTGCTGATATTTTTGTTCATAGTCTGGATAGTAAAAACACATCAGGAATGACAATGCTGTTACAGGCTGTGGAAAATTAAGATAATGGTGCACTTTAGAGCAGACCAAACGATCTGTTGTATAGAACATCGTTATATTTTCACATTCTGCCAGAGTAAGTATTGACTGACATTTCCAGCTGGGTAAAGTTAAATAGAAGCCCATCAACTGGCAGATAGCAAGTCAGTCTTGTTGATGGGGGAGGGGGGGAGTCATATTATCTATGTTGTGAGTCCCTTTGACTGGAAGTTGATTTATCTGGAATATAATGTGATTAGAGCATTTTTGAATTCAAATAGATTTCTTTATGATGAGTGTTTTGTACAAGGCATGGAAATGGATTTCCTGAAGATGATGCATTTTCATTTGTTTCTGCTCATAGTGAATGGAAAATGTAAGGCGGCGTGTGATAAGGAATTATGTAAACTCCTCAAATCAAAATGAAACCAACATTTTAACACTCAGGAAGGTTTTTTTATTGTTTGGTTTAAGCAAAGGAGACAGAGAATTGTGGTGCTGAAAAGAGTGGTATATTCTCCCCCTGAATAAGTGAATTCAGAGTTGAAAAATATATTTGTTTACAAGGGTTTTGAAAATGCGGCACTATATTGGCAATAGAAGAGGTCCAATAATAGAGATTGCCTAGATCACTGCAATATAGGCCTACACAATTTAGGAGCCACCAAAGTGAATACAAATAATTGCAGTATGTCTGGCTTGGTCTGTTTTGGCATCTAGTCTACACTGTCCTGTTCTTCCTGAGCAGAGCAGCTTTTATGAGGGTCGCTCATGAAAGATTTCCCCTGACCCACTTCTGGTTATCGTAGGAGGATGAAATTGTACATGTATAATGATACATCTCTCCATAGGTAACGTTGTAATTTGTAGTTGTGAACTCCTAACAGTTTCTCTGTTACGGGTGCTAACATGGAGTAATGTCTGATAATGGAACCAGTTGGATGCAGAGCGGTTATCAGGTTGCTGTACTTGAAAGGGTGCACACCATGGGAGATGTTTGATGAGATGAAAGGGACTTACAGGGAGGATGCCCCATCATATGACGTAGTCAAGCACTGGCATCATCAGTTCAAGTGTGGTCGGACCACAGTCCACCATTGATGCAGGCCGCCATTTTGGAGGCTCGGTGCATAACCATTCACCAACTAGCTGCAGATGTCAAGATCAGTGTGGGCTCTGTAGGGGAAAAAAAACACCATTCATGACTATTTGCACATGGGAAAGGTGTCTGCATGGTACGTTCCCTGTCTGCTGATGCCTTTCCAGAAGCAGGAATGAGTCACATGCTCACGGGCTCTTTTGTCACGAAAACCATGATGACTTCTTCACCAGACTAATTACTCAGGATGAAACATGGGTCCATCATTATGACTCAGAGACTAAATCCCAGTCCAAACAATGGAAGCACTCTGCCTCACCACCTCCAAAGTAGGAACGTGTCCAACTGTCAGTGGGCAAGGTAAAGCTCATGGTCTTTGGGGACCAGCGCGGAGTAGTGATGATGAATTTCCTGGCAAAGGGTACCACAATTATCGGGACATACTACACATCACTGCTGCAGAAATTGTGGAAGGCCATCAAAATCGAGAGACGTGGTATGCTGACCAAAGGTGTCTGCCTCCTGCAGGATAACGACCCGGTTCACAACTCGCATGTTGCTCAGACGGAAGCCCGGTCCTGTGGCTATGAAATCCTTCCTCACCCCCCTTATTCTCCCGATCTTGCACCATTGGACTTCCACCTCTTTCCAACCATGAAGTTATTTTTGAAGGGCAAGCTTTTTCCAGATGATGAAATGTTGGTTTCTGAGATCAAGTCATGGCTTCTGATGCAACCTGCCGACTTCTACAGATGAGGTCTCCACAGCTGTATAAAGCGATGGGAGAAGTGTGTGACTCTTGCTGGTAGCTATGTAGAGAAGGACTAATAACTGTGCCCAGTTTCATTTGTTGTATGTAGTATGTCAGTGGAAATCTTTAATGAACGCCACTTGTAGATGGTGCTCAGGTCAAATCAAGTCCTGTGTGTGTTGCAATTCTGATTTACTCATTCTTCATAGACCACTGCATTTTCTTATCTTATTGCTGCTGCTGCTGCAATAATAATAATATCTGAGAGAACTGTGAATAAAGGGCAGCTCTTTCTGTACCTCAGTGCAGCTGTTCTGTGCAGCAATATATGAACAGAATGCAGAGAAAAGGAAGCATAGCTAGGCTGGCATACTGCCTGTCCCTGAGACATTTTACTATAGAGTCAGCTAATTACATCGTCCTTCAGTTTTAATTACATAGTCCTTCAGGTGACCTGGTTTCTCCAAGGACAGCATGACTTATCTTCTGGGTTTCCAATTTGCATGTGCTTCCTAAAGTTTATAATAATGCAAGATATGGGCCTGTACACACACACACACATACACACACACCCCTAGATCAAACTTTGAGGCAGTTCCTTATGAGCAACCTATAGGGAAGTTCTAAGGATTTTAATGTGGCCCTCAGAATTTCTCTGGGAGCTCCTGAACATTTCTAAGTTGTTACAAAGTTTCAATTAAAAGCTAAATTCTGTCATTGGAATTCCAAGGTAATGAGTTTCAGTAAGACTATCAAGCATCCGTCCTGGTCTGATGTACATAATATGCATTATCACTGCTGCCAATGTTGGAAGCAAAGTAATTACTCCTATTCAGAATGTAGTAGAGGTTACTGAAGAATACTCTTATGGTACTTACTGTCACTGGGACCACCAGGAATGTCTTCTGGGCCTTAGCCACAATTAAGGAACAACTGGATCAAACTTTCTTCTTTTGTGTGTAGTTTATCATATTGTGTGCATGCACACATTTTGTCTTCAGTTCAGAGGCCTCTCATCTTAAATGGTGACTAGCATAGAATCCATTATTGGTTGCTATTAGTGTTAAGGGAAGCCCTTTCATCATGCCCCTTGTTGGAAGGATGTGTGGATGTTTTTAGTGTGGGATCAAAATACTTATTTTGTTTTTGCATTGTAAGTTCTTCACCCAATAACAACAACATTGTAAATAAGCCCTGCTTTTTCCCCATTCTGGGCTCCCCAGCACACATCATGTTTATGACCCACCAGCTACATATTGTGACCTTCCAGATATGGTGAGGAAGCCTGGAAGTGAAGGTGGGGGATTTATTGTACAGGAAACTCTAGCCTTTGCAGTCTGAGTGACTGAAAACAGTGTGCCACTCTGAGTCACAAGCTGTCTCAGTGAGTATCCTAGAACTCCCTTAGTTCCAGAACTTCATGAGGGCATTTCCTATATAAGGCAGCAGGAGCTAACAGCGTGTGGCAGCAGGAAGGAGGAATAGGAGCCATTACAAGTCAAGGACACTAAGAACCCAGGGGTAGAGGGGAAATGGAACTGATAGGATTGGTAGACCCCACATGTGAATTCATGAGTTAGGCCTCTGGTTTCCAGAGCTGACAGTAGACCCCAGTTTCTAAAGGGCTTTTGATACTCTTGCACTAACTTTTCCCTGGGAGAAAGCCCTCCTACTGCCACATCCTCCTATAAACTTTAGTAAGAAACAAGCTCTCGAGAGAAATCAAAGAACACTCTTATATTTTTTGGCTCTTTTGGTAGAGAACAACCTGCCAGGATTGTATAGATGTATGTCCTCTGTTTAGGTTTTTATTGATTGTGTTTATTGGTTTTGGTTTTAGTATTTCTATTTTGTTTGTAAGTCACTTTGCCATTTTTATGAGTAAAGTAACTAATAAATATCATCATCATCACCACCATCATACTTTTATTGCGCTAGCCATAGGCCATTGCATCATTCAGAAACATAACAAAAGGAAAAACAGCAATAACCATAAAAATCATCAGGAACCACACATACAAATAAACCACGGTCACAACTACTAAGATTGTTTGTTACATAGAACAGAATAGCAGAAGATTCTCTATTAAAATGTGCCAAAGTAAATATCCAAATCCCCTTTGCAGTTGACTGCTATTTTATCTAGTTCTTTCCTCCTGATCTTCTTAGCTGCCAACACATAGAATGCTACTTTAAAAGTTACAAAGTCATCAGTATCTCTCAGCAGCCATTTCATCCTTTCCACCCTATTCAAGTGAGTTCCATTCAGAAACAGGGGTTTTATGAATCGGTCTCTTGGGTCTATGTATAACGGGCACTGCAATAAATAGTGGCACAGGTCCTCCACACAGGCTTGCCCACACTCTTCATAATGTACTTTGCCGTAGCGTCCATCCTACACTGCTGAGGGCATCGATTGGAATTGGAATTCTGTGAAAGCGATTCTAAGCACTGCAAGTGGGAGCTTTGACGGGTAACTGGCCCGGGTATGCTCTGTTTTAATAAGTGGGAACCATGGCAAACTCTTGGTAGAAGCCATCATGGTTAGATCCCTTTCTGCATCAGACCTAAAGAGACAATCTCTTAAGTGCCTCTTGTCCATCTTCATAGTCACCTGAAAATCTTGTAACTGGTATTGGGACAAGAAACTAATAAATATAAATCATCATCATCATCACCCAGTAGACCATGGGTAGGTAATATAGTACCCTCCACATGTTGTGGACTACAACTCCCATCTTGACCATTGACCGTACTGGCTGGGTCTGATCCAACATCTTTAGGGTGCCACATTCAGCTGCCCCCTGGAAGAGATCAACTTTTCCACTCTGTCCACTCTTCCTATTTTTAGAAGAAAAAAAAATTTCCCACTTTATTTCCTAATCCTCATGTGCATGCTCAAAAAACAAAAACAAAAAACACACATACACAGAAAAAAGATGAGTAGAAATACTAAATTATACACACTTTACCTATAAATAAATAAAAACATTTAGCAGCAATATGGCTAGCATGCGGGTAAGAAAGGGGCAAATCTAGACCATGATACGTCAGCTGTGGAGACATCAAGGAGAACTGCACAGAGGAAGGACGTTACCGTATGGCTATATGATTGAAATTTAAAAGAAATGTTTGTTCCCAAATAACTTTAAATAAAACCCCTCTTTGGAGAGAGAGAGAAAGTGGCGGCAGCAGCCACACAGCTGTGCATATCCACCTGGCAGAAACCAGTTTCTAAAGCTTTCCGCTTTTGCTTTTGCTTATTTTTTTCCCCAGATGGACTGCTTAACAGATGGAAAGCAAATTAGTAACTGGAGCTTGTTATAAAATGTAAAATATGTTTCTGACCAGGTAAAATCACGGTAGCTTGAGTGCAGAACAGTGTTAAGGTTGAGGTGGTGCCATAAAATGGATAAGGCCTTGTTCTCACTGAGGTAAACCTATGCTTGGTCCAGATTATTGGTATGATGGACCTGAGGCTAATAGAAGTGTATATGTGACATACTGCAGCAGTAAATAAATAAATACAACCATATTATTAGCTAAAATTAGTCAATTATACAAATATAGAATAAGGTCTTCAGACACGAATTGATCATTCCACTCATTAAAAAAAAATTAAAATTTTCTGCCTTTGCCTGTGAAAGGTATATTCCTCAAAGGGACCAAGATGGAAGACATGCATGGATTTCCACTCTAGATCATAATGTGTTTAGAATGGCAAGCATATTTGAATATTGAGAAACAGCTTGACAACCTGCACCCACCAAAGTTTATTTTTGGTCACAAATAAAACTAAAAAAGAATCCCCTCTCCCTGTTCCTTTTTTTTGACAGGAGCAGACAAAAATAGATTTTTTTTGGGGGGGGGGACATGTTGATGTCCTGGCGCTAGCAAATTTGTTTCAAGCTGTAGTTTGCTCACGGGATAATCCCATACCCGGCAAATGTGTCGAGATCTTGCCCTGAAAAAGTGCTTTTTCAGGGCCACAATCTTGTGTGGTGCCTCCAAATGTGCATGTTTGGGTGCCGTGTGAGCACAGCCCTGAAAAAGTGCATCTTTTGGGCTCTGTGATCTAGCGTGGGTCACATGACTTGTGCTGGAACACAGGCAGGAAGACGTGTGTCCCAATTTTGGGACTCAAAATCTCTGAACATCCTTACAAAGATCAATTTATTACTTTTTAAATGGAGGAATGCTCTCTTAATGCTATCCTAGTTATTGGATAAATGTATAACAAATGTTAAATTGCTGCAATTTTGAAAGCCGTCGCGATTTAGTAACTAAAGTAGGGATCACACTGAGGTCCAGTGCCGAGGGCCTTCTGGTAGTTCCCTCGCTGTGAGAAACCAAGTTACAGGGAACCAGGCAGAGGGCCTTCTCGGTAGTGGCGCCCGCCCTGTGGAATGCCTTCCCACCAGATGTCAAAGAGAAAAATAACTACCAAACTTTTAGAAGACATCTAAAGGCAGCTATGTTTAGGGAAGCTTTTAATGTTTAATAGGTTATTGTATTTTAGTGTTTTGTTGGAAGCCGCCCAGAGTGGCTTGGGAAACCCAGCCATATTGGGGGGGGGGTATAAATAATAAATTATTATTATTATTATTATTATTATTATTATTATTATTATTAGCACCTAGCAGCCATTGGGTGAAACTTGCCCCATCAGTTTAGATTGCTCGGCCCCTTTGAGCTCCTTGGAGGAAAGATGGAATAAAAAAAATATGTTTAGATTTATTATTGCCATTGATGGTGCATGCTTAAAGTATTTAATTACATACCTATCTCACCTGATCCTATGTCCTTTCAACATCAGAGCTGAAGATACAAATGTCTCTAGGAAAACAGGCGTTGATGAAATGCCCTTTGCCTTCTTCCGGATGCATAAACAGCAATTCCCTAAAACTGATGCTGTTCCAGTTTCAATTAGATTCCTTTCTATTTCTTTATTAAATTGATATACCACCCTTCAACTGAGGATCACAGCTCAGTTTACGGTATAGAAACACAGAAATACATAACAAACAAAAGTATAAACTCCTTTTCTTTGCTATAAGCAGTAAATCCAAGACAATTTATTCTACTTGGCAAAGTGAATGATTTCATCCAGATATAGTCAGAGGACAGCAGGTCACTATGGGCCTCTTCCCAACCCCTTTAGTTTCAAAAAGAGCCCTTGGCTTCAGAGGACTAGGTAGAACAGCTTACTGCACAGATCAGATTCATCTATGGGATGCAACCGACATCCTTCCTCCATTTGTCATATGGACAATTAGTTTTTCACTGCAGTTTATTGCTCCCATAGTGTACTGTCTTCCAGATGGTGTATTTTTACCCTGGAAAAAGAATTATTTGGCAAGCAGGCAAGGTTAACACAAAGAGAGACAGCGTTGAGAACACTGTGTGATCTGTCTTACATCCTTAATATTTGCAGCTGGATTCCCCCCTCTTTTATTTGAAAGCAAGTCCCCATCAATTTAATGGAACTTACTTCTAATAAAGTGTATATAGCATTGCAGTGGTGGTGGAATTAAAATTTATTTGCATTTTCTTGAGAAACCACCTAATTCATGCTTCTTGACACAAAATGCAGCTATCATTTGAAATTTGCACTTCTCCAAGCCAAGGAGTTTATACAAAAATGCATGCAAGGAGGGGAAAGTCTGCGATAAATTCCATAAATTAGTGAATATAACATGCAAGATGCATTTTGTTAGGGGAAAATGCTTGAAAAAAAAGACAGCCAAAATGGAGAAAAATAGTACTGAAATGCTGCTGAATTTTTGTGATTTTTTTTAAACAACAAAAAAATGTAAACTGCTCCAAGAAGAGTCTTACAGAGCAGTATCCCATTATGCAACAGTAACTACTAGTTGTCACACTTATTCCTTAGCCCTGAATTTTATCCACTGCAGAACTCCGAGAATTTGTTACCAGAATGCATTCTTTGAAGTCCACTATTCACACCAAGCTGGACTTCATCCTATCATTCCCATGCATATCCTTTTAAAGAAATTCTGCCTTAGAGCATAAATGAGTGGTTTGGTGAGTATATAGGACAGAATCTGTGTTCAAAATCCCAGACAATTCCAACAGTGTTAATTATAGTATGTGTATTAATTCTGATAGTGGTACATCAATAAAACTGCTAGCACATTTGCAAAAACTAAGCAGGATCTGGTGTGGTTTCATATGGAATGGGGGACTGTGTGTTTGAGGGGGGTGGGCTACAGGACCCTCAAAGCCCCTTCTGACTCTGTAATGCTATGATGCTATGGAATATCAGAGAAAGAAATTCAGATGCTATTTTTACCAGAGAAAGTGAGAGAAGCTAGCTAGTAATTAATACTAGCTGCCAAGGAGTGTAGTGGAGTCTCCTTCTTTGGAGGTCTTTAAGCAGAGGCTTGACAACCATATGTCAGGAGTGCTCTGATGGTGTTTCCTGCTTGGCAGGGGGTTGGACTCGATGGCCCTTGTGGTCTCTTCCAACTCTATGATTCTATGATTCTATGAATACAGATCCTAAAGTAGTTGCTTCAAGCTTTGTAGGAGAGTAGTCTGGACTGTAGACTAGTCCTGGATTCCATCCATGGAAGAAGTCAAGAGTTTCTCAGGGCCAGGAAAAGAGAGAAAATCTTTTCTCAAGTCATGCTCTCTCTTTCTGTCAGATGAGAGAGTATCAGCCTTCTCACATAGACAATATCGGCTTTCTCACATAGAAAGTGATTTCAATACTTACCCATAGTTGAAGTCCTGGAGGTGACTTTAACAGGTCTAGATGAGGAGATAATCCTTTGCCTCTCAAACATTCCATGCACAACATATTAAGCTTGCATGAATGCTGGCAATGAGGTTGATGGAATGGAGTATGTCTCTGGGAAGAATAGCATTATTTTGGACCTTGGATTTGTTACAACCTTCATACTAAAACTTTAAAAATAAAATAATGCCAGCGATTTCCAGAGCAAATCAAAATTCTGCACTAAAAAAGGAAAAGAAGTTTTGCTCACACCATAGGACTTCAATTTCCTCCCTCTCCCCACCCCAGATACTCCTAAAATCTGCTCCAGGAATTCCCAACATCTCTGAGCTGATTTGACAGGTGCACAGAGGGCTGAAGGGCATGAGAAAGAAAGGAGAGGACATTTTGCTGTGCACACAAAAGTCTGTTTCACCTATGGAACTCAATGTTTGGTTGCATCTCAGGAATATGGTCCTTTAGCTTTTCTTGGTCAGTAGAACAGTGTCTATTGTTTTTACTTTCTACATTACAGCCAGTTTCCATGTGATTCCTCTCATAGTTCCTCATACTTTTCTAAATTATGAGAATGACCAGCAGCTAGGGACAGATGGATCTGCTGTTTTCATTTCTCTCAGTTACTCTTGTGTTTTTTTTTCAGTTTTATATTCGGTTTCCCCATTTCTGCAGCAATTTGCAATTTTTCTTTTTTTTTTTTAAATCCTCATGAAAATGCATCATTTTAGTGCAAATTTATCCTAATAATTTTTTTGAGTATGTAGTTTCAGCTAATGAGCATTTTTTTTTTGCAAGCACTTTCCCTTAATGTGATGCATTTTGAATCCTGTTTTCAATAATATGTTCATTATTTTTTTGTAAACATTGGTTGGAATTGCGTCACAGAATTTGGAGAAGTGTGAATTTTGAGGGATGATTGTGTTTCAGTTTGTGTTTTCAAAGGTGTGTTTGAAAAAGTGTGAATTATGTGGGTTCACATTAAATGTGAATGGAAGTGAATTCTCACCCCCGACCCTACTGGCAACTAGTGCCTTAAATATAATGGAACCTCTCCCACAATACTTCTTCATGGCATTGTTAGATTAATCCCTGATTCTAAAGAATGCATATGGAGAACTAGAGCTTACATAATAAATAGATACACCTTGCATGTTCTCTCCTAACTACTTGTTTCCTGCTACATAAGCAAAAAGCGCACCCAGGACTGATTTTAGTTTGAAAGCTTTGTGTTAAAATTGCCCATGAAGCCAAATTAGCAGAAACATCCAGAGATGTGAAGCCAGCTTTGGTCATGCGTATCAAATTTACAAACACTCATTGCAGGTAAACAAGCAAAAGAATATATTCACAGTTGTAATGCAAAGCTTTTTGATTGTTTCCTTAGAAATAAAAATGTTTGCAATACCACTCCCTTTCAAATAATTTTGAAAAAGTGATCAGGCAAGCAGTAACGTGAAGGCAAATTAATTTGGACAGAATTATGGGATATCTGATACACCCCAGTGTGCTGTGATCAATTATTGTAGTTCATGACTCCTCAACAGATACAGCCATTCAATAGGCTCAAAATGTTAAAAGGTCATCATTGACCAGAAACCAGAAGAAAATCATTTGACACAGAGGAACAAGGTTCGCTCTCAGCTTCAGTTGCCACTGTGGTTTTACCTATATGAAGGAAATGAACTGTTTTGTATTATGACACACTGCTTTGTGTTGTCAGATGAAGAATATGAAATTGGGGTATAGGCTTCTTTGGGGATTGTGGGGTTAACGTGTTATACCTGATCTGTCCAGGGCTCAAATGGGGAAAGGCAGGGAAACAACTGAAGGATTTGGAGCTGGGATTTAAAATCCAAAAAGCTCATTGAACCTTGTTGGTTGCAGGCCACTGAGTCGTGTAGCCCCTGGCTATCTCTGCCGGTAGCACGCTTTTGTTATTCAGATCAAGGAGGGTCTTCACAGAATGGATACATGCCAGGGAGAAATGCCATGGGGAAATGCTGTACTGACGTTATATGAAGAACTGCAGTCATTTGTAAGTCTGTAACCAAAGAGTATGTGACTATGGAGGGAAAGCTGTATTTGTGTTTAACCCTTCATTTATTTGTTCTTATTTGTTGCATTGGTAGGATTTGGTGGTTTTCTTTTTCTTTTTTTTCTTTTTTTAAATTAAATTTTCCACAATTATAACAAGTATAGCATGGGGGGGGGGGAGAAAACACACAAAAGAAAACACAATACAGTAAAAAGAAAAAAGAAAAATCTTAAACACATATCCCTTAAAAACCCAATTTCTCTTACACTGTTAATTGACTTCCTCAGATCCCTCCCTTCTGAATTTCATTGCATCTGCATGTAACAGCTCTCCAATATCATTCTTAAACTAAAATTATTTCCCGCAATTAACTATCTTATTCTCTTTTCTTACTGTTCTAAATCCAACTTACTTACAATTAAATTGTAATTTAATCCTAGGCCTATTTGGTGCTTTCAAGTGACTTCTAATTATTTATATTACAATATTTATTCAAATAGTCCTTAAATCTATTCCAATCTTCTTGATATTCCTCTTCTTTCTGGTCGTGGATTCTTCCAGTCAGGTCAGCTAGCTCCAAAAAGTCCAACATCTTCATCTGCCATTCTTCCACCGTTGGAAGATTTGGTGGTTTTCTGCAACTTTCTTCTTCTTCTTCTTCTTCTTCTTCTTCTTCTTCTTCTTCTTCTTCTTCTTCTTCTTCTCCTTCGAACCAATTATTTTATCTTTTTAGTGAATTTTTATCTTTGTTTCATTAAAACACTTACAACACCACTCACATCTAAAGCCAAGTTCCGCTCTACTTTGATAGACAAGGGAAGGTTCAGTGAAACACAGCCATGGTAAAACAACTCTTTTACCTGGGAGTGGCAAAAAAAACTCTAAAGGGAAGAGTAGACAAGCAAGCCATTCTGATTCGGCCTGGAATACGCTTTCCTAAATGTCTAAGGATCCCTGCTGTAGTTGGGGTGCCGTCGCAACCTAATTCAAAATTTGAAATGAATTAGGAAGCAAAACGTCTGAGGAATTTCAGAGGAAGTCAAAACATTTCAACAGGGTTCGTAACATTTGTCGGGTGAGTCACCTTGCTGTCACATCCACCTCAAGCAAGGCTTGAGAAACTGCTTTAAGTTGGGGGAAAGGTTGATTTTTAAAAAAATATAACATGAAGGAAAACTTGAGGATCTGCAGAGAAAACCAATTAACCTAACTTGATCCAATTAAACCAAAGGAAGCATAGTCCAAGCAGGAATGTTCCCTACTTAGGGGGCAGGGATCACCTCCCTCTCAATTCCTGAGCCGACCTTTGCCCTGCAGCAAGGACTGAAATAAATTATGTCTCCTTACTACATAAACCCCGGGTCTGTGAACCAGAGAAATGCACTGTGACTCCACCAGTTTGGCATGCACCCCAATATGCATGCCCAGCCCACAGGGCACCCCGTCACCCACTAAGCAGATACAGTGTTGGGCATCACCAGAGTGCCCCTATCCTGTAAGGCATGGGTAGGCAAACTAAGTCCCGGGGGCTGGATCTGGCCCAATCGCCTTCTAAATCCGGCCTGCGGGTGGTCTGGGAATCAGCGTGTTTTTACATGAGTAGAATGTGTCCTTTTATTTAAAATGCATCTCTGAGTTATTTGTGAGGCATAGGAATTCGTTCACCCCCCCCCCAAAAAAAATATAGTTCCCTCCCCCAGGGTCTGAGGGACAGTGGACTGGCCCCCTGCTGAAAAAGTTTGCTGACCCCTGCTGTAAGGCCTCAGCATTAAAACTCCTCAGATCTTAAATTGACTAAAGGCTAGATTAGCAAGAAATTACTCCCAACCGTGTGGAGTCAGTTCTCCCCCAAATTCCTATTCAGCCCCTTCAAAGGGCGACTGGGAAAGCCCACACTGCAAAAGGGAGGGCGGGTAGGCACCTCATCAAAAATAAATAAATGAGGTTTTAGAAAGGAACAGGAATACCTATCCCTGCTCCTTCCCTGTCTGGATTGGTCAATTGTCCAGTTGGGAATGGTAGAATCCCCTAGGTTTTACTGGAGATTAGGGGAAAGGGATTTTTCCCAGTTCATCTGTTTAATTGGATATAGCAATCAAGCCTTATGTCACCTGTCACAGCTTGCTCTTACAGGGGTTGAACAGAGCTTATTGTACAGAACAGAGTGCATTGTACTCTGCGTATATATCCAAGTACAGTGGTACCTCGGGTTACATACGCTTCAGGTTACAGACTCCACCAACCCAGAAATAGTGCTTCAGGTTAAGAACTTTGCTTCAGGATGAGAACAGAAATTGTGCTCCGGCGGTGCGGCGCAGCAGGAGGCCCCATTAGCTAAAGTGGTGCTTCAGGTTAAGAACAGTTTCAGGTTAAGTACGGACCTCCGGAACGAATTAAGTACTTAACCTAAGGTACCACTGTATAATTGTGAAACTTTCTAGTGCAGAAGTGAATGGGAAATCATTTACTTGGAAACATCTATCTACCTGTCTCAGTTTCTCAGAGCTTTGGCTATGATATGAATTATTGTTTGGAATCAAGTCTCACCAGTTACAATACAACATAATTTCCACTGATATGCTGAGGATACTACTATATTAGCTGTTTCCTTATGTGACTTCCTGTTGGAAAGAAATGCAGCATGTTGAAAAGCAGATTTCTGGTAATGCTCTTGACAAGAAGGGTTGCCATACTCCCCAAAGTGAAAATCCAGACGTTATTGTTGGTCTGGCGATGGGAGGGAGGCGAAGCTGTTGAGCTTTCCTTGGAAAATCTCCCCCACAAAGCACATTTTTAGGCTTTTTTTGGGGGGGGGGGATTTTTAAGGCATTGTTTAAAATTAGCGTACATCCGGATTTTCCTGGACATTTTGCCAATTTGGCAAAAACCCACCCAGACACCATTCAGAGAGCCCAATTTCCGGACATGTCCAGGAAAACACAGATGGATGGCAACCCTATGACAAGGATATTTCCAAAGTTATGGAGAGATCAGCATCTCCCCAGCTTCTGTGCTATTGTTTCACATAGATATTTATTCAAGGAAGTCAACCACTCAGCAATATTCTTTAAACCATGATCAGTATTTAAATATATGTATAGTATAGGCCTGCAAAATGTGTGAGTTACTAAAGCAAATGTTGCCCATTAGCCACATATCATGGTCTTCCAACTGCCCATGTGTTCTCTCCAATTTTTGCAGCCTATGGAGGACAGCAAAAAAAGGTTTACCTACCCCCCCCCCCCCAGGTAGGCTACCATATATACTTGGTGGTCTGCACTTAGCTTGCTGGATCATGAGCGTGGGTGTACCTAGGAGTTGGTTAGGTTGGCCGCTGCCCAGGGGGCATAAATATCACTCCTCTCTGGCTCAAAGTTGCAAGGAGCTCAACTGCCCACTGACTTTCCCTGCCATGAGTGCCAGGGAACCTAGGTGTGCCTCTGATCATGAGTTATGTATGTTTAGTATAGAAAGTTTAGAGATTTAATGTTCAAATTAGGAATGTTTTCAAACAATCAAGTTCCGTGTCAGTCAGCAGGGAAGGGCAATTGAATAGTACTTATGGTACTATGCTTAATAGACAGATGGGAAAGTTTTCTGTGAAGTTTCTTTGAGCTTAGCCTCCTTAAAAGACAATTTTCAAGTTTCAAAACTGCTTCTCGGAGCTTAGGTTTCCTTAAAAGTTATTTTCTGTTTTGCCCAAAGGCTTAGTTCTGCTTGGACAAGTATTAGCAGAGGAACCATTTTCCAAGTTAGACACTTAAATATGCCTGATGGGACCCATTTCAACAGGAACACAGAAGCAGGATTGTGGAAGGAGGGGAGGGAGGGAGTGTTCAGTCCATTGAAGATGAACTTCTTGTAACTTGTGGTTCTGCTGCAATTTTCAGTGTTTCGGCAGAAATGTTGCTCTCTTAGCCGAAGCAAGCCTAAGTAAACTCCCAATCCAACGTAGAATTAGACCAGACCTGCACATTGTGCTTCTAATTTGGAAGACAACCAGCTCTTTCTTCAGGCTGGGGAATTTAGAAATTCTTAAAGCACTGGCATAAGAAAACCTTGGCACAGAATTATCTAACTCCCAGACAAAATTCTATTCATTTAAAACAACTTACATGCCACTTAACTACAATTGTCTGTGTTTTACAAGAAATACAATACAGAAAAGGTAAAAATTGGCTAAAACAGATACCAGTTAATATGCCTTCTAGAATTTTAAATAGTGTCTTTAATAGGTGGTGAAAGTTCAACAGAGAAGGGGCCCTGTCTAACTTTAATTGGAAGGCAGTTCCATAAAATTGGGCCTGCGATACTGAATACCTAGCTCCTGGTTGATACAAGCCATGTATCTGAATCATGGAGGACCACCAACAGTGACTCACCTGAAGACCTCTGTGATTAGGCAGGGTTAAAAGGGATTAGGCAGTCCTTGAGTTATCCTAGACCCAAGTTGTTAAGCTTTTGAGAAGTACGGGTATGTCTGGTAATAGACTATGCCCTTCTACAGTCATGCTGCAGTGGTAGGTACCAGGTGGAGCCTCCAGGCCAGACCCAAGAGTAGCCCCACATAGAATGGATCCAGGAAATTCATATCCCCCAGGAACTCCTGCAACTGCTTGGCCATCACCCTCTCCATCAACCTTACCCAAGAATGGAGTATTTGCAACCAAGGTCCTATAGGATGCTGGAATCAATGTTGGATGGTTTCTTGGTTGTTTTGCTTTTAAAGGTTTCACTGTTTATCTCTCAAGTTGCTAATCTTCCCTAGCAGTTGGAAGTGAGGAAAAATGGAGAAGACCAGCAGCCTGGGTGTTAGCAACGAATATATGGGGGAAAGCTTGGTCAGCAGCAACAGCTCCTTAATCCCCAACCCCATCAATTAAAATTTGACCTCTTCAATTAAAATTGGCTGCCACCCATTAATCAAATAAAGTTTTGCTTAGTTAATTTACTGATTGAAAATTCCAATGAACACTCTGAAAAGTTTTATACCACCCAGTATTTTATTTATTGAACAGCAGAAAAGGAAACAAGCTTAGTTTTGCAATTTTTCTACATTGTAGTGTTGATGGAAACTTTAGTAGAAACTTTTCTTTGTATTTGATCCCATAACCTGCTGACATTTAGCAGCAACTCTCGAATATCATCAAATCGCAGAACTGCTTTAGCTTCATTGCACTAAGGGTGAGGCCTGAAAACTGTATACTCAAGAGTCTTTCCACTCACTTCAGTGGCATTACTCCAGAGTAAGCAGCTTAAGAAATAGTCAGATACTGACACATTATTTGAGAAGCTGCATTTAGCAGGCTAAGCACTTCAGCTCACAAACTCCCGGAGCTTATTGATTTTTCCTTTTCCTTTTTTTTCCTGAGGAAAATAAACTTTCCAATTCTAGTTTATTTTTAGAGGTTAATCCATTGCAAGTTGCTTTCTCCTTCTTTCTTTCTCTTCCCCCACTCTAGTCTCTAACACAAACTGGCTTGTATGCATATACTTAAAGGTGGCATGGCTGGTACATGAACAAACTCCATCCCACAGACAAGTGAAGTCCATATTTCCTTCCATAGTCATGCAGAGCTCCTGCAAGATCTGGATTCTCCATTCACTTCAATGGACAGTGGTGAAAAGCCAGAGTGGAGTTAGGTTGGAATCTGGATTTTATTTTATTTTGAAAAACCCATTATGTGTGATTTGGTTCTGAATCCCTGCTTGCATCAAACTGGTTGAAAACGAGGACCTTGTACCCTGTTACTGATTTGGGTGCACTAAGACATTCTCCATACCTCCTTACCTTTCCCACCCCGACCTGGCCACAGTGATCCATGTGACGGTCACCTCCAGGCTTGACTACTGTAATTCAGTCTATGCAGGGCTGCCCTTGAAGATGTCCCAGAAACTCCAGAGGGTGCAGAATGCTGCAGCGAGGCTCCTCACGGGGTCTCCGCCATGGGAGCATATTCAACCAGTGCTTTTCCAGCTGCACTGGCTCCCGGTGGGGTACAGGGTCAGATTTAAGGTGCTGCTTTTGATCTTTAAAGCCCTTCATGGCCTAGGACCCTCGTACCTACGGGACCGCCTCTCCCGGTATGCCCCGCGGAGAGCCTCAAGGTCCATAAACAGCAACACCCTAGTGGTCCTGGGCCCCAAGGAAGTTAGATTCGCTTCAACCAGAGCCAGGGCCTTTTCAGCTCTGGCTGATTTCTTTCCGCAGGGCCTGTAAGACAGAGTTGTTCCACCTGGCCTTTGGCTTGGAGCCAATTTGATTCCCTCCCTCTCTCTGTTTTTTTCTTTTCCTTTCTCCTCCTGCAATGAGGCTACATTTTAATATTTTAATGTTTCAATATTTTAATGTTGTATTTTAATTTTGTTTTTAAGTTGTAATCATTCAACTTGTTTTTATTATTGCTTGTTAGCCGCCCTGAGCCCGGCCTTGGCTGGGGAAGGTGGGGTATAAATAATAATAATAATAATAATAATAATAATAATACCAATGATTCAACAGGTTTATCTCTTTTCTGGATTGGGACCATTGAACCCTGCTTATGCTCATTTAGCTTTGGCAATCATTCGGTACTGCTGTTCTCAATATTATTTATTCTCCACCGTATGAAAAGGGAATGCTTTTTTCAAAGTATGCTGCATTGCCCGTTCTTTGTTGATTTCTCCCCACCTCCAGCTCATTTATACAGAACTGGAAACACAATCAAAACAAGAGCTATGTTTCTTACTGCTGAGATTGTGCGAAGTGACCCAGAGGAAACAGCCAAAATGCTGAAAACAAGTGGGGGGGAATGATTTTACTCTCACTAATGAGCAGATGCTGCACCCAAATGAGCAAAACAAATGAGCAAACAATGGAATCAATGAGCAAGCAAAGTGTGTGTTTGAGGGGGGAAGGTGGAAATCTACAAAAAGACTTGCAAAACACAGATGCAATCTGAACAGGCCCTCTCCATGGTGCTGAAAGGCCTGTGCAAATGAAATGTCCTTTCAATGAACATCTTTAAAATGCTGTTGCTGACAACATTTGGATCCTGTTACGCAATCCAGATGCTGTTTGTTTACAGCTGATCTGCCATGGTGCAGGGGGGATGTGTCAGATGTTAGCTGCATTGAGATATCAAAACCTAGAAAGGCATGATATGCTAAGCAGCAGGCAAAAGGAAAGCTCACACCGAAAGCCATCGGCATAATTATGAGAACAAAAGAGATTTCTTCTGTCAACGCTTAAAAGAGGCTTCAGTCCTTCTGTCGGAAGCTGCTCTGACCCCGGCTGTCAAATACAATTGGAAACACACTGAAACATCTGATTAGTGCATCTGGAGCTCACAAGGCTCAGACTGGACTGTGAACCATTTTGGATACAGCAACTACAGTTGCTGTAGATTTGTGCTTCTTGTCCCTTATGCACTTTTCTTACACTGAAAGGGGAGAGATGCAAAAACTCCCCTTCTGATGTGATGGTGGAAACCACACTTCCATTTGCCCTGCCACTTTCCCCTGAAAAATGCAGTTTAGCGCTGAATCAGAACAAACAGCAATTGGGTTTTGCAGGGTAAAGCAATGGAACAAAGGCATAACTACTTGGACCCATGTTTTCTAGGCATGGAGCAAGTGGAAGTGTGGACAAGCCGAAAGGCCAGCTCACTGACTTTGACTTGTCTGCAAAGCACCAGATGGTGACTTCCAAAATTCACCTCCCTCAGCAACATGGCCAAAGGGTCCTGCTACATCTACAAACATAAGAACATAAGAAGATCCTGCTAGATTAGACCAGTGACTCATCAAGTCCAGCATCTTCTCACAATGGCTAACCATATGCCAGCAAAATGTCCAGCAAAGAATTTGGTGAGGATCAGGACAAGCCAAGCAGCTCAGGGACTAGCAAGGTTACTACTAGGTGTAGCAGCTGACTCTCAGTTGCTGTGATAACACAACAGAAGACCGTGATAGGGGAGACACACAAATATGCATAGTTCAACAAATTCTATTTGAAGGCTGGAGGAAATCTGCCAAGAAGAAGATGGGAGATACTTCTCCCCTACCACTGGCAGAGCAAACCAGTGTGAGACTACAGATGGAGAACTTCAGTTCTGTTTCATGATTCTTGAACCAATACACAAAGCAAAGCCTATCTAACTTTCAAAATCCAAACTTTGTTGTAATGCAGCCATCCAACCAATGTGTACAAAAATGCACATACAGTATTAGGAGACCATATGCATAATAATGCACAGATTAATGAACATAACATTAAAATGCATAATAGTGTAAATAATTTGTGAAAAATGGTTTGTTAATTGTGTTAAGCCAGGATATTTGTCCAGCGTACAGAAAATATTTCTTTCTCTACTAAATCTGTCACAAAACACCATTTACACAATAAGAAACAAGATCCTGATCAGACTAAGGCAGGGGTCTGCAACCTTTAAGACAAAAAGAGCCACTTGGACCCATTTCCAAAGGAAAAAAAAATGGGAGCTGCAAAACTAGTCATTATAAAAATAACTTTTTTATTATTTCTTTGTTTGACCCCTCAGAATTACTCCTCCTCATAGAAATAAACGTTAAATTAACAAGTTACCTTTTTGTGTGTGTGTGTTCTTCACTCCCCTTCAAAACAGTGACCAGCGTACATGCCCCCTTTCAATGCAGTGACCAGCATACATGCCCCTTACAATGTAGTGGGCGGGCGGGACTAATGCACGCACCGCCCCCATGCGACGTCACAGCCAGTACAGCGCCCGCCACAGTGGGGAGTGTTGGGGCACACAATGCACCTCCTCCCCTCGCTAGTATCTGCCCCGGAGCCGCGGCAAAGGTGTAAAAGAGCCACATGCGGCTCCGGAGCTGCGGGTTGCAGACCCCTGGACTAAGGTGACTCTATCTCAAGGCCGGCCCACCCATTTGGCAAGGATTGCCTCAGAGGGAGCAGATCTGGACTCCAAAGAATGCACTGTCTAATGGTGCTGCTTCAATGGCAGTGATGGCTATTATATGCTCCTTGGAGGCCAAATTTGCCACCACCTTGGCAGCTGCCCACCCTGCTGCCTCTACAGAGGCATCTTGGTGAATAGAAGATGCTGCTGGTCTCCTCCCACCCTTGTCCCTGCTGTAGAGCTTCATTCACCCCTTATTGCCTGACAGGGGTGAGGGGGACACAATTTTGTGGTTCTCCTCAGGTGCCTGAAATGTCTTGGGCCAGCCTTGAGTTCAACCACCAATGACCACCATCTGTAGATGCAAATAACCATTCTATGGGAAGGATTCAAGGAGAGGGAGGAAGGTGGGCAAAGAAAACTTGCACCTCCTAAGCTTTCCCTTCTCCCTTCATCTTCCACCAACTCCCCAAAGAGAGGGACAGAGGCAGGTGAAGGAGACATTGGGCAAGCCAGATTACGACTGAATGAAAGCATTATTCACCTATGAGTATTATGCCCAGAAAGCCTTTGAGCTTACTTGAGAGTCATCCCTCAGATCCACTTTACCCAAAAGCCTGATCTCTATAAGTATTTTTGTAAGGTTTTTCCTCTTGAGAGTATTTCCCCAGAGTCACACACCCCCACCTCAACCTCAGCTTAGTGAGATCTATTTATGGCACACTGTTATGTGTCTTAAAGATCTATTTGACTTTTGTATGACTTCAGATAGGAAACAAACATATCAGCATAAACTGTCAGTCGCTCCAGGATTAACCAGTTTACCCTCACGCTACTGGATGTCTGGAGGGCAATTGTCACAGAGAATACTGCACACATTTATAGCAGCGTGAGGTAAGGGCTGCCTTCGGTTTCTAAGCTGGTGCTGTGTATTGTCTGAGCTCATCTACGAGCAGTGTATTGTGAGACAGACAGATAGATAGATATAACCAAATGTCAGCATTTCAGGGGAACAAAACTGACAGAACAATTCACATGTTCCTTTGTAGGCAACAGGGCGTGGGAGCATATGGTCTCCATAAAGGCGGTCCTCATTTTCATCTCTGGCAAGCATTACTACTTAAGCATCTCAGACAGCAGAGCTAGAAGAGATCTTTCCCTGAGGCCCTGAAGAGTCAGGCTGGACATTGCTGGACTAGATGGATTAATAGTCTGACACTATTGGCAGCTTCATATTGAAGCCCTAGGCTTCCACAGCTGACAGTGTTCTAATGGACAAGGGTCTGGCTGAAAGAAGTACATTGTCTAGCATAGGCAAGGAACTCCTTTTAGCCCAATATCTTCATTCCCTCGTGCACAATGGATGCATTTGGTGTTCGGTTCGAACAAAAGCAAAAAGTGAAGCTAACAAAGGATGTGATTCCTACTTTTGCACAGTAGTCCATACCCTCCAACATTGCTCTGATGAAAACAGGGATGCCTGAAAGGGTTGCCCCAGCCACTCTGGGTGACTTCCAACATGTAGAAAAACATAATAAAACATTAAACACTAAAACATTTCATTATACCAGGCTGCCTGCAGATGTCTTCTAAAGATTGTATGGTTTCTTATCTCCTTGGCTCAGGAGTCGCACAACTCCATACACTCCAACATTTCTCTGATGAAAATAGGGACGTCCTAAGGAAAAGTGGGACATTCCAGGATTAGATTAGAAACCCAGGCAGCTTCTGTAAATCCTGTCTACATTCCAGCCATAAAGAAGGAAGACTTCAAGAATGCATCCCAGCCAGGCAAAAGCATTGAGAACGCAGAGCCAGGATTGTGAGGAACAGGGCCTGAGGAGAATGTATGGTTTGGGGAGAGTACTGGGCCTTAGGTTACCTACCCACAGCCTAGAAAACACACTTTAGGCAGAGAAAAAGTATTGATTGCTGGATGGACATTTGTTAGACAAATGCTCATGACGTTAGATGCTGGTGACATTAGCAGAGGCTTGAGTAAGAAGCCAAAAAAACAAAACAAGTCCATGGGGAGGTGGAATGGGATATTACTAATATAACAGAATTGTCTCAAGACATTGTTTGATATCCATTTTGTCTCAGTATTACTGAGCTTTTTTATGAAGTGGTTGCAAGTGGCCATTAGGGGATTTGAAGCAAGGTGTCATCATCATACTGATGGCACTCAGCTCTATTTTGCTGTAACAGCTGAATCAGGAGAGGCTATGCAAGCCCTGGATCTGTGCCTGGACTCCGTGGTGGCCTGGCTATGGACCAAAAAGCTGAGCTTGAATCCTGGCAAGACTGAAGCAGAGTAAGTGTGTAGTTCCCAGGTCTGGTAGACTGGTCAATTATCTGTTCTGGATGGAATTGCATTCCCTATAAGAACAACTTCATAGACTGCAGGGGATCCTAGATCCAACATATGTGTATTCAGGGGCAAGAGGTGCCTTTCAGCAGCTTGGGTTAGTGAGACAGTTTACAGGCCATTTCCAGACCAGGAGAGCTTCATCTTGATAGACTTGATTACTGCAATGTACTGCATGTGCGGCTATCCTTGGATCTGTTCCAGAAGCTTCAGGTGGTGCAGAATGCAGTGGCTCAATTACCTCCAAGCAATCTGTAACATCCCTGCTTTGAAAACCGCACTAGCTGCCTATGGACCATTTGTTACTAGTGTACAATGCCCCCAAAGAACTTGGGAGCAGATACCTTAAAGAGTATCTCACTCCTTATAGACCAACTAGATCTCTGAGAACAACAGGGGCTGTGCTTTTGGAGGTTGTGCTCCATAAATCAAATCTCTCTATGCTCAGTGCATTCAGCACAGCAGTCACAGTATTATGGAACATCTCCCCCCCCCCCTCCCCGTGCAGGCGAGGCAGATGCTGGCACTGTATGAGCTGCAACATGCCATGAAGACATTCTAAAGCCAGCAAGCATTTTAGGAATGTCAATTTTCATCTGGCCACTCTTAATACTGTGTCGTTTTATCTATGATGTACAGTGGTACCTCGGGTTAAGAACTTAATTCGTTCCAGAGGTCCGTTCTTAACCTGAAACTGTTCTTAACCTGAAGCACAACTTTAGCTAATGGGGCCTCCCACTGTCGCTGTGCCACCGGAGCACGATTTCTGTTCTCATCCTGAAGCACAGTTCTTAACCCGAGGTACTATTTCTGGGTTAGCGGAGTCTGTAACCTGAAGCGCTTGTAACCTGAAGTGTCTGTAACCCAAGGTACCACTGTATATTATTTTGTATTCTAGTCTGTTGTAAATTGCTTAGAGATCTAATTACACATGATACACAAATATTTTAATAAATCATAGTAAATAGGATCTAAATATAATTTTAGTCCCTGGATATGTTGCTGTCAGGGCTGGAGTCAGACCGCAGGTCAGTAAGCAAGGAGCAGAGTTTGTAAGAGAAGTTAAATCTTTATTCAAAGGAATGGCATGCAACTCGGCCACGCTTCCCAGTAAGTCTTGCCCCTATAGAACAGTGGCCAGGACTGACGATTCCCACCTTCAACCCACTCTCAGCTTCCTCCTCTCCTGGAAGTTTCCCAAGCAGTTTCAAACTGTGCCTGGACATCTTTAATTTCTGTTCCGCTCAATGCATCACTCTGCAGGAGGGGAGCTTGTCACAGTAGGAAAGGCAGGCAGCCTCCTCTTTTGCAGCCTTTTGCCCCTCCTCCTCTGCTTCAGCCTCTAAGTTGGAACTGCTTTCTATCACAGGTTCTCCCTGTTCAGCAAATCCTGTTGCCCCTTCAGCATCCAACATCTCCCACTCTTCCCCCCTCTTTTCTGTGCCCCACCACCAATCCCCTGGCTCTGAGCCTTCGTCCTCTGAGGTTTCCCTTGGGGGTTCCCCAGCTGGTGCCTCCCACCTTTCCTCTTCATCCAGTCAGTCCCTTACAGTTCCTGAACTTTGGTAAACCCATTAAGATTTATACATTGTCCTGCTGAACTCACTAAATTAGTTTTCTAGCATCATTATGTGGATAACCTCAGTAATGCAAAATAGTACAGCGAGTAGCCTGTGACTCTGTACATTGACTTTTCCAAAGAATAGTGTAAAAAGAACAGCTAGCAGAGGGACTGATCTAAGTAAGAATATTCTAACAATTAGCTCCAGTTGTGTTGATTTAAGACATTTAGATTCTTTAGCTGCCTGTCTATGTCATGGTCTACCTGATCCATCTGCAAGGCCTTGCTTTGAACTGCTTGGAAAAGGTCCAAATCTCACTTTCCACTGAAGACTTGAGGACTGCTCATCCTTCTTTACTGAGGAGAATCAAGTTAGGTTACAGCAAGTCTAATTTATGCTGTAATTTTAACCCTAGTTATGTATGACTGGAACCTTGTGGGCAAATGAAAGAACGAAAGGACAACTCTGATAGGTCAGTCCAAAGGCCCTTCTAGTCCAGAATCCTGTTCTCACAATGGCAAACCTGATGCCTATTAGATGCCCACATGTACTCTCCCCATTTGTGATCACCAGCATCTGGCATTTAGAAGCATAATATATCCAACAATTGAGGAAGAACATAGTTAATGTGACTGTTAGCCACCAACCGCCTTATCATTATTGGATAAGGATGGTGGTGGTTGTTACATCTTGTAAGAATGAAATTTCTAACTATAAGTTGTGTGAAGAAATACAGTGGTACCTCAGGTTACATACGCTTCAGGTTACATACACTTCAGGTTACATACACCGCTAACCCAAAAATAGTGCTTCAGGTTAAGAACTTTGCTTCAGGTTGAGAACAGAAATCGTGCTCTGGCGGCGTGGCAGCAGCAGGAGGCCCCATTAGCTAAAGTGGTGCTTCAGGTTAAGAACAGTTTCAGGTTAAGTACGGACCTCCGGAACGAATTAAGTACTTAACCCGAGGTACCTTCTTTTGTCTGTACATACTTTTATTGCATGTTAGTAAATGCATTGTATCTACAGCCAAACGTTCTTGCACCTCTTTTGTTGCCTGGTTCCTGGTTCCATATTATTGAGCCCTGACACCGACATGGGCAAATGCTTGCAAAATGTCCATTGCAACTTCTCTGTGACTTTCTACAGTGTACTTGGATGAAATGCTGCTCTGGGAAATGAGCATCTCCAGCCTCCAAGCATGGCTTTGAAATCAACATTGCAAGTCCTGTTCTCTGGTTACCCTCATAATTCCACTTTTGGACAGATAAATGCGATTTGCAAAGCAGGCATAGCATCAAGATGTCGCAGCTGCAGGTTTTCCCCTCAAGACTTTTGTTTGTTGTTCTTGGTGCCCAACTGTTTTTAATTAGCAGAAGTCTTGAATGCAAGCCTCTTCTTTGCGGTGGCTTGAGTTGCAAAGATCAGAAGAATGGAAAAGAAATGGCAGTGCTTTTGTGTGCCATTTCCATGTTTGGTTCAGAGGTAAAGGTTGGAACCTGTTTGTGATTCAATTATGAGAAGTTAAACCTGCAACAGATTCCTGTCTGTTCAGGGCTCTGTTCAGCCCTCCATCCAAGATACTTCATTCTACCAAAATCTAGTTTTCTCTTATTTCTTTTATTCCCCAACCCCAAGCACAGTCAATCAATGTTCCATTCTACTGAACTGCCCACCTTTTAAAATCTTAAGATTTAGCATAACTTTGAACATTTGTATGTTCCCATCACCTCCTGGCAAATAGAAGGCGAAGAATTGGAGGCAGTGAGAGATTTTACTTTCTTGGGCTCCATGATCACTGCAGATGGTGACAGCAGTCACAAAATTAAAAGACGCCTGCTCCTTGGGAGAAAGGCGATGGCAAACCTAGACAGCATTTTAAAAAGCAGAGACATCACTTTGCCAACAAAGGTCCATATAGTTAAAGCCATGGTTTTCTCAGTAGTAATGTATGGAAGTGAGAGCTGGACCATCAAGAAGGCTGATCGCCGAAGAATTGATGCTTTTGAATTACGGTGCTGGAGGAGACTCTTGAGAGTCCCATGGACTGCAAGAAGATCAAACACATCCATTCTTAAGTAAATTAGCCCTGGGTGATCACTGGAAGGACAGATCTTGAAGCTGAGGCTCCAATACTTTGGCCACCTCATGAGAAGAGAAGACTCCCTGGAAAAGACCCTGATGTTGGGAAAGATGGAGGGTACAAGGAGAAGGGGACTACAGAGGACGAGATGGTTGGACAGTGTTCTTGAAGCGACAAACATGAGTCTGACCAAGCTGCGGGAGGCAGTGGAAGACAGGGGTGCCTAGCGTGCTCTGGTCCATGGGGTCACGAAGAGTCGGACACGACTAAATGACTAAACAACAACAACAACATGTGGATGGGTGCTGTTTTTGCTACACAAGAATCCAGGGTTGGAGAATGAGTTCATTTTTAGTATGTAAGGTAACTCCAATGTAAGGGAACTGCAGTGTGGGGCAGATGGGGGTGAGCTACATTCCCGCGGATTGTCTGTGCATGCCTAGTAGCCATTCATATTTGACATGAATTTGTCCAATCCTTTCATTAAATTTTGGTTTGATGGGGAAAGAGCACCTGCAATATATTGTAGCAGTGAAATCCATAAATTAAATACATATTATATATGTATCCTGCCAGGAAGGAGGCACACCATTTTAGATGGGTTGCTGTTAGGAGATGCGTGAAGCAGGTTGCTTATGTCTTCCTTATTCCCCTATTCTCATTTGTTTATCCAGATTCTCACTGCTATCTGTGCCTTCCACTTCCATATATGTTATTCCCTCTCTACTCTTCCTAAAAGGGATGCGGGTGGCTCTGTGATCTAAACCACACAGCCTAGGGCTTGCCGATCAGAAGGCCAGCAGTTCGAATCCCCTCAATGGGGTGAGCTCCCGTTGCTCGGTCCCAGTTCCTGCCCACGTAGCAGTTCGAAAGCACATCAAGTGCAAGTAGATAAATAGGTACCGCTCCGGCAGGAAGGTAAACGGTGTTTCCGTGCTGCTCTGGTTCGCCAGAAGCAGTTTAGTCATGCTGACCACATGACCCAGAAGCTGTACGCTGGCTCCCTCAGCCAGTAAAGCGAGATGAGCGCTGCAACCCTAGAGTCGTTCACGAATGGACCTAACACTCAGGGGTCCCTTGACCTTTGCCTTACTTTTCCTAAAGCCTCCCTTGTGGTCCCAATAGTCACACTTGGACTAGAGGCTAGCCTTTCTCTCTTCAAATATGCTAACTTCCTCTACTTTGTGCAGTCTTACTCAAGCTCCCTTAGCCACACCTAGGACCTTTGCTTCATATCAGACGACAAGTAATGTCTCTGTCTTTCTAGTTCCCACATTTACATGGTAAACGTGGAAGCTGTTGCTGGTTGGGCATATGCTGAAACACTTGAACAAATGCCAAGCTTTTTTAGGTTTCACATGCTCTGCAATCCCAACATGCAAAGCTATTATCATGCAAATGGACCATGGTAACCAGTTTGCAAATAAATACATGTATCAGCATTTAGGTTTGTAGCATGCCATGCAAGATCTGGACCTCCTTTTCATTCACAGACTGCTGAAAAGGGAAGGCTAGACAACCAGCAGCCCAAAGCACATAAAAACCACAATAAATTATGAGCATTCAGTTATTATTGGGAGTGCTCTATTGTTATTGGCATTCTGTCACTCTGCTCATGTAATAAGGATTGTAGGATGGGAAGAGAGTGGCATAAAGTCTATGGGCTTCCCTTGACAAACATTGCCTCAATTAGCAATATGGCAAATGACACCTACAGCGTTGAGGAAACAAAGGCTAACCACATCAAGCTGCTGATATTTGATGACAACAAGGAAAGACCAAAAGAAAGAGAGGGAAAGAATGCATGTTGACATAGAGCTTTGGGTGAGAAAGAGATCCAACTGACTTGATTTTGAACTCCCTAAATTGTACTGGATCTCTTTCCTGCCCCAAAATAGGTACGATAAAAAGATAAATTATGGTGGCACTACCCAAAGAGTGTCTAACATTCTGTCCTGTCCTTTCCGTGACAGGTTCCAATAATAATCCATGGGTGTTTCATCTAGCCGTGATCCTCCAACTACATTTCAAAACATGCTTGAAGCGGAATTTTGCAGCAAACTAAATATGTGTGAAATCCCCTGAAACTTTTAACTTGTCTTTTAAATGTTCTTTTCCATCTTCCTTTTAAAACTGCTTAAGTGTTGCCTCGTTAATAAGCAGAAGCATCTGAGCTGCTATGAATTTCATTTACTTTGAATGTGAAGGCGGTGCCAAATCTATAAATGAGACAACCTGACAAACAGGAAGCTTTATAAAAGCTATAAGTTGAATGACTATCTATTCTATTAGTAGTAGTAGTAGTAGTAGTAGTAGTAGTAGTAGTAGTTTAGCGTATGTGTGTGTATCCTACTAGCCAGATCAACAATTTTGCTAAGGTTGTGTAGCAACCAAGGGAGCGGAGAGGGTATAGCAGAGAGAAAGAAATAGCAGAGAGAAAGAAATGATATTCTCAAAAAGTAAAAAAAAAAAAAAAAACCCAAACACTTCTACCAAGTGTACAGAAAGCCATCCTATTTTTTGCTTGAGGAAACTCAACACACTGCAACATAATGCAATCTTTAAAAGCATAATGACACAGAAGCATCTGTGAATATAGTGCATAAATGCTGACATTGACAAATTGCATAATAGTCTACGGAATATAAATAGGCTTGGCGGGCCTTCCTTCCATTTCCAAATATGCTTAAATTCACGGGGGGGGGGGGGTGCAGAGAGAAGAAGTTCAAGCACCTTCAATAATTTAACAATGTAATTCCAGCAGGGGAAATGTTCGCTGGGGATTCTTCGCCCAGTGCTGCATTATAATAAGAACAAAATGACAAGTCACAATAAATCTAGCCCCAAATGACAGACCGATCCAAGACATCTACCTACCCCCGAGTAAGTTTTCTGAATGATGCAAAGAATATTTAGCTGCAGATGTGAAATTAGTGATTGGTGAGTTATTTTTGAGGTGGTGGCTATCAGGCCCTCCAAGTCTCCCTGTTTTCCAGGGACAGTCCCGGATTTACAGAAGCCATCCTGGTTTCTGATTTGATCCCAGAATGCCCCACTTTTCCTTAGGAAATCCCTGTTTTCATCAGAGAAATGTTGGAGGGTATGGAACCCCAAGCCAAGGAGATAAGTAACTATACAAGCTTTAGAAGACATCTGGAGGCAGCTCTATGTAGGGAAGGTGCTTTTGCTTTTTTTAAAGAAGGTTTGATGTTTTGTTTTGTTTTTTTTTATAAATGTTGGAAGTTGCGCAGAGTGACTGGGGCAACCCAGTCAGAGGGGCAGGGTATAAATAATAAAGTAGTAGTAGTAGTTATGGAATAGGACATCCCTATTTTCATTGGAGAAATTCTGGAGGGTATGGAGTATTTGCTAATATGGGTAGTCTAAGAGCAGCAGTGTTATCAAGCAGATATTGAGGTCAGGCAAAGTAACAGGGATAATGGTGGCTGATGAGTCCATGCAGATGTCAGCAACCAACAGCCACAAATTCTTCCACCAAGGTCAAATTTGCATAATACCTGATCCATCGTGACAAACCCAGCTCACCAGCTATGTGCTAAAACCTTCCAAGCATTTCTCAACACATGCGTGCATGCAGAGATTTTTCCAGTCTATGGCTAGCAGCAAAAACTGAAGTTTTACTAAGCCACTGGAGGGCTGCCGTACATGATTCATTGGTTCCATTCAGCTTGTCAAGGTGCAGTGCAACCCTGAGAGTCTTGTGGCTGTTACCCCACCAGCACTGAAAAAGGAAGAAAAAGATAGGAAAATTGCATATGGAAGCAAGCCCTGTCTCATAAAAGGTGCTGCTCTCCGTAACATGCAAGTAAGCACAGATAGCTTTTTTGGCCTTCATCAAGCGTTAATGCAACTTAGACTCTAGGCAGACAAGTTTGTCTTCCTCCTGCCGATTCCCAGGAAGCATTCCATGTTAGGGTAATGAGTTCTATCATTTCTGTGGGCTTTTATTCTCTTTTCTTCCTCACTTAGCAATGGTGCCACAGAGCTGCTGATCATTCCCCCGCCTTCTCTGACTGCTCCTGTGCCTATTCATGTTTCTTACATATCAAGTGGGATGTAATCCATTGGTGCCGTCAAATGCAACATTCCTTATTTTCCTAGAGTGGGCACATGCAGGGGGACATCCAGTCAGTGCAAATTCCTGTTCCACTGGTCTGGAGCATCCTCCCCCTGCATGTGATCTGGGTGATGGGCATGGCCTAGACTGACTCCATAAAAGAGGTGAGTCATGCAGCCATTTTCTCAGTCTAGTAACGAGTTGTCTTGTTGTCTTGTTCCAGTGTTCTATCCTTGCTGCCATGCTGCTCTCCTGCAGCCATTTTGTTGTCTTTATGTAATTTAGCTGTCTGCTGGCTCTCAGCCAGCAACACATGAGTTCAGTCTCCCTATGAGATGAACTCATAGTTTATTGTGTAACTACTAAGTAAAGCCTGCCTTTCAGGGATCAAATTGTGAACTGAAATGTGAGTAAACTTTTTGTTTCTTTACTCAGAAAGACTCTTGTGTCTTTATTCTTTTTAAGGGGGATTAAAGGGGACAGTGTGGGTGGCACTGTGGTCTAAACCACTGAGTCTAGGGCTTGCTGATTGGAAGGTTGGCTGTTCGAATCCCCGCATTGGGGTGAGCTCCCATTGCTCGGTCCCTGCTCCTGCCAACCTAGCAGTTCAAAAGCACGTCAAAGTGCAAGTAGATAAATAGGTACTGCTCTGGTGAGAAGGTAAACAGTGTTTCTGTGTGCCGCTCTGGTTTTGCAAGAAGTGGCTTAGTCATGCTGACCACATGACTCAGAAAAACTGTCTGCGGGGACTTCCGGGTTGACGCGATCTGGAAATGGCGGATTCCCTCCGAGCTCCGGAGGGAATCGGCTCTACCGAGGATGGGTCTTTGCCGCGCCGGCGACGCGGGGACCCTTAAAAACCGCAGGCGCGGAAGCCTGCGGACTGAAGACTCGGCGGGTGCCTTAAGCGCCCCCCCTGATTCGCAAAGAGCCTTTTTAAAGGCTGCGGAGGGGATACGGGGGTGGCGTGGCACTGAGAGTCGATCGCTACCTTGGTAGAGCGAAGCCGCGAGCCATGACCAGAGAGCGCTGACTTCCTTCCTTGAAAATTTGGACTGAAAGAATCACCCGTGAGTAAGACGGATTGGGACTTTAAAAAATCCACCTTAAATTGGAGACGACCGGGGGGTGTGCTAAAAGGAAGTCCGCACCCCCCCTCTTGCAGACGATCTAAGCAACGACACAAGAGCTAAGCTGGAGAGCCTACCCTTGGCGGGGTGAGTTAAAAAGGACATTAACTTCCAAGATTTAACTAAAGGAAATTTTGGGCTGGAGAGTGGAGTTTTGGAAACCCTTCTTTTGTTTTAAACAACCCCCCCCCCCGGGCTCGGGAACGTCCTGCCTTTGTGCCTGTGTAAGAGCTGCGGAGTTTGACAGCTGTCAAAGCTGCCAAACGGGCGGTTTAAAGTGAGAAATTGTCATTTAAGATCCCTCTGGACTAAGACGAGTTATAATTGAGCTAAAACTGTTGGAAACAAAGTAACAATAATCAGTTAAAGGATTGTTGGTGAAAAGGCAAATAAGTAACCAGATTCCCCCTAGGGGGAATTCTGTGAAACTACAATGGATACAATGGCTGTGGAAGGAAAGTTACTAGTGGAAATCAAAAGGATGTTTCAATTGGTGGGAATCTTACAAGAGCAGAGCTTGGCCATGAATAAACAACTTGAGACTATGACCTTGGGAACAGGCAACTCTGCTCTTTGTATTGAGGACCTCAATGAGAAAGAATCCACAGCGGATTGGGAAACAATAACTACAGAGCTGGAAGAGACTAAACAACAAGAAAAAGAAGAAGTAATCCTGGGAAGTAACAACCAAAAGTTGACATCTGTGGAATACAAGCAAGGAGACGCTGGGAACATATCTACCACAAGTCTGCGAAAGACACAGAAGAAGAAGGAGGAGGTCCCAAGACAAAACGGAATACAGGATTGTAAAATAAAGAAATATGATTGGGGCCTCCGTTTGGACTTAGACTTTGAAGAGATAGACTTTGTGGAAATTCTTCAGCAGTTACGTTTGAATCTTCTTGTGGGAAGAGGATACACTTTGATGGTGAAAGAACTTTTCCCAGACCCGACGACTGACATAAAGGACTACCAACAGGACAGGCGGAGAGGGACTGAAAGGGATTTGAAAGCCTCGGACGTGAGGAACCCAGGCTGAGAATCTCGAATTTGGATTTTTATTGGGAAGGGACAAAAACCGGGGATGGGAGGGAGGGAAGAAGAGACTCTTAAAAACTCTTAAGATTTTTAGGTTTGGTTAAGATGACTCTTAATTAAGATAAAATGAAAATCGATGGAAAAGAGTTTAAGTCCAACTTACGAAAATCAATTTTTATTATAAAAAAGGTAATAAGATGAATAAGATTGTTAAGAGGAGAAACACCAATTTGCTGATATAATCTTGAAACTGGGATGCACGAGGGGAGGTGGGGGGAAGTCAGGGAACAAGGTCATGAAACGGGGATATGCTGATTTTATACATGTTTTTGTCTTTTGTTTTTTCTTTGTGTATGTTTTGTTTTTATAAAAGCAGAAAACCAAATAAAAATTTTATTAAAAAAAAAAAAAACAGAAAAACTGTCTGCGGACAAACGTCGGCTCCCTCGGCCAGTAAAGCAAGATGAGCACCGCAACCCCAGAGTAATTTGTGACTGGACTTAACTGTCAGGGGTCCTTTGCCTTTACCTTAAAGAGGACACCTGGAAAATAATCTTAACTAAGAGATTCAAACAAATCTGCAAACTAGCTTCCAGCTATATTGATGGAAATCTGCTCTGCTACATTACTCACTAGCGTGAATGAAAGGAAGGATAATACTTATTCAATATATCATTTCTTACTATCCTTAACATTCCCACACTTCATGCTTGTGCACTTCCAGTTTTAAACATGTCACACTGCAGTTGAACCAGAGAAGTCAGGATTCTGAGAGTAAGTCAAGGCATCTCAGCTCCATAGCAACTAAAGAAGCAGAAGATAACCCTACAAATATATTGTTAGCTACAGCACAGGGCCCAGTATTTATCCGTGTTACTAATTTAAAATGCATGTCAAAATCCCATTGCCCAATCAGTCCCAATTGCAATGCGTCAAGTAAAGGTGACCTGGCAAATCAAACTTAAAGGTTTCTTGCACAGAATGGTTTTAGTGTGGACCTTCACCCTATTGTAATGGTTTTATTTAAATTACCCACAAAGGGTAATGGGGGGAGAAACCCAGTGCATAGTAAATGGTATTGTCTACAGAGCAATGTGCAAAGGACATTGGGTTATTAATATTAATATGATGAGCTCTGAAACATTTTTCATTTGGGTTGAATAAAGTGTCAAGCTTTTCAAAGTCTCAGAAGTGCCATCTGATTATGATGAATCCATTGCTCAAACTACTTAGATATTGGCATCCATGTATAAAAGGACACAGTTTCCAGTTATTGACACATTTTTCATAACTGTAATAGAAGCTTGAGAGCAGAAAGTATCCCCTGGTGTCTGTGACAAAAAAGGCAATCAGTTCTGTATGAGACACTTTATCATTGCCAAAGATCATTTGCAATTGCAAACATGTGGAAATGTACCTCCTCTATCTTTTACCCCAATTTTTTTTTTTTCAAAATAAAAACTTCAGAAATATATAGGTCGGGGGAAAACCAAAAAAACCAACCCTACTAGATATCTGTTGCACCAGAGAGTACCTTAAAACTAAAGCAAAATAGAGCTTTGAGCCTGAACAAAATACTGGTTCAGATTCCCCAGAAGAATGCTTTAAAATAAAATAAAATTCAAACTTTATATATAAAAATGTAATCTTATCACAAAATTGCCAGCTGTTTCATCTAAACAGCAACATCACAGTGTGTTTCAAAAATTTAGTTTAAGCAACACACTGTGACTTCTGACAGAAATTATTTCCCCTCTCAGAATCACCACACTATTCCTCTCAAAATCATTTGCCATCCTCAACATTCTTCAGATAGTTAGCAGCAAACTCACCATTAAATCTGTATGTGAAATTTAGGTACACCTCTTATTCCAAACCATTTGAGAAAATGATGCGTAGAAGGGAATTCTCCTGAAAGAGAGGAAGGCAGCACCAAAGACAGAAACAAGGGGCAAGGTGGCTTTGCCATTCCAGTCCAAAGGTATTGGTGTGTCTGTGACTCGGGAAGAAGGGAGGAGGGGTGTGATCTACAATGTGTACGTCCGCAGTGCTGGATTTAGGGCACTGAGCTGAGGGGTTGCAAAATGGAGAAGATAAGATCCATAATTGAGAAGATCCATTTGGAGGCACCAAATTTTTTTGGCCTCATGCAGTGCTTTTTTCTTGGGTACGCAGAAAAGCACTGGTTAAAAGTTTGCCACTTACTATAACAATCTCATGGTGAGTACGGCACCTTTTTGTATGGAAGAATGCACTGTGCATTACAAAAGATTACCAAAGTCCACCACTGGTGTCTGTATACAGTAGGATCTCCTGGGAGGAGTGGGGCAGATGAGGATACATTAACTTGCACTGGCCGCCTCCTGCTCTGGATTCAGTATGGGCTTAGGTAAAGGTAAAGGGACCCCTGACCAGTCCAGTCATGGCCGACTCTGGGGTTGCGGCACTCATCTCGCTTTACTGGCCGAGGGAGCCAGCATACAGCTTCCGGGTCATGTGGCCAGCATGACTAAGCCGCTTCTGGTGAACCAGAGCAGCACACGGAAATGCCGTTTACCTTCCCGCCGGAGCAGTACCTATTTATCTACTTGCACTTTGATGTGCTTTTGAACTGCTAGGTTGGCAGGAGCAGGGACCAAGCAACGGGAGCTCACCCCGTCACAGGGATTCGAACCACCGACCTTCTGATCTGCAAGTTCTAGGCTCTGTGGTTTAACCCACAGCGCCACCCGCGTCCCTAATATGGGCTTAGTTATTTAGAAAAAAAGTCTTTTTGTTTGCTTGTTGGATTTACGTTTGTTTCAAGTCAACGGTAAACAACATGTTTTCCTGGGTGAAGTAGTCAGACAAATGTCCTAGGTCCTGTATGTAAAAAGCAAGTGACACCTGGAAGACCTCTTAGACCCATACTTTCTAGATACAAGAGAATTGGAAGTATGGATGAGCAATTGGTTCAGTTCAAAAGGTAGCAGTCTTAATCCCAGGCTTTTTAGTCTCCATGTATGTGTTTTTTGGTTCATAATGCACAAGAGCACATTAACCATTTACTGCCTCTAGTTCTGCCATATTAGAATATATCTGCCCCAATGGAACTTTCAGATAGCTCTTCTGTTTAGCTTCTCTGGCACCAGAGAACAATTAATATATTGCCTTACACAAAATAAAATGGTTAATGCTTCTCATTTGCTGGTGGGTTGCTGTTTCGTTTTTATATAATGCCTTTATTTTGGTGCCAGCAACAGATGAGGATGTTAGGATTTGTGAGACAGCTCGCACATTTTTGAATCGGAATTTAGAATGCTTAGTAATTTTGTAATTAGCATTCATTTCAAGTCGTTTGAATATGGAGATTGTCATATCCAATCAATCCAATGGTCCATCTAGCTGAGGATCCAGATATTTCACATGAAGTGTAAGAAACCTCATGGTGGGCAATTAAGCAGCAACCTGCCCAGGGGATAGCTGTATTCTTAGCTCCCATCTGGTTTCTGGGATTTTAATCCATGAACTGAATCAATACCGGTTTTAATGTGATGCTTAAGATAAGTGTGGACCTTCACATTCTCCATAGAAAATGTTTGCTTGCCATTTGTTTTGCTTGTAGGGCAGGTAGCTAGCCTAGAGGTTTATTATATTTAGCCAACAATTCCCTGAAGGCTTCCATTCCGACCCAAGGTAATAATAAAAAGAAATCATTGTCTAAGGGCTCAAAGCATTTCATATTTATTGTCTCAGTAATACTGTAAAGCAGTGGTAGGCAGAAAACAAACTGTGATTCATAGGTAGACTGGTCAATTTTTAGTGGACCGTCAAGCCTATGATTCTGTGATTTATTTTAAGGTCTCAGCCTCATCTAGTGTGAAGGAGTTCCATTGTTTAGGTGTGTATTAATGCACATTCCTGTTTTTGTTTGTTCCTCTTTCAATGGTGTAGCGTGGGGGGTGCAGGGGGGCCGGCGGCACCGGGCTCAACATCTGGGGGGGGGCACACTCGCACTCGCAGCTCTCTGCCCCTACCTGGCTCACTCACTCTCTCTCACTGCAGTGCTGGCTGTGCGAATCCAATCCGAGCCGCTGGGTCACCGCCCACTGTGGAGGGGGTGGGTGCCAGGCCTGCGGTGCGGAGAGAGAGCGAGGGACTATCTGGGGGAGGGACAGTGCAGCGGCCTCCCAGCACAGCGCTGAGCGTGGGAGAGAACCACACCAGACCAGCCCAGGCAGCAGCAAGAAGAAGCTGGCAGCGGCGGCAGGTTAGGGGTTAGGGGGCGCAAATTACTTGCCTTGCCCCGGGTTAGGGGGCGCAAATTACTTGCCTTGCCCCGGGTTAGGGGGCGCAAATTACTTGCCTTGCCCCAGGTTAGGGGGCGCAAATTACTTGCCTTGCCCCGGGTGCTGACAACCCACGCTACGCCGCTGTCCTCTTTACTTTCACCCTCCCCGCATTCCAGAAGAAATGTTGGGACCCTCTCTTCTCGTTCACTATGTATATTTTGTTGACTTGCTCTTGACTTCAGAGCTCACCTCAGCTATGAACTGATGGGATGGGCTTTGGCAAGCCACAATCCGCTCCCTGATTTGAAATGTGGGTGAAATATACTCGGAGTCGAGAGTGGATTTCATGCTCTTTATTCAGCTCATAGTGGTGAGGAGGAATGGAAGTTCCCCCAAAATATCTGCTTTATATACATTATTTACACAATGGGCTGCACATGATTGGCTAATTCCGGGATTCTCCTGTAGGCCAATCAGGTTGTGGATTCACTTCCACCTGGAGTTGGATTGGGTGGCTCCTGCGGACCAATCATACTGCTGCATTGTTCTAGGATCAATCAGACTGCTGCATTTTGGATCCTATTGTTCTAGGACCAATCAGACTGCTGCATTTTGGATCCTATTGTTCTAGGACCAATCAGACTGCTGCATTTTAGATCCTATTCAACTCAGTACATAACAGTGGGGATAATAATATTGGTCTCAATTGTACAGAGCCGGTCGCTTGAGGAAACCAGCCCACGGAGTACAACTGAAGTCATATTATGAATTGTGAAAATCAAATAACTGAGCATATAACATTTACATAGAGATGGAGATGGCAGAGAATTTGAATTAGTGCTATTCCAAAAAAAATGATACTGCATTCCCTCTGCCCCAAACATTCTCTATTAATTTATGAGAAAAGAAATAGCATGGAAAAATTATAAAATAATTTCTCATGGGTTGGGATGCTGTGAATACCAACTCCCCTCCCTCTCTCAAAACAATATATAGCAGCACTTTTATCTCTCATACACACACCATATCAAAGTCAGAACCAAGAGTCAGTATTGCCAAGCATCTCCTAAGGTCCACATGCCAAGCGCACCCCCACTGCCTCCCCTCCTTGTTGCCACTGATATTCACCTATCCTCTGTAAATATGCAAGGAGATCAGCCAGCAGCCTGCACTGATATTTCCTTCTTTCTTCTGCCCCAATCTGCACTAGTGAAGAGGTACTACTGACAGTGGAAAAGAGGAGAACTAAGGCTAGCTCGGGAAATAGGTGGCACTGTGGTCGAAACCACTGAGCCTCTTGGGCTTGCAGATCAGAAGGTCGGCGGTTTGAATCCCTGCGATGGGGTGAGCTCCCATTGCTCGGTCCCAGCTCCTGCCAACCTAGCAGTTCAAAAGCATGCCAAAAAGTGCAAGTAGATACATAGATACCACTCTGGCGGGAAGGTAAACATCGTTTCCGTGTGCTGCTCTGGTTTCGATGTTCTGTTGTGCCAGAAGTGGCTTAGTCATGCTGGCCTCATGACCCAGAAAAACTGTCTGTGGACCAAGGCCGGCTCCCTTGGCCTGTAAAGCGAGCTGAGCACCACAACCCCAGAGTCATCTGTGACTGGACTTAACTGTCAGGGGTCCTTTACCTTTACCTTTTTTTAAGGCTAGCCCAACAGTGGCTACTCATATTGGCTAAGCAATTTGCAGAATCCTCTGATGATGAGATCAATTTGGGCACATTCTTCACATCTTTATGTGGACATGCCCTATTGGTAGTGATGGTGTATATTCACCATTCATAGAATCATAGAATCATAGAAACATAGAGTTGGAATAGACCACAAGGGCCATCGAGTCCAACCCCCTGCCAAGCAGGAAACACCATCAGAGCACTCCTGACACATGGTTGTCAAGCCTCTGCTTAAAGACCTCCAAAGAAGGAGACTCCACAACACTCCTTGGCAGCAAATTCCACTGTCGAACAGCTCTTACTGTCAGGAAGTTCTTCCTAATGTTTAGGTGGAATCTTCTTTCTTGTAGTTTGGATCCATTGCTCCATGTCCACTTCTCTGGAGCAGCAGAAAACAACCTTTCTCCCTCCTCTATATGACATCCTTTTATATATTTGAACATGGCTATCATATCACCCCTTAACCTCCTCTTCTCCAGGCTAAACATGCCCAGCTCCCTTAGCCGTTCCTCATAAGGCATCGTTTCCAGGCCTTTGACCATTTTGGTTGCCCTCCTCTGGACACGTTCCAGTTTGTCAGTGTCCTACTTGAACTGTGGTGCCCATAACTGGACACAGTACTCCAGGTGAGGTCTGACCAGAGCAGAATACAGTGGCACTATTACTTCCCTTGATCTAGATGCTATACTCCTATTGATGCAGCCCAGAATTGCATTGGCTTCTTTAGCTGCCGCGTCACACTGTTGGCTCATGTCAAGTTTGTGGTCAACCAAGACTCCTAGATCCTTTTCACATGTACTGCTCTCAAGCTAGGTGTCACCCATCTTGTATTTGTGCCTCTCAATTTTTTTTTTGCCCAAGTGCAAAACTTTACATTTCTCCCTGTTAAAGTTCATCTTGTTTGTTTTGGACCAGTTCTCTAATCTGTCAAGGTCATTTTGAAGTGTGATCCTGTCCTCTGGGGTGTTAGCCACCCCTCCCAGTTTGGTGTCATCTGCAAAGTTGATCAGGATGCCCTTGAGTCCATCATCCAAGTCGTTGATAAAGATGTTGAATAAGACCGGGCCCAAGACAGAACCCTGTGGCACCCCACTAGTCACTCTTCTCCAGGATGAAGAGGAACCATTGATGAGCACCCTTTGGGTTCGGTCAGTCAGCCAGTTACAAATCCACTGAGTGGTAGCATAGTCAAGACTGCATTTTACCAGCTTCTTTACAAGAATATCATGGGGCACCTTGTCGAATGCCTTGCTGAAATCAAGGTAGGCTACATCCACTGCGTTCCCTTCATCTACCAGGCTTGTAATTCTGTCAAAAAATGAGATCAGGTTAGTCTGACATGACTTATTTTTCAGAAATCCATGCTGACTATTGGTGATCACAGCATTCCTTTCTAGGTGCTCACAGACTGTTTGCTTAATGATCTGCTCCAGAATCTTCCCTGGTATTGATGTCAGACTGACTGGACGGTAATTATTTGGGTCCTCTCTTTCCCCCCTTTTGAAAATAGGGACAACATTTGCCCTCCTCCAGTCTGCCGGGACTTCGCCTGTTCTCCAGGAATTCTCAAAGATAACTGCCAGTGGTTCTGAGATCACATCTGCCAGTTCTTCTAATACTCTTGGGTGCAGTTCATCTGGCCCTGGAGACTTGAATACATCTAAACTAGCCAAGTATTCTTGTACTATCTCCTTAGTTATTCTGGGCTGTGTTTCCTTTGCTGAATCATTTGCTCCAAATTCTTCAGGTCGGGCATTGTTTTCTTTATCGGAGAAGACTGAGGCAAAGAAGGCATTGAGGAGTTCAGCCCTTTCTGTGTCCCCTGTTTGCATTTCACCATCTTCTCCTCTGAGTGACCCCACTGTTTCTTTGTTCTTCCTTTTGCTACGAACATACCCATAAAAGCCTTTTTTGTTGCTTTTAACCTCTCTAGCAAGCTTGAGTTCATTCTGTGCTTTAGCTTTTCTGACTTTGTGTCTACATGTGCTGGCTATTTGTTTGAATTCCTCTTTGGTGGTTCCCCCCCTTTTCCATTTTTTGTACACATCCTTTTTTAATCTTAACTCAGTTAAAAATTCTTTAGATAGCCACCCTGGCTTCTTTAGGCACCTTCCATGTTTCCGTCTCATTGGTATTGCCTGAAGTTGTGCTTTTACTATCTCTCTCTTAACAAACTCCCAGCCATCATGAACTCCCTTTCCTTTTAGTAATACTGTCCATGGGATCTCACCCAGCACTTCCCTAAGTTTTATGAAGTCGGCTTTCTTAAAGTCAAGAAATTGAGTCCTAGTATGCTTGGCTGCTCCTTTCTGCTGTATAGTAAACTTCAGAAGAGCATGATCACTCGCGCCTAATGATCCTTCCACTTCTACCCCACTAACCAGGTCATCAACATTGGTTAGGACCAGATCTAAATGGCTGTTCCTCTTGTTGCTTCTCCCACTTTCTGGGCAATGAAGTTGTCTGCAAGGCCAGTGAGGAATCTGTTTGACCTTATGCTCTTGGCTGAGTTTGACATCCAACAAATATCCGGGTAATTGAAGTCCCCCATTACTACTATCTCCCTTCCTTTTGCATGCTTGGCCATCTGTTCCAGGAAGGCATCATCTATGTCCTCCATTTGGCTTGGGGATCTATAGTAAACTTCCACAATGAGGTCTCTGTTATTCTTCTCTCCCTTAATTTTGACCCAAATGCTCTCACTTTGGCTTTGAGGTTCTAAATCTTGGATCTCTTCACAGGTATACACATCCCTGACATATAACGCCACTCCTCCTCCTTTCTTGTCTGGTCTGTTTCTCTGAAATAGATTGTATCCCTCCATTATTACATTCCAATCGTGGGACTTATCCCACCAGGTTTCAGTGATGCCTATTATGTCATATTTAGTTTGCTGTACCAAGAGCTCAAGCTCATCTTGTTTATTTCCCATGCTTTGCGCATTAGTGTACAGACATTGAAGTCCATTAATCATTCCCCCATGTCTCTTATTCAACTCACATTAACTTAATACACCATATGAAGAAGTTCTAACAGAAATACAGCTTCGCGCAAGTATGCTTTGTAGAATTATTTCTATATCGCTGTTGTCCAGTTGATAGGATTCAGAAAGAAAAGAAGTTCCAAACCGGAACTTATTGACAATGAAAAGTTAACTAATATTTATTATTTATTGCACACAATTGTTTGACTGTCATTTATTGCAATCTGTTTGGTAGGACAAAGTTGCTTTATTCTTCTGGAAAGCTGGGAGTTCTGGTTTGTTTCCCACACAGTGGAATTTAGTTAAATACTTTATCAGAAACTAAACGTTCCATAATGGAATGAATGTGTTGCAGAGAGAGAGAGAGAGAGAGATTCAATATCTCATAATTTTGGAATAACATTAGTTTGCTCCTAAGCAATGCATAAATGTTAATAAAGAATAAGTCGTTATGACTGGATTCATTTCTGGAGTTGAGGAGAATGAGAACTCATTATGTGAACCAGCTGAAGCATTCTCTGAAGCAGCGGTTGAGTTGAATTCCTGTCACCTTTCTCATGACAGCAATAACAAATAAAGAAACCGAGGATGGATTCCTAGAGATAATTAAGCAGTGTTGATCTTAGGACATTGTCTTTTCAATGAAACACTGATTGCATTGTTCATAACAAAACTACCTCTGCATGACAGAACTAATTAGTGACCATCTGAACTTACTTAGCCAAACGAGAGGAGGGGGAAAGCAATTAAAAATACCGTCATCACTGGATCTATCATTGAACAGCTGGTTGTATTGATAAGCAATACTGCATGTTAAAGCTACTTTAGAAGACAATAGAACTTAATCTGCTTGCTAAGTAGTAATTAGAAAGCAATGAGAGACTATGAAATTACTGTTATTATGATGCAAACAACTTTCAAAAGTGGTGGGATTTTTTGTTTTTGTTTTAAATCACATTCTTCCTGAACTGGGTTATTTGAACATGGATGGTAGTGTGGGTGGAGAAGGAGAGTTTTAAATATTGACAATAGGACAAAACTTAACTCCAGCATCTGTAAAGATGGTTAGAAAACAGCTCCTAAAAAGCTAATTTGTGATGCAATGATTTTGCTGTCTGGTTTGCTGAGCTCAAAGCAAGTTCATAATCCATTGCGGTAGAGCATTTTATTTCTTATCAATGTTATCCCAGTCTGTGTGTACTGGATTTGAAATTGCTTTTGCATATGTTTTAACTCTTGATACTTCTGTTCTGAAATTGCTTCAGGATGTTTCATGAGAAGCAAGTCACAAACTATACGATTCTAGGGTATGAAATAAATATAAAATAATTAAAATTCAAATCATTCTGTGCAGGTGGTTGCCTCCACCTCTCACTGATGCTAAGCTGGTCCCACATGTGAACTGGAGTTCACCAGCCATTATATATTAAAGTACGGATTTGTGTAACTTTGAGATCCATGGGTAGATTCAAACATCACAGTCCTCCTAAGTATGATTAGCTAATATCTTTGGCCATATGGAGATGCAAAGCCATTGGGTGTACATGTCAGAGGCATGCAGGCTACCAACGGTTTATTATGACTTCTTGGCATCCATCTGTCTAGAGAGACAATGAAGTTCACGTCTGGTGGAAAAGTCAAATCACTGCTTTAGCAGCACTGAAGTTACCTCCCTAGGGCACAAGAGTCATGGCAATGAAGAATTGTATCTAATTCCAGTCCTACTCAGTTTATTACTTTCAATGGGTCTACCCTGGGTAGGACCAGCTTTGGTCACAACCTAGTGAATGAAGTTACTGTTATGAAATCACTTTATTAAATACAAACAGAGATTCCTTCTTGGGGAAGCACATGCACTCAATGCCTGATCATGCCATTTACTTCTGAGGCTCATAATTTTGAATCATGCACCCTCCTTCTCAGTTTAGACCCCTTAGAGTTGTCATGCATTGACTGGATAGACTATTATTTGTACATTTCACTTCTCAGTAGGTGCTATAATTGCAAAATAAAAAGAAAGAAAGATAACCCATGTTATTAAGGAATTTTTGTGCACTTAGCTCCTCCCACCCCTGCCCCAGACAGAGTCACATTTATTTTGGTGAATGAATTCCCCCCACAATGATACACACAGCGTCCTGTGGACATAAACCCACTGCTGAATTAAGCCCACCCCTCCGCCACTGACAATCATCCAATTCCTATAAACTAACCAGATCATATCACATTGCTGAATTTTCCCAGCATTTTAGAGCTTGAGTAAACTGAATGCTAAACTGCCAAACTAAAACATTTTTGTCAATTCAATAAAAATATTCTAAATGATTCGTTTCTTTTGTCTGACTGTACTGAAAGCTTCAAGGTTTTTCAAACATTATCCTGAAAATCTACTTTTTGTTTAAGTCAGTTACTCCTTTTGCTTAATGTTAGGCAAGGAGAAGTGTATCCTTCAAGTTTTTACAACAGAGTTCCACTTATTCAAATGGTTAAGCTGTAAATTGAACTGATCGTTCAAACTGCAGAAAAATCAAACATTTCAGCACTTTCAGCATAATACATGCATGAAGCAAGGTTAAAAGGATTGAGGAAGACAAAAAGAATGTTCATTGCACACATTTCTTTTTTTACAAAAAAATGCAAATTTGCAATCCATCTTCATAAAAAATAAGCCTTGCATCGGGATTCAGGATGCACCTTTTCTCAGTGGAACAATTGTGCTTGAAAAAGACACATCAATACTGAGCAATTAGGTTTGCAACCGAGACAAAATTTAATTCCTGTTTTAGCTGAACAAAAGAAATAGGAAAGTACTTCTTTCTAAGTAGCTGGGAATCAAATATCCTTAATGCAATATATTGTAGTGGAGTTTCTTCATTAAATTATCCAGAAAATTAAAGTAAAGCAATGCTTGCTAGAGTCCAATCAAAAAAGATTGACCAATTTCTCCCCCACCAAAAACACACACGCACGCATGGCCCTTTCAGCCTTCCCCTTTGATTGTACTAGACATCTTCTACATGCTATGACTGCCTTTTAAGCTTGCTACCTTCAAATAAGCCTATCCACAATGACATTCCAGTGGGAAACTCCTTTACATCCGCCACTGAACCCATATGTGTTGAAGAGAATTCCATGTTGTGTTCTGGATCAAGGGTACACTCTGGGCTTTGGGAAATTAATTTGGGTGGTTTTTTGTTTTTGGTTATTTGCTAGAATTATGAGAGCTACCAGGTGAAGCCAGGTGCAAAAGCTATGTGCTTAGAATTAAAAATAAGAAATACTGGACCCTGGAATTTGTTGTGGGTACCAAAAATGAACTGAGTTCACTGTCCTTCCATTAATTTGTTTTCAGCAGAGTACTGGCCAAAATATTTGGCCCCATTATTCTCTTGGACCCCGTGTGAGCACCCTAGCTACACAATATTTTCTTTTAGCTGTGCATCACACACAGAAAAGGCTGCCGAGATAGGCAGGACATCTTTCTAGAACTATAGCCATCATCATTATAACAAAGGTCACCAACACAGCATCTGCAGGTGACACCAATGCCTTCAATGGCAGCCACAAAAGGTGTCAGTAAATTAAGGTTACCAGATTTTTTTCCAATGAATCTGGACACACTTTTCAACTTCAGTAGGAATGATAGGATTTGTAAATTTAGGGACTGTCCCTGGGAAAATGGGGATGTCTGGTAACCTTACAGTAAATACCCTTCAGAAATAAATATGGGTGAACATAGTGGTGTTTGAGGAAGATGAATTTTCCCCATTTTGGTGGGACAGCTGATGGGGGCATGCTGGTATCATTTGTTGGTCCTGTATTTTCTCTCTCTGCTTTTACACATGGCAGCCACTTTGCATTCTGCCTTGTATTCACAGCATCCATTTTGTGATGCAACATATACCCAAAGCAGCCATTTTGTGCCTGGTACCCATGCCATTTTCTCAAAACCCCAAATGTGCCACTCGGATGAAAAGGTTGGCAATACCTGAATTACAGTCATTTTTGATTACCCTCAAAAGTGAATGGAGAAGGGGGGAAAGCCGGTGCCAACTCCTTGACCTTCCATCTTCTCTGCTTGCCTAAACCAGACCAATCCTCAAATCAAAACACTTTGCAGCTCTTTGCAAAACTCCACCTTGGGAACCTATTCAATTGATGCCCAATCTAGTGTCAACAAAGACACAAGGATGATAGCGAGTCTCTCCTACGTTTCTGCCCAAAATAAAATGTAAAGACTCCTGGGACAAAAACAAAAACTGGACCTCTTTGTCTGCATTTCCACGTATTTCTTGCATTTCTTGTATCTGCTATTTTAAGACCAGTTGCCCTCAAAGGATTACGTGAGGAGAAAGGATTCCCGTTTTACTCACTCAAAACCTACAGCCATTCTTTGAGGGAAAGCCACTACAGCTATTGTTCTGAAATTTGGCAGGCTTTGTCCCATTGAAAGGTTAACCTTGCCTGCAAAACTCATATTTTGCCAATAAAATAAAGAGAATATATAGACTTTTTTTTCTTTTGTATATGCAAAAAACTCCAGACGAAAAAAACCAACACCGCTTATTTTAAAATCTGCCGAGACTAAAGACTTTGGATTTATTTGCCCTTAACTTGGGCAGGTTTCTTTTTCTCTAGAGAAGCTACAGACTGTAAAAGATCTCACCAAGCTTGTGGTTAGCATTGTTAACACTGATTACTAGAGTTACCACTAAAGTTCATCAGAAGCTAATTCACAAGATGAATTTGAAAGTTGCTCCTTGACCAAAACATCAACACAATTTGCACTGGAATTATTCTTTTGCTTCTTGAATGGGTTTTTTTGTGGGAAATTTTAAACAGAAAAGCAATAGAGCTTATGTGTGTATATGAGAAATATAAATCACTACGTGTGTACATTTTAAATATTTTTTTTGAAGCACTACATAAAATATTATTAAAATATATTAAACTTTTAATAAAGTACAATAATAACATACTTTGAAAAAGAAATAATACATTTGCATTATTAAAATTTGTTGATCCACAATAATGCTTCAGGCTTTTCAGCAATGTTTTGGCATTCATCATACTTAATATAGGATCAGGAGGGTTGTTAGAACTGTACTGTATGCAAGAGAAGTTGTTTATGGAAATTTCTGTGACAATATCAGGATGGTTGTTTGACCCTCTAAGTGCTTAATCAGTGCAAACTTTGTTAAAGTGAATGGGGCATACTCTGGCACGGTATTTTGGGGATAATATTTATTGTATTTGACCATTGCTTTAAAAAAACAAAACAAATAAAAATCCCAGATACTCTCCATACAGCTTGTGTATAAGGAATTCAAATAGAGGCAAAGAAATTTGTAAAAAGATCTGCTGTAGACTTCTTCCTTTTCCTTTTCTCATTATTACATCAGCTTTGAACATGGTGCTTCACAGAGTAACATAAGCAACTTCTTCTCAAGTATCTGTTCAAGGATCTTATTATCTAAATTACCACAGAGGGATGGAAGGAAAGACAGGAAAAGGAAGCAGGAAAGCACCCTACCTTGGCAACAACCTTGTTGGCTTATTGTATCCAGGGCCAGATTTAGGTTTGATAAGGCCCTAAGCTACTGAAGGTAATGGGGCCCTTTATATGTCCAGCTGTCCTTTGTCAACCACAAATTGTTGCTGTTTTTTGTGTTGAATATATGCTATATGGTAATTTATGGACCTGATAGATATCTAAAGCTATTTGCACGTAACAAAATATGTATTTTATCAAAGTAATTGTTGAACTGAAATACAATTAAGGAGAAGTATATTAATAGTGAAATACAATTAAGAAGAAGTATATTAATAGCGAACTAATTATTAAGCTCTAAGTTAAAATGAGTAGGGCCCCGATACTAACATCATAGGAGCCTACACAAAACAAAAACTGTTGCTGTAGGTATTATTTTATTTGTTTTTTATGTTATATTTTGGATATGTACATCCAGGTTTTTTCCTGTTTAAATTTTTTTGCCCCCCCCCCAAGAGAGTGGGGCCCTAAGCTATAGCTTGTTTAGCGTATACATAAATCTGGCACTGGTTGTATCCCAGTGCCATCATACAGTCTCCCCTTCCCAGGTTTGATTTGTTGATACCTGTTGGATTGTGACGGAATAGACCTAGTCATAGCACTTTATTACACACCAACTTTCTAGTGTCAAACTCGGGATGCACATTAGACATGAGATTTAGTATAGACCCCCAACTGGAGCTCTGGAAACAGTCCCCACTGATCTGAAGTGACTCCTGGGTGCCCCCTTTGACTCAGGGTCCATCTGATCCAGCTTTGTTTCCTCACTGGCATTCACAACTGAATTTTTAAAAAAGTTATATTTTCCCTCTTTCCGGCATCTCCTGCAACTAAGCTGGTGCCAAATGCATTACTGTGCTTTCCTTTAGACCACATCTTAGGCCAAGAGAGGGGAATCTTCTCATCTGGGCAGCCCGGGACTTCCATACACACTGCCCAGCCTCGCACCCTAGGGAGTTGACTTTGGTGCTACTAACACAGCAGTTTGACTTTGCACCCGGAGGCACATTGTCTTTCAAGACAGATGAATGACAATAATATCATGTTCTCAGGGCTTTTTTGCACCCAGAACTTGCCAGAACTCAGTTTCAGCACCTCTCAGACGGGTGCCATTGCTATTATGAGAGAACAAGGGAAGTGTTCATGTTGCTTTTCTAGAAAAATTGCACTGAATGTTCTTAATATGTTACTTGCATCTGGAAAAATAAGACTTTTTTATTTTAAAAAAATCAACTTTTATTTTTGGACTCCATGTAAAAAGATGTAAGAAGATATTATTATTATTATTATTATTATTATTATTATTATTATTATTATTATTATTAATACCTGAAGGTCTCAGGGCGGTTCAGAGAACAAAATCAAACTATAAAACCACAAAATATAGAATCAAAATAAAAACAACAACCCTATAGATTTAAAAATGGAAACAAAGCACATTACTTCAGAATAAATTCCACTGAATTTAATGAAACTCACTTCTTTGTAGACATGCATAGATTTTCCCTGTAAGCTCTAAATATATTATTACAGGTTTTTCCCACAATGTGAAATTGAAAACTTTTGATGGAGGAGTAAGTGTGCCTGGATGAAGCTGATTAAGGAAATCAAGAGAGGATTAGCACAGCACCTATAACGTAGATTAAAGTGTTCTGAAGAAAGTTCCAACATTAAAAAAGATGAATGAGCATTGGACAGATTGTATTTCTGATTATTGACCTTTTAGTCAATGTACATGGTGAGCACACTGATCTGTGATGAGGAATGATTGGTGACTCATAAGCTCTGCTATTCATGAAACCATAGATGAGACAAACAGCATGTTGATTAACAGAAGAAAGATGCTTTAAACACAGCAAAATCTTAGCATAGGCAATGACCCATGCTAATTATTTGGTCATTCATAAAAATGAATAAGCAACACACCAGTAAATTCTTCTGCATGAGCCCCCTTGAAACAAATGCCCATTCTGATCTTAGGATAATGTGCACACCATGTCAACGTAATAATAATGTCAATTTTCATAAAGCCATTCTTTCAATCCTCTGGGGTTCCAATTTAAGTAAGAGCTGTCCGCTTATATTTGTTCTGCCAGAATTTGTGTGCATTTTCATTTACCTTATTTGGGAAAGACAGATCATTTTCCTGGAAGGGGTCTTGCCTTTTCTTGCTTTGGCTATTCTGCTTGTTAACCATGCTGGCATCTTCTTTGACTTATTTCAACTTTTCCTATTCTTGGAACCCATATCCAAACCATATTAAATCGAGCCTCTGTTTAACTCAATTTAAATCACTCTTAAGGAGCCTGCGGAGATCTGACTCTCCCTTTCAACTTTATATTAGCTAATCCCTCCATTTCCATAACTTTCTACTTTTGAAATTAAATGTGACACTTTCCATATATACCTGTATTGTATTTACCTTCTTTATCCTTGCCCATTTTGGCTTGTTTGTGCAAGTCAGGAGGATCCAACTGGATGGATCCAGCAGGTGGCTAACACATCTTTATGAAAGGGGGAAGAAGGTCTGTATCTCCTTGAAGGAGGAGGTGGTGTATCTGCTCTAGAAAAAGTTTTCCTTGTACCCCGAGATATTTGACAACTACTGCATGATCACTAATACCTCTTTTGGGGGCAAATGAATGTTCATAGTGATTCAGTTACATACACTTTTGATTTCATTTTTGTTTGGATCCTAGCCTAGCTTTGGCATATAATCAACCCCAGATGCCATGACAGATGACCTCATTTGAGAGAGAGAGAGACAGGGTGTCAGGAGTCCAGGTTCCTAGCTTGATAATGCAGTAAGCGTAGCTAATTAAAAAGTGGATTTATTGCAAAAACAAGCAGATAGCTCCGGACTGCACTAGCAAAGCCTCTGGCACCATTACTCATGGTGACCCTTCTGAAGACTCCTTCTGGTGCCGACAGAAGATATTGAACTTACAAACCTTACATCTCTTGTTTTGCTTCCTATCTAGCAGCCCTTCCATTCGCCGACTCTTCGTACTTAGTGGATCAGCTCCCACCTCTTTCTTTTCTGAGATGCTTTCTCTGAGTTTGCTCGTGCCTGTTTGTGCTTCTGGCAAGCTTTGGTTGCTTTCTAGCCTGCTCTCAGCTACTGCCTTATCAGCCTGTCCATCAAGGTCAGGAAGAGCCAAAGTCTGCAGCTGCCAGCTCTCCCCTGCTTGACTAACATCTCTGTTCCTGGTTGCTTTCTGCAGTTGGCTGCAAACATTCACTAGGACCTGGCTCATTCCTGACACAGGGTTAACTGAAATGGCTTCTCCCAGTAGCTTTTCATGCATTTGATCATGGTAGCTTGCAGGGCTATCTCCATGGATTGGGAGTTGAAGGCCCTGTTCTGCATTAGTTTCCACTCTTCCCTGCATGGTCAGTCTGAGAACAATAGCATTGGAGGACATCTATATTCTTGTACAGTGGTACCTCGTGTTACAGACGCTTCAGGTTACAGACTCCGCTAACCCAAAAGTAGTACCTTGGGTTAAGAACTTTGCTTCAGGATGAGAACAGAAATCGGGTGGCGGCAGCGGGAGACCCCATTAGCTAAAGTGGTACCTCAGGTTAAGAACAGTTTCAGGTTAAGAACAGACCTCTAGAATGAATTAAGTTCTTAACCCGAGGTACCACTGTAGTTTAGTTGTGGGGTGCCACAAGGCATGTTTTTAACCCCAATTCTGTGAAACATCTATATTGTTGGGAGCAGTCATTGGGAGGTTTGGGGCATGGTGTCATCAGTCTGCTTGTGATACGCAGTTCCAGTTCTCTGTAACACTGGGGTTTGCTATACAAATCCTGAACCACTCAGGCACAGGATATTTGACTGATTCACACTACTAAATGAGGCTTCTGATATTAAGGATCTGCATTTTTGTTCTGTTTATCATTTCCTTTATGGCAATCTCATTTGCTTCATTGCTTGTTCTGTCCTTTCATCTCTTCTGTTAGTAGCTATCTTCATGCATGACATTCTTTATTTAAAAAACAAAAAACAAAACTTGGGTGGGGGGAGTTCAGATAAGTGTGCTAAGACCATTCCACCTCATGAAACATAAAGGTCTGACATAAGGAATCTCCTGTAATCCTGGAAACTCTCTGCATCAACATCTATGAGTTGGAAATAGATTGGAACAGAGATGGGTCAGGCAGATATCACACTCATTTCTGCCCCACATGTGTTTTTTCAAGTAAGAACATATCAGCTGAATATTGTTTCATTCAGAGTTTGTTTCCTATTTATTTTATTTTTACACTATAGTGTAGACACAGACTGTTTTCTGATGCCTCTATATTTGGACCTTTCCACACATAAGACACAAAACTTCAGAACTTTCTCCAATGCAAATTGCACTGAATTTTCTGGTATTTCTACAATGGATTTCAATTGTTCTAATTTTTTTGTATGTTGTTTTTAAACAGTCAATTTGCACCACATATGAATTCTGATTATTGTTGTTGCTGGCATCTGTCTGACTCAAGAGACAATGGAGTGCGTTTCCAGGGGTGAAGCCCAAACTGCTGGAGAGTCACGGTGCCTGCTGTGGCTGCAGAGAGTGGTAACTCCAAACTATTGCCTCCCATGTTGTTTTTTGTTGTGTTAGCAGCGCTGAAGTGACCTCTCTGGGTAGAGTTTATGGTGGTTCTGGGCTGCCCAGATAACAATACCCCACTCTTGGCATCTTCAACGTCGTCCAAAAGGAAGTAGACCAATACATTTGGTACCAGCTTGGCTTCAGAAGTTCCCAGAAGGAGGCACACAAGATGCCAGCCAGCTATCTTAGGGACTCAAGTCTGGATTTGTGTAGGGTTTACTCCTTAGCCTCTTCTTTTCCTGAATATGTCCCATGAGGAAGAGCGTAATTCTGAATATCAGCTGGCATAACAATACTTTAGATAGATAAAGAAATCATGACACTGTAGGCATCAGATCTGCTGAATTTCAGATAGACTGGAGAAAGGGTCCTCGTTTTATGCACAACATTTTAAAATGGTGAACTCCTATAAGCTTCACATTGCTTTATGCTTCATGTTTGTCTACCCCTTCTTTTCACTTTGAGAGCGCTCCAAGATACTCCCCCCCCCCGAATGTTCCCTTTATGAAACAACACGTATCATTTTTGTAAGCAATGCTGTGCAGACTTCTGTCATTTTCAGGAATCCTTGCTACAAGAAACAAGCAGGAGAAATGAAATGAACGGGGATTTCATTTGTTTCTCTCCCTCATTTGTGTGTTTTCATCTCATAGAAATGAATTAGAAACAAATGGAGTACATTTCATTTTCCATTCATTTTAGAAGCAAATGCACACCCCTATCTGATACATGCACTATATCAATGTTCTATCTTACAACCAAAGCACTCTAGTTTCCATATTTTGCTTTTGAGGGATCTGTCATCAGCATATAAATAACTAAGGAGGCTGCAATACTTGGTAGATTAGTACTCACCAACAGAAGAAAATTTTCCTCATTGTAGAAAATATTAAAAAGAAAGATTTCTCTTGTGAGTTTCAAGTGAGGATTCGGGGGGGGGGATAATCAACTTGGAGTTTTCTGTGTTTCCAACATTTAATTTTGGATATCTATAGAAACTCCATAGGGTATCACACATATTAGAAGGTTGAATCAGTGTGTAGCCTTATTTTAAGGCAAATAGGGGTGATTTGGATGAGGTTTCAAATGCCCATGTCAGATTGCACTGTGAACAGACCCTCCAAGTATCCCTATTTTCCAGGGACAGTCCCAGATTTACAGAAGCCATTCTGATTTCTGATTTGATCTAGGAATGTCCTGCTTTCCCTTAAAGGTAAAAGACCCCCAACCGTTAAGTCCAGTCACGAACAACTCTTGGGTTGCGGCGCTCATCTTGCTTTACTGGCCGAGGGAGCCGACGTTTGCCCGCAGACAGCTTCCGGGTCATGTGGCCAGCATGACTAAGCCGCTTCTGGCGAACCAGAGCAGCGCATGGAAACTCCATTTACCTTCCTGCCAGAATGGTACCTATTTATCTACTTGCACTTTGATGTGCTTTCGAACTGCTAGGTTGGCAGAAGCTGGGACAGAGCAACGGGAGCTCACCCTGTCGCCGGGATTTGAACCACCAACCTTCCAATCAGCAAGCCCTAGGCTCAGTGGTTTAGACCACAGTGCCACCCATGTCCCTCCTGCTTTCCCTTAGGACATCCCTATTTTCATCAGAGGAATGTTGGAGGGTATGGAATTGTGTGACCATTAAGCCAAGGAGATAAGTAACTATACAACATTTAGAAGAAATCTGAAGCCAGCTCTGTATAGGGAAGTTTTTTTAATGCTTAATGTTTTAGTATGCTTTATATATGCTGGATGCTGCTGAGAGTGGTTGGTGCATCGCAGTCAGATGAATTGTTGTTGTTGTTGAATAGGATGTCCCTATTTTCATTGGATAAATGTTGAAGTGTATGTGAGTTGGATCAGGGTTATACTAAAGTCCCAAATTACTCTGTGGAATTGTTTGTGTCCCCCCACCACCACTGTATTCTCTCTCCCCCCCCCCCTTAAAAATAAAACAACCATTGCATTTATTTAATCATTTTAAAAGGTGAGACCATGTTGATTAGGGAAACCAGCTTGATTAAGGAGGGGCAATGTTTCATTTCTAAAAAAATGTTTAGGGATACTCTCATTTTGATTCAAGAAAATCACAATTTTTACTTCAAATCAGGAAAATTAAATACAGCAAATGGACAAAAGTACAAAGATTCACAAAATGTTTAGGGGTATGCATCTCTCCCCCCCCCCCCCAGAAAAAAACTGGGGAGGAGTGATAGACAATTCAGGGAGGTGGGAAATAGGTTGTTTTGATCATTTACTTAGAAGTGCATGCAAATGATTGCAGTTGGACTTACTCCCTAGTAGGTGTGCTCAGGTGTGCAGGCTTAATCCAAGCCGGGAGAGATTTCTGCTAATCCTTCTTATGGGCATTTGATGAAGTAAGTGTGTGAATCCTGTCTGAGGTCCATAAATGTATTTCTCACAGGCCTGTCATAAAGGAATGTCCAGGAGCTGCAATGACTCAGTCATTTTTGTGCAGACTGTCATTTAAACCCATATTTGTTTGGCACCTCTGCCTTCGCAGCCCAGCCAACTTACGAGAAGGCAGGGTGCCATCCTGACAGATGGCCGAGGCCGTAAAAAGCCAAGAGACCATGAATGAGCATCAAATGTGTTTGCTGAGGCTGGGAGTCCCAGTCAAGACCGCCCAAGCAGCTGTCTGTCCTAAGGTTATGCACCTATGGTTGAAGAGATGTGTCACCACTAATTCATCTCATCACTACTGCAACTTGTGAAAAGGAGAGGAGGGGGACACTTTTGACTGCAGTTTGCACACACTAACACTGGAGTAACAGATACTAAAGAATCCAATACAGCTCCCTCTATCTATCTATTTATCTATCTATCTATCTCTACATCTAAACTCTACACCTTACTGCACTTGTCAATATAATTCGCCTACAGCAAAGCTGTTTAAATTTTTAAAATTAACCTGAGTTTGGTGAATTTCAGTGCATTTCACGGTGAAATAACTCCTGGTTTGTTTTCCCTTCAGTCTGCAACCTGAAATCTATGGGCTTTCGTTGTGAGTTGACATGTGTGGGACTGTGTTGTTAAAAAAATCTCTTGTTGGTTTGCATTTCTTAGTACAGAAAGTACTGATCTTATGTGTAGGGATTTTTCCTATTCTACTTAATTCAAGAGGGTTCTGGAAGCTTCTCTGTGAGAAAGAAACAAGCAGAAAGTTCATGATGTCTGGGTTATTCCTTCAGAGAAGCTGAGTACAGCTGGCTTAAACTGGTTGTCTTATCTCTTCTGTCAAGATCATGCCAGAAGGATGGGTTTCACTTTCTCTTTCTGTCTCTCTTTTCCTTCTGGTGTGGTGTTCTGCACATAGTATGCTTAGTGTTAAAGTTTAGACTTATTATAAGTTATTGTAAGTTAAAGTTAAGTGTGCTGCAACTGGATTTCTTATGGACAGTGCCAATCCCGAATGTATTGGATTTGTGACCATGATGGTCATTTGCCTTCAGTAGCAGTAAAATTCTGCTGGATGACATATAATTGCCTTTGGTCTATTTTGGGGGGAATATTGCAACATGTTTAAGTTTTCACTCTGCTAACTATAAAATGGTATCTGTTCTGGATCAATATTGAATAGAATTTCAATGACATCTTTATATCCTTCTTCTGGTACACAGTAGTACCTCAGGTTAAGTACTTAATTCATTCTGAAGGTCCGTTTTTAACCTAAAACTGTTCTTAACCTGAAGCACCACTTTAGCCTATGGGGCTTCCTGCTGCCACTGCGCCGTGTGCTGCATGATTTCTGTTCTCATCCTGAAGCAAAGTTCTTAACCTGAAGCACTATTTCTGTGTTAGCGGAGTCTGTAACCTGAAGGGTCTGTAACCTGAAGCGTATGTAACCCAAGGTACTACTGTAGTCATACCATGTACTGCAACTATTACTATTTTCCAGGGACAATCCCCCATGTTCTTGAGACCCATCCCTGGTAAATTGCTGCCCTTCTTTTGTTCCAATTTCAACTGTGACTTTAGGGGAGATGCGAGAAGTCTTTTAAGACATTTTGCTAGTGTGCATTAGAGTAATCTAGGTAGCATATGCCTGATTCTTGGCATGAGAATAGGAGTGCTGTAAATGCACAAAAGTATTCCTATTTTCATTGTGAAATGCTTGAGGGTAACTCATGTTGATCCAAGCAAAATTTAGCATGCTACTTTTTGGACCCATTTTTAAATCTGATGTGGAGAGGGCTGCTGATTTATTTCAATGTGTGCGGGTATTATTTATGAAAAAGGCTTCCTATATATTTATGAATGCATCTCAGTCGCTCACAAATCTTCAACATCCACAGAGGAATTAAAGGCAGTAAAAGTAGAGGAGAAAGAGATGAGGGCAGCATAAGAATATATATTTTTTCTAGATTTCTGTCAGCCAGTGCATAATCACATGTGGACTTTTGGAGGTTTCTTTTTCCAAGTTGGGAGCATGACTGTGTATGTTTCCCCTCGCCCAAAGCAGCCAGAAGTATGTGCCTGTAGCATAGTTCAAACTTCAGTGTTTGGTTTCATTAATTCCCCCGCAAATCTGAAATCCAATGTTAAGTCTAGAGCAGCAACATCCAAAGATCTCTGTCAGCACTTTGTGAACTTCTGTGTCAGGAAGATAGATGACATCAGAGCATATTTTCCCCGAGGCACATTTACTTACTTATTTCCCTCCCTCCTTTCTTCTTCTTCTTCTTCTTCTTCTTCTTCTTCTTCTTCTTCTTCTTCTTCTTCTTCTTCTTCTTCTTCTTCTCCCTCTCTCTTCCTTCTCCCACCTCTCTCTCTCTATTCCACCCCCCCCCCGAATACTAGCATAAATGGATTTAGCTCAAACTGATGAAACAAGATCTTTCCAGTCTTTTGATATGGTATGTGTTAATGATGTTGTGAAGCAATTATGGGGCTGTGATCAACAGCCTTGGAATTGTGCTATCTATTAACCTGTCAACAAATATCACCCGAGTCAGTGTAAATGTTCTTCTATTAATGGCTTAAACGAACACATTACAGGTGACTCCTTGTTCTACAAGAGACTTCAGAAGCTGTACAATATAAGCCCTCAAGTGTTTCCATACCCTCCTCTCCAACCCAACTTGTTCAATTCATCTACATTTAACATGAATAAAAGAGGGAGAGGATTTGCTCATTTTTGTCTCTTGTGAAAACACATGCACCGGTCAAGTTTGTATTTCAACATGTGATGTAGAATTGGATCCCGAATATGTACACCAGCTACGAGAATTTCTTTTGTGGCCAAATTACATGTTACAAAGGAGGAAGCAGAGATTGGTCTAATTGTTTTCCCTCAACCATATACAATTACAGAGGGATGTCACTAATTTGATTTGATAAGTGGTCTGGGGGCTATTTAGCCCTTTCCTTAGTGACATTTTTCTGATCCAAATTTGCCCGACCAGACTGCTGTTTTGCTCCATGATGGAAGAAAAGATAGTCACTCCACGCCCACGCCCCACTGGATCAAATGGGGAAAGTGGTTTACACTGGGGGAGATGGCATAAGCAGAAAGCTTAAAAGGAGATAAATGAATTTAGGGAAAGCAAAACAAAGTTGGAAGATCAAGCATGGATCTCCTGGCCAAACAACGCCACTTGGCCCTGAGAGAGGAGATTACAAAGCTGGCATGTTTGAAAACAGAGTCTGGTAAAGAGGAAAGTTTGAAGCATGTAGTATTTGTATTTCCCCCATCATGGTTCTACATTGTAGCTTTTGTTACTTAGTTTCAGCACCACAGCAGTAAGTTGAAGTTCAGGGGAAATCCACTATTAAACATAGTGAGATGGAGTGTTCCGTCTATTGTTATCACAGGCTTGGGTACACATGACATTTTATTCTAAAACCAATGGAGACTGAGTACTTGCTTTTTCTATGGAATCCACACACCAACTAGATCTAGTGCAGGAATTGAGGAACTTATACCCTGTGCTGTGTTTCTACTGCAAATCTAAGCATTTATTTATCACATTCGTATTGTACCATTCTCTGAGCAGTACAAGACAGTGGTTGTTGTTTGTCCACTCCACTTTATCCTTGCAACAGCCCTGTAAGGTATGTTGAATTGAATTGAATTGAATTGAATTGAATTGAATTGAATTGAATTTATTACGGTCCCAGACCAGACTCTGTAAGGTAGGTTAGGTTGAGAGAGAGTGACTGGACCAAGATCACTCATGGAGCTTCATTTTCTCCCAGGTACTTGTCCAACAGTCTAACCCCAAAACACTGCCTTTCTGTTTGAATGGGTTTTCAGCTGTCACCAAAAAAACCTACAACCACCACCACAATGTTAATTTCCACCCAATTGCCATTGTTGTGCCAACTGATGTGTTTTAAACCACCACAGATTTCAATGGGATCTGCATATATATCATGGGACAAAAATTTACATCCAGAAAGAGAACCTAGACAGAGATATTTATTTGTACAATTAGTCATTACTTTAAGTCCCATTTATATATGTTGTTTAAAAAAACGTTTTAATGGAATTTTCATTTTAGGAGAGAATGAAGATATAGCAACAGGTCACCGAATATTAAGAAATAAGTTAAGTACATTAAAATAAGGTGGAGTATATATAGAAAGAATAATGAGAAAATAAATACTAAATAAAATAATGAGGAGTTGATTTAAGAAGATGGAAGGTTTTTCAATTAAAAAATGTTACAGTGTATCATGGTGAAAAAATAGTACTCATAAGAGCATATTAAGTAATCAAACAAATATCTAATGTCCTAAACCCCTTCCAACAGGTTGGATTATTACTTTAAGTGATGGAAACATTGAGCAGAGATCTCTCTCCAGCTGAAATCACTGGGGATTTAAATAATAGTAATAAATAATAATAATAAATTTTATTTATATCCCACCCTCCCTCGCCGAAGCCAGGCTCAGAGCGGCTAACAACAGTAAAATGATAAAACATTCTAAAATCATTTCATTATAAAATTAATTCCAATCAAATTAATGTCAACCATTGGGCTAGAGTTCTGTGAGGATTGCCAAAGGAGGGAGTCAGGCTGTGCCCTGGCCAAAGGCCTGGTGGAACAGCTCTGTCTTGCAGGCCCTGCAGAAAGATGTCAATAATAATAATAATAATAATAATAATAATAATAATAATAATAGCCCTGTTTTGTGCCCAAAATGGGTTTTTTGGTTGTTTGTTGCATATTTTAAAAATCCAGGGAAAACTGAGTGGCAATTTATGTTATGCAACAGAATTGGGAAATTGGAGTTGAGAGTGGGAGAAATCATTAATAAAAGGCAACACTGAGTGACAGGAAGGAAAAAAAATGCTAATCTGTTTGCAGATCAATAGTATGAAAGCAAATTTTCCCTGTGCCATTTGAATTAATTTTATAATGGGAAAACATCAAGGTGGCTGGGTCAACACATCTATTGCCTGGGGAAAGAATCAACCTGTGAAGTATTAAATTACTGCACTTCACTTGGAGAGATGATTTGCTTATGCTGTTGCATGGTGTTCCTCACCCTTACTTAGCAAAATATTATTTGAATGAAAAATGATTAATTTCTGAAGAATTTGTGCTTGGCTTATTTTCATTATGGCAACATCCTCCCCCGCCCCCATCCCTCTACTCACCAATGCGTCAATCCTGGAGAAATCCCACACCAACTCATTTTAGGCCAGTGTAATTCAGTTGAATGTTTTATGAACACAAAGCAGAGCTTCTATTTTATTATACTTGAAAGCATTTTTAAAACTGTCAGTCAAGGAGCTGATCCGAGCTCCTCTGAGAAAGGATACATCAATATATTGCCCTTGTAGTTTTTGAGACTCAGTCCCTATAGTTATTAAACTTCAGTGAAAGCTTTGAGTCGCTGAACTGTCAACCATATTTAGAGCCCATGACACAGTTCTATTTCCCTAGTTGGGGGGGGGGGGAATCATCTTAAGATTTAGCAAAAATTGTCTCCCCCCCTTTTTCTTTTTCTTTTTTTTTTTTTGCCCAAAGAAAAATGTACCATTCTTTCACCTTTATCACCTTACTTTCCCTCCTTTTCTTCTGATTAATAGGTTAAGAATTAACTGAAGCAGCTTCCAAACAGCCTACTCTGGTTATAGCAACGCAGTTGATAGCATCTTATATGATGCTTTGTTTGTTGCAAAGCTTTGGAGATAAATATTCACTTTACTTTCTTGGGCTCCATGATCACTGCAGATGGTGACAGCAGTCACGAAATTATTATTATTATTATTATTATTTAAAGATATTTATTAAAAGTTTAATAATTACAGAAAAAAGAAAAAACAATAAAAAGTTCACAATACGTCAAATTTAAAGAGAAAAAACAAAAGCAATACAACAAAACAACAAAAAAGCCCAAAGACATTTTAAAAAAGACATCCAATATCTCTATATCTCTGCCTTTCATTTACTTGTATCATCGACCTCCTCACACCTCCCTTTTTTGTATTCTTGTTCAATTAGTTATTTCAGCAAATCCTTTCCATCTTTCTTAATTTTTGTTCTATACTTTATCTTAACACAATCTAACCTTAAATTTCCACTTTAACCCTTTAACAATCTATTTTTACTTAATTCTTTATAACATTTCTGCTAAGGCCATATAACTTCATTCCAGCATCCTTCTAACATTCATTAATTTTACAATATTTCTGTAAATAAACTTTAAATTTTTTCCAATCTTCTTCCATCGACTCTTCTCCCTGGTCTCGGATTCTGCCAGTCATTTCCGCCAACTCCATGTAGTCCATCAGCTTCATCTGCCATTCTTCCCGGGTGGGTAGATCTTGTGTCTTCCAGTACTTTGCAATGAGTATTCTTGCTGCTGTTGTAGAATACATAAAGAAAGTTCTATCCTTCTTTGCTTGTGTATGCTGGGAAACTTGTTCAGTCAGTTTCTGGATCGAGGATGTCGCTTTATCTATTTTCAAAGACTGGTCATCCACCTTTTGATTTAGCTTTGCCAACTGTTCCAATATTTGATTCAAAACTGCGTCTGATCCACCTGCTGCCATATCTTCTTCAGTGGACTTCTCAGTCTTTTCAACTTCTGCCTTTTGCGTCACCAACACAGCTGGCACCGATGATCGGCGTCCCTGGGTCAGAGTTGTTTGTAAAAGTTGTGCTGGTTTTTTTTCCTTCTCTTTTTCCTTGGCCTCTTTAGTTTCCTTAGCTTTAGATGCTCTTGTTCTCCCTGCACCACTCATTACACATCTGTCAATGTTCAAGGTCAAACTGTCAATTATCCCATGGGAGAGACAGACCCATTTGTAAGCAGTCAGTAGGGAGGAAGTCAAAACAAAAAGTCAGTTCCCAGGTTTTTATAATTCCACAATCCTCTAGGGGGAGTGCCACCAAATTTCAGGAACAAGAAAGGAAGTTCTCCGCCATTAATATTTCAAATGACGCAATTCAGAAAAAGTACAACAGTTCCTGCATAGCCCAAAAGTTCACCAGAGCACTTTTTGTTTTAAACAAAGTTTCATAGAAGGTGCCTGCCACAATGTCACATCCACTCTGATACTGCTCAAAAGTATCAGTTTAGCTCCACAAATTTCAGCAACAGTATCCTCCCTGGCAGTCCGGTAATCTGGCTCTTTAAGATTGCAGCCCTGCGAACAGGGGGAAAGTTCCAACTTATACTTAAAGCTCCTTTTAATTCATTAGCAGTTCCTCTCTTCAATTTAAAAGAAAGACAGCTTCATATGCGCACGAAAGTTTAAACTTCCCAAAGTCCCTTTTTAAGTGCGTCCCGCTTTTCAAGTCCTTGCTTTGAACTTGTCAGCAATGCCGGGAGGCGGACTTCCCTTTATCGTCTCCCGGTTTCAGCCAAATTTTTAGCAGATTCTTTGCCAATCTAATGCCCCTTACTCACGGGTATGTTGCTTGCAGCTTGATGTTGGTTTTAGGAAGAAAGGTCAGCGCTCATCTGCAACAGCCGCGCGGCTTCACTTCCGCGGAAAGAGCGATGAACTCACAGCACCGCTCCCCCTCCTTCACTCCGGATCTCCTTACGGGGTCCCTTCTGTGATTTCGGGGTAGCTTCTGGTGCCCGCCGAGTCCCACGGCCACGGGCTCACTCTACCCGTGGTTTTTCTTTATGGGTCGTCGCTATGCCGCAGCGTACGACCCTTTTCCGCGGAGCCCCTCTTCAGAGAACGAAGAGGACCGCCATTACAGTTTCGCGCCGCCTCCGGAAACCTGCAAGGAGCAACAGCTGAAAATCGTGAGTTAGCTGGGGAAGCTATTCAGAAAGTGGGAGTTTTACAGAAGGAGGTCGAGGAGATAAAGGGAGAAGTTAAGCCTCTGCACAAGCAGGTGGGTGAACAACAAGCCTATCTGTCAATGGTGGAACTGAAAAATCGCGAGAATAATCTTAAATTGAGAGGCATCCCAGAACTAGAGAAAGGAGATCTGATTGGATACTTGACACAAGAATTTTCCAAGTTCTGGGGCATAAAGGAAGATACAGATTTTAAAATTGTCTCGGCATTCAGACTGGGAAGATTGGCAAGGAAGGACAGATCCAGAGACTGTTTAATAATTTTGAGATCAAAGGAGGAGAGAGACAAGATCCTAGGCCTCCATTTCAAAAAAGCAATAGAAATACAAGATAAAAGGTTGGAGATCTACAGAGATATTCCGAGACAGCTACTGGAACTCAGAGCTACCTACTCAGAGCTAGCTAAATTGCTGAGATACAACGCAATACCCTATAGGTGGGAGTTTCCACAAGGACTATCTTTTACTTACAAAGAAAGGAAGATTAAAATTAGAACAATTGAAGACAACCAAAAGTTCCTGCACGACCACGGGGAAGATCTACAGAAAGGAGCAGCTTGGCTACCACCCTTGCCCACACCAGCACCACCTGGAGGTGGGTCAACGCCTACGCCCTCGGGATCGGAGGAAAAGGAAGACACCCCACTCTAGGACCAACTTTAGAACAAGATGTCTCTGCAGCTTCTTAGTTGGAACATAAATGGCGGGAATTCCCCGGAAAAAAGGAGAAAGATTTTCCACATTTTAAAAAAGGAACAATTGGACATAATATGTTTGCAAGAAACACACGTGACCAGGCTCCACAGGAAAGTGCTAATTAATAAAAGACTAGGCCAAGAATTTATCTCTTCGGACAAAGTCAAGAAAAGAGGTGTGGTGATATATGCAAAGGAGAGCCTGTCACCAAAATTCCTATTTAAGGATGACCAAGGAAGAATATTGGCAATTGAAATCCAAACACAAGGTGAAAAAATCTTGATATTGGGAATTTACGCACCAAATGATGGAAAATCAGAATTCTATAAGAAGCTGCATGAGACTATGCTAGACTACCTGGACTATTCTAATATTATATTTATGGGTGACATGAATGGGGTAGTCTCAACAAATATGGACAAATCTCAAAACCAGAATTTAACAACAGACGGCAGACTCCCTAAAACCTTTTTTGAATTGACAGACAATATGGACTTGATTGATATATGGAGGACAAGAAACCCCTTAGGTAAAGAAGGAACATTCTATTCTGAGGCCCACCTGTCATGGACACGAATCGACCAAATCTGGATATCTAGAGGGCTGGCACCTAAAACAAGAAAGGTAGAAATCTGCCCAAAAACCTGCTCCGACCATAACGCCTTGAAACTGGAACTGAGACTCATTCCAACCGGATCTTTTAGATGGAGAATGAATGACACCTTGTTAAGAGACCAAGAGATTGTGAAGAAGGCTCAAAAAACCCTAAAGGACTATTTTGAAATAAATCTGAACACCACAGTGGAGAAAAGAACAATCTGGGACGCAAGCAAAGCAGTTATGAGGGGGTTTCTGATACAACAGAATACAATTAAGAAAAAAATCTGGAATGGAAAAAAGGAAAAAATTTTGGAGAAAATAAGTGAAGGAGAAAGAAAATTGAGGACCAAACCAAAATCGAAGGAAGTGCTGAGAGAAATTAAATTCCATCAAGCACAATATTCGAAACTGATTAATCAAGAGATAGAATGGAAAATTAAACAAATGAAACAGAGATCGTTTGAATCAGCAAATAAATGTGGAAAGCTGCTAGCTTGGCAGCTGAAAAAAAGACAAAAGTTAAACACGGTTACAAATTTAGAGATTCAAGGAAGAATGGTTCAGAAACCAGAAGAAATTAGGAAATGCTTCCACAGATATTTTAAAGACCTTTATGCACAAGGGCCTCAGAAAGAACCTGAAATAGATAATTTTTTAAAGACAAATGGATTATCAAAAATAAGTGAAGATAAAAGATCAATCTTGAATTGCAAAATAACTCAACAGGAAATTGAAGGTGCCATCCAGAATATGCAACTTGGTAAATCTCCAGGCCCAGACGGGCTTACCTCCAAATACTATAAGACTTTGAAGGACTACTTGATACAACCTTTGAGGGAGGTATGCAACCAGATTATGGAGGGAAAGAGGGCACCGGAAACGTGGAAAGAAGCATTTATCACATTGATACCTAAGTCAGAACTGGAAAAGACCCAGCTTAAGAACTATCGTCCCATCTCACTCCTGAATGTGGATTACAAAATATTTGCAGACATTTTGGCAAGTAGATTTAAAAAAGTACTAAATGAAGTAATTCACAAGGACCAAGCAGGCTTTCTCCCTGGGAGACATATGTCTGATAACACCAGGAATATTATAGACATTTTAGAACTTTTGCGGATTAGGAACACAAGGGCGGCCCTAATCTTTATTGATGCGGAGAAAGCATTTGACAACATTTCTTGGCTGTTTATGAAGAAGAACTTGGAAGGGATGGGAGTGGGGCGGGGATTTGAAAATGGAATAGATGCAATCTATTCAGAACAAAAAGCCAAACTGATAGTGAACAATGTGGTATCGGAGGAACTTAAAATTGAAAAAGGGACACGACAGGGGTGCCCTCTATCTCCTCTGTTATTTATCTCTGTACTGGAGGTGTTGCTGAACATGATTAGAGAGGATCGGTTGGTGAAAGGTATAGAGGTCGGAGTGAAACAATACAAACTGAAAGCTTTTGCAGATGACCTAGTCTTAACATTACAGGAGCCAGAATCTAGTACAAAAAGAGTACTTGAACTTATCTTGGACTTTGGTCGGGTGGCAGGATTTAAGTTGAACAAACAAAAAACGAAGGTTTTGGTTAAGAATTTGACATTTACAGAAATAGATGGGTACCAGAAAGAAACAGAATTAAGTGTGGTTAAAAAAGTGAAATACTTGGGGGTATACTTGTCCACCAAAAACTTGAACCTATTTAAAGATAATTATGAAAAATGTTGGTTGGAAATTAAAAAGGATTTGGAAATTTGGTCAAGACTTAAACTTACCTTGTCAGGTCGAATTGCAGCTATAAAGATGTGTGTCTTGCCGAAAATGTTATTTTTGTTTCAGACCCTCCAGATCGTGGACAGAGTGGAGTGTTTTGGAAAATGGCAGAAGGATATATCTAGGTTTGTCTGGCAGGGCAAAAAGCCCCGAATAAAATTCAAAATACTTACTGATGCTAAAGAAAGAGGGGGATTTGCCCTGCCGGACTTGAGGTTGTATTATGAAGCTGCAGCCTTCTGTTGGTTGAAGGATTGGTTTTTGTTGGAGAACACTGATGTCCTAGATCTGGAAGGGTTCGACAATCTCTTTGGCTGGCATGCATATCTTTGGTATGACAAGGCGAAAGTTCATAAACTTTTCAAAAACCATATTGTCAGAAAATCAATTTTTGCCGTATGGTTGAAGTACAAGGACTTATTAGAAAGTAAGACCCCGAGGTGGCTATCACCGATGGAAGCTAAGGCTTTAAAAAAAAGACCCAATATGGAGGCCTATTGGCCAAAATATTGGGAAATAATTGAGAGATCTGGAGATAACTGGAAGTTGCAGAGCCAGGACAAACTAAAAGGTAAGGTGCGAGACTGGCTACACTATGCTCAAATTCAAGAGGTTTTTAAAATGGACAAAAAAGTTGGTTTCCAGGTGGAAAAATCGAAATTGGAGACGGAATTGCTAGAACCAAAGATTAAGGTACTTTCGAGAATGTATAACTTGCTGCTTAAATGGAATACACAGGATGAAATAGTTAAATCTGCCATGATAAAATGGGCACAGGATGTCGGACATAACATTATGTCTGAGGACTGGGAAAGGTTATGGAACACCGGTATGAAGTTTACGGCATGTACTGCCTTGAAAGAGAACATTATGAAAATGGTATACCGGTGGTACATGACCCCAGTCAAACTAGCTAAGATATACCATCTGTCTGACAATAAATGTTGGAAATGCAAAGAGGCAGAAGGGACTTTTTTTCACCTATGGTGGACCTGCCCGAAAGTGAAGGCCTTCTGGGAAATGATATACAATGAACTGAAAAAGGTATTTAAATACACCTTTCCCAAGAAACCGGAGGCCTTCCTTCTGGGCATGGTGGACCGGAAGGTGTTAAAAAAGGATAGAACCTTGTTTATGTACACAACCACAGCAGCAAGAATTCTTATTGCAAAGCACTGGAAGACACAAGATTTACCCACGCTGGAGGACTGGCAGACACAGATGATGGACTATATGGAATTGGCCGAAATGACTGGCAGAATTCGAGATCTGAGCGAAGAAAAAGTTGAGGAGGATTGGAAAAAATTTAAGGACTATCTACAAAAGTATTATAAGTTGACTGAATGTTAAAAATGTGCACGACTAAGAAATGCCATGCTCCTGCAATTTAATTAGGCAAATGATAAAGTAAGATATTAACAGAGAAAAATAAGACAAATTTGAAACAAATATATTATGTTTATTATAAAGGTACTAAAATTGAATTACAATTTATTTTGAAGTTGGTTACATAATAATTGAAAGGTACAGTAAGTTTAGAAATAAGGTAACAAATTGCTGACAATGTGAGGTTAAAGAATGCAATGTTGGGAGGACGTGAGGAGGTCCACAAGAGAGTAACTTTTGGAAAAGATAATATGTAACTCAACTTTCTTGCTTTTCTTTCTTTCCTTCTTTCCTCTTTTTCTTCTTTCTTCTTTATTTTCATTCTCTTCTTTTTTTATCCGTTTATATATAAAAATGTTTCTTGTTTACTGTGGCGTAACAGATGTTGTGAACCAATGGAAAAGAAACGCAATAAAAAACTTTATAAAAAAAAAAAAAAAGAAAGTTCTATCCTTCTTTGGCACCAATTGGCCGACCATGCCCAGGAGAAAGGCCTCTGGTTTCTTGAGGAAGGTATATTTAAATACCTTTTTCATTTCATTATATATCATCTCCCAGAATGTCTTAATCCTTGGGCACGTCCACCAAAGGTGAAAGAATCTGCCTTCAGTCTCATTACATTTCCAGCATTTATTATCAGGCAAATGATAGATTTTTGCGAGCTTGACTGGTGTTATGTACCACCTATAAATCATTATCATTAAATTCTCTCTTAAGGCATTGCATGTCGTAAACTTCATACCTGTGGTCCATAACTGTTCCCAGTCAGCCATCATAATGTTATGTCCAACATCTTGTGCCCATTTAATCATAGCAGATTTCACTATTTCATCCTGAGTATTCCATTTCAACAGCAAGTTATACATTCTTGACAGATTCTTAACCTTAGGTTCTAGCAATTCTGTTTCCAGTTTTGATTTTTCCACCTGGAAGCCTAGTTTTTAATCCAAATTATATGCCTCCATTATTTGATAATAGTGGAGCCAATCTGGCACTCTGTTTTTTAATTTTTCGAAACTCTGCAGTTTTAATCTATCTCCCTCTTGTTCCAAAATTTCCCAATACGTCGGCCATTAGAAGTCACGAAATTAAAAGACGCCTGCTCCTTGGGAGAAAGGCGATGGCAAACCTAGACAGCATCTTAAAAAGCTTAGACATCACCTTGCCAACAAAGGTCCGTATAGTTAAAGCCATGGTTTTCCCAGTAGTGATGTATGGAAGTGAGAGCTGGACTATAAAGAATGCTGATCGCCGAAGAATTGATGCTTTTGAATTATGGTGCTGGAGGAGACTCTTGAGAGTCCCATGGACTGCAAGAAGATCAAATGTATCCATTCTGAAGGAAATCAGCCCTGAGTGCTCACTGGAAGGACAGATCGTGAAGCTGAGGCTCCAATACTTTGGCCACCTAATGAGAAGAGAAGACTCCCTGGGAAAGACCCTGATGTTGGGAAAGATGGAGGGCACAAGGAGCAGGGGACGACAGAGGACGAGATGGTTGGACAGTGTTCTTGAAGCTACAAACATGAGTCTGACCAAACTGCGGAAGGCAGTGGAAGACAGGAGTGCCTGGCGTGCTCTGGTCCATGGGGTTATGAAGAGTCGGACACGACTAAATGACTAAACAACAACAATTCACTCTATTCCAGATTTTGCAATGGATCTTTAAAAAGTTTTAGAGAACTTTACATAATACTACTTCCTGGAACCTGGGTAAGGAAGTAGTGACTTGAGGGCTCAGCCTTTGTAAGGAGGAATCAGCCAGTCTCACATTGTTCTCTATACACAAACTTGCTGATGTCTTGCTCTTGACAATAATAAATTATGACATACCAATGGGCTGTGGAGAGGGGTATGTGGGTCCCGGCTGGAAATGTCTTGATTCTTTATGGTTTATCAGCTTCACCTGCAGAGGACAATGAACTTTCAAATTCTCAATACTAAACTTGACACAAGAAAGTTGGCTATTTTTCTGAGCCATGCAGAGTGGTGCAGCGGTTTCAACCTCGAAGCCCTAGTGATGAAGTAGACTCCACACATAAGACTTTGAAGATGACTCATTACTTGACAACTATAAACAAGGAGTATTTTTATGCACATCAAGTCCAATACAATGTGTTTCTCTCCCTTGAGCCCAAGAGAGAATCTTTATCTGTCTATTGCTTGTCTGTCCTCACAAACTCCTCCAAACAAAGCATCTCCGTACTCAGCAAAACAATGGCGAAGCAAACAGCCAACTCCCACTGCACCTATTACTACCTCAGACACACATGCTCACTTTTAAACGGAGTTAACAACTTGAGAAGGCAACGATTCAGTGTTTCAGTGACCTTAAATGGAGTCACAAGATTCTGCAGCTGTTCCGTTACATTACAATGATTTTCTTTTCCTCAGTGCAATTTTTTTCTTTGTAAAATACGTTTTCTAACAAATACTAATAAAGGATACATGTTGAATAGTTGAGGCTGGTCCTTTAAGGAGAGTGGTGCACTGCTCCATCAACAAATTCCCAGCAGCATTATAGTACATTTTAGCACATCAAGGGGAAGGAGTGACTGATGTTTGGAGTACCCACCAAGTGGACCCTGACAGGCCTGAGGGGGAAAGCATGTTTCTAAGGAAAAGATGTATACCACAAATTAAAACAACAACAACATATTATTGTATTCCCAAAGTGTACAGTTTCCTGCCTTTTATATTTTCACCCAGTGCTATCTTTCTAGAAAAAGAGGTGCTGGAACTCACCATGAACACCTCCCTTGTTCTCTTAGAATGGCAATGGAGCCCACCTGAGAGGTGCTGGAACTGAGTTCCCCTGAGTTCCTGCTGGAAAAAAGCACTATTTTCACCTAATTTGAGCTTAACACAGAATCCAAGGAAGAATAGAGATTTCTGCTTGGACAAAGTCTTTTGAGGGAAGTTAACAACAGCTGCAGTAAGTATATTAGTGAGATTGTATCAGGTGTGCATGTGTGTGTGCCTGGCATGTGGGTTGATCACATTTCTCAACTTTGCCATTGTAAACTGGGATGATGTCTTCAAAGCAGATTGCAATGAGGTGGGATGTGACAACACTCTCATTTCCCAGAAAGTTTTGAAGTGCTTCCACATTCCCTCAATTTGCTGATCACCAGGACCAAAGACCCCTTTAAACTCACAGAAGCAGAAATGTCCCGTCTTGACCTTCAGAACTTTGAAGGGGAAGATAACAAGGAAATGCAGTTCTTTTAAGTGGTGAGGAAAGAGCTCTGCAGCCGTGCAGATGCAATGATGGGAATGATATACTGAAGATGAGACAGCTTCTTCACATTAAAGCAGGGGACCAGGGTATTTTCTGAAATATATTGGCTTTGGAAAATAATTGAGACCACTACGCAAAATGGTTCAACAGCTCCCATCCACTGCCAGCTCCCAGCATCCCTACTTGTGTCGAAAGCATTAAACCCTGAAAATCCAGAAGTATCATGTAAATATTTTTAAAGGGTTTCAAGTACCTTTTCTATAGAAAATTCAAGAGCAATGAGTACTACAGAGATCCACCATCTACCACAAAATGAAGACCCATAGTAATATGGAAAAGTACTGGTGCTGGAGGAGACTCTTGAGAGTCCCATGGACTGCAAGAAGATCAAACATATCCATTCTTAAAGAAATCAGTGCTCACTGGAAGGACAGATCCTGAAGCTGAGGCTCCAATACTTTGGCCACCTCATGAGAAGAGAAGACTCCCTGGAAAAGACCCTGATGTTGGGAAAGATGGAGGGCACAAGGAGAAGGGGACGACAGAGGACGAGATGGTTGGACATGTTCTCGAAGCTACAAACATGAGTCTGACCAAACTGCGTGAGGCAGTGGAAGACAGGAGTGCCTGGCGTGCTCTGGTCCATGGGGGCACAAAGAGTCGGACGCGACTAAACGACTAAACAACAACAACAGTATATGGAGCGACCACCTAGGATTAATCTAAAGATCTTTACTTGGCGTCATGTTTGCTGATTTCAAAAGATACTTCCTGTTCTCATTGTACTTCCTTTTCTCATTGATTTGATTGCACTTGATGCAAATTTATCTTTGTAAATTTATTGATGTTTCCTTGGCTGCTGCTGCTTTATCCCTGAGCTGTTTTTCTCCTTCTTTGTTACCTTTACCCTTGCTCTGCCTCATTAGCCCTCCTTACTATTTAATCTGATTGGCTGTGGTATAAGGTTACCAGACATCCCCGTTTCCCGGGGACAGTCCCCGGATTTACAAATCAGTCCCCATACAAAATCCATTGAAATTGAAAAGTGCCCCCGGATTCATTGAAAAAATTCTGGTAACCTTACTGTGGTATCCACCATGATTTTGATGACGGCCCATGCACAAACTGGTTTGTCCCAATGAAAAACTGCAATGAAAAACTGCTTTGTTGGAGGGGGGACCCATCTCTTCTGGCATTGGATAAATCTAAAAGTTCAATGAAGTGAATGTTTTCCCCACCCCCAGTAATTAGTTTAGCAGCATCAAATATACTAATTTGGTAAGAAATCAGTGAATATTAAGTGCAGCCTTAACTATGTTTGTCTCGTTTATACCATGCTAAATTCTGGGCTGAATGCCAACAGAAGAAATATCTCACCAGTACATGACAGTCAGTAATTCCTGTGTGATTTCTCTACAGGGATCTGATCTGAGTCTGCCTCTTGGGTATTTCATGTCTTCCGACATAAATGATACATAAGTATCTGAGCTCACTAAATGTAATCTTGATGCCCCTTCCCAATTCTCCCAATGCATGAGGACAAGAAACCAAAGGAATATGGATCATCACCCACTACATGTTAAATCATAGATATACTTGTTTGGGTGTAGCTTTATAATGACAGCTGTAGAGTGGGTTCTCCAAGGTTGCTAGCTTTTTCCCTATTGCATCTCACAAGACTTCTGTCACAGGCCAGAAGTCAGCTTCTCCTGTGAACAGCAGCCTGAAGGGGGAGAAGGCAGAGTGACTCCACTTGCAGCTGATCAGCCTTCAAGGACTCAGAGGAGAAGGCACTGATGAGAACCAGCTGGCTTCAGCTTTCTCAGGCTAAGCTTCCAGCAGCAGCCCGATGCTGGTGGCAACACTAGTAGTTCCTGGCCCTACTTTGCTGCTTCCTGCTTATTTTGACCCTGGACCCCATGATCATCAGATTCCCCGACCCCCCCCCCCATACTGCCTGACCATGTGGATTGCTGTTCGCCCGACCCTAGGACTCGACCTGAGTCAGCATTCAGCTTCCAGGAAAGTACACCTCAGAGATTCTTCTAGTTTGCTGGTCTTCACTGAGCTGAGCAATGAGACAATGACAACTTATCTGCTACCCATATCAGTGACTAGAGAAACACCACTTACTACATGACTACATGTCAGAGTGCCACTGAAGGCAATGAATGAAATCTAGTTTAAAAAGCCAGGAATCACAGTGCAGGGATAGCCAACATGGTTTCTCCCTACAACTCCCAACAACCCTAATCATTGGACATGCTAGCTGGGGCTGATGGAAGCAAAACAACAGGAGGACTCCACATTGGCTCTTTCTGATGCGGTGGGAAATTGGTGTTTCGCTATGATCTTCTCGGCTTGCTTCCCTATACAGCAGGCGTAACCAATGTGGTGCCCTTCGGATGTTCGGGATTCAATTCACATCCGCCCAGACCAGCATGACCAATGATAGAGATTCTTGGGAGTTGTAGTCTGAAACATTGGCTGCCCCTGCTATTGAGCACATCTCAAATCACTCTGCACAGAGATTTAGCATACTTGCTGTTGCTGATTGGATTGAGAATGAATGATTCATAAGTATTTCAGGTGGGGTGGGAAAAAGAGTATTTTGCTCTGCAAATACTTCTCTTTAAGTCCAAAGCAAAGTCTTAAACTCCCAAAGAGAACCCTTGGGAGCTTTCTGTATGGTATGCTGTCATTATAACATTAAGCTTTTATAAGTCTTGTGTGAGAAAGAGAGAGAGAGCGTGCGAAAGCGCCAATTCCCCCCCTCCCCTTAAACTCTACAAAGGAGAGTGTTAGTTCCTTTGGTGCTGTGAAACCACACTTCTGCAAGGTTATCATTTCAGATGGTATTTGGCTTTTATTCCTCAGTGCCAATAGTAGGAAGAAAAATACGTTGCATTATTAGCAAAAAGAAAGACTATGTACTATACACCACTCGGCTCCTTTCCTCAAGCTGCAGCTGCTCTTGATCACTGTAAAAAGAGTGGGTGTCAACTCAAATGTGGCTTGGAAGTTAAAAAGAATATTATGAGAGAAGGTGCCGTACAAGCCTGAAAGGCTTCCCAAATGACAAAGCAGTTCAATGCACTGCTATCGCAACATCCTCTTCTTCCTTAACTTTGGCTGTATGTATCACATCCTTTGGCGCGTGCGTTTGATTCAAGTTTTCAAGGTGATGGAAATGTTATCCATTTTTCTTGCTTTCCTGTATCTGGAGTTGGGCTACCAGACCTTCGACAGTACAGGCATTCCCCCTACTTATGCTCAATTGACTTGCACATGACTCCTTGTATATGGGTGTAGCTGAGAAATAAGTAAATAATTCAATTCAAACCCAAAAATGGGGGGTGAGAGCTGTAAAGTCCTCATGGCTCGCAAGGAGATCCTCCCTGGAGCTCAAAGAGGATGTCAGTGAGGAGAGAGGAAGCCCCAAGTAGATCAGAGGTATGGCGGGGCTTTGTTTACGCTGTTCAACCTCCCTGCCTAACAGTTGGTTTGTGGCACAACGGCAGTAGCAGCTGTTTTCCCACGTGGCCTCCATCCTCTTTCCAGCCCCAGAGCTTCAATTCTAGTTGTGGATATTTTGGGATACAGTATTCATTTGGTGTGGGTTGAATAGAGAATGAAAGAGAAGGCATTTAAAGGGTTCTTGGAGAGTGCTCCCCTCCTTATGGAATTTTGCTTTGGAGGGAGCCTGGAATGTAACCTCCGCATAAGTGGGGAGACCCCTGTACAATCCTACACGTGTCTACACAGAAGCATGTTCCACTGAGTTTATTGGGGTTTGCTCATATAATAAGTGGGTTTAGCGGAGAATCATTGATCTAGTCACACTCCAGGATTTCAGAGAGGAGTATTTCCCTGCTCTATCTGGAAATTCTGAAGATTCACCCCAGGATTCTCTGCATGAAAAGCAGATGCCCTAACTCTAAGCTACAACCTTCCCCCAATTGTGAAAGCCAGAACTGGCTACAACAAAATGTAACAAAAACAAAACAAGAGCTAGCATTGGAATGTGAACCAGCATGTCCATTACAGTGGTACCTCAGGTTACAGACGCTTCAGATTACAGACTCCGCTAACACAGAAATAGTACCACTGATTAAGAGCTTTGCTTCAGGATGAGAACAGAAATCGTGTGGCGGCGGCAGTGGGAGGCCCCATTAGCTAAAGTGGTACCTCAGGTTAAGAACAGTTTCAGGTTAAGAACGGACCTCCAGAACGAATTAAGTTCTTAACCCGAGGTACCGCTGTACTGTCCAGTCAAGGGCTGGTCAGTTGACCCACTCAGAAGCTTATCTTCTGCCCAAAGACTGGCTAGCTAGATTCCCAGTCAGAGCCCTGATTTCTACTTCCCAGTGATGTGGATGTCTTCTCTCTCTGCTACTTGGTTGAATGGTGTCCTCTCTTTCTCTTTCTCTTTCTCTTTCTCTTTCTCTTTCTCTTTCTCTTTCTCTTTCTCTTTCTCTTTCCCACTCCCTCGTTAAATCCCTGTTCAATGGAGTTGTTGCCTCTCTTTTTTGTCTCCCTCTACCCTCCCCTCTCCTCCTCTGCTCTTTCCCCTGGTCTGTAATTTCTCTGTTTGCCCCTCATCTTGGAAGAGAGCTCCTAGGAACAAGCTGGGCAGGACACAGGTTCTGCTACATTTACCAGGAAAGGTCAGGTCTGAAAGGAAGTGTGTTGCCCATAGCAACACTGGACATTCAAACATGTGCTGAGAACAGTGACACACACTTCCTGTTTTGGGTCACATTGGTGCCTTGTGCATTTCCACTGCAGACTTGTTCACCCTACCAGTTGGATCATTCAAAGTTGTTGGCATAGCTTATTTTCAAGACCTCAGCTATATACAAAATAATGTGGTCTCCCATCTGAATTGCAAAAAAGAGATTCAGGTAGGTAGCCGTGTTGGTCTGACGCTATATATATATATATATATATATATATATATATATATATATATATCCAGACCCTTATATATAGTGGGAGGTGGGAGGGTGGGGTGGGGTTTTTCTCAGGAGGGTAGTAGGAGATGGGTGATTGACTCAATGGGTATGGTAAACCTGTCGATGACTGTTAACGACTGCAAATTAGTCCTACAGGAAAAAGCAAGGGATAGTATGCAGATGACTAGCATATGTAATGAGACAGGAATCCAATATCTCTATTAAGACCAGGTGTCTTCATAGTTTTCAGTTTAGTGGTAAGTTGTAATTCAGCAACTTCTCTTTCAAGTCTGTTTCTGAAATTCTTTTGTAATAAGACAGCTGCTTTGAGATCCTGTATTGAATGGTCCTGGAAGACTGAAGTGTTCTCCTACTGGCTTCTCTGTCTTGTGATTTCTGATGTCAAATTTATGTCCGTTTATCCTTTGGTGTAGGGTTTGGCCTATTTGTCCACTAAAAGAGGACAGTGATTTGCGGGAGGGTGGGATGCATATGCTAATTTATATGTATTGGCGCAAATTTACAAAGAATATGCCAGCTGTTGGTGGGCAACTTCAAGTCTCCTCCACTCTCCTTAGTTATGATTCTTTATTTTTGAACTGGACTTTGGCTGGGCAATCCTTCAAGCAGAGAACTGTAAACTAAGACTTGTGGCCCCTGTAGAATGGAAGTACAGTGGTACCTCGAGTTAAGTGCTTAATTCATTATGGAGGTCCGTACTTAACCTGAAACTGTTCTTAACCTGAAGCACCACTTTAGTTAATGGGGCCTCCTGCTGCTGCTGTGCCACCAGAGCACAATTTCTGTTCTCAACCTGAAGCAAAGTTCTTAACCTGAAGCACTATTTCTGGGTTAGCGGAGTATGTAACCTGAAGCGTATGTAACCTGAAGCATATGTAACCTGAGGTACCACTGTATCTCAATGCTGTTCTCTTTGGTGCAGAAGAAAAGTAAACCTATTTCCTTCTCTTTGCCTTTAATACACATGAACAACCTTTAAAACAACAGCAAGAAAAGCTTGACACAATCAGGACTCATGGTCAACAATGGCATTGGAGCCAACAGACAGCAGGCAGTATTGCTGTCCAGCCTTCCATTATTGCGACAAAAAACAATCATGATAGAAAAAACAATTTGTTGAAAAACTGCAACGCTCATATATTTCACAGACGCTGGGATCTGTTAAGCAGGCCAAACAAATATATTAAAAATATGCTGACTGTGAGACACATGCAGAAATACACGGTTATTATTCTAGCTTTTGCTGAGCAAATGATTTGTTTTCAGGCATTGTGGGTCAACTTGGTGCTACCTTTTCATCACTCTTTTTCATTTTGCATTTCTTGCCGTAGACCTCAATGGGCAGGCGTTTCTCCTGTGGAATGTACAATAAGGCCTTTCTGCACTTCATTACTGTTTTCGAAAGCAGTCAGGCGGCTCATTTGTTTCTTGCAAGAGGCACCTTTTTGTAACTGTACAATTTAGAAACAAAAGCAAAACCTCCCTTGTTTTTCTTTCTTTTCTTTTTACAAAGGGAAATTATTTTTTTATTTTCTAGCTCACCTCTTCAGCTGACCCTCTTTGGGCATTCTCTCCTCGCCGACTCAGACATGCAAATGATAACGATTTCTCTAACTTTTGCATTTCTTGGAGACAATTAAAAAGATATGTAGACCTTTCTAGTGAACCAAAGTGCTCCCAATGAGCAGTATGAATGGGATTTTCCTTGCTTGTGTCCCCCACATCTTGGAAAATTAAACAAAGGCGCCTTTCTCAAGCAGCTAAGGTAAATTAAATGGTTTAATGTGTTGTATGAAATGAGGAGCAACTGAAAAGAAGCAGTTCTAAGAGGCCATGTGTGTTTTATATCTTTTGTTCAGCAGGCAGCAGGGAAGTTAATCCAGATATCTTTTGTATAACTATTGCAAATAACAAGGCCTTGCACATGCATTTTGTACTGTGATAGTTAAATGACCTCATTCAGTAGTAATGCTAAATCATAGTTTAAAGGTAAAGGTAAAGGGACCCCTGACCATTAGGTCCAGTCGTGACCGACTCTAGTGTTGCAGCGCTCATCTCGCTTTATTGGCCGAGGGAGCCGACGTACAGCTTCCGGGTCATGTGGCCAGCATGACTAAGCCGCTTCTGGCAAACCAGAGCAGTGCACCGAAACGCCATTTACCTTCCCGCCAGAGCGGTACCTATTTATCTACTTGCACTTTGACGTGCTTTTGAACTGCTAGGTGGGCAGGAGCAGGGACTGAACAACAGGAGCTCACACCGTCACGGGGATTCGAACCACCGACGCTCTGATCGGCAAGCCCGAGGCTCTGTGGTTTAACCCACAGTGCCACCCATGTCCCATAGTTTAGTATGGTGGAAAAGAACCTGGGGCTCATTTGTTTCCCTTCCTCTTTCCTCAATCAGGCAAGATCAGAAGTATATGTTTCCCGCTTTAAGCCCCAGGTAGCACGGCCATTGTCAGTGATGACTGGAGATGTAGTTCGGCCACATCGAAAGGGAATCAAGTCAAGGAAGGCTGCCATAGAGAATATATCCCACAACTCTGCCTTGAGTGTCTATATAGCACTTGTTTTCCTAAACAGCTGGAAGCTGGAATTCAGCTTTCCAGTTGTTTGAGAAAATGGGTGGGCATGAATGAGAGAAGGTGGCACTTTGAAAGGTGTGGAGCAGGCTTCCTCAACCTCGGCCCTCTAGATGTTTTGAGACTACAATTCCCATCATCCCTGACCGCTGGTCCTGCTAGCTAGGGATCATGGGAGTTGTAGGCCAAAAACATCTGCAGGGCCAAGTTTGAAGAAGCCTGGTGTGGAGGATCCAGGCATTTTTAAACTGCCAAAGTAATCACTAACATCTTGAATTAGGCTTGGAAGTTAACAGCCAATGCAGCTGGGTGAAATTAGTAGCAATATGGCCTCTATTATCTATATTGTGGGACGGGATATTACATTCTTGACCAGTACCATTGCCAGCTGCAGTGTTATATCCTATGAGTTATCATAACTTTACTCTGCTGTAAGTCTTACTTGCTTTTCTAAATTTATATCAGCTCAGCCTGGATAGCTCGGTTGCTTAGAGTGTGGTGCTGCTGACACCAAGGTTGCAGGTTCATTCCCCATATGGGATGGCTGCATATTTCTACATTGCAGGGGTTGGACCAGAATATCCTCAGGGTCCCTTCCAAGTATATGATTCTATGAACCCCATGTATTTACCTCCCATGTGGTGCCAACATAGACCGCACTAAACTGATAAACCTGTGTTTGAGTTGTACCACTTCAGCCTAAAGCTATGGGATTCCCTATCAATGCCCTTTCAATGGGGCTGGGGGTCAATCCTACATGCATATTGTGTCAGGGAGAGCTATATCATTGTGTTTCCTGGGATGACAATATTAGACACACGGGGGTAAAGGAACCTATTGTATGGTGTCATTGGTTTTGCACGCGAGCAGGGATTATACAACCCTTTGGCCCTGCTCATCCATTTGCTGCTTTTGCTATATCCTTCAATTAGGCACATGGGTGATCCCACCCAAGCAGGGATCATGAAAACTATATTGTAGAGCAGGTAAAGGGTAACCAGATTTTTTGGGTGGTGGTGGGGAGGCTGCTTTAGTTGTTTGTTTGTTTTTTGAGGCAGGAAAGAGGGGTATGATTCTTGTTGTTGTTTAGTCATGTCTGACTCTTTGTGACCCAATGGACCAGAGCACATCAGGTACTCCTGTCTTCCACAGCCTCCCGCAGCTTGGTCAGACTCATATTGGTAGCTTCGAGAACACTGTCCAACCATCTCATCCTCTGTCGTCCCCTTCTCCTTGTTTCCTCAATCTTTCCCAACATCAGGGTCTTTTCCAGGGAGTCTTCTCTTCTCATGAGGTGGCCAACGTATTGGAGCCTCAGCTTCAGGATCTGTCCTTCCAGTGAGCACTCAGGGCTGATTTCCTTCAGAATGGATGTGTTTGATCTTCTTGTAGTCCATGGGACTCTCAAGAGTCTCCTCCAGCACCATAATTCAAAAGCATCAATTCTTTGGCGATCAGCCTTCTTTATGGTCCAGCTCTCACTTCCATACCTAACTACTGGGAAAACCATAGCTTTAACTATACGGACCTTTGTTGGCAAGGTGATGTCTCTGCTTTTTAAGATGCTGTCTAGGTTTGTCATTGCTTTTCTCCCCGGAAGTAGGCGTCTTTTAATTTCTTGGCTGCTATCACCATCTGCAATGATCATGGAGCCCAAGAAGTAAAATCTCTCACTGCCTCCATTTCTTCCCCTTCTATTTGCCAGGAGGTGATGGGACCAGTGGCCATGATCTTAGTTTTTTTTATGTTGAGCTTCAGACTATATTAGGGGTATGATACAGGTTTATAAAAGTATGCATGGAGGAGCAAAAGGGGAAGGGAGAGGTCGTCCCCCCCCCCGCATAATTCTGAAAACCAGGGTCATTCAATGAGGCTGTACATTGGAATAATTACAATGGGCTAAAGAAAATACCTGCTCACATGGCATATCATTAAACTATGGGATCCACGATCACAAGATGTAGTGATAGCCACCAACTCTGATGGCTTTAAAATGGGATTAGACAAATTGATGTCGGAAAAGATTGCTGTATGCTACCTCCCATATTACCAGTTGCTAGGAATTGCAAGTGCTGGATGCCTGGATTGCAGGATCTATTTATATTTTTTAATGCTCCAAATACAGAAGACCCCCACCCCAGGTCCAATTCCTGGTGTTTATCATTACAATGAAAAATGAAGTAGCGGGGGGAAAGGGAAAACTCCATCTCTGGAGAGCCAAAGCCAAACAGAGGAGACAATACTGAACTGGATGGTCAAAGAGTCTGATCACATGTGAATAAAATTCACAGGAGGCAAATGAAGACAATTGAGAATGAGAACTATGAACAGGTGAACATTTCTGCTGAAAAATTGTTAAAACAGATATGGTTTTTGGGTTTTTTGTTTTGTTTGCTCTGCTGAACATAATGGCTTGAGAAACATGTATGCTTGAGAAATTTCATCTCAACCCTACCACTGTGCTTATCTCAGTGAATACAGTGGGACTGACTTTTGAATTAATATGTATAATACGTATGCTTAAGAATGAACTATTATTTTCTTTGCCAAAGTATGGGTGAAATAGTTAATGTGCAATGCTTCTGAACACCTGACTTCATCCAAAGCATGAAAAATCCACTGTGCATATAAGAGATATTTGAAGTGTCAATCAAGGTGCTGTTTACCGATCCACCCACTCTGTTAAAGTCCTGCTGTCTGGAACATATTGGGCGGTTTTTCATTTGCCTGAGCTGACAGATACAGATTGTGACAAGTCTCATATGGGGACACCAGCCCGAGGGTACAGCATTGAAAAGAACTGATGAATTCAAAATTAATGGTGGAAAATGCCATGAATTACCAGTCTAGTCACCCACAACTTCTTTTATTTTTGCTTTTAGTTTTGTGAAATTAGATATAGCTTTTAATATACAAGCAGACAGAGCAAAAATATAAAATATATCTTTTCAGAGTCAAGGTATATCTATTCGCTTCCTCTCTCTCTCTCTCTCTCTCTCTCTCTCTCACACACACACACACACACACACACACACACACACATTCTGTTTTTTTGTCTTTTGGGTCTCAAGATACAATTCAAACTTGAATTTTATAGTCAACAGTTTTCTGGGAAGAGATGCTTTGCAAACCAGGTTGCACCGAATGGGAGATTTGTGCTGTTCTGCATTTTCTATTCACTTCGCATGGGCTTCTACAGGATTCTTTCCCAGAGAAATGAAACATTTAATTTTTAATGCAATCCTATTCTGTAGTTGTTCCATACATGCAAATAAGCAAGTCTTGTGAGACATAAAGAATAGAATTAGCCCAACAGTTCATTTTTACAGTGGTACATTGGTTCTCAAACTTAATCTGTTCCAGAAGTCCATTCCAAAACCAAAGTGTTCCAAAACCAAGGCACGCTTTCCCATAGAAAGCAATGCAAAATGGTTTAATCCGTTCCAGACTTTCAAAAACAACCCCCAGAACAACAATTTAACATGATTTTTACAATCTAACAAGACCATTGATTCATAAAATGAAAGCAATAAACAATGTACTGCAGTCAAACAAACAATCAGCAGCTGAGCTGGGTTCCACACAGATACAAAAACAAAAAAAGAGCCATGAAAACGCAAAATAAATAACAAAAATAGACAGACCTCGGTGTAACACTCAAAACAGAAGTGCGGCACTCAAATTGGAAGTATAACACTCAAAATGGAGCATGTTCAGCTTCCAAAAAAAAGTTCGCAAACTGGAACACTTCTGGGTTTGCAGTGTTTGGGTTCCAAGTTGTTTGAGTACCAAGGCATTTTAGAACCAAGGTACCACTGTATTAGGTGTTTTCCCCATTCTTTGAATGGAGGAGAAATCCTGTTTAAACATCCATCCCTTCCATTTCAAAGAAATCTCTCGCCCATCATCACATATTTGGGAGGGCTTCTATTCATTCTTCCCCTGGAAATAGACATATTTGAAGCTGGCTGGAATATTGGCCCAGCACTTGTATGGGTGTCCTGCAGCACATACATATCACAGGTACTGGTGGTAGAGTCCATGTCAAAATTGTTCCATGACAGGAAAACGTAAGCATTTCAGTCAGGCTTCTGTTGTTGTTTTTTACTCTTGCCCTCCCATCTGTAAATGTTGCCTGGACTCAATAATAATAATAATAATAATAATAATAATAATAATAATAATAATAATAATAATAATAATAATTTATTATTTGTACCCCACCCATCTGGCTGGGTTTCCCCAGCCACTCTGGGCAGCTTCCACAGAGACCAAAAATACACTAAAATGTCACACATTAAAAACTTCCCTGAACAGGGCTGCCTTCAGATGTCTTCTGAATGTCAGGTAGTTGTTTATCACTTTGACATCTGATGGGAGGGCGTTCCACAGGGCGGGCGCCATTACCGAGAAGGCCCTCTGCCTGGTTCCCTGTAGCTTTGCTTCTCGCAATGAGGAAACCGCCAGAAGGCCCTCGGCGCTGGACCTCAGAACGATGGGGGTGGAGACGCTCCTTCAGGTATACTGGGCCGAGGCCAATGTGACACCTCTCTGGAGTAGGGCTTTTTACTGCATACAGTGCCATGTATACTGATGACACAATGTCAGTAAACAACACCAACAAGGCTGGTCACTTCTTGTCCCCCTGCCTCAATTCATTTCCTATAAAGAAGCCAAAATAAGACACAGGATGATTCCAAGACATATGAACAACTCCTGCTGAAGAACAGGAGTAAACAGATTGCAAGGCCAAAGGTGCTGGTTGATGCACTCAACCTGATTCCAGGATTTTCACCGGTCTGAAGCCTGGCAGAATTTCACAATTCCTTTCGACGTTCAACAACAGTATGTGCTTCTCCTGAATTATATAGTTAACACTAAACTGGCAACAGCCAGCCGTTTTGTGTCCATATTGTAATAAATCATAAGCAATGAGGGTCAGCAATCATGTAATGCGATAAGCATTAGTCTATTGTGTGCCAAATAATTTCACCAGCAAGCTGTTTCTTTCATTCTCCTACGTTCATATACTTTTTGGGATGCCCCTCGAGCATCTACAAAATTCAATTAAACATATTTTTTTGCTTATTTGTTTATTTCCTACAATAGTCAGGCTGCCCGCTCGGAATGACTTGGAAAACAATCCAGATACTTTTGTGTGTGTGCGCATTATGAAGCAGCAGAGTCAAAGCAAGGAGATTTAAAAAAAAGTGTGCTTTAAAAAAATTGAAAACAACTTGTTTTAACTTCAGGAGGAGGAGATTGTGTTAATTAGACATATGCCAAATGCAGAATTTATCTGCTGCCTGTCAGCAAACATCTGCCACTGAAGATGTTTTCTTGTTTTCAATGTTCCAAATGTGCTAGGTGTTAGAAACAGGGAATTGATGGAAGTGGAGCAGGATGAAAAGATCAAGAATGCCTCCTGCAAAAAAATAAAAAAGGGCATTAGTGAAATGCCAATAGTATGTTATCTGACTTCTCTGTACAGCAGACCATACAGTTCCTTCTTGATCTAGATAGTGGAGTGTCTATACTATAAAGATGTTTTACCACTTCATTTGTGTTCTGCTGCTACTGCCTGAATTTGGGGTTGTAAACTGCTAGGTTGTGGGTGAACATATCAGACGACACAGCAATTCTCCAAACAGCTCTTGTTTATTCACAGGTCAGAACAGAACTGAACTGAAGGGTTCAGCCAGCCTGCTTATATAGAGCTCCAGTACAACGTAACTGTAAAAACTTTCTGTAACTATCCAATCACTGAATGTCACCTTTGATCCCTTATTTGCATATGTGGACCTGAGTAAAAACTATCTACAGTATCCCCCTGCTGGCCCAGGGTGAGAACTTCAGTACATAACATAAACCATGGCTGAATAATGCACTTATATTGAATTATGGTTTGTATCTATCAATGGATCAATTCAGATACGATAACACTGCTGGAAAGTGCAGATCTGCTAGGATTGTTTGAAACAAAATACTGTTCAGATGTTCAGTCTTCAAGTCATCACACACACAGAGATATCAAATGTCAGGCATCCAAGTAAAGTGTATATGTGTGAACCACGCCCAGATGACTAGTATCTGGGTCATAGCTGTCAACTTTTCCCTTTTTTAAAGTGAAATTCCCTTATTCCAAATAGGATTCCTCGCAAGAAAAGGGAAAAGTTGACAGCTACAATCTGGGTGTGTAATCTTCCTAAAAACCATGAGGGAAAATTAAATTTCTGTCTATGGCATTCTATCAGTGGTGACCCATTCAGATGTGTCAAAGGCATCAAGTGGTAAACATGGAAGGAAAACCATGCATGGAAAATGCAAAACAGAGTGATGTCATCAATTACATATTGACAGAAAGCACAAAACAACGAATAAACTGATTTCTAATCCAGACATAGGATGAATAACTTAATATTGGCAATTTCCACTCGTATTTCTGTTGGAATTCTGTCATCCCTAAAAGGTTAAAAAAAAAAAAGGTAAAGGACCCCTGGACAGTTACATCCAGTCAAAGGCGACTGTGGGGTTGCAGCACACATCTCACTTTCAGGCCGAGGGAGCCGGTGTTTGTTCACAGACAGCTTTCCGGGCACAATGGAATACCGTGACAGAAACCAGAGTGCACGGAAACGCTGTTTACCTTCCCACTGCTATTTGCCTACTTGAACTGGTGTGCTTTCGAACTGCAAGGTTAGCAGGAGCTGGGACCAAGCAACTGGAGCTCACTCCATCGCAGGGATTCAAACCATTGACCTTCTGATCGGCAAGCCCAAGAGGCTCAGTGGTTTAGACCACAGTGCCACCCGTGTCCTGTGTCATCCCAAGCTAGGACTCAATCATGGGTCCATTTAATCCCATTCTGTGCTACTGTGTTCCTTTCTCCCGCACTCTGTGCTTTTTGTGCACACATTTGACATACCACACACACTTGTATGCAAATTGCATACTTTCCAATGCACTCACCTGTAAAACATGCATTTTGTATTGATCTTTGGCATAACTACGTATTATTGCGCACACTTTCTGTGCACTGAGAAAGCATTGCAGAATCTGAAAAGGGATGCAATCCCATTGGGAGCAGCAATCCAATCACAAACAAGTCCAGGTTGTTTGGTCCACACGTTGGTCCACTGTGAAAAGTGGGCCGAACAAATTCCTAGAGGCCATCCCTGAAATATCACTTCTCTTTTTTGTGTGTAGTCTGAAAGGGGAACTACAGAAAACTAAAACAGCAGTGCAGAAAATTCAAGATAGCTATTTATACTGCCTTTTTCCAGAAGGAAGACAGTACTAGTTAATGTTCAGATAAACAAAATTCTCTGCACTGTAATTAACGACCTAAAAATGTTGCTTTTTTTGTAATTGGGAGAGAGAGCTTCTGACTTTGGTCTGTAATTGAGGGTGGGAATAGGAACAACCATGCTTTAATAGAATTCATTTGTTATTTCTTAATCATTCCTGAAATGGCTATTATTTACAATTAATACATGTGGCAATAAAATAAAATTGAACTTGTTCTGTTTGTTCTAACAAACCTCTGGCAATTTGACCAAGCAGCTATGGGTAAGACTGTGCCTGAAAGCAATACATGTACTGTGGCCTACACAATTAAAAAGGTATTGCTCATGTTATCAACTCATCTTTCCTTTCCTCCACATTTTTTTTTTTGGGGGGGGGGATAGGATATATTCTCGTGGGCAAGACTTAATTGCTTATGATTGGAAAGGTTGGTCAATGGAATGGTGTTAAACATGTCTGACTTGATCCAGGAACAGCATATTAACCTGGTCTGTGTACCAGAGACATGACTGGACAAAGAAGGGAGGTGTATACTTCTCCAAGGCATGTTCACTAAGGTACCCAGCGTGGCACCAGGGGCAGCAAGAGAGCAAGGGAAGATGGAGTGGCCATGATCAATAAGGCTAGCATCTACAGTGGTACCTCGGGTTACATACACTTCAGGTTACATACGCTTCAGGTTACAGACTCTGCTAACCCATAAATATTGCCTCGGGTTAAGAACTTTGCTTCAGGATGAGAACAGAAATCGTACTCCGGCAGCGTGGCAGCAACAGGAGGCCCCATTGGCTAAAGCAGTGCTTCAGGTTAAGAACAGTTTCAGGTTAAGTACGGACCTCTGGAACGAATTAAGTACTTAACCCGAGGTACCACTGTACTTCGTGAAGTCCCCAATTCAGCAGCTAATGGGATTTGGCACTGAGAACCTGGACAATATAGGGATTATCTTAGTGTCGCCCCCTCTCTGAAAACAGTCTTCTGCCCTGAGCTGACCAGAGCTGGTCTGACAGGTGACATTGATTATCCCATGGGCTTTTGGCCTTGTGGAATTCAATATGAATGCAATGATGTCATGTCTGGAGTGGCTTGGGTGTTCAGGGGAGCTGAAGTTGTTGAGCTTCTTTGGAGGGAGCCATTGATCTACCACAGACATCCAGTGATCTACTGGTAGATCATGATCTACCTGTTGGACATGTCTGACATAGAGCAATGAATCAATGCATTTGGCAGAACACATGGTAGTCCTTTTCTGTATTGGATTGGGGAAAAGTGATATGTAGATAGGCAAATTGGTAGTACGTTCTGTGTAATGGACAGATTATTATCTGATTCTGATTGATCTTGTGACTATTTTTAACCCCTACAGAGATTGGGGATTAGTTATTATGGTCTGCTCTCAAAGAATCGTGGATACAGAAGACTTTCTGAGGTTCCTGGGGGATTTTTAAAAAGTTTATGATTTTGTTATGGCCCTAGTGAGTGGCTCACTAGAAAGCAGTTTGAAAGCACATCAACGTGCAAGTAGATAAATAGGTATCACTCCGGTGGGAAGGTAAATTGTGTTTCTGTGCGCTGCTCTGGTTTCGTCAGAAGTGGCTTAGTCATGCTGGCCACATGACCTGGATAAACTGTCTACGGACAAACGTTGGCTCCCTCAGCCAGTAAGGTGAGATGAGTGCCACAATCTCAGAGTTGTTCGCGACTGGACCTAACTGTCAGGGGTCCTTTACCTTTACCTTTTAAAATTTTGCTAATCACTGTACACAGCCTTACGATGTGACAGACATGACACAAAAGTGGGTGGGGGAGGGAAGATCATAGGAAAACAAGCAAACTCAGAACTGTTCCTAAATTTGCATTCTTAATGATGTTTTGAGTGTAAACAGAGGAGAAAATGAAAAGCAACCAGTTTCCTATCAAAGCTGATGGAACAAGGCCTGCCATCCCATCTCTCCCTGTGCTTCATCCTGAAAGTCAAGCCAGTGCTCTTCTTTGAGTTGTCCTCTGTGAGCATGCATTCAATTAATAAAATCACCATACTTTCTTAAAAATAAAAGCTTCAATGCATGTAAACATTCTGACCTCTCTTCCAGATCTGTGCATGGCAATAAATTCTCCCCTAATTGGTTAAAAATAATGCTTCCTTAGGTCTCCAGTGATTGCAAAGGATGCAGCCTTGTCCCTCAAACTCTGTTGTACTCAATCTTCACCTTCTTATGCACATAATGTTGTTGTTCTCCTTTTTTAACCGTTGTTCTTCATTAGTAATTAAGGGAATCTGAACTAACACTCAGGTGCCCATAGGAATGCAAATGAAGGACTGTGTGTTAGTTTAGACAGAGGTTAGAGTGTGTAATTTATTTATAAGCTAATGAATTAATGCATGAGAATCTGGAGGTGGCTAGGGGATTAAAGCTTGTTACTATATAATCTTTGCTTGGGAAAAAATGTATAGTGCAGTGGTTTTTTTAGGTTTTAGCCAGCTGGTGATTAAAACACTCTGACTGAAGCCAGATTGGCTTGCTTGTTTTCGCTTATGTGCACCTCTGAGCCAAATATGAGAAACCACCGTGAGCTTGTCATAATGCATCTATTTGAGGGGATTTCTAGACTCTTTTGAAAACACTTTCAGAGTTACCCCAGATAAACTTTCTCCCTTCTCCTTACATCAGTTGTTTCTCTCCCCGTTCAGTCATTTGGAAAAATCAAAGCACAACTTGGGAGATAAACTTGTGGAAGCCCTATTAGCATGCAGTAATATTGCCAGCACAATTCAAGGCAGGCAGATGATATTTCTATGGCAGGTGTGGGAAAACTTTGGCCTACCGGATGATGCGAAATTCCAGCTGGAGATTATGAGAGTTGTAGTTCAGCAAATCTGGAGGACCACAGGTTCCCTGCACTTTTTTGTGGGGGGGGGGGGTATAGAACAGTATTTTTTTGTAGGGTTTATCTGGTGTAGACTAATCAAGATTTTACTGAAGTCCTATGTATCATCCTGGGACGCGGGTGGCGCTGTGGGTTAAACCACAGAGCCTAGGACTTGCCGATCAGAATGTCAGCGGTTCGAATCCCCACGGCGGGGTGAGCTCCCATTGCTCGGTCCCTGCTCCTGCCAACCTAGCAGTTTGAAAGCATGTCAAACTGCAAGTAGATAAATACGGCAAGTAGATACAGCAGGAAGGTAAACGGCGTTTCCATGCGCTGCTCTGGTTCACCAGAAGTGGCTTAGTCATGCTGGCCACATGACCCGGAAGCTGTACGCCGGCTCCCTCGGCCAATAAAGCGAGATGAGTGCCGCAACCCCAGAGTCGGCCACGACTGGACCTAATGGTCAGGGGTCCCTTTACCTTTACCTTTATGTATCATCCTAATTTTGTTATTCCCAATTGGTCCTTAATATGGTGGTGCTAGAATACATTTGGAAAGACACTGCTTGAAGCAAAAAAAAAATTTGTTTGAACTCATAATGTGGACTAATACTGCAATCACATAACCACTTGCCTGGTCACAAGGCCCACTGAGCCAAATGGGACTTTACTTCTAAGTAGAAACACCTGTATTTCTACTGTTAGATATGGTTGTGAATTACATGTACAAATATACATATTATTGACTGACTGATTACTAGCAGTATTGTATTTCCCATTCCTTAAGTATTCTTTTTAAAAAAATCAGTGCTGTTTCGTAGTGTCAACCACTACACATTGCTGTTCCAGGATCGGCTGATGGCTTTCTGTAAAAGCCAGAGATCATCTAATTTCATTGAAACTTTCTCCACAGATGTTCCTGTTGGATTGCTCTAGTTTTTACTCTTTAGGAGGAGTTGGGAGTGGGATAGAAAAACAATTATTGCAATGGGGTGAAGAAAAAATGGTATCTTTTTATCAGAAACTTTTTGAATGTTAATGAAGCTACATGAATATTGCTTGATTTGAAGAGATCTGCACATTTCCCATCTCTATATATAGACATTCCTAACTAATCTAATATTTTGGTATTAAAATAGCTACCCAGAGTCATGTTCTACCACATTATAACATTAAGCAAATCTTGTTGTACTTGTTAATTAAATCCTGGGAAAAATGTTAACACCAGACAGTTTTAGTGTCAGCAAACTATGAACATGGCTAATTAAAATCTTTTTTTATGCAACTCCTTCATGTAATTTTCTTTCTCATGTGCATATTAAAATTATTAGATTGCAAGCTTGGCGCAAAAAGGCAACTTTGGAAAGGAAAACTATGTAAAATGCACACATCCAATTCATGTTAGTACATAGACTACATATAGACAAGCACTGATTCTATAAGCAGGAACTGCATTCATAATTCAGAAATACATACAGTATCCTTCTAAGGTCGGTCAGTAAACATTTCCCTCTGTGTTACAAAAGTGACAAGGTTTTCAGATGCCAAAGAGGACAGGGCAGAACAGCTTGCATTATCATAGAATCATAGAGTTGGAAGAGACCACAAGGGCCATCGAGTCCAATTAGATGCTAAACTGGCTGAAATTCCCTTTTCCGCATAACTATTAAAGATGCAAGACCTATTTTACATCTGGAAACCTTCAACTAAGGTTGAGAGAGAAAGTGCCTTCCCTAAAACAATTTAGTGAGTCCATGGCAAAGGTGGTGAGGTCCCGTATCACAGCTCTTTCTATAGCCACTATGTCAATGTAAAAAAAAATGCATACATTTCCTGGCATTTATTATCATAAAAAAACTGTTACAATTCAAGCTTGTCCGCGGTTGTAGAAGACTGCTTCTTTTATCAGAGCAATTGTGTAAGCGACTTCTGACTTGGAAACAAGACAAGGTGAAAATATTAAAAGAGCACACACTCCAATAAAAATTACACACAGCGATGCTCCACTGAAAGTAATGGAAGCTTATTTGGTGGTAACCAAGGTTGCAATCATATTCACACTTAGCTGGGAATAAATTGAACTGAACTTAATGGGTCTTCTGCTTGAAGACATGTGCAGGATTGCTGTTTATTAGGTACAATTGATTTCAATTGAACTCCTTGTTCACATTCAAGACTAAATAAGACATACATACACGGAAAATCTACCATGAAAGCAAGTGTTACATGCATATAGCCAAAAGCAGAAACGCTAAGCATTGCACTCCCACATGTGAAATACAATGATGTGCTTATAAAGAGAGACCTAGCACTACCACCCCATTGCCTCCTCGGCAATCTTCATAAGTTGGAGGGGAACATCGGGGTGAGGTGGGGAGCGTGCTCAATTTAGAAAGGCTCCCTGTTTCAGAGGTTATCCCAGAAGTTATCCCCCAGAGGGCCGTGGAGATGGCAGTGGGGAACCGAGCCATCACGTTCATCCTGATTCCTCCTCATTGCATGATGAATTACCAGACGTCCCCGGTTCCCGGGGACAGTCCCTGGATTTGCAAATCTGTCCCTGGACAAATTCCGTCCCTGGAATGTCCCCAGATTTGCAAATCTGTCCCCAGGAAATGTGGCAGTAGCAGCCTCAGCAGCCCGGAGCCAGCCTCCTGGTGCAGTTGGCTCTGGCTGGCTTCAGGAGCTGCTTGCTGCTCACTGCCGCCGCCACTGCCGAAGGGGAACCAAGGACATCTGGTGGTACAGATCTCCTTCCCCCTTTCTTTTGAGAGATCAGGGGAGGCTCGGGAGTCACGGGCGAGTGAGTGTTGCTCAGGAGGGGCTCAAGGCGTGTGGTTTCTCTGTCAGGCAAGGTGCAAAGCCCATAAATGTGCAGTGTTTTGTTTTTTTAAAAAAAACTGGGCAACAGCCGCCACCCGTGACTTCTGAGCCTCTCCCAATCAGTCAAAACAAAGGAGGAAGGGGGCAGGAGATCGGGGGAGGCTCGGGAGTCACGGGCGTGCGGTGCGCTGTTGCACAGTTTTTTAAAAACTCTGCGCATTTATGTTTCACATGGTGCAAAAGAAGGGTGTTGCACCTTTATACAATATGCATTTGTGCTTGGGACCAGGGTCTTTTGCCTCACCATCCCCACTACTGACTCCCTGTTGCTACTCAGCTTCAAAAAAAATAAATGTCCCCGGATTCATTGAAAAAATTCTGGTAACCATAAATTAGAGCCCCAGAATACAACAAGATGAGCATCAGGGTGGACACCAACATCTACAGCTCAAGCCCATTTAGCTAATGTCTTGTGTTATACATCACTATTTGAGAAACACATGCCATTAGACCTGCCTTGTTGCCAGTGAGTAGAGCTTGAGTGAAGCAATGTCTTTGGTACAAACCAAAACCCAATTGATTCCTTCGTCTTGTATCTATTGCAAAAGTTTTTCATTTATATTTGATTTAAAGCATCTCTCCGATTTAAATTCCTAATCCAATATTAAAGTTTCATTGCTTAAAACTCGGCTGGCGTTCTTTACTTTGGAACAGACAGTAATGCCTTGGAACCAGATGGTTTGTGTTGCCAAGTGTAGGATTATAGCAGATCAAATCTCAGCATCAGTCAAAAAATCAGATTAAGATGAGAGTTGTAATGAATAGGGATTATTCTCTGACTGAATGATATTCACATTATCGTTTTCAAACTTGTTGATAACTTTCTGCAATTCCTATGTTGCCTAGAGAAGGGTAGGTTTGCCACAATGGAAACTCATCCTGGGCTACTCATGTGCCTTTTAACAGCTTGATATGCAGAAATTAGAAGATGAAATTTATTACCCTATTGGTGTCATAGTGCAAATTGTGGTATGTCAAAATGAGCTTAACTATGGCTCTCTATGCTGTTGCATCTGGCCCTTGAGACTATCTGGCCCTTTGTGATCCTCCAGCTATTTGACTTCACCACCCCCGGTGCTGCACTCCATTGTCTCTCTAGACAATCTCATCACAACAATAATTTGTATCTTGTCCCTTGTTTGCCTGAATGAATTCATAACATTACACAGTCAGGGTTTGATTTTTGTTTTTTTAATCACATGGGGAAGCATCCATATTGGAGGATACGCCTGACTTCAGGCCTTTGTCCTCAAACTGAGGAGGAGGCTTTCAAACTGTGTACAGGAGAGGGTGGGTCTTTTCAGAAGCCCCTTTTGTTCCTCCTTGCCTGTTTGCTTATTTGCAAGAAGATTGAGTGCACAAATAGCACTACACATAAATGTATGTAAGGGGAGGGGAAATTGCAAATCTGTTCCGGTATTGAACTGTTCCCCAGTTGGGCAGGACTGTGGAGTAAAACCATCACCCTTCTCTCCATTTGTTGTATTTGTCAAATACAGCACATGCGCGCGCACACACAGACACACACACACACATCTGTACTGGGCAACTCTTCTGTAGCTCAACCAACCCCTGGAAAGAAATGCAGAAAATGTGTTTTCTTGTGATTACACAATCGCAAGACCAAGCCACATTTTATAATGTGATTAAGAGTTCATTCTAAGAATGAGTCCAGTACTGACTTTCAAATGTTATACTTTCTAATCCTTTAAGAAAGGATTAATACTATTTGTTTAAAGTCTCGTTCTCCTCTGTAGTCCTTTATCCCAAGACAAAATACTGTTTGGCGATTATAAACATCATTTTGTTTTTTGTTTTTCCTATTACTGATCACACCAATGTAATCTTTTATTGTTAATCTACTTGGATTCCATCTTGCATATAAATGCATAAGTTAATATGTACTAATTACATGTGCTAAATCATTCTTATTAATTTTGCAGCATATCTGTTTTGTCCATTGTTAAAGTAACAATCTACCTAGTTCTTATATACAAAACCCACTGAAATGAATACGACCTGCATCAGTATAGTACAGTGGTTGGAAGCAGGAAATATAATTGGGATGCCTGTTAGGCATAACTTGTCACATGGGATTCTGGTATCATCATTCCATTTGTAGTGTTTTGTTTTTTTACCATTCGGGAAGCACAATATTGTATGTTTCTTATGTTGATGGGGAATTGATTTTGTTAAACAAAGCCATTTAACTGATGTTGTTATAACCATGAAAGGAGGGATGAAACCTTGTAGATTCTGCAATTTGTCTTCCTACTTAACGCTTGATCCAGACCCAAAGTCATGTATCCTAGGAAAATTCCCCATATCATTCGCTTGCCATAGGTTGCCCTATTTCAGTGAAAATCCAGACAGAAAAATTGTTGAGCTTTTGTTGTTGTTTTTGCCCATAGCTCTTTGTTGTTTTTTGTTTTGCTGAAACAGCACTGCCAACATGGGCTGCCATATGTCTGGATTTTTCCAGACATTTTACTGATTTCCCCCTGGACACTGCTACAGACAGCTGTATTTTGGATATGTCCAGGAAATCCCGGATGTATGGCAACCCTAGCTATTGCTTTTGCTCAGCTTGAGTTATTGTGCCACAGGCAGTTACAAAACAACAAAAGGAAGTGATGAAGTAAGTCCATCATTTTTTCCTACTTCTTCTAGTGACCATAACATCTCATCCATAAGGTCATAAAGAACAGCCCAACCACCTACAAATTGTTGTTGTTGTTTTATTACTATTATTTATACCCCACCCATCTGGCTGGGTTTCCCCAGCTTGTCAGGGACTGTGCTGAGGAGGAATGGTGGGAGCCTCCCCCTGCTCCTGACCAAGATCCTGAATCTTCCCAGGATCAGGAGGACAGTATAGATTTGGAACAGTGGTTTGCAGAGGGACATAGTTCAGAAGGCAGAATCTGGGAAATACTGGATGGGCAACAGCTAGGAGGAGAAGCACTGGGAGAGAGAGGGTTAACAGACTCAAATTCTCTGGAAAGTGTACATCCACTCAGCCCAAGGTCAAGAAGAGCAGATAAGGTGGCATCACAGAAAGCACAGTGGTTACGAGTTCAGGTTACAAGATGCAGGAGTGAAGTGGGTGACTAGGGAGGAAGTGGATGGAACCCTTAATTGGGAGCACCTTCATTCCAAGGAAATGGATTCTTTGTTCTCTCACTGTGATCATTAAAGTTTCTAACTGTTAAGAAGACTCCTTTTCCTTTGCTCTGCTTCTATACTGCCAAAGTTGGGAGGAAGCTGATTCCCTGAAGCCTGACACAGCAACTCTAAGAATATACCTGATAATAAGTTCCATTGACATGAATGGGCCTGGTTAGGATCAAGATGAAGTTTGACTGCCTTCGCAACAGACTGGCCCTACCTCTGATATTTCAGAGAAAAGGAACAAGAATGCCTATGCAAATCCAAGGGATTAAAAAGTTTGTTGTTCTTCAGTTATGGAAAATATAATATCCTAGAGTCACTAATGGTCAATGAGGGAGGCAGGGTGGCATCACTCTTCTGGCCTCCCAATGCTGATCATCACTGCTAGTTACAGAGAGAAGAAGGGTGAGGTAGCAGAGCGTTCAGTGTGGCTGTGGTGGCAGAGCCAATCTGGCTCTCCTGCTGCATCTGTGGCATACCAAATTCTCCACCACCCCTCCTGGTAATTGGCAGAGGAATTCATTGGGAAGCCAGGTGAGCAATGACACTTTGACAGCACCACCCCAGTAAACACTTACCGAATGCTTAAGGATGGCTTGCACATCAATCTGATCACAGGTACAAGTTGTCCCTGCCCATGAACAAGTATTTGTAGGGATGCCGGTGCCGCTGTGGTCTAAACCACTAAACCTCTTGGGCTTGCCAATCAGAAGGTCGGCGGGTCGAATCCCATCGCTCTGCCCCAGCTCCTGTCAACCTAGCAGTTCAAAAGCACACCAGTGCAAGTAGATAAATAGATACCGCTACAGTGGGAAGGTAAACAGTGTTTCCGTTGCCCCAGAAGCAGTTTAATCATGCTGGCCACATGACCCAGAAAGATGTCTATGGACAAACGCCGGCTCCCTCAGCCTGAAAGTGAGATGAGCACTGCAACCCCATAGTCGCCTTTGACTGCACTTAACCATCCAGGACTTTACTTAACCTTACAATTAATTGTGTGTTAGAGTGTACACTTGTTGATCTGTACATAAGTACACATGCTGCACAACTCACTGGACATTACATGTGAATAACTGTTTAGCTCGGCTATTTGTGCTCACAGACTGTAGACTGGCTGAATGTAACATGCGGACCCCGCCCCCCTTTGACCACTCACAACTGAATGTATGAGCTGACTTCATTGAAAGTTTGGTGTTCAAGCCAACATTGGGTGATAGCAACGCCAGTGACTTTTTTTTGTGATGCTTAGCCATGCAAGTCATCACCTCAGGTTCATGGACGTGTGAACTGGGGTCATGGAAACCACCCAAGGCTGTACTGGGTCAGGGGCCAGCAAACTTTTTCAGCAGGGGGCCGGTCCACTGTCCCTCACACGTTGTGGGGGACCGGACTATATATATTTTTTTGGGGGGGATGAATGAATTCCTATGCCCCACAAATACGCCAGAGATGCATTTTAAATAAAAGCACACATTCTACTCATGTAAAAACACCAGGCAGGCCCCACAAATAACCCAGAGATGCATTTTAAATAAAAGGACACATTCTACTCATGTAAAAACACACTGATTCCCGGACCATCTGCACACTGGATTTAGAAGGCGATTGGACCGGATCCGGCCCCCGGGCCTTAGTTTGCCTACCCATGTACTGGGTCATAGTTTAACTCCTTTTAAAAATGTTCCTGTGTTATCAAGGGAAATGGAATGCACACGTTTTGTAGTGATAATGACTAGAAACCCACATAGACAATTGGCATCCACACACACACCAATAACGATGATGATGATGCTATGAAATACTGGTCAGGAAGTACTTTCTGGGAAATGATCTATAATGAAATTAAAAAAGTTCTGAAGAGAACCTTTAATAAAAAGCCAGAAGCCTTTCTCCTGGGTATGGTGGGCCAAATGGTGCCAAAGAAGGATAGGACATTCTTTATGTATGCCACAACAGCAGCAAGAATTCTTCTAGCAAAGTATTGGAAGACACAAGATCTACCCACGTTGGAAGAATGGCAGACGAAGGTGATTGACTATATGGGACTGGCAGAGATGACTGGCAGAATACGAGACCGAGGGAAAGAGGCGGTGGATGAAGACTGGAACAAGTTTAAAGTTTACCTTAAAAATTGTTGTAATTTGGAAAATTAGAGGATCAGGGTTATAAGAGATAAAGAACTACAGTTGTTTTAAATATATTTTGGAAGTTAAATTTACGAAATAGAAATAAGTGTACTACAAAAGGGTTGCTGGAAAATCTTGAAACAAGAATGCAGAAAAGGGGTGGTATGGGGAAGTCATTTTTGTGTTTATTTATGTTTTTGTTTTGTTTTATTCTTTATTTATAGAAAATGAATAAATATTTATATAAAAAAAAAAGGAAGTAGCACACAAAACAAAGTTCCTGAACAGCTCTAGTTTTCTCTCTGCAATTAAAGGCACCCAAAATTATGTGTGCTCCCCCCACCCCGGACACATCTGCAAGAGAAGGTACTTTTAAAAGTAAAATCTCTCTTCAGGCTATTGAAATTAAGCACAGTGATCTCATATAAAGCTCAGTGCAGCTGGTGGAAGGGAATAAAGGCAGTTGAATCCTTTCTAATGGAAAAATGAAGTCAGACTCGGCTCTACTTCTTTCTTACACAAAATGCAATTATCTAAAGTACAAAGCCCCATTATAGACAATGTCTATAATTAGCTGGTGTGTGTGTGTGTTTATGTGTGTGTGGTTTTTATCCCTTTCCTTTTAATAGATAAAGCATGTTCTGGTAGCATGCCTACATATTTTCTACAGATGTTCCCAACAATGAACAATCAATCCATTCCTGTTGTTTCTATCGCAATTATTGCAAATTGTGGAAACCCATAATAAAAATCAATGTAATGAACAAACACCATTATCTGTTGATAAACATCATACTCTTTCAATTTCAGGACAAATCCATTGCATATCACATAGCATGAAAAATTATCTCCCAGCTCTTCCATCCTTTTCACATATAATTGCATTTGTGTAATTTGGAATCCTAGGGATGATGTTGCTTGGCGTCCTACATTGCAAGCGTGCCAAAAAATTTACACATTTCCATTGGTACATATAGGCACACCTCATTTTATTGTGTTTTGCTTCATTGTGCTTCTTAGATATTGCTCCATACAAGGAAGCTGGTGGAGCAGCAGGCAGCCTGGCCACTACCAAGGCGTAGGAAGGCCCCTCTCGACACCCCTCTTCTGGCCATGGGAGTGGAGTTGGCTTTTGCTGGAGCCAAGTTTCTCCCTCTCCCCCACTGCAGCCAGGGTCACTTGGCTTAACAGACTGCAGCATAGTGTAAACATAACTTTTATATGCACTGTGTAACACATACAAAAAGTGTGACTCACTTTATGGCAACAATTGCCTTATTGCAGTGGTGGAACAGAATGTGCAATATCTCTGAGGTCTGTATGTTATATACAGTTACCTAGGAGTAGGGATGGGGAGAATTTGATTCAGTTTGCATTTAAAGGTGAACTTACCAAGTCTACAGTTTTTGTAATAACTTATGATCTGAAATGTAGCAAGCCTTCGAAATTTGCACTTCTCTGAATTTGGCAATGCAATTCTTATCCAGCTAAGATATGTGTCCAAAAATGCATATACTGGTCATACCAATACATACATTACTGAAAGTAGCATATAAAAATGCATATATTTGCAGAAATTGCTAACAAAAATACATGTATTAGTCAAAACTGTGTTAAGAATGTGTATATTAGGAGAAAGTTGCACAAAAATGCTGATGAATTTTCATGCAGATTCCCCCCCCCCCCCAATTCAAATTGTTTTGGAAATGTGTAGAACTTAATTTAACAATGGAAAAAAGAGAAGCTGAGAGGATAAAAAATGACAGATCTATTCAACCCTACCTTGGAGTAAGTCCTATCAAAGCCAATGTGGCTTCCTTTTGAGTTGCCTTCATAGGATTGCGCTGACAGTGTAGTAATTGCTTTACAATTCCGCTTGCCATTCTGTTTCTCACAGGGTGAGATAGGCTAGGTTAGGAGAGAACAACTTGGCAAAATCCATTCAATAAAATCCATATTTGTGTCTGCTATGTTTAAACCAGCACACCATCCAAATTGTTAGAACTGTGGTCGATGCTACAGCAATTGAGAAAGGCAGAGGTATCGCTGAGTGATTCATGTCCCTGCTTTCCTTGCTTGTACCGAATGAATTGGCTCCCAGGTGTAATTAGAGGTTGAAAGAAATTAAAGCCCAGCTAAATGTTCATGGGTTCTGATTTTCACATCATCAAATAATGTGCAGTAGTTTTATAAAGTGACCTGCGAACATGCAGGGAAGTCCTAGTTGCCTGACATCCTGGTACAACAACAAAAATGTCTTGACCACAGAATGCTGGGGTCCACAAATAATATCAGGGTTCCACAGCATCCTTTGGGGCAGTGAAAAAAGCAGAGAGGAACAAGCTGTAGTCTTCAACTTCTTGCTGGAGAAATGTCTAGCCAGATAAGGGGGAAATGAATGAGCTAAAAGGAAAGATGGAGATTCCAAAAGCAATGGGTCTGGTGCATGTTGGAGTGGGGGAAATTCCAGGAGGTGGTGGAGAACTCTGCCACCGGTTGCTGGTGTTGAACTCAGTCCTTATTACTGTGATATTTTGGGATGGAAGACATTCCTGCACTGAAGAGCACAGCACTAAATTCAGAGAGGTGAACCACTGAGCTAAAGGGCGAAAAGAAGAGCATGCTCATTTTATTGGCCCGAAGCAGACCAAGTAAGGTCATCTGCAAAGCCAGTTGCATGAATATATATTATAGAGTTGTAGAGTTGGAAGGAACCTCAGGTTATCTGCAACAACCCCCTGCAATGTAGGAATCTTTTGAAACGGTGGCTGGTGGCGGTTGTTACCGCGCACAAGAACATCATGTATAAACAGATAACGTCCCCCCCTTCAGATCAACTTCTATTCATATGAACCCCACCCCCTAGATATTTTCAGTTAAAAATTAAGTGGCCAGATGACAGCCCTAAGGGAATCAACCGTCCAACATCATCCAGGTAGCATGTCTGTCAATCATATCCAGCAGTAAACACATCCACTTTCCTCTCAAAGGCTTTGCATGAATTCCTGACCTCAAAACCATGTACATAGTTACTGATGGATTATATTATGGCTACATTGACACCATATATTTAAAGCACATTTATATCACTTTCACAGTCATGTCTCCTTCCACAAAGATTATTGAAAACTGTAGTTTAGCACTCTCAGAGCTACAGTTCCCAGCACCTTTAACAAAAAGCAATGAGGGCGTTGAAGAGTAGCTTACTCTTCAATAGGGAAGCATGAATCCATCAATTTTGGGACTCTCAGTTTCTGTTTTCCCCCCAGTATAAAAATCAGTTCTCGTATTTTTGCAGCCATTTGCAATTAAAAACTAAACAAGTAAAAGAAGGAAATTTCACCAGCATTTTAGCATGAAATTTTCTTGTAAAACACAATTTTGTATGCAGTTTTGACTAATATAAATATTTTTGAAAGTACTTTCTCTTAATATGGTGCATTCTTGTATGTTGTATGAATTTCAGTATACATATTACCCTAGTATATGCAGTTTTTATGTGCACATTACTGTTTGCACATGTTGTGTGGCTGCAGAATTGCCCTGCAAAATTCAGAGAAGTGCAAATTTTTCAGTTCACATGAGAAGGGCAAATTAGATAGTTTCTCATTAAAATGCAAGCTAGATTGAATTTAATCTCCTATCTCTAACCATGCCACACACATGCCCTGTGTCTCCTAAACTGTAGACCAACAGTGAAAACACAACAGCAGATCATGGCCAGACACCACCATGACCTATAGTTGGGCCCAGGACAAACAATCCACAGAGGTGATGGAGGCACCTGAGATTGTTGCTAAAGAGGGGCAAAACTTAACTAAACTAAACCTCTTCCACCAACTGTGTTGAAATAAGATTCAATGTTGGTGATTAATATGATGCAGAAACTGGAGCAGGGGGAATTAATCTTGTTCTTTTGAGGCAACAAAATGTCTTAGGCTGGCCTTGGTTCCATTACCCTTTGCTGGCTAAAAGAACGAACTGCACACATCCAGCCTCTGGTCTGCCATATGACAGTAACCGATTGAATGATGCTCCCTGGCCGTATAGGATGGGGTCTGTTCTTCTTGTGCATAGAATGTCTCTGCCTTCAACAGCTTGGGAACCACATCAGATAGATGCATATTTATGGGCGACTCTTGAGCAACTTTCTTTCAGAAAACATACACAGTGTACCGCTGTTGCCACTGCCCATCTAAATCACAGGGGCAGCCAAATGCTCCCAGTGCATCCCTTTCTTCTGCTGAATTTCAGTTGCTTCAGGCGATAGGCTTTGACAGGCAGTCAACTTTTGTATCAGACCCTCCCCGTAGGTAAAGGGAGGGGGTAAGTTTCTATTATTTTTATTTTGCTTTTCCTCTTGACAGTCATCTCTCTCTCTCTCTTCCCTCCCTTCTACACCTTATTGAACAACTAAAAATGCAGGGAAGCAAAAATGCAAAGCAAACACGGAGCAGTCGGTGCCACAAGAGGCCCAGTGGGCTTTCTACTTTGTCAAAAGCTGCCAGATGTAAAGAGAACTATTTAAACGGTGTCAGTCTACAAGCTTCCTGTAGTGACACCAGGAGCAATGTGAAAATCTATATTGGTGGTGTCAAGGTTCTTTTATCTGAACTTGAACAACACCTGCCACATGAGTAATATTCCAGAGATAAAAATAAAAAGTTAATAGCATTATGGAATCAGATGGCAAAATCCTTCATTTTCTTCATTTACCTTTTAAAAAATATTTTTTACATCCCATGGATTAAATTGTGTACCAAGCTATCATGAAAAGTCAAAACATAGAAACAAGAATTGTGGGGTGCATTTGTATGTGTGTGGAGAAAAAAATAGAGCGCTGTGATAACAAAATTCATACTGCTGCTTCTTATATTCACACACGCATGCCCCTCATCTGATAAAATTATAATCAGGTGGTCAGTTACATATGTAAATGGACCAGATTTACTTTTTTAAAAAAAATATTTTTTATTAACCGACCAATCAAATCAAATCAAATCATATAAATTCCGAATTACAAAGCCGAATTTTAAATTTTTGTTGAGGGGACCCATATTTCAAGTTCCGAAGGGGGATTCTGATCATCTTCTTGCTGCTGCGTTAATGTCCACAAATCAATCCAAATAATGTTCATAATTCTATCCAGTCTTATCTTGCTGTTTCCACATCTCATCTTATTCGTATATTTTTCCTACTTTTCTTTACGATCTCTTCTGATAATCTTCTTAAACTGACAAACACCAATTATAATCCTGTGTGAATTTTCCGTTTGACCAGTCCTCATATCAGATGGTTTCCATATATCATCACTTTCATAAATAACATCACTCTTTCCATCATTAACACATAGATCTGTCACTCTTAAGTCCCTCTGAGGAGTATCACCCACAATATAACAACAGCTCTGTTCCTCCTCCCAGACTTAAGTCCTCCGACAGAACTAGCCAACATGGCGACGGTATTTTTTACTGCGTCATTCCAAAGCTCTTATAATTTTCACCGTCTTCTTGAAACATGCTTTGGTTAGTGAATTATCTCCACACAGTCTTAAATCCACAGCTTAAGTCATTAAAACGACATTTCTGACTTGTGATGGGGGGGGGATTCTTGTTTAATCACATAGAGGAAAGAAAGGAAAGTTTTTTTCTCCCTCCCCCATCAGTCCCTTTGCCATACCGAGTCTTGGCGTATCTTCTCATGATTTACTCTTGTTCCTCCGACTCGTCTTGTTTTATCAGAGATCTCTTCTTTTAGCAGTCTTTACTCCCCCTCCTTCCTTGAAATATGTGCATTCGCTTCATCCTAATTGTTTCTTTTGAAGTTCTTGCAGCTAGTGGCGCGGATCAGAGACGGCGTCCAGGAGTGCCGAAATCCCACAGGAGGGCATTGTGCCTAGTGCCCCCATCCCCACAAATTCGGGGGTGGCATAGGGCACAGCAGGCAAGGGCAGCCCCCCCCACAACCTTGGGGGGGTAGGGAGGCTATTTTACTCCCATCACAGCCTCCTAATTACCTCGTGTGGGTCGGAGAGATGTTATTGTCAGCCATCTTCCGATGCGCCCCAAGTGGCCCCTGTAAATGGACCAGATTTACAGCAGAATCACTTCAGAGTGCAAATGGAAAATTCCAATTGTGAACGCTCCTTTCCCACTTTTTTTTTATAAAAAAAGCTCCCTGCAGTTTATTTATTTGGAAAATCTAGTACATTAGGGAGAAAGGGTCTAACCTTTCCTGCTCCTTGCTATTCTAGTTTTCTACTTGCAGGGGTTTTTTACAGAATGATTTGTTTCCTAAGTTTAACGAAACATTTGGGAAGCTAATACTTTGCAACCTTGAAATGAGTATTAGCAATTTCTACTGGCTTGAGCATAGTGTCCATATTTAACAGCTTGTGGTACCAGTCATTCATGCCCTGGCATACTGAAGGTCTTTTCATCCTGAGCCAAATCTCCTGTAGAAAAATCACATCAAGCTGTGATAGTTTGTCCCTAAACTCCCTATCAAGCACTCTCCTTTTATATCCAGCAAATTGCATGAAACAGTCTTGAACATAAGTAGAGTCCTGCTGGATTAGACTGAACATGCAACCAGTCAGGCTCTGTCCTGCTAACAGTGACCAGCCAAATGCCTCTGGGGAGTTGAACAAGCAGGTGACAACATGTAAATGGTTTTCTATTTGTAATGCACTCAAGAAACCACCTTGGCAATTAAGCAGTTTAATATTGTTGTTGTTGTTGTTGTTGATGATGATGATGATGATGATAGGGTCATTCTCTTATTGCGTGTCCCTGGTATCTGGCATTCAGACGTATACTGAGGACAAACTGGAACAAGATATTGTGATTATTCCCCATGGGGTACTAACAAGGGCCAGGATCTCAGCAAGTCAAGATCAAGCACAGAAAATCAGTCTAGGTCCAAACCATGACCCAGAAGTGATCAAGGCTGATTAGCTCAGTTGGTTAGAGCATTGTGCTAATAATGCCAAGGTCATGGGTTCAATCCTATTTATTTATTATTTATTTATACCCCACCCATCTGGCTGGGTTTCCCCAGCCACTCTGGGTGGCTTCCAACAGGATATGAAAAACACGATAAAACATCAAACATTAAAAACTTCCCTAAACCGGGCTGCCTCCAGATGTCTTCTAAAAGTCAGGTAGTTGTTCTTCTCTTTGACATCTGATGGGAGGGCGTTCCACAGGGCAGGTGCCACTATCTAGAAGGCCCTCTGTGTGGTTCCCTGTAACTTCATTCTCGCAGGGAGGGAACCACCAGAAGGCCCTTGGAGCTGGACCTCAGTGTCTGGGCTGAACAATGGGGGTGGAGACGCTTCTTCAGGTATACTAGGCCGAGGGTGTTTAGGGCTTTAAAAGTCAGCATATGGGCCAACTGCCTTTCTTACGGCCTGACTGGATAGCTCAGTTGGTTACAGCATGGTGCTAATAACACCAAAGTTGCAGGTTCAAACCCCCGTAAGGGACAGCTGTATACTTCTGCATTGCAGGGTATAATGGGTATGGGGTTGCTCGTGCATAAGTTGCTGCCTCTCCTGGCTATGTTGCCTTGTTAAACCTTTCGGTCTGGACAGCCCTTCAATTCGTGGCTGCCTCAGTCGCTAGCAGAATCTGTCAGTGGGTGTTTCTTAAACCTCTTCCAACATAAAAGTTGTTTGACTCCCAGTCTCCTCCTACTCTCTCTGCGTGGAAGTCTTCTGCGCAGGGAGGGCGTGGGTAGCGGAGGACCCGTGCTCTCCCCGCTGGTGTCCAGTGAAGAGTCCTCGAGCCCTCTCGCCGATTCCCCCATCTGCCCCCCTTTATCCTTGGTGTAACGTTGATTTGCTTCCCCCACTGCTGAGCTGCCTCTCTCCCTGCTTGGCCCTTCTCCAGCATCATTTGAGAGCCTTCCCTCCGCCTCAGGCTCCGATGTCAGTTCCCTGACACAGGGGGTTGGACTACATGATTCTCAGGGTCCCTCCCAACTCTGATTCTCAGTTTTATAGTGTAGCTCACTTGGTAGATGTTTAGGGTTTGATATCAGAATCTTTGTTATGTCTCTTACTCCAGCATCATTTTGTCTCTAGCTCTGCCTCTTCTCTGAGCCACTGTTTTCTGAATGGCCCTGGTATATGGGATGCAGTGGTGTGGTTTATTAAAAGGAGGGGAAGGTTAGGATTGCACAAGCTTGAAACCTGCCCTCCTCTTATGTAAAGAATCAGTCCACAATGCAAACTGAGGTTGACAAAGCCACAGCATCTGAGAACGTGTAGGGGCAATTGTAATGCGTGATTACCTTGTCTTGGATGTCTGAATCATACTAGGGAGAAGTATCTGATTGTCTGAGACTGCGCTGGCAGCATCTTAAGCACCAGGGGAAAAGAGATAGGATACACAGCGGTCCATGGTGAGGCCTCCTTGTTGCTAATGAACCACCACTAAGTACACTTCAGAAAATGGAGCAGGGGTTACGGCTGGGTCTCCCATCATGACATTTGTGGGCATTGTGGGGTCTCCTAACACCCTTCTTAGCTCCTATCAGGGTGGAGCCTGACGTCCAATGTTTAATATATTTTAATACAGTGGTACCTTGGTTTACCAACTTAACCCGTTCCGGAAGTCCATTCTTAAACCAAAGCATTCTTAAACCAAGATGTGCTTTCCCATAGCTGCAAGGGACTCAATTTACAAATGGAACACACTCAACAGGAAGCAGAACATGTTCTTATTCCAAGGCAAAGTTCACAAACCAAAACACCTACTACCGGGTTTGCAGCATTCTTAATCCAAGTTGTTCATAAACTAAGCGGTTCTTAAACCAAGGTACCACTGTATATAAAGATAAAGGTACAGGGACCCCTGACCATTAGATCCAGTCGTGGCCGACTCTGGGGTTGCAGCGCTCATCTCACTTTATTGGCCGAGGAAGCCGGCGTACAGCTTCTGGGTCATGTGGCCAGCATAACTAAGCCGCTTCTGGCGAAGCAGAGCAGCACACAGAAACGCTGTTTACCTTCCCGCCGGAGTGGTACCTATTTATCTACTTGCACTTTGACATGCTTTTGAACTGCTAGGTTGGCAGGAGCAGGGACCGAGCAATGGGAGCTCACCCCGTCGCGGGGATTCGAACCGCTGACCTTCTGATCGGCAAGTCCTAGGCTCTGTGGTTTAACCCACAGCGCCACCCATGGCCCTTACCACTGTATATACCTTTTTTATTTTAATATACTTTACAGGGTAGGAAATTTTTGGATCTTTAGTTCGGGTGCTTGTTTTTCACAGGGGTTGTCTGTGTTTCATGTGTTTTGTGATATGTGGATGGTGCATACATTTTTGTATTTGGGTGGGGTTTTCAGGGGATGGGTTCTGAGCATCACAGTGTTTTGTTGTTTTCCTATGATTTCTAAATGTGCCCCCATGTCCAAGAAGGCTAGGGACCCTTGGTTTAGAAGATTTCAGGGCATGTTGTGCTTCTAAATTTGCACAGGGTCTAAAGGCAGATCTGGCCTGGGATTCTGCTGAGCCCAATGCCAAATGTAGCTGAGTTGAGTTTGCGCATCACTAAACTCAAACAGCGAAAGCTTTGTCATCATTTATGCCTTTAGAAGGATTGCATTTTCTCTCTCCCTCCTTCCCCACTACTGCTCGCTTTCTCCCTCTGCCCCGCCTCTCTGTTAAGAACCTTAAGCTGCCATAGGAATATTTGCAGATATTTGCCAGACAGCTAATCAAAGAACGAAGGCCTCTCTTTGGAGACTGTAACTGTAATTACAGCAAAGCAGCTGAAATGAGATGTGCAATCAAGCTAAGGATGAATTGAAAAACTCATACAAAAAATAAAATAAACTGTGCTTTTCATCTCTAATCCTATCCTAATAGAGACATGGCAAGGATTCTAAAGATCTGACTGTTTCAGATAACATTCAGAAATGGGCATAGGAGACTGTGCATTTCTCTGTACAGACACACTCACCTTCACACTAGCTGACGACCGAAGTAGGCCATTTCCACAATAATAAATAGGTGCTTTCTAATACACACACACACACACACACACACACACACACCAGTTATATACATTGCAACAATTATTTTACCAAGTTTTAACTTCAGCTTTGACTCCTTTACCCCTCTTTCTGTGGTTCCTTACATTTATTTTCATCCTTTCCTGCATACTCCAAATTGCCTTAACTTATTCTTTTATTCTTCTATTCGTGTGTGTATTTAAAACTGCAGGTTTTTACAATAATCCTTCCAATGTCTTGATCTGTTTACAGTTTGTTTGTAAATAAGCCACTTCCATTCCTTTCTTAAAAGTTATTTTTATTCTTCCGGTAAGTTTTGCCATTTCTGCATACTCCCTTAGTTTCTGTATCCAATCTTCTATTGCCAGGACCTCTTTATCCTTCCACTTTTGGGCAAATAACATTCTTGCAGCTGTAGTCGTATACACAAATAAATTTCTATACTTTTTGGGTAGTTCTATTCCTATAGTTCCCAGGAGCAAAGCTTCTGGTGTTTTTCTGTTTTCATTGTTGTTGTTGTTGTTGTTGTTGTTGTGTGTTTTTACAAACGTTATCTTAAACATCTTTTTCAATTCATTACATATCATTTCCCAGTAACCTTATTGCAAGACCACCACATGTGAAAAAGGTGCCACCTTTCTCTTTACATTTCCAACACTTATTTGACTTTGATTTATACATTTTTGCCAGTCTACTAGGTGTTAGGTACCATCTATAAAACATTTTCATATAATTTGCTCTTAAACCATAACATGCTGTAAATTTTGCATCCATATTCCATAGTTGCTCCCATGCTTCGATTTCTACATTATGACCAACATCTATTGCCCAGTGTATCACTGAAGATTTCACCAAATAGGTGCTTTGTAAGTACTCAAAGTGCTTCATAGACACAACTTCAGTATTCTGTACAATGATTGTGTAAGGAAGAGCAGTAGTATTATCTTGGAGTGTGCAGCAACCAGAATATTTGGTTCAGACCCCAGTTCAATACTTCATAAAGCAGTCTGCTTCAGCTCAGACCAATTCAGAGGCTGCTTGATTTGGCTTGGGGGTCCAAGTTCATTTCATCCCCCCTCACTATTGGAAAATAAACACCGCAATAACTTCCCCCCTTTTGACAGCAGGGGATGAAATTTGAAAGCATAGTAGTTCCTTCCCCCAGAGGGAATAAGCTCTGCTAAATTGCAGGCAAATAGCTCCAGAGGCTTTGTGCTGGATACTACTAAAATGTGTGTTTTTTTCACCCCTTCCAAAATGGTTCTATTAGTTTAAAAAAAGTTGGTCGGAGTTGGATGAAATTTGCAGACAATGCCACCCCTTCTGATGGCATGAATCCTGCCAACTTTTAGAAGGGTAGCTGCAGTGGTTTTCTGACAACAACAGCTGTTATAGTTTTTGGGTGGATGAAAACGGAAGGATTTAATCACCTCTAGTGTTTTGTGGTCTGAAAATTGCAGGCATAAAGAGAGGTGTCTTTGGGTAAGAAACCTGTCAGATTACATACAATTAGGTCCATGGGCTTTTGTGCCATGCACATTTCAAGTTGATTTTTGTGTGAGAACTGAAAGGAATTCACTTTCCACATAAATTTCTTCTGTCTGATTAAAAGCTTGACCTTTCAGTCACAATGGAGCTCTCCATCTCCTCCCCATTTTGATATTCGCTTTCCCTGCCCTCATCACCCATGCTGGAACTATGGCAAGCTTAGATACTTAATCGTCACTTGAAGCAAATGCTTGCCTACAGCGTTTTCTTAAAAAATAAATACAGTATGTGGTCCATGGGGCAGGCAGAGGCTGGATCAGAGGTGAAGTGCAGGGTAAGTGCACATATTTATAGTCTAAAATGTATTTTTGGTGTTGAGAACATCAGTTTGCATTCTCAAGGCCAGGCTTCCTCAAATTCTGCCCTCCAGATGTTTTTGGCCTACAACTCCCATGATCCCTAACTAGCAGGACCAGTGGTCAGGGATGATGGGAATTGTAGTCTCAAAACATCTGGAGGGCTGAGTTTGAGGAAGCCTTCATAAAAGACCAGGAGAACTCCTGTCATGTACATCTCAGACTTCAAATGCATGATTTCATTTTGCCTTTTCACTTTTCCAGCTTCCAACAAAAAATAGGGGGGATCCTTTCTAGAGAGATTTCCTCAAGTCTGGGAATCAGTACAGAAATATGGCTCATGTGTGAATTCACACATTCATTCTTTCCTTCAAGGTCACATTTCAAGGCACAAGTTTGCAAGTTCATCAACACAGCTTGCTTCCATCCCAGCCTTGGGTATTCAGAGCCAATACTACCTTCAGTGGTGGAGATAGAATATAGCCACCATGCCTAGCTAGCCTCTGCTAGTCGTATCCTTCATGAATTTGTAAATTATGCTATTTGAAGAGGATGGTGATATTTATTTGCATAGTTATTTATTGAGGAGAAAAAATATTTATTTATTTCATTTTAAACCCACCCTTTATGGAGATCTTTTGCTACCAAGGTCACATGGTTGTGCAGGCATGTGAAATTCAGTGCTTGAGGAAGTTATGTGAAAGTCCATTCCCCTGGTTTGAGCTACAAAACAGTATTATAAGCTGAATTGTAAGAACTAAGTCACTCAGGTGGTAAGATGTTCATGAAGACCAGGACAAATCAAGTTCACTCTCGATTAGAACATCCAGTTTAGTCATAGCTGACATTTCTTCCCACTTCTACCTACATAATATATCTGGAGCAAATATTTCAATCTTTGTCCACACAGCCAGGATGTACAGAGGTTGTTTTTGTGTGTGTGTGTGGTGGTGGAATAAATCTGAACATATCTCAGCTGACTTCCAATCTAGCCTCTGCCCACACCACACATATGTGTGAGCCATTTCCACCACCACATTTAAAATGTTGTGTCTCTCTTCACCTCCACATATCTAGTTGAAGTCATGCTTCTTATGGCCTACTTTAAACTCCAGGCACAGAGACCAACATTTCTCCTGAGCTAATATTTGTCCTAAGTGCAATGTTAACACAAACAAGCCAAGGAATTTAACTGAGAAAATATAATCACCATTGCTCAAGCTACAATCCAATGGGATTTGTGTCCAAATAAATATACAGAGGTTCCTGTTGAAGAATTCTGGTTGCTTTATTGATTTTTTCCCTTCAAAATCCAAAGACCATGTATTGCAAGTTAAGTTGAAGCCCACAAATGTTGCAATGATGTTAGGAGGAGAAATTCAGTTCATGCTGAAAAGCGAAACTCTATAATTCACACTTTCTGAAACAATACATGAAACAGAAACACAACAATCTTTTGAAAAAATGCACTTCTCTAGCCAAGTAATGTATACGCAAATACAGTGGTACCTCGGGTTAAGTACTTAATTCGTTCCGGAGGTCCGTACTTAACCTGAAACTGTTCTTAACCTAAAGCACCACTTTAGCTAATGGGGCCTCCTGCTGCCGCCACGCCGCCGGAGCACGATTTCTGTTCTTATCCTGAAGCAAAGTTCTTAACCTGAAGCACTATTTCTGGCTTAGTGGAGTGTGTAACCTGAAGCGTATGTAACCTGAAGCATATGTAACCCGAGGTACCACTGTACATATATTGGGGTAAGTTGTCTATAGAAGTGGATATATGAATGAAGACAGCATTAAATAAGGTTGGAAAATGAGGGGGAAATTGCTTTGCAAAAATATTTATGCATGTTTGCTTTAAAAAATAAAACTCACTATTATACATCAGGCTTGACTGTCGCATGTTTAAGAATCAGCCCACAAGCAGAAAGCCCTCTCCACCCAGAGGAAGATGTTTCCCCTGATTTTTGGATGAGAAATCAGTTTTATAAAAAAGTAAACATGCATAAATTTCTGGCAATTAAGAGGAAAGAACTAGGAGGTGTTCTGTGTGTGTGCCTGTGGGAAGCTGGGATCGACAGAGACTCAACAAAGAGTGGGCAGGAGAGGGATGGAGAAAACAGTGACACAGAAGGAAAGAAACAACAGTCAATTTATATAAAAATTGTTCAATCAGTTGCACACATGTGAAGCCATGCACCATAAAGGTTTGGCTACAAGAAGAGATAATTGAACCATTCTATGTGAAAGCACAACCTAAATACTACAAAGCCACATGTTATGTATTTCAAACTGTTCATCAGATAGTAAAATCCACAATTGCCCTATGTCAGACTCCACCAGAAACCTCTTAGAAAATATGTCATGTCTAATATGAGGCCACATTCATTAATGCCTTTGACTGCATTTGTACAAACTTTATTCTTTTCATGCTAATCGCAGAAAAGATAGTACTCAGTGATCAAAGTGCCAATGCACTCAGTCGAGCTTGTTAGCAAACAGTTTGCACAGTTATAAAAGGCGGTGAATGGACCACAGGCTAAATTGAGTCTGTCCTAATTTGAAATGAAACCGCCTCACTTCCTTTCTTTCTCACCCCACTCTAAGCGCTGAACAGACTCTTGCTACAAGTAATGTGCCTATGATAGTCATGCATACATCAGATACAGTCCTACAGATATGTACTGTGGCCTGCTTTTTGCTTGATAACATGCTTGCTGTAGTCCCAGGCAGGTTTATCTCTGTCAGGAGAGAGACAGGGGAAAGGTTTCCCTGTTAATTCTCAGCCTCTCGGCAGCTTTCGATACCATTGGCCATGGTATCCTTCTGGAGCAACTGTTCCAGTTAGGGGTGGGTAGCACCACTTCGGGGTAATTGGGTGGTCATTCCCAGATAATGTTGCTTGGGGAGTGTTTTTCAGCCCTGTGGAGCCTTTAATATGGGGTTCCACAGGGTTCAATCCTATCCCCCCCATGCTGTTTACCATCTACACCAGTAGACCTACAGCTTGCCTGGGTTCTTCAAGATGTGGATCCTTATATTACCCTACAGGTTGCTAAATTCCTAACAGCCATCCTCTCGTACAAGAGACGGAATGGAATGTTAGCCGATTATTGATAGTTATAAGAATTTTCTACAATGACATCAGATATTGATTTTAGCGTAGTGCCTAAATCTTAATCTTAAATTTTTCTTTTGAATTGCTAATATTTGTCCTTGTGAGCTGTGAATTGTGTTATATTACTGGTGACTTGTACGAGTCCACTGTTTTATTTGATTTGTTTTGTTGTGTTGTGCTTTATGATGGGAGTAAAGCCGAATAAACATTTTCATATGTGAAACCACTGAGTGGGGTTATCCAATTTCCAGCTGAAATATCTGAACCGTGTTCTGAGGCAGCCCTACATATAATGCATTGCAGTAATCTAACCTAGATCTTATCAGAGCATAGGCAACAGTAGTTAGGCTGTCCCTGTCCAAATAAGGGCAGAGCTGGGCCACCTGAGTTTCAAGTGACAGCAAAGAATCCAGAATTACCCCCAACCTACGTACTCACCCCTTCAGAGGGAGAGTAACCCCATCAAGAGCAGGCAACCTCTGAGCCATCTGGTATAGGGAACCACCCATTAACAGTGTCTTAGTCTTATCTGGATTGAGTTTCAGTTTGTTGACTCTCATCCAGTCCATTATTGAAGCAAGATAACAGTCCAGTACAGCCACTGCCTCAACTGCAGATGTAAAGTAGAGCTGTGTGTCATCAGCATATTGTGTGTCATCTACATATTGCTCTGCTTTCCTTTGGACCACATCAGTAAGTCCAAGAGTGGAGATCTTGTCATCTGGGAACCCCAGGACCGCCATTCATGAGGCCAAAGCTTGTGCCTCAGGGAGTTCACTCTGGTACTGCTAATGTAGAGCTTTGACTTCACCCCAGGAGGTACAGTCCATTATCTCTCAAGACAGATGGATGCCAACAACAACCTATGTGTGTGATCAGAAATTTATTTGATAGTATAAAATACTATGTTACATATAGCATACAGTGCAGAGCCCCAGAAATACACATTGCTCATAGAGATCTTTCAGTTCCTATATCAGTAAAATCATTCAACTCCTGCACTGGGCTCAGCTACCCAGGTTCAGGTGCTTATGGCTATGCATTTACTGCTCATTTGTTTCACTTGCAAAATGTGATATGCTGCAATTGTCAAGTGGAACTCGACTGAGATTAAAAACAGAACAAAAACCCTGCACAAGTAATGAACACATGGAACCAGTTTGTACCAATACAAAATATAGATAACATCTGAAGATATCTGCAGGGCTATTCTCTCCAAACTCAAAACCCATAAATTATCCTTGAAACTCTATAGCCCTTTACATGCAAGGAAAATAACCATGGGATTTAGATATTGCTGCCTCTGTGTTCTGGATGTATTTCATCAAAAGGAATAAGTAGATAAGGACTTATGGAGAGAGAGAGAGAGAGAGAGAGAGAGAGAGAGAGAGAGGGAAGGCAACTATTGAAAAAGGGAAAAAACATTATCCAGGCTGGAGGCGTTCCATTTTTATTTTACTTTTAAAAAAAGGTATTGCCATTGTCTTATTGCAAACATTTCTCCTTTAGAATCAGTTGTCTCCAATATCATAGGATGCAGGAAAGAACATCTCCATTTTGACTGCCCCAAAGTTAACAGTTGGGTTCTATAGTCCTAAGTGACAAGTCATTATGTTAAGTGGGGAGCGATTGGGGGCTGAGAACCTCCAACTCCCATCAGCCTCAGCCAACATGGCTTTAGTGGTCAGAGATTATGGGAGTTGCAGCCCAGCAACACCTGAGGAGCCACATGTTCCTCATCCCTGATTTTGATGTACATTGGGCCTCCCACCTTCAGCAGGTGCTGATGTTTAAAATTGATCACAGTTGCACTCCAAGAAGACTATAAAGTTGTGATTGTCAGTAGGTAGCCTGAAATTGGGGACGTAAAGGCAGGGTTTTCCTAAGGCACTGTCATGGACTGGTTGGACGCAGAGGAAGGGTGGGAGCAATCAACTGGGGAACCAATAAAGGAAGAAGGTCCAGAGCCCAGGGTGTGGTGGTTGGACAACAATGATTAGGCAGAGGAAGAAGGAGAAGAAGACTGTTGGAAGCTGAAGAGGTAACGGAGATTATTGAGAGTTTGTGGCAGGGAGAAGTCCAGAATTGGAGGCAGAAGTGGAAGCAGGAGAGTGGGAGAAGGGAGGCCAAGAGGTTGAGATGAGTCAGGCTGGTGAAGAGTCACAGGTTTCTCTCCCCACTGGTGAAAAAAGCTCACCTCCCCGCTGTCTCCCAGAACCAGAGGAGGGATGAAATGCATGCAGACACAGTCTCTGATTGCTTGGGGAAAGTCCTGGAGAGGAGGGGACTTAGATGGCTGTGGGCAGGGACTTTTAGTCTTGGCAACTGATTTCTGGAGTAAGACCTACCAGGGATGAGCTGCTGTGCTCATTAGGCCTAACACTCAGCCAAGTCTGTGAAGATTCTGTTTTTGCTAATAAAGAGTTAAATCCAACTTTGAACGGCGTTCAAAGCTTGCTCCGTGACAGTCACATTATTATGGAGAATTGTAATGCTGTCCTATAGTGTTAGAAGGTGACCAATTAAAAATGAATATGTCATTCTTGCTTACCTGGACATGACAGCCACCCCCTCATCACAAAATCGGGAAGCTATACATTATGCTGTTTTTTTGCAGATGCAAATGAGATACGAGATGAGAGGAAAACTTGCTTCTTGCAGACTAGCTCACCAGCATACTAACAAGTGAATAGAATGCAGTACAAAAATGCTTTGATTATTTATGCTACCCTCATTTAGGATCAGGTCAAGGCTATTCATGTTTGCATTATTGGCAAATCAATGCAAACGTTTTAATCTTAATCCTGGGAGAGCCAGGTGCTCTAAATGGAAAGAGATTTTTCAGCTGATACAGAAGTTCAAGTTTAAAAGCAAATGCTCAGCTTAAAATTTAGTGCCTTGTTTCAGTTTATACACGATCAATTGTAGACGGGGAGGGGGAATGCTTTGGATCTTCAAATATTGCCAGAATAAGACCTCTTTGGATCATTAACACAAGCTTTTTGAAATTATTCCAGTGAATATTGAAGATCAGTCCACCATCAAATAATCCTCTTGAACTTGGTTGATAATTGCAATCCATGGCAGTTTAGCTTCGTCTGTGGTGAGCATATTGAGCTATTATCCGACACTTCTCAATCCTGTAGGAAGCATGAAATTGCTTACTTATAAAACTAGAAAAAAAACCACTACAGTCTGCAAACTGTGTCTAGACTTCTTCATTTGTGTGCTATGCAGAATTTACTTTAATGTACTTATCACAGATTCAGCAGCTGTGTTCTCTTTGTTTCACTTTCTAGCTAAAAGTCCCATAGCTTGCATCAACATTTCCTCATATTTTAATCTCAGTGAATTGGGCTTCCTAATCATAGGTAATGTCTGAATCATGTTGGTGTGAAATGTTATGCTCTGGGGCAGCTGCTGCATTTGATGTGTGCTACCTTAAACAGATGTATAATAGCACAGCAAGGGTAGGAGCTCCATGTGCATACCTGGCCAGATGTGGTGAAGTGGTTAAACCAGGCACTCCCAAACTTAGCCCTCCAGATGTTTTGGGACTACAACTCCCATGATCCCTAGCTAACAGGACCAGTGGCCAGGGATGATGGGAATTGTAGCCCCTCCACCCCGCTTCAGCCACCACATCAATGAGAAAAAAGCACCAATACTGGCCACCAGCTTGTTTGTTCACAGAGAGAAGCATTGCACCTCTCCTCTGTTCAGAATGGAAGAGAGAGTGTGTGTTCAATGAAGTGTGATTGTTATATACTGAGTTGAATAGGATCAAAAATGCAGCAGTCTGACTGGTCCTAGAACAATAGGATCCAAAATGCAGCAGTCTGATTGGTCCTAGAACAATAGGATTCAGAATCCAGCAGTCTGATTGGTCCTAGAACAATGCAGCAATATGATTGGTCCGCAGGAGCCACCCAATCCAGCTCCAGATGGAAGTGAATCCACAACCTGATTGGCCTACAGGAGAATCCCGGAATTAGCCAATCATGTGCAGCCCATTGTGTAAATAATGTATATAAAGCAGATACTTTGGGGAAACTTTCATTCCTCCTCACCGCTATGAGCTGAATAAAGAGCATGAAATCCACTCTCGACTCCAAGTATATTTCAGTGATCATGTTTAAGGGAGCATGCTCAATGTAAGAGGGACTGATCCAGTACAAAGAGGAACTGAGCAGGAAGAGCAAACGGTCTCACACAGAGTTTTGAGGAGATTTTTATGAATATTTATTTTATGGGTGACAGAAACAGCCCATGGGTACCAAATTTTTGACCCCAGACTGTCTAGATATCATGGTTTGGTCATCCTTAGATTAGGAATTTTGAGAATGATTCCAAACCATTACAATCATGTTATCAAAAGGAATATTATTTCAAAATCATCCTTTAAGTATTTATATTGAAAAAAGAGGGGGGGAAGTGACATTTGTAATGACTAAACCTATTTTTAGAGGGTTCCCCCCCCCATTATGAAGCTCTGCATGGTTATTTCCACTTGCTTGAACCTAGGTAAATTGCAGCTGTTTGTTAAAGATACCAATTAGGTGATGAAGTTTAGAGATCAAACCATTTGATGCTTTTTTTGGCCTCACACTTAGAAGATTATTAATAAATTGTGTTTCATTTTCAGTTGCATTAATATTTTACATCAAAAACTGCAGACATGGCAAGTTTGCAGCAAATCCTTTCAAGCATGCATCTAAGTGAAAGAATGAAAAGGGTATTTGGTTGCCTTTGAATCTATAGGAAAGCTCCAGGAAGATCATATATTTAAGATTAGGGTAGAAAGTTGGAAGAAATAAAAATCCCTAGATGGGGCTCCATTTAAATGTAGAGTGACTACCAGAGTGACTACCTGAAGAAGTGTGCATGCACACGAAAGCTCATACCAAGAACTAACTTAGTTGGTCTTTAAGGTACTACTGGAAGGAATTTTTTTATTTTGACTATGGCAGACCAACACGGCTACCTATCTGTAACTGGTACCAGAAGAGGGTAAGTGGAGGGGTGAATTTTCATTTGTGAGGCAGATGTGGCCATCAGCACAACTGACAACAGAGGATTCATCAGCCACTTATGGTGGCCAGGGTATGCCATTGTTATGATGATTATGAGATAGGTAGGATTGGTGTTACCTTGCTTAATTCTTTTGCATGCATGGATGTGGCTGTGGGTGTTCATGCTCAAGGTGGCCATAGCACATGTCTAACCAAGTTGAAGGTTGAAGCTCACATGCCACCTGCCTTGTCTATAGAACTGTCAGGGTCTCACAACCCATGCTAAGTGTTCTTGCTAGCCCAACCTACCTCTGTATGGCTGAAGCATAGGTCTTTTGCCTGTGCCTGTTGAAAGTTTAGTCTTGGACCCTCAAAACCCTGCCTTTGCCACCTGGTCTCCTTTATAGCTACAGACAGCATACTCTATCATGGTGACAGACAATGGCAGTCGCTACTGTTAGTGTATTTCACAGTATCTGGGGAACTTACTGAGGATGCCATAAAAACCTGTGTGTGTGTGTGTGTGTGTGTGTGTGTGTGTGTGTGTGTGAGAGAGAGAGAGAGAGAGAGAGAGAGAGAGAGAGAGAGAACTTTGTTGTCTTGCACCAATGCCATACCTCTATCCAGGTTTTCCTTCTTATGGTTACAATTGCTATCAGATGATGCACATCCAAACAGACAGAAGGACAAGGTCTAAGCCATGGGTAGGCAAACTAAGGCCCAGGGGCCAGATACGGCCCAATCGGTCCGGGAATGAGTGTGTTTTTACATGAGTAGAATGTGTGCTTTTATTTAAACTGCACCTCTGGGTTATTTGTGGGGCCTGCCTGGTGTTTTTACTTGAATCGAATGTGTGCTTTTATTTAAACTGCATCTCTGGGTTATTTGTGGGGCATAGGAATTTGTTCACCCCCCCCCCCAAGGTCTGAGGGACAGTGGACTGGCCCCCTGCTGAAAAAGTTTGCTGACCCCTGGTCTAAGCTGTTCTATCCATTTATCTGCCATCCATGGCCATAACAACTGTTACTTCTCCTGCCCCACCCCAGGCAATTTAATTTGGTTTGACTACAGCTGACTACAGCTGCAGAACTATTATCAGTCCAGATACAACCTGTCATTGGTGCAGATAAGGGAAACCACTCAATCTCCAGTAAACAGCAAATTCTTAAAATACCAAATAAAGCCTCAGCTATAGCAGTAGAAACAGAAGGGTCCCTGGACTTCGAGCTTTTGCCCTATTGGCTGAATATGTCTTAGTTCACATGGGGCCACATCCCAGACTGATTTCCATAGGATGGTCAAGGGACAAATTAGTGCATTGTGGAAGAAAAGTAAACTTGTAACAGAAATTTGTCCGAGGCACATTGTGATACTGTTATTCAAGACTGTTATATACTTTAAGCATTTTTCCCAGAGTTGGTATTATTCCAATTTGAAAGTCGAGCCATTTTTCATGTAAATAAATTCATTTTTGTAAAAAAAATGACCTGATTATGTCATGGAGGAAAAACACACATTAGCTAACTATTCCATATGTTTTTGCCTGTTATTTTACATCAGTATCCTGTGTGTACCAAAACAACTGTCTTGTGGTGAAGGCATTATTAGTTCCACACAGATGAAGAGATGTCACATTAGCTTTTTAAATGTTTCTATTTTAAAAAATAGATGGGAACAGGAGGAGAGAACTGAAACAACTTGTTTTCCAAAAGTGTGTGCTAAAGTGAGGTCTCTGGTTCTCACTTCTTCTGGAGAGCGATGAAAGATCTATTTTTGCTCATTAAAATAAAATAAATCATAGAGGGTTGTTTTATAGTATTTCTCTGGCTAAACTGTCACTTCTGGAAGGGGATGGATTCATCACATGCATCTTTATGTTAGCAGCAATCTCAATATCTCAATCTTAAGGAAAACAACTACTGATCTGCGTGTATAAAATATCTTTGGAAATAAGGGTGCATTTCAATCTAAATGCTTTTTATTTCCCAGCTGAGATGTCAGTAGCAGCCCATTTTGCTGGGTGTAGCTGTGGCACATCACCAGCACCCCTGGCAAACGTATGCAGTGAATTTTTTTGGAGGGGAACAGTTATGGCCAGAGGTGCCAGCTTGCAAGGACAATTGGGGAAGTGTGATATGGCGCACATGATGTCACAACAACTTGAGCATCACACCTCCCTAAACCGGGCAGAAGCTTCCCAGGTTTTGGGAAGCAGGCACTAGGTGAACATTTAGGGGACTAGCCTAGTCCCCTTAGTCCACTGACCGCACACCACTGACCACTGGAGCTTATCTAAATGTGGCTGGGCCTGGGACAGTGTAGAGTGCTGGCTTAGATTGGCTTGCATAGCCCTGAACTTGCTGCTGAGCTGTAGTGATGGCAAATCCACAGATCTGAATGGGCTGCTACTGCTTCTCCTTCACCTTAAAAAATAAAATAAAAATAGAATTCCTTCAACAGTGTGTCAGCGTTTGCCCATAGGTAGTGTGGCTCCCGTTGCTCTGTCCCAGCTCCTGCCAACCTAGCAGTTCGAAAGCATGCCAGTGCAAGTAGATACATAGGTAGCATTGCAGTGGAAAGGTAAACGGTGTTTCCATGTGCTCTGGTTTCTGTTACGCAGTGGCACCTTTTTATCTACTGCACTGTGCACTTTTGAACTGCTAGGTTGGCAGGAGCTCGGACAGAGCAACGGGAGCTCACCCCATCGCATGGATTTGAACCACTGACCTTCTGAGTCCAAGAGGCTTAGTGGTTTAGACCACAGTGCCACCCGCGTCCCTGTGAAGAAGTGAAACTACTTAATGAATTGAAGAGATAATGTGAAGTGCTTTAAACATTGAATTGGCGCCTGAGATTTTTATTTTCCCCTGCCCTCATGATCCTCAATTTGAAATCCACTATTTTCCATAGCTGCAACTGATGGTCTGCTGTTGCCATCAAGCTAGCCACTGGTGAAATGTGTGGAAGAAGGCTTTTGTTGAACAACAACAACGATAGCTGTATCGGCAAGGTCCTAACACATATCTTGTCCTCCTGCATCACTTAGGAATTTACCGTATTTTTCGCTCTATAACACGCACCCGACCATAACACGCACGTAGTTTTTGGAGGAGGAAAATCCGTTGGCATGCCACCCGTAGGCATTCCCTCCATAACATGCACAGACATTTTCCCTTACTTTTTAGGAGGAAAAAAGTGAGTGTTATGGTGCAAAAAATACGGTACTTTTGATTGCAATGGCAACCTGCGAAACATGGCTGTGAGCAGAAATAGGAAGCTGTGGTCCTCCAGAGTTGCTTTACTACAACATACTACTTAATGCATGCCATATTGGCTGTACTCACTGAGGATGATGGGAACTGTAATCCAACAACATCTAGAGGACTACAAGTTCACCGTTCCTGAACTAGAGACACTGAACTATAACCAGGAGTAACAACAATTCATTCCTAAGTAACAGTCTGCTCAATTGAGAATTTTCTTAGGCCTTTATCATGAGTTCACCTTTTTAATACCTAGAGGGTACCCCAGTTTCATCTTTCAAATGTTTTTTGAAGTACTTTTTATTAACAATGCATGTGGATGCCGCAGGTTGTTGTTGTTTTTTAAGCAAAAAAGAAAAGGAAAAGAAACAAAGCAAAAAGGCTTCCCATGAGCAATCCATTATGCTGTTAATCTGTATTTAAATTGCAAAGTTGTTTAAGGTCATTGTTACTCTAAACTCTCTGCCAAAATGTTATGTTGGCTTCTGGCTACACTGAGCTGACAGAAATTGCAGCACTCGAGGGGTGATAAAACCACACCAAATCTCAGGCTGCAATGAGGGCCGTGAATAAATAAGAGCGAGGTCTGCTGGAAATAAAGACCTTTATGAACAGAGGAAAAAAGGGACTGGCGGGTAGTTTATGACTATGATCTTATGCAAGCTAAGTGATATGTCCATAACAAAAGAAGGGGCGGTAAAACACATTTGTAAAAGCTTAAAGGTTTTAAAGTTTTGTAAAGCTGCCATTCAGCAAGCAACTTGTTGATTCCAAATCTGCTAGGAGCCAGGATGCAAATTGGTTCAGATGATAACTGTTATTGGGCCTGCTATACTATTAAGGGAGAGGTGAATGAGTTGCACAGTGGAAAGTTTCTCTCAGCCAGCGATCAACTTATGCATGTGGTATGTAGAGCAACCACCTCAGCAACTGCTCGCAACTGAATGCATGTTGTTATGTATTATTGGTTAAAGTATATATAGCTCACGCTTCCTTGACCTTCACCAGGGCAAGATGCAACATAAAATTCTGGAAGAATTGATCGTTATTGTTATTATTATTTTAATAATCAGCAAACGAGCCAGAAATGGGGAACCTCAGGTTCAGGGGCCAAATGTGGACCTCTAGGCCACTCTGTCTTGCCCTTGGGACTCTCCCAAACCACATCCTTGCTGTACAAAGCTAACATTTATAAATCCTACCAAATTAACATTCATTGATGTGCCTATTTTTTCTCTGGCCCCACTCAGCACTGGCTTGTGGTTCCTTGGCTTGAAAAAGGCTCCCCAACCTTGAGCTAAATAGACAATTTGGCTGAAGCAGTCCCTGATTCAGAAATCTAGAAAGCCTGAATTAACAAGGCTGTCTTCACTTGGTGCTGAAATGACAACAATGCATTTTTTATCTATCTGATGTATTTATAGAGATAAAAATGCATTGTTGTCACCATATGTTGATGTAGTTGCCACGAAGAAGAGTTGTAGTGTCACTGTCAGACAGATGCAGATAGTGGTAGAAGTGTGAGATAATCTTACGTTGGCATCTTACATTGGCATTACATTGAGAGATAATGGAATGTTTCTAAAATATACTTTCCCCAAAGAACCGGAAGCATTTTTGCTCAGGTTGATGGGAGAAGAAATTGCAAAAGTAGATCAAAGACTATTTATGTATGCTACCACTGCAGCAAGAACTTTGTTAGCTCAAAGGTGAAAATTACAAGAATTACCTACATTTGAGGAGTGGCAGATGATGATGGTGGATATGCGGAGTTGGCCAAACTGATTGTGAGGATCTGAAATCAAGGAGACTACAGATTTGGGTAGGGTTGAATCCTAAGCCTTTGCTTCTCCTGAAGATATCCTGTAAGGGTAAGGGGGATAATCTGGGTACTGATTTTATACCCATAGCCTCCCAAAGTTTACCAAGAATTTCAGAATACTCACTATAGGTTATAGGTTATCTTACTGAAACAAGATGGGGCATTAGAGGAAATCAAATGACATAAAATAGAAAAATAAGATACATGTAAACCTATGAAAGGAACGCGGGTGGCGCTGTGGGTTAAACCACAGAGCCCAGGACTTGCCGATCAGAAGGTCAGCGGTTTGAATCCCCGCGATGGGGTGAGCTCCCATCTCTCGGTCCCTGCTCCTGCCAACCTAGCAGTTCAAAAGCACGTCAAAGTGCAAGTAGATAAATAGGTACCGCTCCGGCGGGAAGGTAAATGGCGTTTCCGTGCACTGCTCTGGTTTGCCAGAAGCGGCTTCATCATGCTGGCCACATGACCCGGAAGCTGTACGTTGACTCCCTTGGTCAATAAAGAGAGATGAGCACCGCAACCCCAGAGTCGGCCACGACTGGACCTAATGGTCAGGGGTCCCCTTTACCTTTACTAAACCTATGTACTGGAAATATACACCACCAACCCTCTAAATCTACAGCAGCCAAAAAGCTCCACCAGAAAAAAATGACACAGCAATTGGAAATCCACTTTCTACTGGGTCCAATAATATTCTTATTAACCCATACTAAAGCTATATAAGCTGATGATCAGGATGATTTCCTACCAGCATAGTTATATGTCAAATACTGGAGAATAGTAAAGCATTCCCACACTAGCTGAATGAGAAAACAAAGTGTATGAATATACCACCTTGTTTAAACTTACTAACTCAATTAGAGGGAAAGAGAGCAGGCAATGATGTAATAAATTCAATAAGAATTGAATTGTATTCACTATGTATTGGCAAAGCAAGGATAAAATTGCAGAAATGTGAGCTATGTTCATTTCTTATGTTTGTATTTTAGGGGGGGATAGAGTACTGCTTTTTGATAGAAGAAGTGCTTTATTCAGTATTGTGGCTCAGACAGCTACATTTCTGGCTGTAAAAAATTACAGTGTAAATTTAAAATTTACAGTGTAAAAAAATTTACAGTGTAAAAATTACAGATGCAAATGATATACCACTAAACGTTGGGGTGTTAATCAGTTCCCGTACCACTGAAGCTATGGCTATCTCCAGTCTCAAAGGGATTACTTTTACTTTTCTAGTCATTACACTGTATAATACCTGATGACTACTTGAGTACAGTGGAGGAATATGGCAGAATGGGGTACCCAAAGGCTTTGCAGACCTCCAGTGCTGGTTATCTGGGTGCACGATGGTTTTATCAACCAGACCAGCAAAATATTGCTGGTTGGCAAACTTTGAGGAATATATAACACAATACAGGCATGCTTGAAGCAGACAACCAGAGTACCTTTTTAAGTAGCTTACTCTGGAATCTGAACAGCAGAATACTTAAGCAAAAATGGTCCACTTATCTTAGCTCTAAGGTCTCCCCCCAACCCCCCCCCCCAGCTTGAAGCTGCCTCATGAGGCTGCTGCATTGTTCAAAGAGTACCAAGTGGTTAACAGTATCATCATAGCATATTTAATGTCCAGCTGACAGCAGGATCTTCATCATATGTTATTTCTCCTAGAGCTTTCTGTGGAAATTGCTCATTTACTCTAGGCAGTGTTTGGTTTGATGTGAGCTCAGACCTGAGAAATCATCCTTTGTAAAAAAAAAGGGGGGGAGGGAGACCTCAGCAGAGCTGTATATGGAAAGATAAGATTGTATTTTGCCCAGGTTAGCACAATACAATGATCAAACGTTGTCTGACATTTATACAGACTGTCAGGCAATGGCTCAGGCACAAGACCGGCCTCTTGTGCTAGCCATAGAATTACAATTTGAAGTATAGTTTACTATTCAGCCCATATTTTGAGAGTTTGCTTAAGCCCGATGGGACGAAATCTAGATGTGACACATAAAGGGGTTAGAATTGAAAGGAGAGGTGCTTGGCGATATGCTGGGCTATTGTTGTCAACAGGGTGTCAAGTCTCACTGCTTTCCTGCTAGGACCAGCCTGTAACTAAATAACAGCTTGACATTATTGCTGGGCCCAGTATCTTTGAAGTTCAAGGAAGTTACTGAGAACCCCTCCCCAAGATGACCTCCAAAGAACATATCTCTGTCTGAGGAGGCCACAGGCCCAGTATTCCACCCTCACCTCTGGACAATTCATGAGTACCGCAAGGATCAGATATGATGGCAAGGGCCATAGTTCAATAGTAGAGCATCTGCCTTCCAGATTCAATTCCCAGCATCTCCTGGTAGGGCTGGGAGAGATTCGTGTCTGGAATCCTGGAAAGTCATGGCCAGTCAGTATAGATAATTTTGAGCTAGATGGATCTTGGTATGAGGCATCTTTCTATGGTTCTGTGACAGTGTCCAAGTGGAAGTTGATAAACAAAAGCACAGTGTTCACCTGGAAGCAAATGGTGTCCCATCACTGAGACATACTCTTGAGGAGGAAGGCAGACTTCAGTGTGCTCTGTTTTAGGTCTATGATGTGCCAGGAAGAGTTGGGACAGCAGAGCCAGCTATAAAGCTCTTTAGTTTAGGGTTAACAATGGTTGATGCAGCAACCACTGTTCTTTTGCCACATTTTCTAGAAATCTGTTGCTGGAAAGCTCCCCTGCTTTCAAAAACCCATTGGACCTTGGACAGCTCCTTTGCCTTGTTGGTAAGGCCGGATTTTCAGCAGGGATCTTCTTGTTCTTAAGAGTATTTTCCTTTTCTCTGAGGAAAACTGAAAAAGCTTTCAGCTCCTAAATAAAATATACTTACAAGACAGTCTTGTTTTCCTTAGAGCTTCAGATTGCCATAGTTTGAACAATCACATTTGCCCTTTTCTTCAGCTATCATGACCTCACAACTGCCACGTATACAGATTGAACTCTAAGATACCCTCCTAGCTCACAACCCCGCTCTGCAGATGTCTGCTCAGAAGCTGTCTATGGTCTGTACTGGACCAGTCAGAATTCTAAAGCCTTGTGCCAGCTGAACACCAGTAGCCACTTGATGGAAACTGGGTTGAATACAAAGATGGCTATCATTCAGTTCTATGATCACACAGAACTACCTGCTTTCCATCTTGTTCCAGTAAGATAAAAGTTAGAGATTTCTAGGGTGACCAAAAAAGAGAGGAGATTATGAAGTAGACCAGTGGAGTGTGTGGTCTGGTGAAAGAGGGTTGCCCTGGGCAGAAGGAATGGCCTGAGAAGACTTCCAAGGGCCAGAGAGACTTGGAAGACCACATTTGTCCCCCAGACCTAAGGCTCCCTGCTTGGAAATGTTTGTAGATTTTGCAGGTGGGTGTTCCCACCACTCTGGTACATATCCCCTTGTTCTCGTTTCTCTCTCTCTCCTCTCTCCTCTCTCTCTCCCTCCCTCCCTCTTTCATTATGTTACTTCTTTCAAGTATTCCAAGGATTTGATCAGAAATATATAGTCCACTATCAAAAACAATAATTGTTTGTTTAGGGGGGGGGAAGGACTGGGAGGTTAGTCTCCCACCCTTTAGACACACATATATATTATATCTTTCTGTATTCATTTTTATATATAGTGAAACCGTCAGATCAAACTGAAAAACTAAACTTTACTGGCATTAAGCGAGATGTATAACTGATATGATTGATCAATGGGCTATTCATTACCAATATAAGCAAAACAGTTTTGCTAGTCTTATTGAAAATAGGCAATGATCATTTTGCTTTTTATTGGATATATAGTTAGGGGATAATTTGGGGGCATCTAAAGCATATAAATAGAGTGTGGGGGACGGACCAAAATGCATTTGTCCTTATCAGAAGAAAAGGTTTAACTGCTTGCACCGGTGGGTTTGTTCTGAAAAGACTATGGATGCTGTGAAGAACGAGAGTGAGAAGCTACCACCCTGGGATTAACTGATAAAGACAAGGTCACACACATGCTTGCTATCACTTGCACCATCTGTCATCCCATAAAGGGACTACTGGCTTGAAAGAGAAATACATATCTCCATCTGATGTTTTGTCCAGCTGGCTGCTCGAAAAGATCATTTCTCAAAGGTTGCCCTTTCGTTTGGCGTGATGTGATATTCTCTGCACACTGTCTTATTTTCCCTGATCCCTTTTAGATCTGCACACATCTAAATAAGAGCATACACTTATTTGGCTCAAAGTGTACATTCAGCTTGAGCTGTCTCAAAAGGTTTAGCAGGGAGCTGAATAAGTGAAAAGTGATGCAGCTATTGATGGGGAGTTAGCTTGAGAGTTCATCTGCTTGGGAGGTGTTGCATGTTTTGGGGCAGACAACAGAATACTCTTCACAAGCCCCTCTGCTAAAAGCAACTTTGACCTCAGTGTGCACAGCAGTTACAGTGTCTAACTGCAATTGACAGGCTTCGCTCAGCATTTATGATGTGTTTGCATAGGCTCAGTCTTGGAGGAATTAGTTTGTAGCAGGAGTGATTCTAAACCATACCTGAGCCAAAGTTTATGGAATAGATATTTGGTGCTGACATACCAGGTTAAATAAACTTCAAATAATATTTTCAAAACACCTCCACGCCTTGCTTTTATTTGTCATCTCATCCTGTGCTTCTAATATATGTGATTACTTTCTTTTGAAGTAATGGATTAAAAATGGATATTAGTGAAGAATGGAGTGCAGTGTTGCCTAAGCTGAGCACGTTTGTGCCTTGCTATTTATAGTGGAAGGGTGAAGCGCATACCTCATTTCCTCCTGCTAAAATCATTGGTGGGGAAAGTACTTAATTTGGTCTAGGCTGTGCCCCAGAATATTAAAAGTTAGCATCTCAGAAAAGTGGGACTCACTTTACTGTGATGCCCTAAGGCCACATTCATATAAATTTACAGCCCTGTGATAATGTTTTAGACAGTCGTGGCTGTTGAATTCTGGGCTGTTGTTTATTAAAGGTGTTGAAAGTTGGTAGGAGACCCCTATTCTTCCAAAGCTACAGTTACCAGAGTAGCAGTTCTTCTTCCCAGGGACCTCTTCAAATTCTAGCTTGATGGTGGAAATAGAGGTCTCCTGAGAGTTCTCCTTTAACAAGCTACAACTCCCAGAATTCTTTGGGGAAAGCCATTATTACTTAAATTGCACCATAGTGCTTTAAACATGTAGTGTGAATATGGCCTTAATGATATCCATAATTGTGTGGGAAATGTTTCATAGTCCGTGCACACCAACCACTGCACACTCCTCTACTATTTTTATTTTTAATCTCTGCAAATGCTCACTTATCCCACAGTGTTCCTTAGAAATCTCATTTCTACCTTATTTTGGTTCAAGGTAGCTCTTCAGCTCAATAATCAATAATCCAATAATTTGAAAAAGCTGAATGACCAGAACATCAAGCAATATTTGAATACCGGTATGTGGAAATGCCATTGTGGCTCTTACGATGGATCCATGTCTAAGTTAGTTGTACTTGGGTTCCACTGAAATCCATGTGAAAAGTAACTTTTAAGCTTTTCAGTTCTCTTTATGCATTGAGTGGACCATCAACATTTGTCAAGTGTTAGCATAGAGAAAGCAAATTGTGCGCATGTGTGACTCAACCCTAAACAAATACAAAATTTTGATTACTGTGACTGAACATTTTTAACCAGTTATGCCACTTAACAAGTGGACTTTTTAGCCTGAGGCATAAAGGGCAAGAAGCTGCGTATTTCCATTCAATGTAGGAAATTCAATGGGACTTTTAGTCAGTTAAATGTTACTTCAGCACTGTCATTGGGACAGCATTCTCAACCGTATCTGAGTGTAGCAGCTAACTTAAGAGGTGCAGGGCAGCCCCTTGTTTTCCTGAGGCAGCCATTTCCCTCACCTAATGATAGGGCTGGCCCAGGCTGTTAAAGCTGCCATTGTATGTAGGCTTACTAAACTCTATTGCTCACAATGGTACAAACTCCTGAGTAAACATGCATAGGATTGCGCATGTCACCTCACTGGGAAGCTCTGCTGTTTGGCAAGGTATCTGGATAATTGCTGAAGACTTTAAAAACAGAAACAAACTAATTTTAGCAGCTTAGTTTGTCCCATTATGTTCACAATATTTCCTGTAAAAGACAGCAGTGCACCTTCCATATGTTGGTAAATAGCTGTGTATATATAATTCTAACGGTTCTATTTATACTGCTAATTTAGCAGTTGGAAGTATATAAGCTTTTTGTGTCCTTATTTTCCCTTGCAATACTTGAAAACATACTGCTTAGCAGTGGGAAGCCTTATATTACCAAAGAGACGAGAGTGCATTAAGTAAAAACACTTAATTTTTGTTTGGTGCCCCACCTCACCTCTTTAGCATTTCTGCTGTGATCTGAAACAATAAAATAAAGTTACTTACACATTCAGTATGCTGTAATTTCTCATTTGCAATCTGTTTGCTGCAGTCATAGAATATATGCATTAATAAGCTCCTGGGGTGGTCTGAGACCAGTTCTTATTTAGGACGAATAAATGACAAACCATGATGTAGCCCCCAAAATACTCATGTTTCCTCAGGTATAAGTTTATTGGGACTTACTCCCAAGCAAGTGTATACAGTGGTACCTCGGGTTACATACACTTCAGGTTACATACGCTTCAGGTTACAGACTCCGCTAACCCAGGAATAGTACCTCAGGTTAAGAACTTTGCTTCAGGATGAGAACAGAAATTGTGCTCTGGTGGCAGGGCAGCAGCAGGAGGCCCCATTAGCTAAAGTGATGCTTCAGGTTAAGAACAGTTTCAGGTTAAGAACAGACCTCTGGAACGAATTAAGTACTTAACCCGAGGTACCACTGTATACAATTTAGTTTGAAGGCTCATCCACATTCCACTTATCCTGCCACTTTCCAGCAGGAAAACCTTGTTGGGAAGTGAATAGATGCCAGGAGAGGATATATTTGTTAGATATTATCCTTCCTTCCTCACATTTGTGAGGCAGCTTAAAAGGGAAGCTAAGGTAGCCAGGTGCAAGAAGGGTGCAACTGCTGGTCTTAAAGGATGAGCAGATTCACTATAGAGAAGATGGTCTTTCAAGTGTCTTTGTCCCAAGCTGTTTAGTTATACCCAACAGCTTTAATTGCACCTGGAAGTGACCTGGGATCCAGCACTGCTGATATGATCAGGGGATGGCATGGTCCCAGCAATTTAATGCAATTTATGCCCAGGGGCTGAATGTAGCCCTTCAGACTTCTCTACCTGGCGCTCAGAAGTCTCCTTGGACCCCAACTCTTACCAGGCCTACTTTGCAGCCTCCTGGATTGAATGTGCCCTTGAACTTTGATAATGCTTCTCACTTGCCCCGAAGAAGGATAGAGAAGGATTTGAGTATATGTAGAAAGAAGCCTACTATACAAAGATAAAGTTAGTATTTGTTATCCCATCCGATTTTGCTTCTGACACCACTGTTCACTGGCATGTGGCCCGCAAGTTGTTGCCAAGAAGGGATTTTGCCCCTCATGCTGAGAAAACTTCCCCATCTCCATTTTAACACAATGTTTCAGAGGCATGGGGATTTATTTAACAGGAAAGGGGAAAGAGGGGAGAGAGAGAAGCAAGAGTAATAATAATAATAATAATAATAATAATAATAATAATAATAATAATTTATTTATACCCCGCCCATCTGGCTGAGTTTCCCCAGCCACTCTGGGCGGCTCCCAATCAAGTGTTAAAAACAGTAAAACAGTACAGCGTTACATATTAAAAATTTCCCTGAACAGGGCTGCCTTAAGATGTCTTCTGAATGTCAGGTAGTTGTTTATCTCTTTGGCATCTGATGGGAGGGCGTTCCACAGGGCGGGCGTCACTACCGAGAAGGCCCTCTGTCTGGTTCCCTGTAGCCTCACTTCTCGCAATGAGGGAACTGCCAGAAGGCCCTCAGCACTGGATCTCAGTGTCCAGGCAGAACGATGGGGGTGGAGACGCTCCTTCAGGTATACAGGACTGAGGCCGTTTAGGGCTTTAAAGGTCAGCACCAACACTTTGAATTGTGCTCGGAAACATACTGGGAGCCAATGCAGATCTCTCAGAACTGGTGTTATGAGGTCCCGGCGGCCACTCCCAGTCACCAGTCTAGTTGCCGCATTCTGGATTAATTGCAGTTTCCGGGTCACCTTCAAAGGTAGCCCCATGTAGAGCGCATTGCAGTAGTCCAAGTGGGAGATAACTAGAGCATGCACCACTCTGGCGAGACAGTCCGCGGGCAGGTAGGGTCTTAGCCTGCGTACCAGATGGAGCTGGTAGACAGCTGCCCTGGACAAAGAGTTAATCTGCGCCTAAGAGAAACAAGAGAAATAAGAGAAACAAGTTGTGTAGCTATACAGTTTAAAACTTGTCTCTATCCTACCAAACAGGCATGGATGGAGTCTAGGAATGAAGTCAGGCAATAGAGAGGATTTAGGGTCTCTCAGACCTGTCTCTGGTGTTACAGTCCTGGGATGCAGGTATGAGTTAGACGGCAACGCTTGCTAGAGATCTAGCAGCTGCTGAATAATTCTACTGTGTGGTGGTGGGAAAAGTTGGCTGCTTTTCTCTCCTCTATGATATTTTCTGGAAGGTTCCTTCTGCTTCGCTCCCAAACCTTCTGTTCCCTCTGGTGGTTCTGAATCTGCTGCCCCAGCCACTGCGCCTCAGGCACATCATACTGTTCAGGGTTACCTGAGTAATTATACTTTAGAGCAGAATGCTTTTCTCAAGTGTCCACAAGTCCCCAGATTCCTTATTAATTATAAGTCCATTGTGATGAACGTAACATTTGCATCAACGCCATTAAATTCACTCTCTCTGGTTTTAAATCAAGTGCCACTCGTCACTTGCTGATTAGCCAGAATTTCGCTGGACAGCTGATTATATCCTTGTCGCTCTTTGAAAGGCATCCCCATTTTCCTTTGTAAGAAATCATCATGGTTGAAAAATAAATAACATCTGCTTCTAATCTCCTTACATAAAACAGCATTTAATGCTGGATTACCAGCTTCTGGTACCCAGGGTATTCTGAGCAGTTTGTGAATACACATATTGATTAAATGGTGGTGTTAGTTACATAGGTCTTATTCTCCCATCGCTGAGCCATCAATATGAATTGCTTGCCCTCTGATGTTTCGCAGATGAAAGGGGTGTTGCAAATACATACCCCTGCATATTTGTAATTCAGGATGCATGGGGAATTTGAGTTCTGTGAGTTCTGATACAAACTGACCTTATTGCAGTAGATTGGGCTATTTAATTTTAATGTTGAGTATTGCTCTACATTTTATTGTTCATAAAAACTCTGAAAAGCAGCTGTGCTGAGTCTAGGGGGTGACCAGGGGTTGGGAACCTCTGGCTCAGGGCCAAATGTTGCCCTCAAGGGGACATTCCCCAAACCACACCCCTAACCAGTCCTGCTTCACAGGTAAGATTTACATTTGCTACTCTGCCCTTCTTGCCTCTGACCAAACCCACCACAGGCATGTGGCCCTCAGAATGTTTTCCAGAAGAGAATGTTTTCAGGACAGTGGCATTGCGTCCTTCACTGGTGCCCGGGGCACACACACACACACATACACATGTGAACCAGGCAGGACCAGGGACTGGGCGCAGAGGGTTAACAAAACCTGCCGTGCCTGCTCAACCATCATAGCTGCCAGGCAGGTGCAGGGCACAGAGGGTTCACAGGGCCGCACAGTGCCACCTGCCTGCATTCCCGCACAGGGGGGAGCCCGGCCAGCCAATGTGGCCCCAGGGCCAAAGGAAGGAGAACTGACACCCGGTGCAGGGTGCCAGGGCCGGGGCAAACCGCCTGACAGTGCATGCATGTGCATCGTATGTACAGCACATGTGCGGCACCGCTACATACGGTGCATGCGTGCGTGCCATAAGTGTACGGTTTGCCCTGCCCCCAATACCACCGGGCTGTTTGCCAATGGTGCCACTCAAGCGCTGTACAAATGGCAGTAAGATCCCTCCACTGCCCTTGCAGCTGCAAGCGGAGGATCCTCTGCACGCAGCTGCAGTGGCGCAATGGCAGCGAGCATGCTGCAGGGAGCCTTGTCACACCCCACAGAGATGGCACCCGGGGTGCTATGCCCCCTGCCCCCTTCCTCCGCCACTGCATGGCCCTTGGTGAGCACATCGCCAAATTCTGGCCAGCAAGGGAACTGTGTGTGCGGTGGCAAGGCCAGGCCAGGCTCCAGGGCTCAGAGACCCCTGGCCACAGGCAGGGCAGAAATCCCTGTATGGTGGTGCGTGGCTCACACCCTTTCAAAACCATGTTCTTGGGCTATGATCCCCCTGGCCCTCCCCACACTACGCCCCTGCCTCAGACTGAAAAAGGTACCCCAGTTATAAGGGGGAAATCTTTTCTTCTATTATCACCCTCCTGGCAGAACTCCCCCTTGGAGCTCTTTGTGTCTCTGAAGCCAAATAGCAGCTAGGAGGTGGCAATTTTCAGCAGGACTGCAGCATAATCAGTAAGCTGACTTTCTTTATGGGAGTTTCAGGCTGAAATGCATCAAACTAAAGTCCTTTATATTTCACAGTGTGCCACACGAATCAAAATAAGGAGGAGGAAATCATTTTAATGAATAAAGAACACCCTATTCATTATTCATCTGCTTATGATTTAACAAATAGTTTGAGCAATACAAATTTTCTAATTTTAATGAAAATTGGTACAGTAATTCATAAATATCAAAGTATGTTATTTGAACGTGTCAGATCTGTGCTGCTAAAAATGCGGCAGGAATTATCACTTTGACTCTTTGACTTCTTTTGAAAAAACAGAAGTTGTTTCTTGGTAAATGGATCTGATGTCAACTAATGCTCTTCTTATGTCAAAAACTTCAAGAGCAGTGAATAGAGGGTTATATAAATTATGTGATGAATAGTCTGTTTCTATACCTGCTTAATCAGAAGTAACAGAGTAATCCTAACCCCCATCTTTGGCATCTGAAAAGGGTTAGGATGGGTGAGAGTGCCCGTCTGCTAACAAAAGCAGAGGTTCCAGTGGTCCCTCAAGGAAAGCTCCATGGGCAAAAAACGTCAGAAGCTGGAATACTTATTATTTCTCCTTTCCCAGCAAAACCAATGGGAGGGATTTTTTAATTTAAAAAATGGGGGACAGGAACCATGATTTCTTAGAGAGGTTCTCTTTACTAATGAAATTTCCCCACACTAACCATATGATGCTATGCATGTCTACTCGGACTCGAGCTCAATGAGACTGACTTTTAGATAAGTGAGTATAGCATTGATGGAGAACTGGTGGCTCTCCTGATCTTGCTGAACTACAACTTCCATTATCCCCAAGCTCCATCTAGGCTGCTGATCCATCTACAGTGGTGCCTCGCAAGACGAAAAGAATCCGTTCTGTGATTCTCTTCATCTAGCGGTTTTTTCGTCTTGCGAAGCAAGCCCATTGACGGATTAGCGGATTAGCGCTATTAGCGCTATTAGCGGCTTTTAGCGGCTTTTAGTGGCTTATCGGCTTATCGGATCAGCTGATAAGCGGCTTAGCGGCTTAGGAAAAGGGGGGGAGGAAAAAACCCCGCAGGAACTCGCAAGACATTTTCGTCTTGCTAAGCAAGCCCATAGGAGATTCGTTTTGCGAAGCACCTCCAAAACAGAAAACTCTTTCGACTAGCGAGTTTTCCGTCTTGCGAGGCATTCGTCTTGCGGGGCACCACTGTATGCTGATGGGAGTTGGAGGGCCACAGGTTCCCCATCCCCATAGCTGTCAACCGTCCCTTATTTGGCGAGAAACTTCCTTATCCTAGCGTCGTGTCCCGCTGCTGCCCCTTATTGATGATGTCCCTTAAATTTCCCTGGCTTCAAAGGAAGCAGCTCCTCTCCCTCCCTCCCTGCTGGCCAGGGAGGAGTGAGGCTCCAACTGTGTTGCTTGGCTGCGTTGCTCACCCAATAAGGAGTCTAAGAACGACTAGGGGGTGGAGCTTGCTTGCCTTGTGCTGATCAAAGCGGCCACGTTGCCTGGGGACTCACCTTTGCTCAGCGCTTCCCAGCGGAGAGGTGATGGTGGTTTTCCTTGCTTCATCCCCTTTGCCGGGTTGCTGCGCTGTGGGAACCACCGCTTGAGGCTTCGTTTGGCTGCTGGCTGGGCTTTCTGCCTTTGGCTCAGAGGGGCTCAGAAGTTGAACATATCTGTGCTTGGAAAATCCCTTATTTTGGCTGCTGATCCCTTATTTTCGAGGCTGCTGGTCCCTTATTTTCAAATCTGTAAGTTGACAGCTATGCCCATCCCTGGTGTATAGGATTAGCAGCCATCAGCAGCTTTCCTTCTTGCCACAACTTATGGCTGGTGAGCAGTGTTACGACTGGTGCTGGTTCCGGACTACCTAATCCAATTCCTGTCCCTAAGCAAGATAACTACAAGTGTCTCAAAATATTGATGTATCAGTATTGGAAATAAAGCAATTCTGATTTCTCAAATCTGAATATTCATTTCCTTGAGGGGAGGAGTGGAAACATGAGGAATCTGTGAAATTCAAAGTTAACCGTGACTAATACAGCTTCATTCTACAAGTTCTGAGATGAGAACTCGTTGATTGGGAAACCTGTGAATATCATTCTCGCTTGTAACAACATATTCAGTACGATCCAGGGGGGAAAACCCAACTGTGTCCTAAACTCTCCTGTTGTATGGAAACATGGGAGCATAGCAAACTGCCTCATACTGAGTCAGTCCATCTAGAAATTAGATGTTCAGTATTGTCTACGCTGATTGACAATCACTCTTCAGCTCTCTGAAGATGCTGGGGATTGAACATGGAAGCTTTTGTACACGAAGTAGATGGTCTACCACTGAGCTACAGTCCCTTCCCCAGGCCAAATGTGTCTGTCCCACAGCTTCAGTCTCCAGAACACCCCTTGGGTCTCTCCCCACACCCAGCCACACCTGTTGTATCCACATCCCTCACTGGCCCTGTCCTCTTTGCATATTTATGTTTTGCTGGAAGGTATTAATGGACTCTGATAATGTATCTTACTTTCTTTGATAGAAGGTACCATGGGGGTTTTCCTGAGGGTTTTCCCAGTAGTGATGTATGGAAGTGAGAACTGGACCATAAAGAAGGCTGATGGCCGAAGAATTGATGCTTTGGAATTATGGTGCTGGAGGAGACTCTTGAGAGTCCCATGGACTGCAAGAAGATCAAACCTATCCATTCTGAAGGAAATCAGCCCTGAGTGCTCACTGGAAGGACAGATCCTGAAGCTGAGGCTCCAATACTTTGGCCACCTCATGAGAAGAGAAGACTCCCTGGAAAAGACCCTGATGTTGGGAAAGATGGAGGGCAGAAGGAGAACGGGACGACAGAGGACGAGATGGTTGGATAGTGTTCTCGAAGCTACCAGCATGAGTTTGACCAAACTGTGGGAGGCAGTGGAAGACAGGAGTGCCTGGCGTGCTCTGGTCCATGGGGTCACGAAGAGTCGAACACAACTAAATGACTAAACAACAACAACAACAACCATGTGGGTGTTAGGGTGTGTAAAGGAAGGGGGTGGCACTGTGGTCTAAACCACTCAGCCACTTGGGCTTGCCAATCAGAAGGTCAGCGGTTCAAATCCGCACAAAAGGGTGAGCTCCCGTTTCTCTGTCCCAGCTCTTGCCAACTTAGCAGTTCGAAAACACGCCAGTGCAAGTAGATGAATAGGTACCACTGCAGCAGGAAGGTAAATGGTGTTTCCGTGTGCTCTGGTTTCTGTCACGGTGTTCTGTTGTGCCAGAAGCGGTTTAGTCATGCTGGCCACATGACTCGGAAGCTGTCTGTGGACAAATGCTGGCTCCTTCGGCCTGAAAGCAAGATGAGCACCACAACCCCATAGTAGCCTTTGACTGGACTTCACCGTCCAGGGGTCCTTTACCTTTACCTCAGTGTGTATTTATGTGATCAAATCTTCCCAATGCTCCCTGTGGTTTCCACTCTTAAAAATGGTGCATTTTAAAGTCGGCTACCTGTCAAAACGTTGACCAGCTTCATTAAGATCTGCCTTTACTGAACTGTGTTCCTAAGCAATACCCTCTGCTGTTCTGGACGGGGCATTATAACAGGGTTCTAGATGCAGATACACTCTGTATTTGTGAACAGCTCCAGGTGGACAACATCCAGCATCATTATTTATTACATTGCCCACTATATAGAACCTGGGAGGCACTTTTTAAATCCCTTGTTTGTCCAGGAAAGCTGTCTCTCGCCAGCAGAGAGGGTTCTACGGCTCCTCAATGATGCTAATACTCCAGTGACTTACAATGTGGTCCTCTTTGCGTTGGCGGCAAGAAAGATCAGGAATAAGGACCTGGACTAAATTGCAATAAACTCTAAGGGAGATTCAGAGTTCTAATTAGGGAAATAGTGTGTGCTGTGTGGAGTTGCCAATCTATGTGTGCATATACATTTTATGATTTTGATGCTTCAAAATCTTTTTATATACAGTTACATAGTTATTTACAGTGCTTTTTTCTAAAAAAAATTAAATGTTTAGGGGTACTCTCATTTTCTTACTCATATTGAAACACTGCCCCTCAATGAGGCCAAATCTAGATTCACAAAATGTTTAGGGGTATGCGTACCCCTGCTTCCCCCCAGAAAAAAGCATTGGTTATATAGACATTCCATTTCCTGACAGTGTTTGTATGGTTTTGTCATAGCCTTTGGCTAGTACAATAAAGCTTGCTTGCTTGCTTACCTTTTTATAGTGGTCTATAGTAACATTTGCATTAATCGCTCCACCTACTTTTCTTCTGGGATGCGGGTGGCACTGTGGGTTAAACCACAGAGCCTAGGGCTTGCCGATCAGAAGGTCAGCGGTTTGAATTCCCATGACGGGGTGAGCTCCCATTGCTCGGTCCCTGCTCCTGCTAACCTCGCAGTTCAAAAGCACGAAGTACAAGTAGATCAATAGGTACCGCTCCGGTGGGAAGGTAAACAGCGTTTCCATGTGCTGCTGTGGTTCACCAGAAGCGGCTTACTCATGCTGGCCATGTGACCCAGAAGGTGTATGCCGGCTCCCTCAGCCAATAAAGTGAGATGAGCGCCGCAACCACAGAGTCATCCGCGACGGGTAGTTCTACAACATCTGGAGTTGTCTGTTGGCTATGTAGCAAATTGTAAATGTCAGTGCTAAGAGTGTTTTGTTTTTGTTTTTGTTTCCCAGTGGTTCAATTCCTAATACCTACAAGCAGCATGACAATTTCCCCCAACAAAAGAAGGTTAGAATAATGGTCTTCTGGGAACACACATATCCCCCAGCCCAAAGGGGTGTGCAGTTTAGTCTTCTTACATCACATTAATAGGAACATCACAGGCTAGTTCCCCCCCTTCCTTCCCTCCCTCCCTCTGCTTGGTCTCAATCATACACAAGGTATCGTACAGCTAAGTTCCACCTGGCTGAGCAACTGGCTTACAACAATCTCAGCAAAGCATACAGCTATCTTTATATATATATAAGATAATGGGGGGGAAAGACCAGTGTTTGTTTGTAAAACCTAAAGCTTTTCAGAGATTTGTTTTTCTCAGGTCTGTTTGTCACAAACCTCCAGGTACTCCCCCCCCCCGAGATTGTTATATGGTGTGTGTTGTGCCACAGAACAGATTTAAGCTGGTTTTCAGCAGATAACTCAGAAAACATCAACCCAGCTAATGGATATTCACTTCAGTGCTGCCATACAAGATCCCACATAATTGTTTCACAAGTCTGTTCAGATGTGTGCAATGCTTTCTTTGTTTTTTTCCTGGGGGTACTCAATGGTACACAGTACCAGCACCTTTTTTCCCCTAGAAGAATACCACTGGTTAAAAATGTGACACTTACTGTAACAACTTCATGGTGAATCAGTGGCGTAGCGTGGGTTGTCAGCACCCGGGGCAAGGCAAGTAATTTGCGCCCCCTAATCCATGGATTTGCGCCCCCTAACCCTAACCCCCAGATGTTGCACCCGGTGCGGCCGGCCCCCCCTGCACCCCCCACGCTACGCCACTGTGGTGAATACAGGCACCTTTCTTTCTAGAAGACAATGTGTGGTTTTTTGTTTGTTTTTTTTTAAAAAAAACACTTTAAGGTGGGGTTTTTTATTTAACACCTTATGGTTCAAATGCAACCTGGAGTAAATGTCTCCAGACGACCTGATTATTTAGCATTCATCCTGCATTGTTTGCCCAAAGCTTGCCCCAAGGCTATGTGATGTCCACTATTTACTGAGCAGTATTTCTGATTCATTAGTGTTCAGGTTATTTGGCATCCAATTGCATATTGGGCATTCAGTCTGAATTGCATCTGCGAAGGTTACACCACTTCCTGTCAATCAATTGCTACCCCACATGGTCAAGAACATTTCCTCCTAATTTCCCTTTCCGCAAGAAACCCTCTTTATTTTTAAAAGTGAGTTTCATTCACTTTCATTCCATAAATAAAACCACATTTTATGCTATGTGTCTGAATTCCTCCTGTAAAATAGTAACAGTCTGGAGGAAACCACTTGCAGATTTAGCTTTTTAAACAGCATACTTTTTTGGGTTTTTTTTAAACAACCTAGGAGTATTAATTTTATTTTTTTGCATCATTTGTCAGGGAAGTTTCACACACCTTGGCACATGGCTAAGGTGAAATTATCGACAGGACAAACAGGATGCATTTTTAACAAGTCGCCTGGGGCATAAACCCAAAAGACATTGAGGCTCAAAAAAATAACAAGTCAGAATTCACAGATGTCAAATACTGTCGGTAGCAAAAAAACAACAACCCTACAACCACAAATGGTTGTTTCTGCCAAGGATGTCAGGGCAGCAAGATAGATTGTAATGTGAGCAGGTAGTAGCTATTGCTTCTGTCCTGTCAGGATCACCATATGCTATATTTTTTCCAAGGCACTGTCATCTTCTTAAGGGTTTTGACAATGCTGTTTTCTCAAGTGGGTCTTTTCCTTTTCGCAGCTCTTTTTTTAAAGAACAGTGCTCATAATATTCATATTTGGGAGGCTGCCTGCCCTGAATCTGTTGCCACAAAGTTAAGCTGTGCTGCTCACTTACAGTAGATGAGGAACCCTACCTGATTTCTCATGGCAGCCCTAATAAATATTATTATATTTATCACAATCAAATCTGTATGCCACCTTTTCTCCAAGGAATCCATATCAGCTTAACTGAGGTTGCCCCACTTAATCAGAAAAACTTGGTGTGGGATATTAGGCTGTGAGATATTCAGCTAATAGTATGCTTCCTGGCAGAGCAGAGGTTGAGTCTCCTTACTGCAAGGCCAACCATAGCATGGCTGCGATTATATATCCCCTTCAAATCTTTGCTTGAGGAATTTTGTAGATTGTCATTCAGGACTGAAATATACTCAGAGTCAAGAGTGGATTTCATGCTCTTTATTCAGCTCATAGTGGTGAGGAGGAATGGAAGTCCCCTCAAAGTATCTGCTTTATATACATTATTTACACAATGGGCTGCACGTGATTGGCTAATTCTGACATTCTCCTGTAGGCCAATCAGGTTGTGGAATCACTTCTATCTGGAGCTGGATGGGGTGGCTCCTGCAGACCAATCATACTGCTGCATTCTGAATCCTATTGTACTAGGACCAATCAGACTGCTGCATTTTGGATCCTATTGTTCTAGGACCAATCAGATTGCTGCATTTTGGGTCCTATTCAACTCAGTACATAACAAGGACACTAACATGACAATCATTACCACATCTACTCAGAAATGAATCCTGTTGGATTTAATGCATCCAGGTAAAAGGGATTAGGATTTCATCTTCAGACATTAAGAAGGGCAAGTCTGAGAGCCAAGGGAAAAGCATTTGAGTTGTATAACTTGAAACTGTGCCTAGTAACTGTTTTCAGAATGTCCAACTCTGTATTTTTTCAAGCTAGAAAAAAACATGGTTTCATAAAGCTTCCCATTTATGACTAAGCATAGTCCTTAGAAATCTCAACAATTGTTTTAAAGTCCCAGAAGCTCTTGTTGTCCCAAAGGTTGCCATGACCACGATATTATGGTTACGCTTAAGATGAATGCAATTTCTGCTAATAATAATAATAATAAAACAAATAATTATATTCTGTGTTTTGAGGTTGGTGCTGTGCTTTTCAAATATTTATGATTGGCATTTCTCGAAGTTTGCCGCATTGGCAAACGGGCTGTAACAATTGCTCTGATGTTGCTTTGCAGCAGCTGCAGTTGGCTGGGACTCTACTCAGGAAATAAAATAAAACGATGCTTTAGAGTGATATTCAACATTTAAAGGGCCACAAGAGTTTACTGTGGATGACGTTACACTCTGAATCGGTAGAGCTTTATTCCCAGGACTAGTCTTAGCCTTCTGCCTTCACAAAGCATATTCCAGCATCCCATCTCCCTTAGGCTGTATCTGCTCAGCAGCCCAATCTGTTCCTCCAGCAGTGGACCAATGTATGTATTATACAGCTATCCAAGAATGGGAGCATCAAAGTAGTGTCATCTTGACAGATCTTGAACCCTTTCCCTGCTTCCTGTAGCAGTATCTGTTTCTGGGTGGGGATTGTGCATACAAAACATTGCCATGTGCCCATGCAGTAGAAAGAGTGGTTGCGTGTCCTTGATACACAGGTGCACAATGCTACCATTAACACATCTTTCTACTGCAAGTTTGGGGAACCTGTGACCTTTTAAATGCTGTTGGATTCCAACTTCCATCAACAGTCCCAGCCAGCATGGTCAATGGTCAGGGATAATGGGATGTGTAGTTCAACAACATTTGAAGAGCTACAGGTCCTTATTAGAACAGGTGACTGCACACACACACTAAGGGACAATGCAGTTTGGACAGCTCTACAAATTTGCCAGCACTTATACTGCCAGACAATGCATTGTCTTCGACATCAGCATCACTCCACCTCATGACAGAGATACATTTAAGAAAAGCAATGTTAAATGTGCAGGTGCTGGCAATGCGTGAACCAACTGCTCTTCCACAGAGTTGAGTCTGCATTCTTTACAGTTGCATCAGCATTTTTCTCTATTTTCCAAAGCTCATAACTTGATCATAAAAATCCACTCTGAGCTATACATCACAGACCAAAAACATATTTTCAGATTTGCTGTTCTTGAAATATATAGTTGTAAACATGGCTTTTCCCAACAGTGCTATTCACATCCTTCCGTTGTCTCGATAGATTGCAGAACGAGACTGCCTTGCTGCTATTTCCCTCCCTGTTGTACATAGTAAACATAGCTGGAGGGATTCATTTATCTATTTTCTTTAATGCCAACATTTCACAGGCGCACTCATATTGTTTCTGTAAATAGTTGTCTTTTGTATTTAACAGCAAAGAAATGCTTGGAATTATAGAATGTAAATGAAATATGCTTCATCTGAAGTCCTTCATGAGAAACTCGTTTGCACCAAAGGGCCACAGCTGGGAAAATATATTGTGTGGGCTGGAGGGATGCAGCTGATTTGATGTTTAAATTGTGTGAAAGTTAATGTAGCTTACACATTTTGTGAATCGTGGAAGCCCAACTAATGCAGTTACTCGAAAACATTCTGTCCCAAGGGTGCCAAAATTTGCCAGTTCTTAAGTCTAGTAGATACATGAATGTTGACGATGGCAAATTCAAAATTGACATCCTATCTCAACATGGCAGTGGGCTATTTCAGATCTGACATCATGACCCATCATCTGACATCATGACATTCCATCAAAGTTGACCTACAGGGTGAGGGAGGAGGTCTGCAGCAACACCAAGCAGTATTGAACTATGCACAGTAAACCTGCTAGAAGTTACTGAACATTAAATCATCAGTGAAGAATAAATGGATTCATTTCAAAACCATCTTGATGGATGAAGGCAATGGAGACTGTGAAGGCTAGGGGCGTGCCAAAGATTTGTTGTTGTTGTTGTTTAGTTGTGTCCGACTCTTCGTGACCCCATGGACCAAAGCACGCCAGGCACTCTTGTCTTCCACTGCCTCCCGCAGTTTGGTCAAACTCATGCTGGTAGCTTCAAGAACACTATCCAACCATCTTGTCCTCTGTCGTCCCCTTCTCCTTCTGCCCGCCATCTTTCCCAACATCAGGGTCTTTTCCAGGGAGTCTTCTCTTCTCATGAGGTGGCCAAAGTATTGGAGCCTCAGCTTCAGGATCTGTCCTTCCAGTGAGCACTCAGGGCTGATTTCCTTCAGAATGGAAGAGGCTTGATCATCTTGCAGTCCATGGGACTCTCAAGAGTCTCCTCCAGCACCATAATTCAAAAGCATCAATTCTTCGGCGATCAGCCTTCTTTATGGTCCAACTTTCACTTCCATACATCACTACCAAAGATTTGTACAAATTCCAAATAATGAACCACAGTGCGGTTCCTCAGAGGGATTTTCGACATGGTGACCCAGGATCTCTACAAGGCAGATATAAGTTGGAGCAGGGAACCCCAGAGCACTTTGTGCATTCATTGAGCAAGACCCCAGCAAAAATCTTGCAGATAAGTGTGCATGAAATGCAAAACTATGTTGTTAAGCTTACCCGTTAAGCCAAAATGTGGAGATGGGAGTGGCACAGCTGCATTGCAAAATCTAAACTTGCGACTTTAGCTGCACCAGATTAGGAGGGGGACTTCGTTCATGACTGGCAGGTGTAGTTTGTAATCAAAAGGAATAATCTTTCCAGCACTCACCAACCATACTGCTTTGGGGACAGTTTTGCAAGAGCAAAACACTTGTTTCCTCTAAGCTTAAGGAAGATGCTGGGATCCGGAGAGAAGTCAGCGGGAGAGTTCCATTGTGCATGACAGGTTAAGCTTGTAAGTGCGTAGTACGAAAACCCCTGGAGCTATTTCTCTGCATTGTGGCAGGTTTCTTATCAAGGAGCTTCTCTCTCACGTGTACTATTTTCATACAAATCACCCATAGAACAGTAAGGGAGATTTAGTGAAATACTTTCCACTGTCCCCAAAATGAAAGTAGTCCTCAAAATCCACTGCAGCTATCCTTCAGAGATTTGGTAGAACCAATGCCTTCAGAAGGGGACTTCTTTTGCAATTTTTTATCGAACTCCACAAAAAAATTAAAATACAGTGGTACCTAGGGTTAAGAACTTAATTTGTTCTGGAGGTGCGTTCTTAACCTGAAACTGTTCTTAACCTGAAGCACCACTTTAGCTAATGGGGCCTCCCACTCCCGCCACACCACTGCTGCACGATTTCTGTTCTCATCCTGAAGCAAAAGTTCTTAACCCGAGGTACTATTTCTGGGTTAGCAGAGTCTGTAACCTGAAGCGTCTGTAACCTGAAGCCTCTGTAACCCGAGGAACCACTGTCTTAGGCCATCATCGTCATCATCATCATCAAACTGTGCAATATTTAAATTCTGCAAGAGGTAATACCAATTTAAAAATACAATACTAAAATCAGTTAAATGGAATTACAGTCAAAATAATAGGGTGGTTCATAAGTGTGTGCCAAACCTGACTTCTTGTTTTCAGTATTCAGGATGTTTTTGCACGGACATGCAGTCAGTTATGAGACCTCCCCACCCCTACACCCCTCCTGCTTCCGTGAACGAAGTCATCATCTTCTCCAGTTCTCCAAAATCCACAGGATTAAAGCACAATTTATTTTTGGAATCTGATTGGATTCCCAGGCTATGTCAGTTGTCCTACCTATTTCTTTCACACAGACGTGGAGTAAAACCCTGGCCTAGTTGACAGAAGTGGGAGTATTTCAGGATTTCTTACTTATCCTTTCTTAACTGTCTGATCTACAGCCCAGGTATTCCGGCTAAGCCCATTTAGTCTTCTTGACTTTAGCAGGACTAAATTCTTTTAAGTTAAAGTACTTTTTTACTCCTCAGGGCTATGGATCAGCCTGCAAAGGAATAGAACGTGTCTGTCTACAAAATGAACCCTGTGGTGTTTCTAACTGCTCCAAAGAACAACTCTGTCAGGGAGGTTTTAATACCTTGGAAATCTTTTCCTCACTTGTGACACTTCATGTAAACACTGTTGAGGAACCAAGGAACTAAATGCCAAATACAGAAGAGAAAGAGAGATGGGAGAAGAAGGAGGGGAGGGAGGTAACACTTGTGAACTGTTGGTCTGAAGCTGTGAAATCTCAATTAAATGAGGTGAAAAATATTCCGAATACAGTAGGCACTGGAAAGTGTTACAGCAATTTATTTTGCCACAGTTGTCCTTATTTTAAATAATGCTTAGATCTGAACCAAGAAACGCTGCTGAAATGTGGCATAAAGCAAAGAATTGAAGAAAATGTCTAAGTTTCTCTTCAGATGGAACATCTAAGGAATGCTGAGGACAATCGAAATAAAATTCTACAAGGCTGAGGGAATTTTCTATAAGGCTAGATGACGTCTGCACATCGCTGCCAGATTTCACCAAAAGTTAGGGATTTGTGAGGGATTCAGTCTTTGGGAATTCTCTACGAAAAAGTATTACCGGATAATGTGTGCAGATTCAAACTTGGCTATTCCACATACGGTATTTTACATTTTTACAGATATTGTGACCATTTGTGGCAGTCTGAACTTATCAAAAATATTTATATGCATGCTATGAGACAAAATGCACATTTAAGCACACGTTTTGAGATGAATTGGTTTTAAAGTATATAATAAAGCAGAAATATAGTGAAATTATGAGTGAAGCATATAAAAGTGATGCAAGCCACAGATCTACAGGTTGGTCCATTCTGATTGAAAGTGAAAACAGAAGTGAAAGTTATCCCTGGGGCAGAATATCTGAAGTATTTGGGGGGGGATAGGAGAGCCAAATAGGTTGTAATGGGACTAGTAAATCAATCTGGAATGGTCAGCCTACTCAAGGATCTCTTGCCTCCCAAATAAACTCCAGCAACAAAGCTATACCTGATTATATACTATCAAAAATCAAAAGCAAAACAAGGGTTCATTATTTCTTTCCAGGCTTTCTTCTGTTTAATAATCCATGTCAATGTCTGGAGTGGCACAGGTCAGGTAGGAGCCTTGAGAAAAGGTTATACATAATTGATTGAACAACCTTGCATTCGATATCTAAATAGATGAACATAAAAAGGGAACATCTATCCATAAAACTCTAAACGATTTCATGTCCCCAAAAATATAATTGAAATGAATGGTCAAACTCAAAAAAAACCAAGTGTGAGTTCCTTGAAAAGCGAACAAACATTATTTTTCACTGTTGGAAAAGCTGGTTGAAATAATAAAAATTCTCCCTGACTTGGAGGATCTTATGATAGGTAAGTTTCCCAGCTTCAACTTCCTCATATTGGCACTTGCACTCCCAAAAAGCTTCTCTGGATAATTGAGGAGCTCTCTTGAAAAAAATGTGGGGTTACAGGGATTGCTGAGACAAGAGTATGGAACAGGAAACTTTCATGAGCATCCTCAAGTTAACTTATCTTCAGATTGTTATAGACATAGGCCCTATTCATTTAAAGCAGTATTGTGCCACTGTGAACTGACATGGCTTCCCCAAAAGAACCTGGGAACTATAGTTGGCTAAGGGTGTCGGGAGTTGTTAGGAGACCTTTCTTTCCCTCACAGAGTGACAATTCTCTTTTTTTTTAATAAATTTTTATTAAGGTTTCCATATTTTTTATAACAACAAAAACAAAACAATACAATAAACACAACCAACAAAGAACAAGTACAATTTCAAAGTCTTATTTTCATATAATTTACTTCCCCGACTTCCTCATACCTCCCCTTTCTGTATTCCAATTTCTAATCATTTATTCAGCAAATTCTTCCCTTATTTTATCTTTAAATTTGATCTTACTCATTTTCCTTAGCTTATCCGTTACCGCTAGTAACTGCTTATTTTCTAATCAGAGTGACAATTCTCAGAGCAGTTAAACAATCAGTCCCTCTTCCCCAGGGACTCTGCCTTCAATGTACAGTGGTACCTCGGGTTAAGTACTTAATTCGTTTCGGAGGTCTGTTTTTAACCTGAAACTGTTCTTAACCTGAAGCACCACTTTAGCTAATGGGGCCTCCCGCTGCCACTGCACCGCCGGAGCATGATTTCTGTTCTCATCCTGAAGCAAAGTTCTTAACCCGAGGTACTATTTCTGGGTTAGTGGAGTCTGTAACCTGAAGCGTATGTAACCCGAGGTACCACTGTATATGGCATTTTATGAAGAAACGTACACAAACAACATGTTCCTACACTGATTCACTTAGAGTCTAAAAGGCATGACAGAAGCTGTTTGCACATGGAAGGATCGCCACAAGTCCCAATGAAACCTTCACTAAACCCTGTTCAAGGGGCATTGGCCATTATCTGAAGGCCTCCATGCTTCTCATGGAGAAGATCTTGAAGTAAATGCTAAATCTGACTGTAGGCAGGCTTTAAATGCAATGTTTGGTAGATGTTGAAGAAGAAAGGATCACTCGAATGAGTGGCTATTTCATAGCCATGCTGCAGACCCTTCGAGTGTCTCTGTTTTCCAGGGACAGTCCCAGATTTACAGAAACCATCCCAGTTTCTGATTGGATCCCAGGATGTCTCCTTTTCATGGGAGAAATGTTGGTGGGTATGGAGTTATGCAACTCCCGAGCCGAAGAGATAAGTAACTCTTCAACTATTAGGAGACATCTGAAGGCAGCCCTGAACAGGGACATTTTATAAAGTTTAATGTTTTATTATGATGGGAGCCACCCAGAGTGGCCGGGGCAACCCAGTTAGATAGATGGTGTATTATTATTATTATTATTATTATTATTATTATTATTATTATTATTATTATTATTATTATTAAATTTATTATTCATATGCTGCCTGTCTGGCTGGGTTTCCCCAGTCACTCTGGGCAGCTCCCAACAGGATATTAAAAGCACGATAACACATCAAACATTGCAAACTTCCCTAAACAGGGCTGCCTTCAGATGTCTTCTAAAAGTCAGATAGTTGTTTATTTCCTTGGCATCTGATGGGAGGGCGTTCCACAGGGCGGGTGCTGCTACCAAGAAGGCCCTCTGCCTGGTTCCCTGTAACCTTACTTCTCGCTGTGAGGGAACCACCAGAAGGCCCTTGGAGCTGGACCTCAGTGTCTGGCCTGAACAATAATCATCATTGTCATGATTATTGAGGAATAGGATGTCCCTGTTTTCACCGGAGAAATGTTGGCAGGTATGCATGCTGAATTTGGGCAGTGGGAAATACAACAAAGTGAGGGAAGTGATAGGGAACAGCATCACAAGCGATGGATGCTTTTCTTTAAGTGGATTCATAAAGAATAAGGTCATAGCCAAATGTGTTTCTCCCTGTCCCACCAATATAGAGAACAATAATACTGACTTCTCTTATGGAGTTGCTGTAGGACATGAATGTCCATCCTTTCAAGGCCTGTGGGTTACAGGAACCACACACACACACCAAACTCAACGAAGCACACACCAAGCATATTCAATCGACTACAACAGAATGGTTGGAGTCTAATTTCAACAGGGGGTGGAGTGGTGTGGATAACCCAGCCAGATTGGTGGGGTACAATAAATGATTTGTTTTTGTTGTTGTTAAGCCTCTCCTATGCCCCACCCATTTAAAGGGCCAACCCTCTGGCTAGCTGATGGGTGCTCCTCCTCTGTTCCATAGCCACTTGTCTGTTGTGGTCCCTGAACTACTGGTGAACTGAAGCCCTCTGGCATTTGGATTTTTAGGCTCAGAAGGAGGTACTTATGAGGGTCCAGACTCTGGCCCTTTGGTTGCAGGAGGTTCTTCTGGGAGCTCATGTCCATCATCCTTGAACTCATTTTTTTCCTGATCAAAGCCTTCACCTCGTCTGGCTCCTTAGCTGGAGACTTTGGAGCTTCTGTGGATTCTGGGGTCATGACAATGGCTTGAAGTAGCCCATTATACATCCTGAGCCTGTACCATGTGACTACTTGCCTCATTAGAACAGGGTCATATTTATAAAGCCAAAACTCACCCCGAGTCCCACTGATTTCACGAGGGAGTTTGAAGTACATGCTTAACCCTCCTATTCAAATAAATGGAACTTAGAAAGCGGTGGAGATTTTTCTGTGCCTGGCAACTAATAGTGGCTGGAGTGAAGTGCTGTTTTCACAGAGGTCAGCATCACCATCCATTTTCCTGCTACTGTGTTAATGACTGCACATTTTCATTCTGCAGCCCAAGCATTTTGCTGTTAAATATTTTTGTCGTGTTGCTCTTTTCTCTCCCTCTCTCTTGTGAGTTGTCATTTGTGGTGATATTCTTAACTAATACATGCATAATTATGTATTTGCTTTCAGATGGGCAAACAGATGGAGAGAGGAATATTCTCCATTTATACGAAGAAACAAGAATATTCCATAAATGGAAGAAAGATCATTATTTGCTCTCCTACCACTCTGCAATCTCCAACTATCAACACAGCTCAATAGCCAGGTAATCACTGTTCTTTCTTAATTGTGGACAGCAGGAGCTGTCCTTGCCCCCGCTGCGTGTGCTATTATACACATAGGATGAATACAAAATATGTATAGTGAATATAAAACCCAACTATTATCCTACTATCCTACTATCTGTGGCACTAATAAGAATTCACATGTCCCTTGTAAGGCTCTTCAGTTCAGGGCAGATCTATGCTTCATAGTTACAGACCTGTGTAATCAAAACCAAATGGTGGCCAAACACCTGAAGTGAGGTAGTGATTTTAAGTGGGAAAAGTGGCACATAGTAGAGGCATACTGATCCTCCCTTTGTCAGCTGCTTTCCTCATTGCAAGCACTCTCCTTTACTGAATTTTCTACTGGATTGCCATCTTCCAGTCCCAGAATCCCAACTCTTTGGAAGTAATGATCCAAGGCTGATGGTGGCTATCTAAAGAACTTTTAACTGAGTTAAGATTAAAAAAAGGATGTGTACAAAAAATGGAAAAGGGGGGAAACCACCAAAGAGGAATTCAAACAAATAGCCAGCACGTGTAGACACAAAGTCAGAAAAGCTAAAGCACAGAATGAACTCAGGCTTGCTAGAGAGGTTAAAAGCAACAAAAAGAGAAGAGAAGACTCCCTGGAAAGGACCCTGATGTTGGGAAAGATTGAGGACACAAGGAGAAGGGGACGACAGAGTACGAGATGGTTGGATAGTGTTCGCGAAGCTACCAGCATGAGTCTGACCAAACTACGGGAGGCAGTGGAAGACAGGAGTGCGTGGTATGCTCTGGTCCATGACTAACCGACAACAACATTCGGTATGGTTATAATGTAGACAACTGAAATATGCTGCATCCATGATATTCCCAGGAACAAGATCAAACACTCCGTCCATGATATGAATTTGTTAACTGGTAAAAGAGGGGAGATGGGCCAAGAGGTTTTGTGAATTAAACAGGGAGGGGGAGCTCTGTGTGAGCTTAGACGAAGGGCAATGCTTCACAGTTTGAGGGCATGGCAGATGAAATGTTGTGTCTGTGGAGCAGAACAGACTCAATTTCTTCATGCCAGGGCTGTGACACTTCACTTAGATGGATGTCCTCTGCTCTAGCACATGACCATTTTGACATAACCAGAACATGAGGAGAGCACATTCTTGCTCATTTAGGTGGAAATTAAGGCTTGTTACAGCCCAGCTGGGGACGGACATAGGAAGGTATAGTTAGGGCTGATACGATATTGAAGTGTTGAAGCCCACCGTGAATTAAGCTGAGGTGCCCAAATTATTTTAGGATTCCAAACCTGTCTACAATGAGACTCTTCCCACAAGGTGTGGACTCTTCCCAGACTTTCCTCTGAGAAGGGAACAATTCGGCTGTGTGTTTTAAACTGCAATTCCTAGACCTTGGGAAATTTATTTCTGTGAATTCCAAAATAAGCTGAGCTGATCCCCGTGCACTAAGCAGAAAAACGGACCTGCCTCCCTTCCACTGTTCTTAGCCAATGAGAGTAGTCATAGCTATGACTGATATTTACAGAAGCCAATCATAATACATGCTTTCTGTGATATAGGAACACACGTATTGTCCACCAAAGAGTCTTCTTGGTTTATTTTGAGGCCAGGCTAGTTTTTGTTATCTTCCTTGAGGTAAAAGTATTAACTGATTTCAGGAAACAATGCAGAAATCTATACTCTCTCTCTCTCTCTCTCTCTCTCTCTCTCTCTCTCTCTCTGTGTGTGTGTGTGTGTGTGAATTAACTTTCAGTATCTGAGTGCCTACAGAGAAATTAAAATTAAGAACAAAGGTAGTAGGATCTACTTCTAACTTATTTCATGTGCACATAAAAATGTGATTTACCTATGTTCAGTTTGTATACATTTTAAGATCACTGTTGTGAACAACCTGCTGAAATAGACATTTCTAAGAGGGAGGGAGGGGCATTAGGTAAAGGTAAAGGACCCCTGGAAGGTTAAGTCCAGTCAAAGATGACTTTGGGGTTGTGACGCGCATCTCGCTTTCAGGCCGAGGGAGCCTACGTTTGTCCACAGACAGCTTTCTGAGTCATGTGGCCAGCATGACTAAACCGCTTCTGGCACAATGGAACACTGTGACAGAAGCCAGAGTGCATGGAAATGCCATTTACCTTCCCACCGCAGTGGTACCTATTTATCTACTTGCACTGGCATGCTTTCGAACTGCTAGGTTGGCAGGAGCTGGGACAGAGGAATGGGAGCTCACCCCATAGTAGGGATTTGAACCTCCGACCTTCTGATCTGCATGCCCAAGGTTTCCTTCTTCTTCGCCACCCACACTCTTAAGCCACAAAAACTGAGTGGCAGCACACTTGAGGGTATGGGACACCAAGGGGTAAGCCCCACCCACCACTTTCTACTCAGCTTCTGGACCTCTAGCTACCTTCTTGAAGAAGTAAACAAGACAGGCACACAGCATTTATCCTTACTTTTGAGAAATGTCAATCCAAAACATTTCTCTGCCTGCAGCGGAGCCCCCTGCCAACAAATTCATATCTTCATCCACCATGAAAGAAGACTAAAATACATCTGTTGAACAAGACAAAGGTTGCAATTCACTTTTAGGCATTGTCTTTAAATTTCAGCGTGAATTCTAATGGAAATATCCATTCATCATCATCATGTGGCTGAGCTTCATGTTGGAAAGTTTTTACATCAATCCAAAGTCTCAGATACCATTCTACTTAGTCACATGGGCTTTTACTGGCAAGTAATACATCAAAGGGGGAGGGGGGAATTAATAAAATTGCTCACAAGCAACCATCTGATTCTGGTGTTCTGAACAAGAGCTGTTTTATAAACACGTTAATGACTATGGCAGTGTTTCTCGCTCAGTATGCACTGAGGCATAATGAATTTAAGGCTCTAAACTGAAATATATTTTCCCCTAGCCATGCACAATCATTTAAACAACCATTGATTTGTTACCTGGTGCGTTAACACTTTATGATGAGTTTCTTCAGAGCTGTCTTATCTTACTTTTTGGATAATAAATAATGCACAACAGGAAGGATACGGGGTGGGGGTGGGGGCAGAACAGCATTCTCCAAGGAAATTTTTTACTTTATTTCATATTGTGGTTGCTTGGTTACTGCACAAAGAAATTGCCTTTGTTTTCTAGCAAACTACCAATAATATTTATGAATCTAATGGTTAATCACATTTCTTCAAGTAATACCCCCCCCCAATAAAAATAATACCGTCGGCAACGTAATTTGTAGCAATGAAATCTTTAGGCTGTTAGCGGTTACAAAATATCGGCACTAATTTTCTTTGTTTCTGAATGAGGTAAGATTACAGCAGATTTTCAAGTCAGTTGTCTAGGTTACTCTCTCAAGTAAGCATCAGTTCTAAGAAGAATATTTTCACCACAATCGTGGTTTAAATGTTTTTGCTTTAAAAAAGTAAATCTCTCAAATATTATTTAAAAGTGTATCGTCTCTCAAAATGTTATCAGGGTATGTTTTCCATACATTTATATTGCTGGAAACTCTGTTTGGGTCTTGCCCCATAATGGTGGAATTTGCTGGACCTGAATGTAGCTGTCCTAGGTGGTAAATCACTGAACTACAATATTTCCAGGTAGGAAGAAGTACCCCTGGACTATCAGCCTGATCTTTTATTCCACCAAAAGCAAACCATTAACCAGTTATTTGACGCCCAGCACCTCCATCTTGCCATGATTCAGAGTCAGTTTATTAGTCATTATCCATTACCAGAACGTGCATGACCCCTCCTGATTCAGATCTTACAGAAAAATAGAGTTGGGTATCACCTGCATACCGTAGCTGTCAACTTTTCCCTTTTCTTGCGAGGAATCCTATTTGGAATAAGGGATTTTCCCTTAAAAAAGGGGGAAGTTGCCAGCTATGTTGCATACTGATGACGCTTCACCCCCAATCTCCTAATGGCCACTCCCAGTGGCTTCATATAGATGCCAAGGGGCCAAAAGAAAATTGATGTGTTTTTTTCCTGAAACTTTTCTCTGAAACTGACCTGGGAGATAATATTGGAACCACTGTAAAACAGTGTGTCCAATAGCCACCCCAATAGAAGGCTATTATGGTCAAGGGTATCAAAAAGCAATGAGAGAACAAGGAAGAATAAGAGGGTTTGCATGACTCCTGTACTCCTGATTAAGGTCATCCCTCAGGGTGGCCAAAGCTGAGCCAATCCTGTAAGAATCTAATCGTATTAACAGAATCACTTGACTGGGACACTTGAATAAGGCTCAAAGTCACATGTTTACTGCCTAGGGGTTGGAATGTTGTTCCAAGCAAGTTCTGTTTCACCTTGAATCAGGCTTGGACATAAAGTGGGAGGCTTGATAGCAGCCTCATCCAGGAATCTGTGTTAATGATAGCAGGACGCAAGCTTCTTTGCTGAGATGCCATTGAATTCCTTGGCCCCAGGTTACAAGGAAAACCACAGCTAAATGAAGCAAGCCATTTCAGATTTGAATCTGTCAAGCTGGAAGTAAAATTGCTCACTAAGGCACTATGGTTAACAGCCAGTTCCACAAAACCTGCTTGACTAACCTAAAAGGAAAGGTCAATCTATATTTTGTTAGGCCCTGAAAATCAAGACTTCATGTATGTCTTCTGCATCCTGCCTGCACTGGAAATTGATTCAGTTCCCTCTTGAACTGATTTACACTCCTTTGCTTTTATTATTGGCTCAATTCAGTGTGTTACTCATTTCAGCTACCAGGGACAAGGGAGTTCTGCTTGAATTGCCTATAGGGCTAATGTCGTTCCCACAATCAGTATGCATGTCTGTTTTTAAAGGAGTTACTATTCTAAGGAGCCAATATTTTAGGATAGCTCACTGCAATTTTTCATGCCCCCCTTTCCCCCTTTAAGTCTTTTTAAAGGGCTGCTTCTGACAAGCAACAAAGCAAAAAATGAAAGGCTAGGAGAAATAGGGGGGGAATTCTAAATGCAAAAATAAGGAACTATACATCCCACATTGTACAGCTAATATTTATGAAGAGTTGATAACAACATCAACCAACTTGAATATTCTCAACTCGTTTATACGGCCACAATAAGGCAACTAATAACCACTTCCTTATTGTGGTCATGATGAAGTGTACAATTCTTGTAAGGGAAAGGAATGTTATTGATTTTGGTAGTTTGGGTTCATCCTTGTTATGCAGTACACAGATCTTCTAACATCCTGGTATTTGCCTTACACATGATGCTTCCAAGAGACGCTTTTACAGTTTCCATAGGCGAAAAAACTATCTGTGCTAGGGATATGTGAGCCCCCCACTACAGTCTGGGATAAATATTGGTAGGTTTCCCCCCACCCCACCCCACCCCAAGTCTTTGGACTCCCCTTGAACATCCTCAGATTCCCTCTGTAGAAATAACTAAAGGTGATTCAAGTTTCACTTTAGGTGAAGTCTGGTAACAAATCATAGGGATGTGAGCTGAACACCCCAGAGAAACGTCACTAGTGCTACTGAAAGTCTTGTAGCTGCTCTTGACACTGCTAAGAAGTTTTGCCTGGGGAGGAAGCATCAAATTCAGTTTGTATGTCACTTTTCAGGTAAACTTTCAGAGGCATTTCCAGACAGTGGTCTAATTAAGTACAAACAAACAAACCTCAAGTGCATCATATTTGAAAGGTTTGTCAAGTCTGCGATTTGGAACTTCCTCGGTTCATAGCCATTGTCTGCAATGCTTGTGGGAAACCTGTGACCTTACATAGGTCATTACACTCCAACTTTCATTATTCTCAGCCACCATGACTAATAATAATAATAATAATAATAATAATAATAATAATAATAATAATAATATATTATTATTATTATTTCTACCCTGCCTATCTGGCTGTGTTTCCCCAGCCACTCCGGGTGGCTTTCAACAGAACATTAAAAACAAAATAAAACATCAAACATTAAAAACTTCCCTAAACAGGGCTGCCTTCAGATATCTTCTAAAAGTTGGATATTTGTTTATTTCCTTGATGTCTGATGGGAGGGCATTCCATAGGGTGGGTGCCAAAACCAAGAAGGCCCTCTGCCTGCTTCCCTGTAACCTCACAAGGAGGGAATTGCCAGAAGGCCCTTGGAGCTGGACCTCCGTGTCTGGGCTGAACAATGGGGGTGGAGACGCTCCTTCAGGTATACTGGGCCAAGGCTGTTTAGGTTCCCTGTAACCTCACTTCTCGCAGGGAGGGAACCACCAGAAGGCCTTCTCAGTAGTGGTGCCCGCCCTATGGAATGCCCTCCCATCAGATGTCAAGGAAATAAACAATGACCAGGATTTAAGGGGAGTCATAGTTCAACAGAATCTGTCTGCCTGTTGTTGTTGTTTAGTCGTTTAGTCGTGTCCGACTCTTCGTGACCCCATGGACCAGAGCACACCAGGCACTCCTGTCTTCCACTGCCTCCCGCAGTTTGGTCAGACTCATGTTTGTAGCTTCGAGAACACTGTCCAACCATCTCGTCCTCTGTCGTCCCCTTCTCCTTGTGCCCTCCATCTTTCCCAGCATCAGGGTCTTTTCCAGGGAGTCTTCTCTATACATGAGGTGGCCAAAGTATTGGAGCCTCAGCTTCAGGATCTGTCCTTCCAGTGAGCACTCTGGACTTCTTGGACTGCAAGAAGATCAAACCTATCCATCTGTCTGCCTACAGGTTCCCAATTCTTGATCCATAAATATGTGAACCTTGTTGTTGGCATCTATCTGTCTTGAGAGACAATGGAGCGAGTCTGGTGGTGAAGTCAAACCATGTGTTAACAGCACCAAAGTGACCTCCCCAGAGTGCAAGCCTGGGCAGTATGTGTGGAGGGCCTGAGCTGCCCAGACTACAAGACCCCCTTCTCGGTCTCGCTGCTATGGGCTAAAGGAAAGCAGAGAAATATAGGACTGGCGCACAAGTTACTTGTCACAGGAAAACTGCACAAAATGACCTTTGAATATATCCCACCATAGCCATTAAAGTATTCACAACTAGGAAGGGGAGAGAAATTCAGTTCAGTTCACAGTTTATATGTGGACCTGCCTAATTTGTGGTTTCTGAAACAATGTATGGGCTGAACAGCAGCTGCCCTTTGAAATTCTGATGTCTCTCAATTTTGCAACACAGTTTTGCAGCCAAGTAATATGCACAAAAATACATATACTAGGGTAAAGTGTACCCATATTAGCAAGAATAGCATACAAAATGCATTATATAGGGGGAAATTCCTTTGCAAAAATGTGTATATTAGGCAAAATTGCATGTAAAGTTTGTATATTAGGAGAAATTCACACTAAAATGCAGCTGAATTTTCATGAGGATGTTTTTTCTCTCTCAAAAAAAATTGCAAACTGATGTGCAGATGTGGATAAATGGGGGGGGGGGAGAGAAAAACTGAAAGAAATGGAGACTGACAAATATGCCCATCCTTATTTACAACTTGGCTCTTACCCATCACTCATTTAGAAAGTAAAGCAGCAGCAAGATGCCCCTAATCTGCACACTAAGTACTTTACATTAAACGGCTAATCAGTCAATACAGTATGTTGAATGGAAATTATACCTGTACCTGTACCTACTTGTTCATACTAGCCTTAGCTCTTGATTGTGAATATATGTTATCAGGCATGCATACTATTTAGTAGCTGTGTTCAGGCATTTAACTGAGGATGGTGACTGGGGCAAACACACATGAGCCATAAAGGCAAAGGTAAAGGGACCCCTGACCATTAGGTCCGGTCGTACAGCTTCCGGGTCATATGGCCAGCATGACTAAGCCACTTCTGGTGAACCAAAGCAGCGCACGGAAACACCGTTTACCTTCCCGCTGGAGCAGTACCTATTTATCTACTTGCACTTTGACGCGCTTTCAAACTGCTAGGTTGGCAGGAGCAGGGACCGAGCAACAGGAGCTCACCCCATCACAGGGATTCGAACCGCCGACCTTCTGATCAGCAAGCCCTAGGTTCTGTGGTTTAACCCACAGCACCACCCGCATCTCTTCACACAAGCCTTAGTGCAATTAGCACAAAGATCTGAAGGGTTTCCGAAAGTGCATTTTGTTGAGCCAACTTAGAAAGCTACCTACATGTGTGGACTCTTGCTTCAGGGTTTCCAATCCCAGAGTCCATTTCTGTGCACACTGAATAAAATGTGCTAGAAAAACCCTTGCAGACCTTCATGCTAACAGCACAAAGGGGAGTTTGTGTGCCAGGAGACACTTTGACTTCCCGTCCTTCTCAACATCTTTTCACTCTAATAAACCTGTTGCCTAAATTTATCAGCAAAATCATAATAAAATATTGATATACATCCATGTGTGTATATATATATATATACCTATTTTAACCCATTTAACCTTTATTTACAGAGCTTATTCAAAAGCTGTTACCAAATTCAGATTGCAACACTTATTTTTTAAGTAACTCTGTTATCAACGAACTCCTGTTTTTGCTTATCTTTAATCTTTTCTGAGAGACTATCTAGTTCAGCATATTCCATAAGCTGCAGCCAGCATTACCAATGGTTAGTGATGATGAGAGTTGTAGTCCTGCAAAGTCTGCAGGGCCCAGGTTCCCCATCCCTACAATAAATAATAAACATAATAAATTAGCAAGTTTGTCCATTGCACTGTTATACATAGATTCCTGCATATTATAGTTATGTGAAGCAAAGCAAGCGGAAGATTTATGGTGTGTGTGTGTGTGAATATATAAAAAATCCTACGCAGTTTATTTCTTTGAGGAATTTCAGGTTTGAAAGAAGGTCCCACCCTGTGGTGAAGTGGGATGGTAGAAAATTCTCGGCACTCATAAAGCAGGGGGAAAAAATGTATGTTGCTTATATATGAAGCTAAATGTGTAGCCTGCTAGGAATGCGGCTCTCTAAAACTCATTTCACTGACAGCCTACGGGCATCTGATGAGAGTAAGATGTTCCAGGAAGGGAGGTGTTTGACTCTGGCCCCAGAAATGAAAGGCCAGTGACTAATTTTCCAAGTTCATTGCCTGAGTGTGTTCTCTTAGCCATTAGGAGAGAAACTACACAACATAAAAGTAATCTCAAGAATGTAGGTCAGCCGGAATATTGCTGTACCAACACTTGTAAAGGGAAGGACTGCAATGTATTTTAAAAATTCAAAGGGGCTTTTATATAGCTACTAATAAAAGATGCCAAAACGCTGTTAGCAGCAGATTTAAAGTGACTTATTGCTTGTGGTGATTAAACCCAGCAGGCTTCCTTGTTTTTACAAACAGCATCTAGCCCCTTCTGTGTATAATTTGCCGAGGAAACGGAATGCTTTTGCAATCGCCAGTGTGGAAATGTGGGTAAAATGAGCTGCGGCCCGGCGTGCGCTTTCCAGAGAAGGGTCTTCATTGAAGTCTGTGGGACTTACATCTGAGTAAACATACACAGAACCAAGCTCATTGTATTGTTCCCTAGCAGAGCTTGCTTTGGATATAGCTACGTAAGAGGATTGCTAAAGGCTTTGGGATGCCTGTGAAAATATTTCACTTCTCCTTTGAACAGCAGGTGCCCCTCCCTATGCCAAACACAAACTGTTCTTTTGCAAATCCCCTCAGTTTCAAAAAGTGGTTTGTAGGTATATTGGGGTTAGTCTTCAAAAACGCCAGCCCCGGATCTGGCATGGTAAGGCACATGCTAAAGTTATTTGAAAGGGACCTACATAGGGCGGGTCCATCTAGCCAGTGGCGTAGCGTGGGTTGTCAGCACCCGGGGCAAGGCAAGTAATTTGTGCCCCCTAACCCGTGGATTTGCGCCCCCTAACCCTAACCCCCAGATGTTGCGCCTGGTGCGGCCGGCCCCCCCTGCACCCCCCACGCTACGCCACTGCATCTAGCTTATGAAATGCTCTCCCCAGGGAGGTACATCTGACCCCATCGCAATCTACTTTTAGGAACCAGGCAGGAATGCCAGTGTGGTGTAGTGGTTAAGAGTAATCTGGGGAACCGGGTTCGTGTCTCCGCTTCTCCACATGCAGCTGCTGGGTGACCTTGGGCTAGTCACACTTCTCTGAAATCTCTCAGCCTCACTCACTTCACAGAGTGTTTGTTGTGGGGGAGGAAGGGAAAGGAGAATGTTAGCTGCTTTGAGACTCCTTCAGGTAGTGATAAAGTGGGATATCAAATCCAAACTACTACTACTACTACTACTACTACTACTACTACTACTCTTCTTCTTCTTCTTCTTCTTCTTCTTCTTCTTCTTCTTCTTCTTCTTCTTCTTCTTCTTCTTCTTCTTCTTTTCTTCTTCTTCTTCTTCTTCTTCTTCTTCTTCTTCTTCTTCTTCTTCATTGCCCAGGCTTTTAACTCCACATTTTATAGTAGGGGTCAGCAAACTTTTTCAGTAGGGGGCCAGTCCACTGTCCCTCAAACCTTGTGGAGGGCTTTACTATATTTTGAAGGGGGAAAAATGAATGAATTCCTATGCCCCACAAATAACTCAGAGATGCATTTTAAATAAAAGGACACATTCTACACATGTAAAAACACACTGATTCCTGGACCGTCTGCAGGCTGGATTTAGAAAGTGATTGGGCCGGATCCGGCCCCCGGGCCTTAGTTTGCCTACCCATGTTTGGGTGCCCAAACTTTTTTCAAAGAGGGCCAGATTTGATCAAGTGAATGTACGTGAGGGCTGACCAAAGTTGTTCAGCTTTTTTTAGGACTGATATACTGCCATGGGGGACAGATTAAATTGACCGGCGGGCTGGATTAGGCCCCCCAAAAGGACTTTGGACATGCCTGTTTTAGAGGGTTTTAGATACTGTGATCAGTTTAGTGGATAGGATGTGCTTGACCTCCCTTTGATATGTATGAATGCATGTGTTTTTAGGTTTTGAAGCTGTTTTGGTTTTATGCTGGTATGAATTTTGGCATGTTTGTGCAAATGTCTCCTAATAAATATATTTTGCATGCAGTTTTGACAAACATATATTTCTGCAAGCAATTTATCAAAATGCAATATATTTTTGTATGTGCTTTTTCAATAATATATTGATTTTTGCGCACACTGTCACCTAATGTATACATTTTTGAAAACTTTTTTTCAGCTGGAGAATTGCAATACAAAATTTGTATTTATGTGAATTTTGAATGATGGTTGTGTTTCGCTTCCCATATTGCTTCAGAAACTGTGAATTTGATAGATTTGGCTTTAAATGAATTTCTCCTCCATCCTTAGTCTACAGTGATCGGTGAAGACCCATCGCTCAATGGTAGAACATCCAGTCTGTGTAGACAATGACAGATGCCCTGATTCAGTACAAGACAGTGTAGTACCAGGCACTGAACACCCATGTGCTCTACCACTGAACTATGACCTTGGCCTGGTCCAGCTGTTTATGTTCCTCTTCATCACTGCAACCTGCTCATTCATTTCCTCTTTCCCTTTTTGCTTAGATGGGGTGACAATGGCAGAAATGAAGGGTAGCAGCAGTAGCCCCTGCTCCTCTGACGAATGAGCAGGTGGTAGCACTACAGAGAAGCAGCATCAGCTGTCAACAGTGATGTCCCTATTGAATGGGTCTTGTCCAAGGGCCACCAAATCTTGGAGCCAGCACTGTACAAGGTCCCCTTGGTTACAGAGAACTAATCACATGGTTCTAGGGCCAATGGGAGATGCTCAGTTATTGCTTGGTTTTCCTCTGGAACTTGTGCTTTCCTTCTAAAATAAATGGCTACATGGGCGGTAATACACATGTTAAAAACAGCACTTGCTTTAACACATTCAATTTGCTAAATTGATTGCTCTTATTTTCTCTCACAATTAATGGCTCATTTTGCCTACCTGTTCCCTGACAGCACTGGTTTTGTAATTTCTTCGACTATTCACAAAGATAGGATATTATTTCAAATGGGCAACTTGTCTTCACAGTTGTTTACTGCTGGGAATTGTGTCATCTGCATAACACACAGGAACAGTTTCTGCCCACAATCTTCTTCATCCGCTTCACTGGCATATGTGCTCACTCACGGGTAGTTTGGTGGGAGATGGCAGGCAATGCAATGTTTACATTGACAGCCTGGAGAACAGACTGCTAATGCCATCCTTTAGGCACCAAGTCCACCCTCTGATTCATCCCGTACTTGTGCATCAGTTCCACAAGCCTTTGTGGACACCTGTTGAGAGTTCTGTGCCAAGATTGCAATCCCATATTAGGGAAGAAAACAAGGCTTTGCAGTTTGTGAAAATACTGTTCTAGAGAAGGATGGATGATCTGAGGATAGAATACGGAGTGTTACATCATCTCATAGTAATTTCAGGGATCGTGGAAGCAAGGATATTGCCTGTAGGATAGTAGAGAAAGAGGGAAAACAGGAGTGCAATGTGAAGAATGTTTTAAAAAAAGTTATAAAGAACTTCCAAATGTGTTGATAGTATTACTTTGGGGGTAGCTAATGTGGTACCCTTCAGATGTTGCTGGACAATAGCTTCTATCAACTTTGACTATTGGCTGATGGGGCTGATGGCAGCAGAAGTCCAACAACATTTGTAAGGTTTAGTTGGTTAGAGAATGGTACTGATAATGCCAAGTTTGCAGGTTTGATCCCCGTACAGTACAGCTGCATATTCCTGCACTGCAGCGGTTTGGACGAGACAATGTTGATGTTGATGATGACAATGATGAAGATAATACAGTGGTACCTCGGGTTACATATGCTTCAGGTTACATACGCTTCAGGTTACAGACTCTGTTAACCTAGAAATATTACCTCGGGTTAAGAACTTTGCTTCAGGATGAGAACAGAAATCATGCAGCAGCGGCACAGCGGCAGCAGGAGCCCCATTAGCTAAAGTGGTGCTTCAGGTTAAGAACAGACCTCCAGAACAAATTAAGTTCTTAACCTGAGGTACCACTGTATTTATTCCCCAGACACTCTGGGTGTCTCCCAATAGAATATTAAAAACACGTTAAGTACATCAAACATTAAAAACTTCCCTAAACAGGGCTGCCTTCAGATGTTTTCTAAAAGTCAGGTAGTTGTTTATTTCCTTGAGGTCTGATGGGAGGGTGTTTCACAGGGCTGGTGCCACTACTGAGAAGGCCCTCTGCCTGGTTCCCTATAACCTCAATTCTCGCAATGAGGGAACCACCAGAAGGTCCTTTGTGCTGGACCTCAGAGTCCTTTCCAACTCTACAATTCTCCGATTCTATGTTGACTATCACTGTACAGTCTTACCTTGGAAGTTGAACGGAATCCATTCTGGAAGTCTGTTCGACTTCCAAAATGTTCGGAAACCAAAGCATGGCTTCTGATTGGCTGCAGGAAGCTCCTGCAGCCAATCAGAAGCCACAGAATCCTCGTCGGATGTTTGGGTTCCAAAGAACATTCACAAACCAGAACACTCACTTCTGAGTTTGCAGCGTTTGGGAACCAAAACGTCTGAATACCAAGGCGTTCAGGATCCAAGGTATGACTGTACTAGTTAAATAATAGTTGGTGGCCATCTAGTTTTCTGCCCCAAAATACTTTTTTTAAAAAAACCTCTTTATAAGCTGCCCATGAATTGCTAGGCAATATGCAATACAATATCAACATTTAAAGGACAACCTAGTTTGACCTGATAGTGAGTTAGCAGGCCAGTGTGGATACTTTGGCAATAACGATGGCTACACAATTACTATGTTTCATATATATGTTTTCATATTTGTGCTTTTCACAGTTATGGAGTCCTGAAATGTACCATGTTGCTTGCTGATTAGCTCATATTATTCTACAGAAGAGACACATCTTTTGTTTTAATCTCATGCTGCCTTCTTATGTAGGTTGAGGCCAAAAAGAGAAAAATCAAAATCAATGGAGCAGATGTTTTATATTTAGAATCTTCACTTTGAAACTTAATGACTTGCTACAAGGGCAAACATCTGGCTATGTGCAGAAGTAGATTAACACGCTTCCCTTGATTTCTTCAGGACAGGTGTAACAAGCTTGAGGGGAAAAATCATGCCAGGCTCTTCTTGTTTCTTAGTCAAGTGTGAAGGAAGAAATACCAATAAAAGGACACAAGGAGGTTACCCACCATAGCATGGATCATTAATTGTGAGCCTGTATTTTTTTTTAAAAGGATCTGATTAATTCATAAAATGGTAATAGCTGTGAGGCAATAGACTTTTGTGGTTGTTGTGTGATATATGTGGAAAGGATGTGTGGGTCAACCCATCAGCATGCATGCATACAACATACACACACACAAATATATACAGTGTACTGTATGAAGATTTTCATTTACACCTGAGACAAAGAAGGGTGGGAGGAGCTTTGCAAACATCTTTGTTCCCCATGAAAAGCACCCCCTGCCCCAATTTCAGTATTGTTCTTCAAGTGTTTGCGTGGCAAGTTCCCGCCTCCCCCCAGTGGAAATAAAGACACATGCCACAGTTATTTAAGGTTAATAGGCTAAATATGGCCACAACTTTATTGGTTACAGGTGATGAGCAGTATCGGCTTAGGCATTGATCCTAACTGACTATCTGGCTTCAGCCTGTTCACTTGAAGTCCGGGAAGGGTTAACCACCAGTAGGGGGAGTCCTGCTGATGCACATCAACCTCCATAGGCTTCAGACAGGGCCACGCCCCCCAGAATCATTTATTGGACTACCCTTCAATATGCGGGGGAGGTGATGGCGCGTCCTGCCCCCCTTCCATCTACATAACAATACCAATACCAATGCCTAACCGCCAATACCAAGGAAGTTGTGGTGATTTGCTATGAGGTAGGCAAAAAAACCACGTGACTGGTGCCAATTTGCCAAGTGGAAAAAATTCCTACCAGGCCTCTTAGGCAACCAGCCGAGGTCCATAGCAAGGTCAAAGATGAAAACCTTAAAGGGCAGGAGGGTGGGAAACCGGAGCAGCTGGAAGCGGCTAAAAGGGAGATCCCTGGACACCCCTGTGTTAAATGGAGCATGCCACGCCCCCCCCCCAGGCCAGCCGATTGGCTGGCCAGGGGATGACACGGTCGGGGATTCCCTCAATCATGCGGAGGCTAAGAGCCAGTCCTGCACACGTGGGGGGCGGCATGAAGCCCGCAACCCCACCTCTTTTCTAAGTCGGAAGTGGCTTTGTGGAAGGCAGGAAAAGAAAGCATCTCTGTTGCTTTGGTTAACTAAGACAATGATCTCTGTTTTGTGCGTAGTTGCAATGAAATAATCACAGAACAGCATGCCAAAAAGAATATATGGAGCACTGGCTTCAAGGATCTGAACATCTATTCATTCTATATTTTCTATGCAAAGAATGTGTTCTTGTGTGTCCATTCCGATACAACCAAAACTGGGACCAGGGCTTCTGAGGATGGGCAGTGCCACTTCACTTTCCTTCAAGGACATCACCGTGTAGCAAAATCTGATTGGCTGGGTGCTGTAATCACTTTCAATATGCAATCCTGATTGCCTTGGATTGCATGAAGGAAGAAAAGGCCCTGTTAAACAAATAGCATCAGTAGATTGGGGAAAGGAATGGCTGCTAATCTTTATTCTTAATGAGGACCACACAATTAAAGATCAGGCATTAATCATTCGCCTTTTAGTTGCAGTCTAGGCTACCATTGCAACATTTTTGAAAACTTTTAAGTGATTAACCTGGACTTTGTTGGAAAAGATATAACACATATCCAAAACAGCTGGAGGACAACAGTCACGTGCCAAGTCTGTTGCATTTTTGTTGAATTTAATTTCTTATACATACAATATGGGGCATAACCACCCTGTCCTTTCAGTGTATTGAGACATTTGGATCTTCACAGCATATAAAGACTGGCCATTTCATTATCTGTATTGTATCTATTTCTTTGTTCATTTGAGATCCCTGCTCTGTACTGCATAAGGTTTATTTCTTCATTGATGGTTGCTTTACGTTTGTTTGATATTCATAAAGCAATAAAAATGATGTAGAGTCTGGTCTTAGAGACAAGTTGTATAGTTTTGTAAGAAGATCAACAATTTCATATTTGGGTTCCTTAAGAACTCTTGAGTAGATGGCATCCAGACCCGGCAATTTCTTAGTGTTTCATTTGTCTATAAGGCCTAGAGCTCCATTTCTCACTATTTTCTACATTTCTTCAGACGGCTCCTGAAAAAAAATCTGTTCAGGCAAGGCTATCTGCCCTACATCTTTCATAGTTGAAATTCTTAATATCAGAGATCACAGAAATGATGTTGTAATGCAAATGGACAATCAATTTTCACATACTCTGAATATAGTGCTAAAAAAGGGCCGAGTACTGAAGGAGAAACCCCCTGCTGTTTCAAGACTGCAGTAATCCTGAAAATGCTAATAATAGTGGCACATATTACCTTTTCCTCCACTGTGTCTGTTTAAGAGAGAACCTGGCTGTGTCCCTGTGTGAGCACATGTTGTGCTTGGAGTCACTGTTGCTTCCTCCAGGAAGGAACAATGCCTAAGGATTACTACAGGCTGATGCAAAATGACAAGCCAAGTCACATGCTGCATCTCGCCATCTGCCAAGTCACTCTAAAAAGACCTCACACCACGGAAAGCAAAAACATTCACAGTGTGATAATGAAACTTGTGGAATCTGGTGTCTGATTATTGAATTCCCCAAGACGGAGACATGAAAGTATGCTACATATGCCTTGATCCAGCTATAGTTAAGCCCATTAAAGTCCCATTTATTCAATGGGATCATAAAGTACAGGGTCAGATTTTTGCAATTGAAAAGTGCATAAACAATGATGGGATTGTGTAAATAGTATTACAGGAGGGTTTGTGCTTGCCAGATTCCATTCCATTTTCTATCTGCTCCATCTATAACTCGGTGTTGAATAAAAATGCTTCTGTATTCTGTTTAATTTATGATGCAGACCCTACAGAGCCGCCAAAATGTCACCAGAGATATTCTAAACTATTCTTTGACTTTGGTTTGACTGCTGTAGAAGGGAATTTCAGAATTGTACACCTCTTTGGGACATGTCACATGCTTTAAACCTCTCTGGTGGCTAGACATTGTACATAAAATGTACCTAATGCTTGCTTTTGGATCTCTTTGCTTCACCTACATGAATATCACTTACGTCAAATGTGTTGTGGACTTTGTATATCATCTGCTTGTCTGGTTTCCCCCTCTTCTTCCCCTCCCACCACCTGTGCTATTTTTCCAAGTGTCAGTGGAGAGGCTACATAAAAAAAAAAAACAAGTGGTCTACACCGAATTGACAAAGGATTTATAAGTTGAGCTGCTGACCAAGCTGGTTATTTCACCAAGCTTCACTCTGCCACAAATTATCATATTTACCAGTCGTTTACAGGGCAGAGAGCTTGACAGTCCTCACTTTTTAGTATAGTTGTTGTGGCAAAAAAGAGCCATGATTGTCAGGAAACAGAATGCACCCATTTCAAAGCCCCAATGTGTTTTCAATCACACCTGAATAGGCTTTGGAACAGCTTCTATTATATTGTAACTTCATATACATGCATCAGGCCTGTGCAGTCTGTCATTTATCAAACAAAACACAGTCGAGCAATCATACATTATAACCAAAATTTCACAAACAACTACAGTGGTACCTCGGGTTAAGTACTTAATTCATTCCGGAGGTCCGTTCTTAACCTGAAACTGTTCTTAACCTGAAGCACCACTTTAGCTAATGGGGCCTCCTGCTACCGCCACGCCGCCGGAGCACAATTTCTGTTCTCATCCTGAAGCAAAGTTCTTAACCCAAGGTACTATTTCTGGGTTAGCGGAGTCTGTAACCTGAAGCGCATGTAACCTGAAGCGTATGTAACCCGAGGTACCACTGTAATATCTAAGAGAGACTGCAAGAATGGAAAGTTTACTGAGTGGCCTGCCATAAGTGGCTAGTGAGGCCAGCCATTGAGTTCACTGGCAGAGGAAGGTGGGTGCAAGGGGGCACTGCTCTGGCTGTCATCCCTGAGCGGGGGTGACATCCAGTGCTCCGCCCACCCATGACTCAGACTCCCACGCCTACCACGAGCCATCGGGGAAAGGGGAAGCTGCTGAGCCGCTTTGCTGGTTTCTTCCTCTCCCCTTCCCACTCGCCTGTCTCCTTCCCGTCCTCTCCTCTGCCTGCCTGTCTCCTCCATCCGGGAGCGCAGCACAGCAGCTCCCCCTTCCCTTGATGGCTGGCAGTAGGTGTGGGGAGTCACGGGCAGGTGGTGCACCATTGCCGTGTGCTCCTGCCTGGAGAACGGGAAGGAGGCAGGCAAGCGGGAAGGGGAGAAGAAGGGAGGGGGATTGGTGGGGGCGCACACAGCTATTCCACACCTGGGAGGGCACCCTCTATGCCCCTCGGAAGCATGCCCCTGCACCCCTCGGAAATGCACCCGCTCTGGGCAGCGAGGGCATATTCTCTTCCACTGATTGCATTGGTCAAAGTCGACTTTGCAGTGCATATTATTCAGTGCATACTATTTTGTTTACTTTGGTGAAATCTATTTTGGATGCCGTTATTAACAGGGTGCTCTTGATTTTCTTAGCTTAGCTTCTTGGCTTCGGGCCATTTCACACATTACTTTTTAAAAGTGTTCCTCTAAGATTCTACACTGTACAACTAAACATGTAAAATGTGACAAAACATCTAACTCATCAGAGAGTTGGAGCTGTCTAAAGCTCCTTGTTTAGAATACATAGGGGAGGCTGGTGCACTGCCACCCAGCCCTAGAAAAACAGGATCACCCAGGTTTGGGACAAAAGTGTCCCCTGTCCCATTTGGACTTCAGTTGGGATGCCTTTACCCCCATATCTGAGCTTGGCTGGTCCAAAATGGTGGTTGTGTTGCTGTTGGTGTAGTTGCCAAGGAGCCTGGCCTAGTGCGAGCAACAATAGGGAGAAGGAGTGAACTTCTCTCCCTCCCTTGCCCCCTCCTTCCTTCCATGTCACTGGTTCTCCTCCTCAGCCACCACTGCCAGTATAGCATGGCACAGGTCCACCACTCCTCAGCCCCCTCTGCCACCCCTACTTGAAGTCTTCTCCTCCCTTTCTCCATGCTTGAGTTTCTTCTGACACCAGAATGCGCAAGAAGCTGAAACCGTGGGATCACATTCACCCAGTGCTATACCAGCTGCACTGGCTCCTGGTGGAGTACAGGATCGGGTTTAAGGTGCTGGTTTTAACCGTTATAGCCCTTTAAGGCCTAGGACCCTCGTACCTACAGGACCACCTCTCCTGGTATGTCCCACGGAGGACCTTACAGTCTTCAAACAAAAACACCTTGGAGGTCCTGGGCCACAGAGAGCTTAGGCTGGCCTCAACCAGAGCCAGGGCTTTTTTGGCTGTGGCTCCGATCTGGTGGAACGCTCTGTCACAAGAGACTAGGGCCCTGTGGGACTTGACATCTTTCTGCAGGGCCTGCAAGACAGAGCTGTTCCACCAGGCCTTTGGCCAAGGCACAGCCTGACTCCCTCCTTTGGTAATTCTTTACAGAACTGTAGCCCAATGGTTGCCATCAATTTGATTTGAACTGATTTTATAATGAATTGATTTTAGAATGCTGTATTATTTTACTGTTGTTAGCTGCTCTGAGCCCGGCTTCGGCTGGGGAGGGCGGGATATAATTTATGATTATGATTATTATGTCACCCATGGGAGCCAGCTGTCCACCCTTGGCCCCTGCCTGTCTATCTGAGTCAAGGACCAGGGTGGTGAGGGAGGCAGGAGGCCGAATGCAGGAAAGTCCCTCCACAAAGGGATGGTGGTGTCATGAGAGTATGTGTGCCCCTCAATCCCCACCCCAACCTTAACCTGCACTCAGCTAGCCCCCACCTACCTGCCCTCTTTTATACAAGCATTTCAGAGAGTGGCACAGTGAGCTTCCTACTCCTTTGTGTGAGTGCTTCCTTTGTAGAACTCAGAAGGGAGGCGGATAGGCAGAAAAGTAGAATTAGTTGGTGTCACAAGCCCAACAGTGCTGTTGGGATCAGGCGTTGGTTCGCAAGCCTCAGTGCAGCAGGAGGAGTAAGAAATGGGTGAGTGAGAGGCTTATTGGTGGAAACTGGGGTTGGAAGAGGAGGGCTCTCCCTGTGTGTCTCAACTTCATCCACTTCAAAAGAGGGTTCAAGGATCCTAGCTTCTTCCCTGAACTCCTGGCATAGCGGATAGTCTCAGTGGAGGTTGGGAAGCACTGTGGACTGCCAAGAAGGTAGACAACTCAACAGGCAGTAGTGGCTGATCAAGAGTCTGGAGGTACAGTAAAATCTGAGGTCTGTTCTTAAGCTGAAACTGTTCTTAACCTTAAGCACCACTTTAGTTAATGGGGCCTCCCGCTGCCGCCACACCACTGCCGCGCGATTCCTGTTCTTATCCTGAAGCAAAGTTCTTAACCTGAGGTACTATTTCTGGGTGAGCGGAGTCTGTAACCTGAAGTGTATGTAACCTGAAGCGTATGTAACCTGAGGTACCACTGTATTGCTAAACACTGCCCACATACTTTTTGATAACTCATTATTCAATGACAGTCTGCTGTTCATAATAAATTGGATAGTCCTTTGTGTATTGGTGTGTGTATGTGTATTTTTAGATATAAAATCGTAATTATAATCAACATAGATGCCTGCATTTTGGACTTTCCTTTGGGGGCATGGTTATGGGGAGTGCTGTCATAACTAACATGTCCCACTGCATCTCTGAGCCCCATTGATTCCAAATGACTTTTTCTGGGCTATATGAAGTAAAGACTGCAACTCAATTTAAAATGCATTGTGGCTACTAATGAAGAAATGTTTTGATAGGCAGCAAAAGAGCAGAGTCATTTTATAATGTTCAGCTTTTAAATGACATACAGAAGAGTAAATTATCAAATAATAATAAAAAATAGTAAAACAAAAAAAATTGCTTTGGCAGTTATTGAGGGAGAGTGTCAAAGCAAGCTCACTAAATAAGGCATCATTAAAATGAAACGAGCTACATGTTTTGTTTTAATAGGGGTCTTAAAGCCAGTAGGCTATTGCAGACACTGCAGTGTTAAACATTTTTATGATGTAGAAATTCCCCCGTTTTTCATGTTAGAATCTTTCCGTAAGAATTCAGTTATGTTTCAGGTCTTAGTTCTACAGTGACATCTTATGGAGTTGCTTTGTCTGTAAATCATCTAATAGTATGTGGCAGGTATGAATACCGGCTCGGCAGATAGCAAAAAAAGAACTTCTCAAGCAATTAAAAGGATGGTGTGAGATTCCACATTAATGCAATTTGATTTTACAGAGCAATCCTTAGCATGTTTACTGAGAAGTAAAACTCCCCAAGTTCAAAAGGCCTTACATTCTGGAACACGTGTTTCCTTTTCAAAATGCAACCCACCACCTGCATGTTTAAGCTCTTCGCTTTCATGAAAGCACAAAAACGACAGACTGAGAATAGAATACGATGATATGAAAAGGAAGACTAAAACACTCTCTCTCTCTCTCTCTCTCTCTCTCTCTCTCTCTCTGTGTGTGTGTGTGTGTGTAGGGGAGGTGCTACTGTCTGTTGGCAAGAGCTGCATAAAAAAAATACAAATACTTGCAGCAAAATATTTACTTGCTGAATGCAATCTCCCTGGAGAATTGATCTGCATATAGAATCATAGAGTTGGAAGGGATCCCAGAATGGGGGTCATCTAGTCTGCAATGTACAAATCTCATCAAAAGCATCCAAAACAATGTATCCACCAGCAGACAAGCCACCTGCGACTGTCCTAGTGGCAAAGGAGTGTGTAGGACAGGGGCGGCCCACCTCTCCTCTCACCTACCACAAAGTGTGAGTGAAGACATTGCTCCTTTTCTTTGACCAGTGAAAAAAGACAGCCGCTTCCATAATGGAATGGTGCCCAGCATTTTGTGGCAAAGTACATCTTTGCATAGCACAGTAGAATTTGAAGGGACCACAGGGATTCATCTAGTCTAACCCCTGCAATGAGGGAATCTTTTGCCAATGTGGGGCTCAAATCCACAACCCTGAGATTAAAAGGATCGTGCTCGGTGTTACTGAGCTATCTCAGATCTTTCATTCATCCACTCTGCCCTTCTCCAAGTAAACATAACATAAGGCACAGTGGGGCATCATTAAATACAATCTAGGAAGACGCTTGGGATGTTTTCATACTTGCTGCAGATACTGAAGGCAACTTTCTTCCTGGCAATCTGGGTTATACAAACGCACTGTTGGGATGAAAATAAATCGGGCAGACATGGGAGTTGCACAGAGCAGGAAGGGACAAAGTGAACCAGCAACAGCATTTACATGCTGCCTGCATTCTTAGCTGATGAAACAGAAGGTCAATAAGCCTGGGTGCTTTGACCTCTATGTGGCTTTGTGGGGCAGCAATTATGGTGCTGGAGGAGACTCTTGAGAGTCCCATGGACTGCAAGAAGATCAAACCTATCCATTCTGAAGGAAATCAGCCCTGAGTGCTCACTGGAAGGACAGATCCTGAAGCTGAGGCTCCAGTACTTTGGCCACCTCATGAGAAGAAAAGACTCCCTGGAAAAGACCCTGATTTTGGGTAAGATGGAGGGCACAAGGAGAAGAGGACGACAGAGGACAAGATGGTTGGACAGTGTTCTCGAAGCTACCAGCATGAGTTTGACCAAACTGTGGGAGGCAGTGGAAGACAGGAGTGCCTGGCGTGCTCTGGTCCATGGGGTCACGAAGAGTCGGACACGACTAAATGACTAAACAACAACAACAACAAGGCATGATGCCGTCAACTCTTGGGATCTGAATAAAAAAAATTCCTTCCAGTAGCACCTTAAAGACCAACTAAGTTAGTTCTTGGTATGAGCTTTCGTGTGCATGCACACTTCTTCAGATACAGTGTATCTGAAGTGTATCTGAAGAAGTGTGCATGCACACGAAAGCTCATACCAAGAACTAACTTAGTTGGTCTTTAAGGTGCTACTGGAAGGAATTTTTTTTTATTTTGACTATGGCAGACCAACACGGCTACCTATCTACTCTTGGGATCTGGACATAGTCCTAATGTTTTAGGACCAACAGGAGGGTGAAGTTGGACCTGGGGCATAGCAATGGATGAGAAGCAGTTTATTGAGAGGCATTTCCAGCTGTGATTGCAATGTTTGCCCCATTTCTCACCCATAGCAGACCTAGAACCTTAGCTTTACACACCAGCAGCCGGGAGTGGTAGGCAACTGGTTTCTTAGAACCAGATGCAGGATTTGGCCTTCTGCCCTATAATGTGGGCCAGGAGCCTGGTGGTATTTATGCATAATAAAAGGGGGTGGATATACAGTGTGCTGGAGGGGGGGAGGTCCTGTGGCCCGTTAGAAATGTATTTTGCTCAGGGGCTATTGTAATGGTAGTTTTGGGTCCTTTTGATTCCTCTGGATGGGAAAAATATCTTAAAAGATAGCAACTTCAGTAAAGATTGAGTTTGGAAAAGACCGTTAAGGAGTGAGACAATGGTTGCAGTTAGGCGTAATGCTAAGTCATGGTTGGTTTTTAATAATAGCTTGTTCAACAAACCATGAGTCATCTCAGAGACCAAACAAGCCATGGTTTGTTTCTTCGAGGCTTTGTTTGTTTTCCAGTGCTCTTGTCTATAGCTTGGCAAGCATCTGGGATGGGGTGGCCAAAACAACCCCCCATGAATAAGCCAGAATGGTGGGTTCATAGAATGTTCATCTTTGGGATGATGGGGCCTGTTGTTGTTGTTGTTGTTGTTGTTGTTTAGTCGTTTAGTCGTGTCCGACTCTTTGTGACCCCATGGACCAGAGCGTATCCATAAGGAATTTAATTTAGATTGTATCTTACTGGCCCAGTGGTTTTCCCTACTCTCTTCAGTTTAAGCTTGAATTTTGCTATAGGAAGCTGATGATCTGAGCCACAGTCAGCTCCAGGTCTTTTTTTTTTTTTTTTGCTGACTGTATAAAGCTTCTCCATCAATCTGATTTCGATGCTGCCCATCTGGTGATGTCCATGTGTAGAGTCGTCTCTTGTGTTGTTGGAAAAGAGTGTTTGTGATGACCAGCTTGTTCTCTTGACAGAACTCTATTAGCCTTTGTCCTGCTTCATTTTGGACTCCAAGGCCAAACTTGCCAGTTGTTCCTTTTATCTCTTGACTCCCTACTTTAGCATTCCAATCCCCTATAATGAGAAGAACATCCTTCTTTGGTTTCATTTCTAGAAGGTGTTGTAAGTCTTAATAGAATTGGTCAGTTTCAGTTTCTTCAGTACTGGTAGTTGGTGCATAAACTTGGATTACTGTGATGTTAAAAGGTCTGCCTTGGATTTGTATCGAGATCATTCTATCATTTTTGAGATTGCCTATTGACTCTCAAAGCAGTGTATCAATATTTTCAAGAAATAAATTTTATTGTTAATAACTATGATCACCCAATATACCCAGGGTCAGGAAAACAGTGAGAACGAGTGAGCATTGTTTAAATGGAACTGAATAATAATCACATGTGCCCTGAATCATGGTAGGTTAACTTACAACGTAACGGTTATGTGTTGAAAGCAATCCTGTTTCAGTGCTTTTTTAAAAAAATGACATGCAAATAAATGCATTTTCCTGCACAGTTGAGACCTTTGCTTTCACAGCAACTATTTGTTTCCTACTGAAAGCACATTGAACCGAACAGCAGAATATGAAGTGGAAGAGGTCAAACTCTCATGACTCATTTCTGAAAAGGGGAGGGAGGAATTCATTATAAAAAAACAAACCAACAACAATACAAGGCTTTTGCAATTTATAACTCTTCTTAATTTACTAGCCATTATCCGCGGAGAATATATTACAAATTATGATAATAATCAAATTAAGAAAAATAAGCTTGCTGCTAATTGCACAGCATTCTGTAGACGTGTCATTACCTCTTTGCATTGTGGAGCTGACCCTCAGATCTGTCTGGCAGCTTTCCAGGAAATGTTTTCTAAATTACTTGAGCTAGAAGACAATTGGCTGGTGTGCCACTTCTGAAGGAAGTGTTTAGCTTCTGCCTGTGATGCACAGAAGGAGATAGTAAAACTTAACAACACACACACACACAGAGAGAGAGAGAGAGAGAGAGAGAGAGAGAGAGAGAGAGAGAGAGAGAGAATGAGAATTCGGGGGGAATCCATTTTAAAAAACTACAACAAACAAACAAACAAACAAACAAACAGTATATTAACATAATTTGTAGGAGTCCTTATGAGGTATGAGGCTTGCTTTCCATTTTTCCTCCTTTGCTTTTAACAATGTAAAACTGCTCAGAGCGGCTTCTAAGTGAAACATCTCCACCATGCTGATGGAAAATGCAAAATACATCAATGGTTCATTCACAGGGCCATTGCATGAGGTGAATTATATAAAGATATGCTTGTACTGGGTACTAAACCAAATCACATTAGGTCCCTTTGCTTGGGGAAGACACTTGGTCAAAACAAACACATTGGGTAATCTTTTTTCATATAATATACTGATGCTTTTTTTATCTCTTATTGTTCTGGACTTGGGAACTGGTGTCACAAGTTAGATGCATAGGGAGTTTAAGGAGGAAGAGGGAAAGGATGGTATATCTCAGTTGGGCAGCAGGAGGAGGTGTATTTGTGAGGCCTTGGTAATTATTATTTCCATCCATGTATTTAAATCTAGAGTTTTTTACATCTAAAAAAATGCAGTTATATATTCTGGAATGAACTTTCTTTGATGTGTTAATGTTGTTTAACGTAGCACCCATATTATTTTCACTTGCATTCTCTCCTGAGAGCCAGTGTGGTGTAGTGGTTAAGAGCTGTAGTCTCGTAATCTGGGGAACCGGGTTCGCGTCTCCGCTCCTCCACATGCAGCTGCTGGGTGACCTTGGGCCAGTCACACTTCTCTGAAGTCTCTCAGCCCCACTCACCTCACAGCGTGTTTGTTGTGGGGGAGGAAGGGAAAGGAGAATGTTAGCCGCTTTGAGACTCCTTAAAGGGAGTGAAAGACGGGATATCAAATCCAAACTCTTCTTCTTCTTCTTCTTTAAAGAATTCAGTCTAATCATTTATGGGTTCTGTGGATTTACACTACACTCCAGCATACTGTTTTAAGGGAATCTGGCCAAGCATTCAAATCTAGTCAGTACTGAAAGAAATGCACAGTGAAGAGACTGATAATTTACTTGTTCATAAAAGTTTTATGCTGCACATAAAATGTTATCGCTTTTAGTACTTAGTGGCAATGTGAATTGCAGGCCAGAACAGAAACCTATGCTATGATGCAACAGTAAAAGAGAATTATATAAGTCACTGAGAGAACACTTACATCTTTTTCTTTTTTTAAGGCAGACTTCTTGTACTCACAATTTCATGAATAAATTACAGAGCAAAATGAAACAAAATAAACATTTGTTTGAAATATCTTTACACTTGACTTCACCTTGAAAGATGAGCTAAGCCAAGGTAACATCTAAAACTTACCAAATTGCAAACCTTTATCAGTAGATTTTTCTCCCATAGAACAGAATGAGAGGCATACTTTGTTTTCTTTAGCTCAGAAATAATTCTGTATGCATGCTTTCCTTGACTCTGAAGCAGAATTTAATTTGAAGGTAGAGAAATACCATTAGCAAGTTCTCTTGCCTGGTCAGACAAGAGTCCAATCCATACCTTCCTTGTACAGTCGTATCTTAGAATTCAAATGGCTTAGTTGCCAAATGTTTTGGCTCCCGAATGATCAAAAACCAGAAGTGATTGTTCCGGTTTTTGAATGTTCTTTGGAACCTGAATGTCCAGCGTGACTTCCGCAGCTTCCGATTGGCTGCAGGAGCTATGCCTTGGTTCCCGAACGTTTTGGAAGTCAAACAGACTTCCGTAACGGATTCCATTAGACTTCCAAGGTACGTCTATACTTCTTCATCAGAACTTGGAACAGAGATGAGTGATTAGGCAACTGACTAAGATTGATCCTGTGAGTTGTAGGGTTGGGTAGATCTATTAGAGTCTGGTGACATTTCCCAGTGGGGATGCGACAAAGATCTCGGGGCCCCATTTCCAGGTAGATTTTTAACAGAAAAACTTAACTCTCAGCCCAGAAACACACATCTAAAACCAGTTTGAAATGCTTACAACCTGGTCTGAGGGATATACACTACCTACATTCCCCCTCCAAAGAAAATTTCCTTTCAAAACTAAAGAAAGAGTGCAGCCAATGGCCCACAGCATGATAAGCTAAGCTGGTGTGTAGCGTTTCTTACTGCGATGCACTTTGATGCATATAAAGCACATGCGCTAAGGAGCATTGAGACTTTATGATGTTCCATCACTCCTAGGAGCAATGGCATGGAACAGCATGTTTTCTCCCAGTGTTTCTTTTTTAAATATATATATATATATCAGTTATATAAAAGAACATATAAAAGAACATACACAATGTATTTTTAATACATACATACATACATACATACATACATACATACAATCTTAGGCTGACAAGCTAGCATCAAAGCATTCTTCAAGGCTATGATGGCAAGGTATTCAAGGATATGTCTGCTGTGTTTCTTGGCAGGCTGACCATCTCTGGAGATGGATGAACTTAGCCATTCATGGGAACTAGGAAAAGAGAGATGAGAGCATGGAAGGATCCTGGTAGACCGGATTTAACTACCCCCCCAACAAAAAATATATATATCTTGCATCCATATTAGGGATGTGTGAATTTCTTAACCATTTCATGTGCAGCCTAAATCTCCTTCACACACACTTTATTCCCTTACACATACAAAATTAGGGGTTTTCCTATTTTTTTTTGTTTGCAGGTGAACTACGCATTATTTTGGTTCTGTTCCTCATACTTACATTTGGGCATTCTCATTATGTTTCCATTATGCAAGAATCAAATTCAGCATCCAACTTTGTTGGGTAAGTAGATAGCTGTCCCTTTTGATGGCATATTCCCTTTCTTGTGGAAAATGGGGCTTTGCATAACTAAACAGTTGGCCAAGTATCAGTGATTTAGGGCTTTAGCCCAGGCTTCCTCAACCTCGGCCCTCCAGATGTTTTGGCCTACAACTCACATGATCCCTAGCTAGCAGGACCAGCGGTCAGGGATGATGGGAATTGTAGTCTCAAAACATCTGGAGGGCCGAGGTTGAGGAAGCCTGTTTTAGCCAAACAAGCCATACTCAGAGTAGACCCACTGAGTAACAGTTCATGCCTAGTTTAAATCCATTGATTTCAGTGGATGTATTCCAAGTACAACTCAGCCCGCTACATATTTTGTTGCCGCAGGAGCTGATGATCAGCCATGTTGTTTGCAAACATCGGTGTCAGCATACTGTGGTTACATTGTTACATATAAATTTTAAAAAAACTTCTTTTTGCATAGCCAAAAGAAGGGTGGACTTTGAGTATCAGAAGAAGAAGAAGAGTTTGGATTTGATATCCCGCCTTTCACTCCCCTTCAGGAGTCTCAAAGTGGCTAACAATCTCCTTTCCCTTCCTCCCCCACAACAAACACTCTGTGAGGTGAGTGGGGCTGAGAGACTTCAAAGAAGTGTGACTGGCCCAAGGTCACCCAGCAGCTGTATGTGGAGGAGCGGAGACGTGAACCCGGTTCCCCAGATTACGAGACTACCGCTCTTAACCACTACACCACACTGGCTCTCACCACACTTCAGAATGTGAAGTTGGAGAAATCCTCTGATTCCTATAGCAAAGTCTTAATTAATTTCTGGATGAGGAAATACTTTCACGAATGGGTGCAGTGCAGATCTGATCAGATACTTCCATAGTGTTGATCATTCATTTGAGAAGCAGAATTAAGGACTCCCAGTTGAACTGCTCAGAGACCTGTGGGTATAGGGCAGTATATGAATTCAATATATAATAATAACAGCTGCTTGACACTATTATGGGTGTTCAGCTGTTCATGTTTAGCTCTGGCTCCGTTCCCCATGATGTGGAGTTAAGTCAAGGAAACTAACTTCAATTTTCAGCACACTTACTAGAGAATAAGCTCCATTGAGCTCACTGGGATTTATCATTATGTTTTCGCTTTTTGTGTGTTTTTAAAAACTAAATCAATGTTTGTTATGTATATATCTAGCAAATATATAAAACAATACTCACAGCAATAATTTTACTGATACTGCCCTTACAACGTTTACCTAGTACCATCACATTTATGATCTAAATTTTAAAAAGACAATTCACCTTGTTAAATCAAGTTCCATTGAGATATATAATTTAATTGTGGTAAGCACATATTTGATAATTTTAAATGATATTTAGCATGTAGAAATTTATTGAAGCCTTATGAGTAGTTAAATTTGTCAGCTGCATTATATTTCATAATTCTATAAGAGTTTTTGATTTTTAGTATCAAGTAAATACTAAACTTGTTTCAAACTCAGATATCAAATTGTTCTAAAAATGAATCATTTTATTTCATGTCTTTGTTGCATTTTAGAAAAAAAAGTACTCAGTGAAATAAAATATATTTTCAGAAAGTTGTGGAGAACAAATTTTCTTACATGTAAACTGTGGAATACCAAGAGAAAGACTGGGGTTTCTGAACCAATAACTATTGAAGTACGTTCTCTAAGAAACTGTGTTAAGATCAGACGCTCAAGGGGGGGACATACTGTTCTTGCTTCCAACAAGAACCTTCTGTATTACAACTAAAAGCTTTTCAAGGGGTTACAGATAAACATCATACAAGAAAGAAAAAGCAGTTACTAAGAAGAGACAGATGACTTTTAGAGGCTTCCTTCTGAAGTGCAACGTTTTTATATACAGATGCCTTCCTTAACATTGCTAAAAATATAAAATCTATCAAACAGGCAATATTTCATAAAATCTAAGATGATTTTGGAATAAGAGTCATGCTTCACTTTGCTAAAAGACCAAGCATGATTTGCTCTGTTAAGTGGGACCATCCCAATAATGAGTCGGGATAAGGAAGTTTACTTGAGCGCTGTGCACAGGGGCTACCAAACTTGCACACCTGCTTGCCCCATTATTATAGAATGATTGAGGTGAGGTCAGGCTTTCCACGTCACCTCTGTTAAGTATAGTAATTTAATTCACTGAAATTTGTAAATGCTTGTATGCATTATTCTGCATTTAAATTTGATTGGTTGGTAACAGAGCTCTAGCAGTTCTCATTGTTGGGATACTGCCAGGGAGACATAGGCCATCATGCCTCCACGTCGTCTCCTGGTCTCCCGTGGAAACAGTATCAGTCAGATAGCGATGTGAGCCTCAGAAATAGCTGTCCACATTCCAGGACTCGTGCACACCCTTTTCGCAGAGTTTCTACAACAAAAGTTTCACCCAGGAGAGCATATTTTACAGATTTATCCAATGTTGGTCAGAACAAAGGAAAAACATGACTGCCTGCCTTCGTGTCGAGGCAACAGACTGAAAACAAAAGCTATATACAAAACAGAAACTTCCTGTGAGCAGGAAGTACACAGGCTAGGCTTGTGACACACAACAGCCTGCTCCCTTTTTAAGGTGGAACGGAAATATCCTAACGCTCATGTGATTGGCTAATGTTGGTTACATTGGAGGTATCTAGTGAAGGAGAGTCTCCATTTCATGTGAAGCAAGATTACTGTGTTTTAGAATTCACTGGGAACACTGTTAAGATGAATAGAGTGTCGGAGTGCTTCTTTTCTGCTTGAAAGAGAGCAAAGATGCAGGAAAAGGTAAAAGTGAAAATCTCTCCTAGGAACTGCAAGACATGGCCTAATTGAGATACAGATGGCTGGCAGTGCTGAGCTCTGGAAAGGGGGGGGGGGCAGAATAAAGTTGTTTAAGGCTGTAAACTCATGCTTGGATTAGCATGTGTCCGTAAATGTTATCTTTAAATTCATTTATAAGTTTCTACAAGTAAAGTTTTTTAAACTCTGGACATTGGTTTAATTTCCGAAGAAGAGTGTCAGTCATATATATGATTTAAGCTTCTTAGCTGTGATTTCTCTACTCTTAACTTCAGCAGCCTCCACCCTATCCCTGCATCACCTCACTCAAACTGAGAGAGGGTTTAAGGCGTTTTCCTTCAGAGTGAGGTGTTCTGGGCAAGTTGGTCAGGAGAATACCTGCTCTGGCTAGAACAGCCTTCCCCAAAGAAAGAATTAACTACTAATAAAAGGTAAAGGTAAAGGATCCCTGACAGTTAAATCCAGTCACGAATGACTCTGGGGTTGTGGCGCTCATCTCGCTTTACTGGCCAAGGGAGCCGACGTTTGTCCGCAGACAGTTTTTGCGGGTCATGTGGCCAGAATGACTAAGCCACTTCTGGCGAAACCAGAGCAGTGCACAGAAACACTATTTAGCTTCCCACCGGAGCAGTACCTATTTATCTACTTGCAATTTGACGTGCTTTCGAATTGCTAGGTTGGCAGGAGCTGGAACCAAGCAACGGGAGCTCACCCCGTCGTGGGGATTCAAACCGCTGACCTTCCGATCGGCAAGCCCTAGGCTCCATGGTTATTAATGGAATGTAATTATTAATGGATTGCAAGAGGGAATTAACAAGAACTTCATAATTTTTAAGGATTAATTGAAAGAATTGAACTGTGTGAAAACATTGTAATGTTTTGTGACATTGACCTTTTAAAGTGGACTCTAGCTCTGACTTACCATGGCTGTGGTGAGATACCAGCTTGTTAATAGATGGGAAAGGAATCAAAGAAGATAATGCTGGAAGTTTGCCTGGAGTTACGGCGAGACGTCAGATTTCTTTCGTTTTGGGATAAGCAAAATGGCGTGAAGCTGTGGCACAGTGACAATTGCAGTCTCTAAAGTGAAAGGGAAAATGCTGAAGATGATGGATTATAACATGAAGATAATGGTGAATGTAAAACAAACATTTCACACAGAAATCTACAGAATATAAACTCCTCTTGCAAATTAATGGATATGGAATAGTTAAATACGAACGAAAGTCATCATATCAGTGGCTATCAAAATAAAAGGTTAAGACTGGAACTGTTGTATTTGGATTAACTAAGGATCAGAGGACGACGAAAGAACAACATCATTCCCTGAATACCAGAACATGGGAAGTCATCTAAAATTGTTTAATTTGGAATTGGATTAATGGCTCTTTTAATTGTAATATAATTTGGTATTGTATTAATGTGGCTTGCATTGGATTGTTATTAATGAAAAAATAATTTAAAAAATGATTTAACCAATAGGAACTTTGATTGTCTGGCTCTAAAGAAGGATCCCCTTGGAGCTTTTTCAAAGGAAAATAAGGCAGAAAGGAGGAGGCAGAGGAGAAGCCACCAGCAGTGCTAGCACTAGTGCAGCAGTGGGGGGAAATGGAAGAGGGGAGAAGAGAATGGCTGCTGCACTGCTGTCATTACCATCCATGCAAAGATGAGGCAGGGGTGGCTGGAAGAGGTGTAGCAATGTCAGAGCGGCTTTAGAGTATGTGTAAATCACAAAGCATGGCAGGCCCCAACAATAACACCATTTTCAGAATGGGCCCAGAATCTTCTGGCATTCTATGAATCCTGCTTTTTGTTTGAAGTGAATAAATCGCTGGACTGGAACGATGACCAAACAATTTCTGGAGTTTTTTGGCTGAAAGTTGGAACGAACCCTATTTCTGTATCAGTAGTAGGCAATGTAATGCCCTCCAGACGGTGTGAACTACAGCTCCCATCTGCTCCTACCAGCATGGCCAGTGGTCAGGCATGAAACGGGTTGTAGTCCAGAACATCTGGAGGACATCAAGTAGGCTACTGCTCTTCTACATGGTAATTGTTATCATGTGATGCACCATTCATGTACAATTACTCACCACACCAGTACAAATATTTGGGAAGTTTGCAGCAGTACGGTGGAACGTCCAAGTCTACAAGATGTGTTGTTAAACATGAAACAGATATTATGTGCCAGTAGTTATTACGTGGAGCAAGTTAAAACTGCCACAGTGGAGAATGTCAAATAAACAACTAAGAGCAGGAACGGAGAAACCTGGGCATTGTGAACATTTCTCCAGTCAAACTGAAAGGCTGAAACATTTTACATTATTTCTTATTTAGAAACCATGCTGTTTCACTTGAACAACATATCATGCAAGAAGTAGTCACTTCTATGCATTCGTAATGGATCAGTGAAGACTCTTTGAGAACTTGCTGCTTATCTGAGACACTTGTCTGCAAATGAGAATGTGTTATGTTTGCTTCAGGTATTATAAAACAATACATGGATGGTATGTTTAGTTAAAATAACAGCCATAGTGTACATGTATTTGTGTGTGTGTGTGTGTGTATTCTTATTTGAACTCCTGAACAGTTGGAAAAATTCACTTTTCCCCTGAAACTATTTGGTGAAATGGCCTCCATTTAATATCCTTTAATATCCTTTAATATCCTTTAATATTATTGAAGGAAGAATGAGCTTAACCTCTTCTCTTAGCCTATTCCTTCTTTCATCCATCAGTATGAACCAAAATAGTATTTCATTCAACATTAAGTGCACTAAAAATTCTCAGAAAATGTATTTTTATCTGGGGAGAACTGTTAGAGAATTTCACCCCATCCCCATAATAATATTTGTCAAAGTGTCCTTACTAGGCATGAATAATATTGGCAAGTAATTTTTATTCACCCAAGTAAAAACAGAGCAGGCAATTTTTTTGTCAGATGTATTGCTGTATTTCTATTTTTAACACAGCAAGGGTTAATGCGCGCACACACAAAAAAACCCTTTGCAGTTCCAAAACACGGTTTTTCTATCACCATGGTACATACCAAGAAAGTGACTGGTGAAATGATTTATATGCAAAACCACAGCACACTGAAAAGTATTGATTAATTACACTGATCCATCAGTTTTGAGATCACTTTTCAGAAGTTCTCATATGATGTATTTAGTTCAAGGAAAATATGGAGATGGATCAAAAAGTTCAGTGTTTAATTCCCCACCCCTGGGCATAATATATATTATCCAAGCCTTATTAATCATGAGTGATGCCACAAACTCTTTCAACCTGAACTGAAGGTTTGGTTTTTAGATCTAAAAGTTCTGCAAACTCTAATAGTTCCCTGAGCATTTACAATGCATATACCTACCTTTCAGTCCTAAGCTTCTTCACAGCGTTATTCTCCGTATCTCTACCTAGAGGTATGCCCAGCTGGGTGAAATGGGATTTGCACGTAGGTAAAGCACTTTAACTAAACTTCAATTTCCAGAATTGTGGGAGGGAGGAGAACAAGATACAATGAATAGTATGGAACTAATTAAAAAAAGTACAGTGGTGCCCCACAAGACGAATGCCTCGCAAGACGGAAAACTGTAGACGAAAGAGTTTTCCATTTTGGAGGTGCTTCGCAAAACGAATTTCCTATGGGCTTGCTTCGCAAGACGACAATGCCTTGCGAGTTCCTGCGGTTTTTTCCCCTCCCCCCCTTTTTCTAAGCTGCTAAGCCGCTTATCAGCTGATCCGATCAGCAGATAAGCCGCTAATAGCGCTAATCCGCTAATCCGTCAATGGGCTTGCTTCGCAAGACGAAAAAACCGCTAGACGAAGAGAATCACAGAACGGATTATTTTCGTCTTCTGAGGCACCACTGTATAATGTAGATCTGCCCGCTAAATTGATAACTTTCACATTAGAAAGATTAAAAACAATTTCTGATGTGTCCACATCTTATTTTATCCTTTATATTAATTTTGCATAGGCAGGAGTTTACTCTCTTTGAAGCAACAATGAAAATGAGCATTTTGTGTATTCTAATAGGTTAAGTTAGTGCTTTTTGGCCTTGTTGGGCTCCCATAGTTCTGCTCTAGTTCTAGCTGCTAAGCAAAGCTTTTCCCTTAGTCTAGTTACATTGCAATAAACTAAATTGAGTTTGAAAGTCTGGTTACATATTGTTTTTTCTCTGAACTCCCAATGTAACAGAACAACAGATCTTTAAAGCAGTATTATTTATATCCTTTTAATCCGCAATGGTAGACCCGATAGAATTTTCTTCTGAGGAAAACCATATTATTTTGTGCTCTTTTGCAAAGTTAGGAGTTTTATTTCATGTTTTCTCATAAATGGGATTTGGTCTACATTGTCAGATTATTCTAAACTAATTGAAAACCTCATCTGGCATCATGAAATGCCAAATGAATTGAAGTTGGTTTCATCTCTCTGTTGCTTTGCTCTTTTAGATCAGGACATGTAGGAGAAGTTATTTGATAATGGAAATGGACTTTAAGTGGTGCACAGACAATTTGCTTAGTAAATAATTCCATGTTCTTCATAGCAATAAATTTGTCCACAGATGTGGTTTGAGTTGTTATGAAACCTGAGATAGCAGAAATAGATTTTAAAGGATATGTTGCTACGCACAGCATTCTATGTTAGTACTGGATGGTGTAATTATTTATCTATATAGTCCCATATACATGAATAAGGTCTATTCAGGTATACACTGACAGAAATATGCCTGGCCAATGCAATCTCTTCCCTCTTCTTCATGGTGTATAGATCATGTGAATGGGATCTACTTGCATAGTATTATTCATTGAGAAACTATATGTGAACTTGCCTCTAGTCAGTCGGAACTCGCTGGAACTCAATTCCATTTTCCTCTCAGTTCGGCGCCATTGCCATTATAAGAGAACAAGGGAGATGTTCATGGTGAGTTTGGGCCAAAATATGAACCACCAAGCATGGCCACTGCTTCTACAATTTCCCCTTTTGAATACATTGTTACATTTCATATTAGCTATTTGCCATTAATATTTTCAGGTGGAGAGGGCTTTCTCTGTGGGAACCCCTAGATCAGGGGTTAGCAAACTTTTTCAGCAGGGGGTGGGTACACTGTCCCTCAGACCTTGGGCAGGGACAGGACTATACTTTTTTGGGGGGGGGTATGAACAAATTCCTATGCCCCACAAATAACCCAGAGATGCTTTTTAAATAAAAGCACACATTCTACTCATGTAAGCCCACAAATAGGCAGGCAAGCCCACAAATAATTCAGAGATGCATTTTAAATAAAAGCACACATTCCACTCCTGTAAAAACACGCTGATTCCCGGACCATCCGCAGACCGGCTTTAGAAGGCGATTGGGCCGGATCCGGCCCCCGGGCCTTAGTTTACCTACCAATGCCCTAGATTCACAGAGGTGAATCTAACAACTTCCTTGTATCCCTTTTGCTCCTTGTTTTGCGGGACCCACCTCTGTTGCTGAGTTTATACTCTTCTGTTCTATTTGATACAGTTGTACTTTTTATAATTGCAATGGTTTTATCTGTTTTTGTAACTGTATATTGTAACCCTTAATTGAATCACAAAGGCAGAGGAGCTTTGGAACTCTGAATGAACGGCGTTTGTATTTTGTTCCTTACTCTCAGTTTTATAATCTGAAGTTCCATTGTATTTTTTCAGAAGTCTACTAAAGTTTCCATCCCCCACATACTATGTAATTCTCATTTGTCTACCATGCATAGACATCCTTGATAGTTGTCACAACTAGTTATTATTCACTAGGGGGGGGGGGGGAGTTGATGTGCAGAATGCATCCTAACCTCTAGCCTCTTGTTCATTAGTTTGTGAAATGTTTCCAGTGAGAAGCAAACTTTCCCAACATATTCTTTCACTTAATTAAGTCACTACGTAACAAAACAGGAAACTTGGGTAATCAGTCATGCTTATTAAAATATGTTTCAAAAAGTACATCACAGAAAGTACATCCTTGTAAGTCAAAAACATATAGTTAACCAGCTGCCAGATAATTTGCAATCAATTATCTTATTAAGAATGTGTGAACCATGTCCCCCTTTTCCTGCAATTTTAAAAACTTTTCAGTCCCATGCCCTAGATTTCCACAAAAATCTGAGTGAGCATCTCAGATACTCTTTCGTGTAAGAACTGCAATGTAAAGTTATGGCCTGTAACAATCAGGTGCTGTCCATTCCTTGAAAGCACTGAGACAGAATTTATGTTCATTGCAATAATACACTATCCAAATAAGAAATCAACACCATTTTAATGCATTTAATAATCTTTGCAGGCTCTGAGACAACAGCCACTAGGATTCAAGTTTGCATTTGCTGCTAAGGCTTGAAATCAGGTCTCCAACTTTGCAGAACAGAAGCAAACAGCGTCCCCGTATCTCTGGCCTGCAGCATCCATAAGGAAAAACAGCCATCCCAGGAGTGTCAAATAGCAGATTGCTCACTCAAAATTGTGAGAAGAGAAGAACTTATTTGATAAATTGTGGAAATGCCACCAAATTTTGACAAAGGGGGGGGGATGAGGCAGACCTGACAGTTGCTTCTTGAGAGAAACAACTGGGAAATTTAGAGTGAACTGTCTATACAGCTCTATATGGAACAAAGGAGAAAGCATTAATAAAACAATTTTGTTCCCTTCTATCTTTTCTCCAGTGCTGGATTCCATAATGGGAGTTCAGGGATGATGAACAAACACTCAGTGATGTGTGGACATCCTTGGGACACAGCAATATATGGTGGCATGTTTGATGAACTTGTTTGTTGAAGTAAATAAATCCCTTGTTCATATACTTAGTTATTTGCTCCCTCTGTATTCCTGAGCTGAATATTTTAACGGGAGCCTCTCCTGCCTCAATAATTCAATTTTTTTATTCCAGAACTCCATCACAGGTAAGCACAATTTTACCATAAGTCAGAATGTCCTTGCTCACTTTTCTTGGACGTTACTAGGCTTTCCGTTAGTAGCCCCGTAACCTGGTTCTCATGAAAATTAGCAAGAGTTTGTTCTATGTTGACAAAACATCATCTTTCTCATTAGGCTCATCATGTTTGTACAGGGAGGGAAAACATTCAAAAAGCATACCCACTGATGGTGTGTTTTGTGTGGTGTTTGCACATAGAACAATGCTCAGGTCATTAGTCACCATGGGAAATTCCAGATCACCTCTGCAGCTGGTCTTATCTTTGTGTTTATGCCATCAAAACCATTAATTGAAATGTCTATATGCTGTTGTCATGACCGCACGGAACAATAATATGTATGTTTCATGGTGAGATACAGGAGTTTACAACTTCATTTGAATATATCAGCACCAAACAGGCACAGGAGTGCCATATGCCAGTAAATATTTATTTATTAAACAGGTTCATCACACCCAACACAGCTGAGTGGTTGTGGTACCTTTTACCGCATAGCTCTAACCTGCCATCCATGATTACATGCATCAAGTGTTTGCACTTGTTAATGGTTCTGCTTTGAGATTATTTTTTAAGAGCCAAACCAGAATTTTTAGCCAGCTCTCCTTTGAGGGTCCTTTGGATGGAGTGTGAAACATAGCCCTCCAAAAGGTTGTGGGGGGAGACAATTCTCCAACATTTTCTGGGGGTGGGGCTGTTGTTACTTTTTTTTTTTACTAAGCATTGAGTTTGCTGATGTTTCTGCATTTTCCTTTGGTTAATAATACAGTGGTACCTCTGGTTGCGAATGGGATCCATTCCGGAGGTCCGTTTGCAACCTGAAAAGAACGCAATCTGCGCCTGAGTGTCTGCGTGTGAGCGGGTTGTGATTCGCCGCTTCTGCACATTCGTGTGATGTCATTTTGCGCGTCTGCACATGCGTGAGCGGCGAAACCCGGAAGTAACCCGTTCCATTACTTCCAGGTTGCCGCAGGACGCAACCTGAAAACGTGCAACCTGAAGCAAACGTAACATGAGGTATGACTATAATAATAATAATAATAATAATAATAATAATAATAATAATTTATTTATACCCCACCCATCTGATGATGATGATGATGAAATAGACTATAGAGTAGACTGCAAATATGAAATAGATGGTAGGGTTGATTGGAGTCCTTCATCAAGCTCTTTAAATAACTCCAACACTGCTCAGACCCAAGCCACACACAGAAAAGAGATTCAGTGGTGCCCCGAAAGACGAATGCCTCGCAAGATGGAAAACTCGCTAGACAAAAGAGTTTTCCGTTTTGGAGGTGCTTCGCAAAACGAATCTCCTATGGGCTTGCTTCGCAAGACGACAATGTCTTGCGAGTTCCTGCGGGGTTTTTTCCCTCCCCCCTTTTTCTAAGCCGCTAAGCTGCTTATCAGCTGATCCGATAAGCTGATAAACCGCTAAAAGCCGCTAAAAGCCGCTAGTAGCGCTAATCCGTCAATGGGCTTGCTTCGCAAGGCGAAAAAACCGCTAGACGAAGAGAATCACAGAACGGATTCTTTTCGTCTTGCGAGGCACCACTGTAACTGAATGCCACTGAGCTACATCTTCTCTTATACTTTTAGTTGGAGCATGTGACATGAAGTCGCTGTGTTAGCATTTGCTCACTCCTCTAAGAGGCAGCCCATGAAGCAAAGCAGGTTGGGAAATGCTAATGTGACAATGCCTATGACTAATTTTTCAAGTACACATTTCCAGGAATACATGGAGGGGAGGTGAAAGCTTGTCATGCTCTTGTTTCTCCCCGCATCCTGTTGTTTTGTCGTAACCCAATTATTTTCAGGGTCAAGAAGCTACTCACTGTGGTGCATATAACTCATAAGGAGGTCTCATAAGTAAATATTCCTCAGCTTGGCATTTAAGTTGTATTTTATTTTATTGTAAATCATTATCTCCTGTGTGTGTAAACTTCCTATGATGGGTGGTATACAAAATTATTTCAAATAAATAAATAAATAAATAAAGTCACTTTCCCTCATACTTTGGGAAATGGAGCAGGAAAACATCCAGTGATGAACGCTAATCATATGTGTTGTTTCAAAGTTGTCTTTTCCCCCTTCCCATGAAGTATTGAGCATATAGCTCAAGAATGGAAATCCTTGAAGGTGGAAAGTAGGCATCAGAAAGAGAAGTTTGTGGAACTGATGCTCATCTAAGTAATATGAAATTCTCTTTGGGGTGCGGAGTTCATGGGCTGGGGTGGGAAATCACATAAATGAAATTATGGATTTGCTCTTTGGACGTCTCCCAAATCAGGAATTAGGCCAGTCATCCCTAATCTAATCATATCTGAATACAGTCCTGACTGGCTAACCCATCGTCTAGAGTTAAACATTATTATTATTATTATTATAGACAGCATCTTAAAAAGCAGAGACATCACCTTGCCAACAAAGGTCCGTATAGTTAAAGCTATGGTTTTCCCAGTAGTGATGTATGGAAGTGAGAGCTGGACCATCAAGAAGGCTGATCGCTGAAGAATTGATGCTTTTGAATTATGGTGCTGGAGAAGACTCTTGAGAGTCCCATGGACTGAAAGAAGATCAAACCTATCCATTCTTAAGGAAATCAGCCCTGAGTGCTCACTGGAAGGACAGATCCTGAAGTTGAGACTTCAATACTTTGGACACCTCATGAGAAGAGAAGACTCCCTGGAAAAGACCCTGATGTTGGGAAAGATGGAGGGCACAAGGAGAAGGGGACGACAGAGTACAAGATGGTTGGACAGTGTTCTCAAAGCTACCAGCATGAGTTTGACCAAACTGCGGGAGGCAGTGGAAGACGGGAGTGCCTGGCGTGCTCTGGTCCATGGGGTCACGAAGAGTTGGACACGACTAAATGACTAAACAACAACATCATCATCATCATCATTATTATGATGATGATGATGCACCCCTGCTCATTGCTTTAGATGTGTGAGCATAGCACTAAATGCCTCAGCTTCAGAATCAGTGACTTCCATTTATCCACATGCCAGGCTGATTCACACTTCCTGGCAGTGTAATTCTTTCCACACAAAGAGATGTGATTCATGCCTACAAAACCATCATTTGACCTGAAGAGTTAGTTGTATTTGTGTGGGAAGAAGAACCCCGTCATTGGCTCTGCCTACGTGATTCCTTCATGCACAAATTACTAGTCAAAGGGAAAGAGCTCTCAACTTGCTTCCTGTGAGTAAGAACTGGTTGTCATTTAGATCAGCCATATTTTCAGCATGGCACTATTTAGTACTATAAACTTTACAAAATAATACAGAAGCAAAGTATTCACTAAGCATCTGTGCCATACCCAAGCTGTTTTAATATTGTTTCCATCCTTAGTGTATGATTTTTTTGGCTGACAGTCAAAGAGCTGCTTTAGTTTAGTCTAATGGTACATGCACATTCTTTGTGCAATTTTTTTTAAAAGGCTACCATACCACATCACAAACAGCATTGTCTTAAACCCTGTATGTAGCCTTCATTTAGAACATGTATGAAACCTTTGGCCCTTCAGAGGTAAAGGTAAAGGATCCCTGGACAGTTAAGTCCAGTCAAAGGCAACCATGGGGTTGCAGTACTCATCTCACTCTCAGGCCGAGGGAGCCAGTGTTTGTCCACAGACAGCTTTCCGGGTCATGTGGCCAGCAGGACTAAACCACTTCTGGCGCAACGGAACACGGTGATGGAAACCAGAGCGCACGGAAACACTGTTTACCTTCCCGCTGCAATGGTACCTATTTATTTACTTGCACTTGTATGCTTTCAAACTGCTAAGTCAGCAGAAGCTGGGGCAGTGCAACGGGAGCTCACCCCATTGCTCAGATTCGAACCACTGACCTTCCCTGCCATTGGCATCCTTGCTAGGGCTGAAGGGAGTTGTAGTTCAGCACATCTGCAGGGCCAGAGGTTTTCCACTCCTGCTTTAGAATATGAGGAACTCCCGCCCCCTTGCATTTTCCCCTTCCCATATCCTATATATGACTCTGCTCCTAAACATGTGGAGTTTGCAATGAAACAAATGTGTTTTATGGTTGGAGTGAAAAATGATTATTCATCCAGTTAAATCTGATCATTTTGTCTCGTTGGGTTTGTGCGTGTGCACATTTAAAAAAACTTGCTTGGGATGCAGATTGTAAACATAGGCACTGTTGCTCTGAATATGTTTTTTGCCATTTTCAGCATTCAAGGTTGTTAGCTCCTTAGACCAGTTTACTTCATTAGCCTGCATAGCTCCAGAAAGCTTACCTTTGGAAAAAATAAATAGCTTAGCTACAGCTTGAGTTCCAATTGACCATCCAATTGCCCTAGTTATTTCCCACAGTAACTTGCTCCATTATATTTCCATTATATTCCTGATGCTCTTCTTACTTGCAATACTTTTTTACGGAGATAACTTCTGAAATGAATTTTTGAATTGGCATGTAGTTGTCAGTCTATTCTCTTCTTTTTAATGCATGTACTCACGTGATGCATATTCCTTAAAACATTTCAGAGTGGGATTGATTCCTGCAACATTCCTTTCTGTGTTTTGAACGTTAGGGCTCAAGTTAATCTGTAGCTTCAAGGGGGGACTGAAAAAAGTTTAAAACGTGCAGCACCAGTAAAAGCAATGTCTAGAAATTGCAAGCAGAATAAGATCTGCTCCATGGTGCTGCTACACAAACAAAGCCAGGTCATTTGGAATCCAACAGTCCAGATGAGGAGCATTATATAAGCTCTTCTAGTGGCGCCTTGTCCAGACTCTAAGACAACCTGGTGCCTTTCTGGTGCTATGAATGACAACTCCCATCAGCCCTGGCCGGCAAAGCCATATTCCAAAACATCTTCAGGACCCTAGGTGAGGGCCGGCTGACCTAGGGGGCAAAATTAAAATGTGCAAGGAATGATGCAGGGGAACACATCCTCTGAATGAAAAGAGAATGGGAGAATTTCAGTAGCTGCTGACATGAGGAGCGTCTGTAACATAACATGACATTATTTATATTGGTATTTCCTTGGAGGAATGTGATAGAGAGGTGGTGTTGGTGGTAGGGAAATGTGTGCTCTTATTTAAACAATAAGCACATGCTAAGGCAGCTGGCGCAGTCTTCCGGGACAGAATATATGGGTCAGCATATTGCATCATCGGCACTTTTCCTCTCTAGTCAAGCCACCTGCCTGAGTAAACAGACAACATGGGGCCCCAGTGCAACAAAATTACATTATTAAAGAGGCAGCTTTCTGGATTTGTGGCCTACTTAGACATATTTTTTTTCTCCCAGAAGCCAACTAAACCTTGTCATGAGGAAGTCCTGCTCTTTATAAATATACTTCAAGCAAGCACCTCGTTCCTTTAGCTGTCATGGAAATACGAGCAACAGCAAAATTACTAGCCACGGTAGACAATAAACTTAAGTGGCATTCCTTTCTCCTTTTTAAAATCCCTTCCGATATAATTTATTAATCATTTCTATAGCATGTTTTGGTTTGCAGTGTGTGCTTTGTGTCCTCCCATCTCCAACCCACTCTGTGTTTCATTTTTGCAGCAACACTGACAGATTGGTTGTGCTGAGAATGACTTTCTGAATACTACCCATGGAGTTGCATTCCTGAGAAAGGATTCTTGCTGAGGGCCTAAGGCTGTCAGTGTTTTTCCTGGCAGGTTTTTTGTGCTTTAGTACCGTACCTATGCAGGAATCAGAAATTCAACAGGTGCAGCAGTGCTTACCTGTGATGGGGAAAATTAAAATTTAAAAGATACACAAGCCAAGGAGGTGGGAATGACACCGTATATCGATTTTCCTGTGTGAAACCCAATGCTCTGTACATTGCACTATACTGTACCCCAGTATGGAAAGGGGAACAAATACAAGGCTAGTTAAAAGTATTATGTTCACAAATATATATATTGAGTGAAAAACTTTAGTGCCTGAACTACAGAGAACCAGAACATGATACATATTCTACACTATGTACATCATATTTCTGCCGATCCTGAATGATATTTTGCCCAGTGTGGGCCTCAGACCCACGACCCTGAGATTAAGAGTCTGATGCTCTACTGACTGAGCTATCCCAGCTTGACCGCTGGCATGAAAAGGCATGCTTGGAACAGAGATACTATGATTTGCTTAAGCAGTAGCCTACTGTCTGTTTCTTTCTGTCTCAGAATCTATTGCTTTCATGCAATAAGTCAATCCTACTGAATTTAAAGAGCAGCTACCCCAATCTGATAAAAAGCAAACAAAACCAAGCACAAACCAACCCCCCAAAGAAAACAATCAAAGTAATTGGAGACAGATGGGCTAAGCAAAATGCAGCGTAAGCGTGAATAGGAGCTAAAAGACCACATGGAAATCTGAAAGTCAAAGCTATTCTCATTGGAATGAGTTGTTATGAGTTGGCCTGCAATGAAAGCTCTTGGATGTTTAGAAGGCTAGCTCAAGATCTAGGTTTCGCAAATTAATCAACATATTCATGTTGTGAAAAAGGTTATCCGAGGCACAATGTTGGCTGAATATTAATTTATGAGACCAATCATCACTCTGCTGAAGTGATGTTTCACATCTTCAAATGGAGAAACAACAAAAAAAGTTTTAAAATTTAGATGCTATTGAATATAATTCCCTCCATCAAATTAATTATTTTTGCATTTGAATTAAGATGGCTACATTTTATCTTGATTGATGCTGTTGGGTCCAGAATTTCAAAATTACAGGGGGAAATGTGTGTTGGCAGTGGATTATCTATAATTTTGGCAGCATGACAAGTTTTAGCAAACAGGTTTCTGGCAATGTGATATTGGTGTTTGAAACACGACTGATATATTTAAAGCAGGGGAAAGCATTTGATGGTTGAGTGTTTGTTTCAGAGCAGCAGCTAAGATGTGGTGCGTGTTTATGTATCAACAGACTATGTATAGATCTACAGGTTTGAATTAATATCTCATCTGCATGTATTTGTGGTGCAACCCTATTGTCTGTTTGCAGAAGTCAGGACACTCTTGTCCTCTGTGGGACAAGAGATCTGATTATCGTTGAGGAGGTCAATCTGGTCTGTATCACTGAGACCTGGGTGGGTGAGCAGAATGGTGTTAGCTTCACCCAACTGTGCCCACCTCAGGGCAGCATCAGGGAAGACTTGAGGGTTGGGGGTTGGCGGGTTGCTGTGGTCTATAGAGATTCCATTTCTCTTTCCAGGCTCTCTGTCCAGGGATCTAGAGTGTGTGTTTCTGGCATTGGACAATTGGGACAGATTAGGGATTGTGCTGGTTACTGCCCACCGCACTGCCCAGAAGTCTCCATGCCTGAGCTGATAGAGCTGGATTTGGAAGCAGTGTTGAGGACTCCCAGACTGCTAGTTCTGGGGGACTTCAACTTCCATGCTGAGGCAACTGACTTTGGGGTAGCTCAGGACTTCATGACTGCTATGATGACCATGGACCTGTCTCAGCATGTCACTGGCTCAACACATGAGGCAAGTGATACTCTGAGCTACTTTTTAGGAAGACCCAGAAAGTTGTCCATCTTTTTTTTACAAAAAATGTCAAAAAACCACAATTTTTCAATTGACTTGTCCAAGATACAGGACAAAGCACTGCCTTTCAGCCCTACGGATATTGACACCAGTCCCTTTTCATGGTCAAATCTCTTCCTGTTCAGATTTAGGCTTTGAGCACCTATTCCCCTCTGTAGAGGCAGGGGATCTATTAGGATGGTCCACCCTCAGAGGCTGATGGATCCAATGGCTTTCCAGATTTTCTGGCTGATATGACTGATGCTTCTGTCAAAGTCCTGGCTGACCTCTGGAACATCTGAATGCTCAGTCTGCTCAGCTCCCTGGTGTATTCCAGAGCTTAGGGTGAGGAAACAAGCTGGGATACGGCTCGAACACAAGTGAAGGAAAGATCTGGCTGAATGCAACCAGCCTCCACTGCATCCTCACTTTGTCGTCCAGCAGAGCTCTTCCGAGTCGTACGGGGCCTTTTACAGTCTGGCCCAAAGGAGGTGGTAGAACCAGTAGTAGCTCGCTGCGACTTATTGCATTGTAAGTTCCTTCAGTTCCCTTCACAGGTTTCCCTTCTTATTTCTTCTACATCATGCCAGCAAACTTGTTAAGGAGAGGAATATAATTAGTCAATTCACAGACATGTGGAACATGCTGTTGAAGATGTTAGGTATGATAGGGCAATATATTTATCAATGTCTTATGTGTGTTTCCTCAGCTTACTTCACAAAGGTGTCCTGCAGGCTGCCCACCTAGCAAATATGTCACCAGTAGAATAAAGATGTACATTCTTTTAAAATGATAATAATGAAATATTTCCTGTCAAGAGCTTAATCTTTCTGTTGAAAAAATGTTGTTGAGGAGGCTGTTTCTTAACTTTCGGTAGATAATTTGCTTCGGTGATTAAAGGATTAGCCACACACCACTAATCTTACTGTGGGGATTTGTATTCAAATGTCCAAGATGCAGGAACATTTCCATCATACTCTTCTCTAGCCGAGTAAATATTTGTAATTATTCAGAGCTTGATCTTCTCATTACATGACCCAGCACCGGATTTTTTAAAAAATGTCATGGTGCTCAAGCTTTAACATGAAGGTGTTTGAAATACTGGTGTACTCCCAACCTTTTAGATCAAAAATTCAGTCTAGATTGAGTGGGATAGATAAACCTGCTGTGGGTGCTCTGAGTTCTCAAGGATTACCTCCCCTCAGAAGAGGGAGGCAAATATATGTTGTTTACTATGATACAAAATATGCTTTCAGCAGCCCAAATCTTGGTTATAAGTCCTCTTGATAGGATTCTGTATGTTTTCTCCAACATTTAGCTCCGCATTAATGGAATTTAATGGTGGAATTTCCTATTGAGTTCATGGTAGAGGTAAGTTATGAACTCAGGATTTCTTGATTGGTAGCTTAGTTTTTCTTGGCCACTATGCATGGGCAAAACATCTGAGGATATTTTTTCCCCCTTTAGGAGTTCCTATCAGTGACATTTTATACACTTTAACTTTTAATAAATGCAATATGTTAGCTGCTTGTGACAGAAGAGCTGTTTATAGGCATCTTATTTTGACTCATAATGCCCCAAATCCCAACACTGGATCAGAGACTTCTGAAAGTAGAAGAAAAAAAGCTGGCTGGAAAACCTATCCATATTTACCTAATTTAATCAAACCCAGACATAGGACTGCATTAGTTTACTCAACCACAGCCAACAAGATGGTGCAGGAACTGATAGTAAATAACCCCTGAGCTGGGTCTAGCCCATGATAAATTTCTTTTTTTAAAAAAATAATATTTATTACTTTTAAACCTTACAAAAAGAAGAAAAGCAAAAAAAAGAAGAAGAAGAAGAAGAAAGAAGAAAAAACATACAGTACAATATATAAACAATACACAACACAACATTAACACATTAAACAAAACAAAAGCAAAAACAATTCAAAAAACACACATCATACCATCTCAATATCCTCTCTTTCATTCCCTTGTTTCATCGACCTCCTCTCACCTCTCTTTTTGTATTCCATTTCTATTAATTATTTCAGCAAATCCTTTCCATCTTTCTCTATTTTCTGTCATATGGTTATCGTAACATATTTTAACCTTATTTTCCATTAAAACTATAATACTTATTTATGCTTAATTCCTTAAAACATTTCTACTAAAGCCATATAATTTCCTTCCAACATTTTTCTAACACTCATTAATTTTACATTATTTCCATATATAAATTTTAAACTTTTTCCAATATTCTTCCACCGTCTCTTCTCCCTGGTCTCGGATTCTGCCAGTCCTTTCCGTCAATTCCATATAGTCCATTAACCTGGTGATCTTCTGTCCGAGGCTCTTAACTCTTTTCCAAGTCCCTTCTGCAAGTCTTCTTCACTTTGTCTTCTCCTGATCTTGTTCCTATTTTCCTTCCTTTGATGCTGAAAGGTAAATCTCGGGGAAATTCCCACCTGACAATGTTTTTATTCCTTCTCAACAAATCAGCCAAATCTCCATAGTTAAAAGTAAAATTCACAAGATATTTCCAGTCGTATTTCAAAGTTCCTCCAAGTCTGGCAGTCCCCACAACTCCAGTCTCCTCCTGACCCAAGTCCAGGTCCCAAAGGTCAATAAATCCCTGCATGAAGGGATCTATCCAACTTTCCTTCTCCAGTCCAAGCGGGGTTCCAATCCTCACAGTCTGGCTTAGTAATTCTAAGATTAAACTGATGTGCTGACCAGAGAAGTAACAACAACAACAACAACAACAACAATTTATTTATTTATTTATACCCCGCCCATCTGGCTGGGGTTCCCCAGCGACTCTGGGCGGCTTCCAACAAAAGATTAAAAATACATTAAAACATCAGTCATTAAAAACGTCCCTAAACAGGGCTGCCTTCAGATGTCTTCTAACTGTCAGATAGTTGTTTATTTCTTTGACATCTGATGGGAGGCATTCTACAGGGCAAGTGCCACTACTAAGAAGGCCCTCTGCCTGATTCCCTGTAAGTTCGCTTCTTGCACAAAAAACTACATATGTACTCTTGTACATCATATAGCAGCCTCTATAAAAACAGGAAGTTCCTATTTAATGGCCATGAAGATTACTCAAAGCCAGTATCACCAAAACTGGTCCATTTCCAGCCAAACTCTTCCGTCACGCACCTGTTCAGGGAGCATCATCAAGCAGTATATGTTATGAACCCAATACTTACAGCTGAAGGGGACGATACAATTATTTAATAGACCTTTATGAGCACAAACACTTATCCATATAAATAATTTTTAAACAACACTGCGGCTCAATTTGGAAAAGTTAAAGAGCATCCTGCCTGCTCAAGGGGGGGGGGAAGGATTGTGAGGCGGGGGGGGGGACCATTTAATTAAATTCACACTGGCTGATTAGTGACTTTGTAGAACTGAGTTATTGGTGTTAGGAATGTAATGGAGATCAAGAGTAATTAAGTGGGAAATCAAGGCCATCCCCCTAGGGCAACTTGAAACAACATTATGGCCAAGGCCACAACTGGAACATATTAGAGGGTACTGTAGCATCCTCAGCTTTCACCACTTTCTGATGTCTAATATATGCAGCATCTCAAAGTGGAAATTGAATATATAAATGCTAGGCTGGGTAGTAGACTGTGAAGTTTAAACACACTAATTTTGTCTTTGTTAGAACAGCATAATGCCATCAAAAGCCCTTCTAAAAACAACGGTAATGAATGTGTGAGTGTATCAGAAATAAAGGGAGGAGGAGAAACATAAATATGAAGCTGGTCTTTTGTAACGCAACTGCAGGGAAAAGAAAGGAAGGCTGTAGAACTGTTGGACTGCTCAGTTCAACGAGTCACTAAATAAATAGGAGTTTGGCCAAGCAAATACTATTTCTAAGATCAAACTAATTTCAGGGAGATGGAGTAGGCTGCTGTAGAATATAAAATTAAGATGTAGGTGCTAATACACACACACACACACACACACACACACACACACACCGCTGTGCCATTTTCCTTTTCTTAAACAGTTTTCTTTCTTACATACACAAACACACTGATAGAAAAAATGCCACAAAAATCTAATAATTCACATTTTTTTTACTTTTGACACCAAGCATCTGATGTTCAGTAAGAGGTTTTCACGCATATCAATCTGGTGAGAGCTGTCGTCAATAAAAAGAAAACCAGTTAAGTGTTGCTGTTGTTTTAAAAAATCTTCATCTGGTGAGAACTGTCAACAATAAAAAGATGTTAAGTGTTGTTGTTGTTGTTGTTGTTGTTGTTGTTGTTGTTGTTGTTGTTTTAGAAAGCCTAGTATAACCTGATCAGCCAACATCCCTTCTAACCAAGGATGGGTGCTCCGGGTATTTTTGGACACACACTCCCATCAGCCCCATTGATTATGGACAGTTTTTCAAGATGATAAGTATCTTTCAACATCTGGAGGGCCACCAGTTTATTGTCCCTGCTTTAAACAGATGCCAAGCAACCCAATATTTCAGTTCCAAATGTTGATTTGGTTTGCCAAATGCCAAGCTCACTAAATGTCCCCTACCACCTAGTAGGGGAAAATATGTTCAGCTCCACCCCATTCCTGGTGGGTGAGAAGATACATCCAGGCTTTTTTGTTCTTTCTTCAAACACCCAAAGCCTAAGCTAGTGGTTCACAGAACATTGTTTATGGGAACTCCCAAACCTCAGCAGCGAGGCAGTTGTATGATCTCTGAGCTTGTCTACAACTCCCATCAGCCCTAGCAGGTGTAGCCAGTTGTCAGGAATGATAGGAGTTGTAGTCCAACAATATCTGGAGGGCAGCAGGAGGAGGGGCAATAGAAAGATTATTCTATGCTGATTGCACCACATTTTTCTTTTAAAAAGTAGTAAGATAGACTTGGTGGTACTTCATCTGTAAGGAGATTTGGAGGAATGCCAAATAAAAAAACTAGATTTGCTACTGGAATAAACAATAAAGGTTGAAACAATAAAGAAACCTTTATTTATTATTCATCCAAAGTTGTCAATTTTTTTAGAAGTGGTAAATAGAAAGTGACTAAAAAATGCATACATTCTTGGAGGTTTTAAATTGTTTAGGTCGACATTTAATCTTCTTTTTTTCAGAATGTTGTATCTTGAAATACAAGTTCATGCATGTCATGGGGGGGGGGAATAGCATATCCTTTAAAGTGATTTTTTTCTGCTACATCTAGAGAGCCAGTCAACTTGCATATAATGTAAACAGCTCACCTTATTATGCAGCATTTTCAGCTACTGCGGTGACTTGGGGCATAAGGCACTCGGGTGGATACAGTTCATCATTAGCTCTCAAGAGTTCATGCACACTAAACTCCCAGTGAAATGTTAATGAGCTTTGCTCATAAGCTCCTTTGATGAACTGCTGATGAATTTTGCTGAATGGTCGTGAAGTGCACATGAATGTTCATCAGAATGCTCAAAGACCTAAATTCCAGATCACCTGGGTATTAAACCAGTCAAGCAGGAAAATGGCTAACCTATTATTAGGTAGTGATTAAAAAAATCTTTAGAGAGAAGGGGAAGGAGAGGAAGAAAGAAAACTACAGCATAAAAATCGAGCAAATAAAAATAAGACAGCAAATTTTGCCTAACTGTATACAGTTTAAAGTGAATTATATATAAATTAATATAACAAGACTGTTTTTTGAGGGAGGAGTACTAAAAACTGTTTCTCATGATGTTTTGAAATGTCAGCATTACTCAGACAAGTTGTAATATGCCTTTCTGGGAGACTATGGGCAGTTTGCTATCCCTGAATATGACTTATATTACAGTTTTTCTGTAAGGCTATAGCTATAGTGGGGCAATCATCTTTCCCATGAGCCCTAGCAAGCATGGCCAATGGCCAGGGATGATGGGAGTTGTAGCTCAGCCAACATCTGGAGGGCCAATGGTTCCTCACACCTGATTTCGTGCATGGCTGGGGAACCTCTGACCCACAGGCCGAATTAGGACTGCCACAGTTGAATGCACCCAATACCATACAATGTCAAGTGACTGAAAGTGTGGAAACCCATCGCATTATCAAAGTTTACCCACAGAGTTTAGCTGCAAGTAGATGTGGCCTACCAGCCGAGGCAGGTTCCATACCACCAACGTAGTGGGAAAACGTAATTTCCCATGACATCTGAACAGGACCATTTCCAATGCCCCATCATTGTCGCTGGTCATGAGGGTCATGACCTGTTTGCAATTTTTGTGGAATCCTCATGTATTGGGAAATCTTCCTTTCATGCATAGAAATTTCATTGTAGATAAGAACCTTCCTGCGAAACGCCTGAACAAATTTAACTCAGTGCCACCTTCAGTTTCAGGAATGTGAATTTGAAGAACAGATGGACTTCAGGAGCAGAGAAAATCAACTGCATATATGTTTACGCACATCCACTTTTCCTACTGGCCACAACCACCACTGGCCACAACCACCATGTGGCTTTCATGTTGAAAAAGATTTCCCAACCTTGGGCCTCTATATTTGATGGAAATTAAATAATCTTACCAGATACCTATGACTATGCTGATTCACAACAAAACCCATATTCATTAGTTGGACTGTCCATAGGGTTAAAAATTAGAAACCCTACAAAATGAAGTGGTACAGAGACATATCCAAGTATGTCTCTTTCTCTTCCCGAGTTCCTTAGGACCACAGAGAACTCTGGATTAAGTATGTGAAATTACTTGAGTCGTACTAGTGCTTAATTTAGTCCTTCAAGTGTATGATTCACCTCCGTCTCCTGGCAGTGTGTTTTGAAATCCTTTCCCTTTTAGAATTAGAGTGTGTGTGTGGAATCTAAATTAGATAGAGGCGGAGAAAGAGAAAGATAATTCCCACCAGTTACTGGAAGGCACACTACAAGGGAAGAAAAAAAATAACAAGGTTAGGATAAAAGAGCTATCAGTACATGTGGAATGTATGAATTGTTAAAATATATTCAAATTGTAATTTCTCTTGCTACCAAGTCAGAAGGTGGAACATTCCAATACATGGGGGCAGAGGGAGTTGCATATGAAGAACTATTTCACATTTTCGAATGCTGTTTTAATGGTTGTTTCAAAAACAAAACCCTAGGTCCTGGTCTACGCAGCCAGGAAAATCAGTGGAAGAGACCTGAGATGGCAGAGAGGGCTATAGCATTTCAGATATCAGATGGATTACATTATTTGTGAATACTCCCCTGTGGGAAAGGTTGAAAGAAATCTCCTTGTGAGAAGAAAACTACCACATCAAGGACAAAGGTTCTGCTAGTCCAGTTTTCTCCCAGCTGAGCTACTTTTCTGCTTATAGAAAAGTCTTAATTTTTTTTCTCCTCTGTTTTTTAATTCAGGAAAGCATTTAAAATTATGACCTGCCATCTGAAACAGTAAAGCCTTCTTTATTCTCTCTCCTCAGGATTCCTACGATTCCTTCTGGCAATACACAGCCTCTGGTTGTTCCCTAGAAGATTGAGCTATGAAAGATATTGCTGTGCATGAATACCTGTCCTTGAGTTAAGCTACAGGGGGAAGGCCATTTTTGTGCCCTGCAGTCCATTCTGTGCATTTGTCTCAGGAAAGGGAGCTCTGTTCTGTTTGTCTCTATCTCTCTTGTTCACGTCAAGAGCTTTGTGGTAAGGAAAAATAAGCATGCTGTAAAGACAAGAATGGTGAGACATTTTTCTCTCCCTTCCCACCTTCCTCCGTATTTTGACAGGAGTACTAACAAGACCCAACCAGACACACGTACATATTCACAATATTTTTATCCTATCCCCCCCTCAAAAAAAGTCTCGAGGCAGTAAACTAAACGAAAAAGGAAACATTGCAGCACTACAATCAACAAAATATATAATATTATGAAAAGTTGTTTCATTTGCTCCCTGTGCACTGTACGTTATCAAATTTTGCATGATGGTTCCTGAGATTGAGAAGTAGGTTTTCATCTTTGTTTGGATAGAATTGGACCCCTTTGAATCAAGACGGTGTAGTGGACCCTTTGCAATGGCACTGATTTTAACTGCATATTTCAAAACACCGATTTGTTGGTTTCTTAAAATTCATGAGAAACACTGTGTACAAGGGTTAACTCCCACGTCATTGCTTAACTGTATAAAGTGCAATGTGTATTGTATGTTCAGACCCAGAGACTTCCCCCCTAAATAAAAACAGATTTGACTCAAATTTTAGTTTGGTTTTTGGCAGAATTTTGGCCACAACTTTATTGATTACAGAAAGTGAGTGGTTGCATAGGCTCTGGTTCAACTAGGTCCCTGCACCCTTGCAGATAGCGCTGACCCAGAGCTCTGTCATAGGTCAGTCAAGGGTGAACACCTGAGGAAGGTAGAAAGCCAGGGTACAGGCTATGTCCACTCCCCAGATGCTCCCCTGGACTCAGGCAGGGGCACAACCCCCTCTTGGGGGTTGACCAAACCAAGCTGAGTCCCTGGATTCCTTTAATGGAATACCCTTCACACAGGGATGGCGAGACCGTTCTCCCATTCCTATACCTGAACCAGTGCCTATCCACAACCTTACAAGTTGTGACGATTTGCTACGCGGCAGGCGAAACCCAAATGGCAACAGCCAATCAGCCAAGTGGGAAAAATTCCTGCCGTGCCCCTGTCCCAACAACAGACAACACACAATGGCATAGCAAGGTCAACGCAAAATGCCCTAAATATAGGGAGAGGTGGGCAGGTATTCCGATGCACGCACCAAAAGAGGAAGCTCTGGGTCATGAGCATAGGCATTTATAGGTCCCTCTGCCCGTTTAGACAGCTCCCCATTGGCCAGATTAAACCCAGCAAGAAGGGACCTACCAGTTGGGTGTTGTGGGTGTCCAATAAACCCACCCACAACAAGAAGGTCAGTCTCCAGGTCTCACCGCAACACGTGCCCTCTTTTAGGGAGGACACACTAAATGTACCGTATTTTTCGTCCTATAGGGCGCACCGGCCCATAGGACGCACCTCGTTTTTTTTGGGGGGGGGGAATGAATAAAAATATATATACCCCCCCGCCGCGGCTGCCGCCCCAAGCCTTGCGCACACCTGCCCGAAGCATGGGGCACCCTCCGGAGGGCTCCGCGTGCTTCGGGCTGCAGGCTGCCGCCCCAAGCCTCGTGCGCTCGGCGGGACCTCCTGCCGGGCACGCAGGGCTTGCGGACACTCGCCGGGGCTGCAGGCTGCTGCCCGCAAGCCTTGTGAGCCCGCGGGAACTCCCGCCGGGCTTGCAAGGCTTGCGGATAGCTTCCTGAAGCCTGGAGAGTGAGAGGGGTCGGTGCACACCGATGCCTCTCGCTCTCCAGTTTTCAGCGAAAGCCTGCATTCGCCCCATAGGACGCACACACATTTCCCCTTCATTTTTGGAGGGGAAAAAGTGCGTCCTATGGGGCGAAAAATACGGTAACTTCTATGGGAAACCTTGCAGAATGCAATGGGGTTTGTTTATTCACTGTGTTTGTATTCATTTATTGTGACCTTAAGGTGGTTTGCATAACCATGTTTACATGTACTTTGAAATAAACATGCACATATTTGGATAAAGTGTGCATAAAATGAATATATTAGTGAAAATAATACATAAAATGCATTTTATTAAGGGAAATTGCTTGTAAAAATGTGTACGCTGATCAAAGCTGCATACAAAAATGTGTTTATTAGGTGAAATTCACATTAAAAGTACAACAAATTGTCATGAGGATTTTTCTTTTAAAAATAATAATAATCACAGATCATTGAGGAAACATGGCGGACTGAATTTAAGATTGCAAAAAAGAGAAACCCAATCACAGGTCGTTTGTGGGTTTCTGTTTGTGTGTGTGTGTGTGTGTGTGTGTGTGCATATGCTTTCCTTGAAATAGCTTGGATGTTCTCCTCAAGTAGAAACCGCCACATTCATTTTGGAAGTCGGAAATACTTTGGCGATAACTTAAGCAACTCATCCATCAGAACAGCTGAGTATCTTATGGTAAAGTTGATTTGTCAGATCCTGAAGCTGAGACTCCAATACTTTGGCCACCTCATGAGAAGGGAAGACTCCCTGGAAAAGACCCTGATGTTGGGAAAGATGGAGGGCACAAGGAGAAGGTGACGACAGAGGACGAGATGGTTGGATAGTGTTCTCGAAGCTACCAGCATGAGTTTGACCAAACTGCGGGAGGCAGTGGAAGACAGAAGTGCCTGGCATGCTCTGGTCCATGGGGTCACGAAGAGTCGGACACGACTAAATGACTAAACAACAACAAGTGACAGGGATCTGAAGCACAAATGTAACCTTTGAAATGAGCATTAGAAGAATGCGCTTTAATATTTGTTTGACTATTTTACTCTACCCCATTCTCCTTCAGAAGCACAGGGAAGTCAGAAGGGCATTATACAAATTGTTCAGAACAGATACAGTTAAGGGGGGAGATGCATCACACGTTAAAGACCCAGGACATAGGTAGCACCACAAACACACCACTTCATCTCCATCTCCCTGGGTTGGTACCACCAGATGATTATTTTTTACTTCATGGCACCTCTCCATAACTGACTTTTAAGTTTCGTTGAGACTTCTTTCTGTATGAATAAATGTAATAGTAATAACAATCTCCTCAATGGTTCTCTGCTTATCAATCTCTAGGAAGACCATCACCATTTGACCCATCCACCCTCAATTTCAAGTCTCATCTCACTAAATGGTAAGTAATATCTCTTATCAAACTATCATATCTTTTGGTTTTGAATTGGAACCCGAACATTTAATATTGAAGCCAGTGGAATTCAGTTTCTGCTTCATATTTGATTCCTTCCTCGCCTCTCACTCCTTAGCCCAATTTCCCTTTGAGAGTTAAAATAAATAACATTCCAGAGACTAGATATTATTAATGGTGTTTCTACTTCCACAACTCAAGGGGAAAATTGTTTAAAAACTGGTGACCCTTTCTTTTGTGATGTCTTCTCCATAATTAATATGTTTATTAATTTTCTGTGCAGCACAAACTTGGTTGCTGAGTCCTGGTTGCTGATCCACATGTAATCCCAAAAAAGCGTGACAAACTTCAAAAATTCAATTCCAAGGTCCAGGTGCTACATATGCCATGCATCAAATGTTTCTGGTGGAAAGGTTGCATATTAATAGCACCATCTAAACCTGGCTTATCTTTAAACACTGACATTTGAACAAACGGAATATATCTAGAGAGAAAAATAAAATCTGCACAGTGGAAATATGTGGTTGAAAACTGGTCAGCACCTCTGAGGGGTTTGCTATGAGAATCCCCCCTCCCCCATCACTGAATCAGTACATAAGGTCGAAAATACTTTCAGTGTAAAGATTTCATCATTTAATTGAATGAATGCTGATATATAATATAATATAATGAACCAGCCATCATTTGAAAAGCAAAACCATTGTGATATCCATGCACAAGGAAAACAAGGGATTGGGTGGCCACATTGGAGACCAACATAGTACAGTGGTACCTTGGTACTCAAACGCCTTGGTTCCCAAATGCCGAAAAACCCAGAAGTAAATGTTCCAGTTTTTGAATGTGTTTCAGAAGTTTAGGGAAGTTTATGGAAGCTTTTTATGTTGGATGTATTACAATATTTTAATGTTTTTTGTAAGCCGCCCAGAGTGGCTGGGGAAGCCCAGCCAGATGGGCAGGTTCTAAATAATAAATTGTTGTTGTTGTTGTTGTTGTTGTTGTTGTTGTTGAACGCCCGATGTGGTTGTCTGCTATTGTTTCTGGGGCGCCTGCACTAATTAGAAGCTGCACCTTGGTTTTTGAACATTTAGGGTCAAACGGATTTCTGGAACGGATTCAGTTTGGTGCCTTTGTTTTTGCTATTTATTTTGCGTTTTTGTTTCTGAGGCTTTTTCGGTTAACTTGTTTTTGTGACTGTGTGGAACCCAGTTCAGCTACTGATGGATTGATTGACTGATTGATTGTGTGACTGTGGAAATGAATAAGAGACCCCCGCCCCATTCAAACAATGACTATCATCAGTGCAGGTAAGAAAAAATAATTTTAATTTTTATCATCAACATTACTGTCTTATTTATTTTAATGTACAGTACATTGATTATTGCTTTCATTATATGGATTAATGGTCTTGTTAGATATTTAAAAAGGTAAAGGTAAAGGACCCCTGACAGTTAAAACTCATGTTAAATTGCTGTTTTAGGGGTTGTTTTTAAAAGTCTGGAATGGATTAATCCGCTTTGCATTACTTTCTATGGCGCGCCTTGGTTTTGGAACGCTTTGGTTTTGGAACGGACTTCCAGAACAGATTAAGTTTGAGAACCAAGGTACTACTGTATACCTTATCTTTTCAATTCTCCCAGGCACTCAGCATGCCATGGTTCCATTGACTATGCTGCACAATGAGCAGAGCATTTACTTCCTGTGCCATTTCATACTTCACATTCACTTATTCAGCAACTCACTCTTTACTAGCCCAACACCTACCTTTCTTGTCAAAAGTAGTTTATGCATGGAAAAAGCAGGGCTGAGCCACAGAAGGGCTTCAAGGTGAGGCTTGGAAAGAATATCTAAGATCCACCCTGGAATGACAAGTTGCATGAGAACAGTGTAAGAGGTTATATCAGTTTGCAGTGGGGTGAAAGTGAGAGCTGGACCATAAAGAAGGCTGATCGCCGAAGAATTGATGCTTTTGAATTATGGTGCTCTTGAGAGTCCCATGGACTGCAAGAAGATCAAACCTATGCATTCTGAAGGAAATCAGCCCTGAGTTCTCACTGGAAGGACAGATTGTGAAGCTGAGGCTCCAATACTTTGGCCACCTCATGAGAAGAGAAGACTCCCTGGAAAAGACCCTGATGTTGGGAAAGATGGAGGGCACAAGGAGAAGGGGACGACAGAGGACATGATGGTTGGATAGTGTTCTCGAAGCTACCAGCATGAGTTTGACCAAACTGCGGGAGGCAGTGGAAGACAGGAGTGCCTGGCGTGCTCTGGCCCATGGGGTCACGAAGAGTCGGACACGACTAAACGGCTAAACAACAACAACAACAAAAATGGGGCTCCTAGATGAGGTCAGGTTTGGAAACTAGCTAAACTCTATAAATTAAAATCTAGCACTTGCTGGAGATGCAATATGGTGGAAGGAACGATGTACCATGTATGGTGGGGATGTGTAAATATTTAAAAATTCTGGAGTAGTATACATGAAGAACTGAAAAAGATGTTCAAAACACCATTTGAGAAAAAACCAGAGGCGTTCCTATTAGGTATCGTAGCAATAGATATCCCTAAAGATAAGGAAAGTGTGTTTTTATATGCTACAGCTGCTGCCAGAATACTAATAGCTAAAAACAGAAAGGGGACACAGTCCCGTCAAAAGCGGATTGGCAAAGGAAGCTATGTGAATTCATAGAACTGGCTAGAATGACAGCAGCTATTAGATACCAATCAAATCAGATACTTAGGAAAGAATGGGAATGTGTGAAAGAATATATGTCAAAACATTGCTCTAAAGCAAAACCATTGATATGCATTGATTAAAACTTTGTAAAACTAAAATATGGATAAAGGTTATATGGGAAAAATAAAAACAATACTCAAAACACAATAGAAAAAGAAATGTAAGCAGAAGAAGCTGTAATGAGGTGGAGGGAAGTCACATGGTTAGGAATAAGGTGTGTGTGTGTGTGTGTGTGTGTGTGTGTGTGTATACCGGTATATATATATATATATATATATGAAAACAGTTATAGTTTGCAATGTATGGTGAAGAATGTTAAAAATGTATGCCCTGCCAGGTAAGTAGCCAGTTTTCCGCAACACACAATGAGGATTCATGAATGTTATACAACAGTGTTTTAATTGCTAGATGCAGGTTTTGCTGAAGATTTTATTGTATCGAACATTTCGGAATGTTCTCTATATACCAAAAAAAAAAGGTTTGAAATTGACATTGATGGAGATTGAGATAGATTTATTTATTTATTTATTTATTTATTTATTTATTTATTTATTTATTTATTTATTTATTTATTTATTATTATTATTATTATTATTATTATTATTATTATTATTATTAATTGTCAAAAGATCCAGGGTGGCTAGAAAAAGAAAATAGTCAGTCCCCAGGAGCCAACAGAAAGAGCCAACTTTCTTTTACATTTTTTCCCCCAATGCCAATCTCAGGGTAAGTGGAGGTCATGTGGCCAGCATGACTAAGCCTCTTCTGGCGAAACCAGAGCAGCGCATGGAAACGCCGTTTACCTTCCCACCGGAGCGGTACCTATTTATCTACTTGCACTTTGACGTGCTTTCGAACTGCTAGGTTGGCAGGAGCTGGGGCAGAGCAATGGGAGCTCACCCCCATTGCGGGGATTCAAACCACCGACCTTCTGATTGGCAAGCCCTAGGCTCTGTGGTTTAGACCACAGCGCCACCCCAAGTAGGTGATAACAAATGGCAGTTGCCCTCACCCTCTCAAAATGCCTACTTCAAGATGGTGACTTGGAATCGCCATTAAGAGGTGGCTAATGGTGAATTGTTTGGTCTGCAATCCCTTGCACACTTATGAGGCAATATGCCCCATTGGAACAGTGGGGCTTACTTCTAGGTAAACAGGATAGAATCCTGCTCTTTGTGTCTTATTCTATGCACTTGGACTTTCCCTTCCAACGGCACTCAGATCTGGCCATCCTTGGTCTGCAAATGTATATAAATATAGTTCGGGTATAAATATGCAAAAAGCACACCGTTAAAACATTTGCGTACGCCAGACCTGACAGCATATTAGAAGCCCACTTTGCTCGGTGGATTGAAGCTACTTGATTTTTGGTCCTCTGCTTCCGATATTTGCCTGAGGCATGCCATTATGCAGTATAATGCTCACACTTTATTATTGCTTATAGATACATTAAGTAGGATGAAAACTTATGAAATAATAAAGAAAAAGTTGGGGAGGTTTAGGATAAAAAAGAGCTCTTTTATTAAACCTGATGTGTTATGGGGATGACATGTCACACCTTGTTACACTAACTGTCATGTTACGTTGCCTTCCTGAACCAGTTACCAAAATTGGGGCTGGCAGTTCGGAACATTTCAAGACTTAAATGCCTCAAATGAAGCTAAATTCTTTATAACATTAGGTAAGAAATCCACCTCTGTTCATTAATTCCTTGCGAAAGTCAAGTAAATAGTCCTTAAGTGCATACTTAGGCTTATTTTTCACTAAAGCGATAAACCTGAATTCTGGCTGTACCACTACAGACTCCAGGTAGAAGCAGGATTGAGCACTCCCCCTATTCATAAATCCCTGCTCCTAGAAAAATTGGAGCCTCTTAATTGAGAGGCTGGCTTGCGCCCAGGGAGCAGGACACCCCCTCTTTAGTGCGGAGTGGTGCTCCACGCCATGCTCGGGTATTGAAACCGCGGCCCGATGCTGGGAGCCTTCTTGGCCTCAATCCACGGAACACCCGCTCCCCACCCTCTGTTTTAGATGTGTCTTTGGCTTTGCTATGGACTTTGGTTGGTCGCCCATTTTGGCTCGGGGGCCTGCTAGGATTTTTCCCCCATTTGACAGATTGGCACTGGCCTCTTGGTTTTCGCCTACCTCGTAGCAATCGTCACAACTTTGTAAGGTTTGGTAGTTAGGCATTGGATTAGTGATGTTGGGGGAGGGGAGGTGTGGTCATCACCTGCCCCTCCACAATCAAGGGTATTCCGTTAAAGGAATCTGGGGGTCTGAATTTTGTCTGAAGCCCGCTGAGGGGTGAGAGCCATGCCATGACCCACCGGGAGCCCTGAGGTGGAGCTCGAGTCGATTGCCATCAACTGAGCTCCCTCTTCAGGTGGTTACCTTTAACAGACTCCCTGCAAGGAGGGCAGGAGTCAGTTATAGTTTTGGATTCCAATGCCTAAGCCAATACCGCTCACAATCTGTACTCAATAAAGTTGTGGCCAAAATTTGCCCATTAACATTTAAACTTTATTCATGTGTCATTGTGTCTTTATTACCCGTGGGGTGGACTGTGGCCTTGATGTGCAACTAGCATGCTACATAGAAGGCTGCACAAAAGCTTTCTTCATTTATAGTTTTCTGAGTGCAAGAAAAGCTTTGGATTGAGGAACACGTAGTCTGCGAGAGCACAGCTGAAGCCTGGTCCCATCACTTCTCTGTCAGCTCCAGCATTCTGGTGTTGTGGGGGGTTGGGAGCCTGACAAGGGGATCATGATTTTGGAGAAAGATAAACATGATTTGCATGTGATTAAGAATCATGCAGGGGCATAAATCTTACAAGGATCTCCCTGCCAATCACACACCAGTTTGTTCTTTTAATGGTGGCTACAGAGACATAGTTGGGGGATGGGTATGCGTGTTGATTTTTGGGGACATAAGTTTTTTATGTTCTAGTTTATGCATCTCCCCCCTATCTTATACTACTTTTTATTGTTGTGAGTCACAAAAAAACCATGATGATGCTGGTGATGATGATTATCAGGGATTTTTTCAGCCAGAACTCGCCAGAACTCACTCTCCCCAGATCTGCTCTGGGGGATTGGAGGGGAACCCAGAACAGATTTAGGTGACACATTGGGGTGAGGAGAGGGACGAACCATTGTTCAAGTGACAATCCTCTGACCGTGAGGCTACAATTATTGCTGCATTGGATAGAAGCTTATATACTTGCACTGGGGGAGAACACCTGATAAGGCCTCTTGTTTAACTACCATATGCAATACCTCTGTTGGATCTTATAATTTGATAAAATCCATTGTTGAACTTGTCTTCTTTGTCATGCATTAATGCTTGCCTCTTTTGCCTATAATTCCACACTGGGTTTTGTGCTGATGGATATCCAGTGAATCACCTTTTAAAATATGTGGGGTGGAGTGGGGGGTGTTGGGTTGTTCTTGTTTTTATTTCTATTATGCATTTTGTCATTTTATTTTGTGATTTTATCTTGTGAACTGCTCTGAGACTTGCAGTTATAGGGCAATATACAAATTTGATGGTCGTTGTTATTTATATTTATTTATTTATTTACATTTTATACCACCCTATACCCGCAGGTTTCAGGGTGGTTCTAATAATAATAATAATAATAATAATAATAATAATAATAATAATTCAATTTTCTAATCCTTGCTCCAAAATGTATCTTCTAATTCTAAGTATTTGGGCTGTACCTAAAGGAATCTTAGTTGAGAAAGGCCATCCTAGGAATCAGAATGAATTGTATTGCTATTTATGAGAATTATTTCAGCGATTGTGTAGTGTTTCCTCTTGCCAAAGGCCACTGACAAAATTCTTGCATGCAACGCAATCACACACACACACAAACACACACACACACTTTGCATATCCCCTAAGGATTTTTATCCCCACCCCCTCACAGTAGCTAGATGTTTAACCTTTGCTATTTGTTGAGGGAGGAAAATGGTCATTAATCTTCTTCACAAATGACTGCATTAAGCAGCAATAGCTTCAAATTGCACTTATAATTGCCTTCGATATGAGGGTGAGCATTAAGGGCTTGAATGGCAAGGTGACTGGATAAGAGTGAGATGGAGAGAAGTAAGCTGCACACCTCCCTTTCAATCTATTTCTCTTCAAAGAGGGTTAGAGTAGTGGTTAGAGTGCTGGACTAGGATCTGGAATACCAAGGTACAAATCGCTCCTCAGCCATGAATAGAATAGAATAGAATAGAATAGAACAGAATAGACTTTATTTGCATAGCCAACAGGCCATTGCATCGAAGGACAGACAGAAACAAAAATACATTATGGAAATAGCTATCATAAAATAATCTCAGTACTTAAAACTTGGCAGAGGTAATGATAATAATAATAGGATCCTAGGCGACGGCACTGATGTCATTCAGACAGCAGCTCTCAGTCTCATTGCTCTCTTGACAAACCTGGCAACCTTCTCTGTTGTTGAGCTGCTCTGGTCGGCTAGGAGTGAGAACAACTTGGCTTCACAAGAGCGGCCCGGGATGGCAGATAGTAGCAGCGTGATGGTCTCGTCCCTGAGATCTTTATACAGGGAGCAGGACAAGAGAACGTGTGACACAGTCTCCACGTAACCAGCTCCACAGGGGCAGAGCCGGTTCTCGAATGATTTTTTTTGATATCTACCTTCAAGAACAGCTGATGGTAGCATATTTAGTCTGGCCAGTGTAAAGGCCCGCCTAAGTTTTGGAATGGTTAAGGTAGACAAATAAGGTGCCCGAAAATCAAAGTGGGAGGGGGGCAGATAAGCGTACCAAGCACTAAATTTCTTAATATAGGCCAGATTATTCTGTTGCTCAATGTCCTTCATGCGCTGGTCAATAACGGTTTTCGCCTTGGGTAGACCCATTTTCTCCTCAGCCATGAAGTTCACTGGGTGATCTTGGGAAAGTTACTGTCTCTCCTCCTAACTTACCTCACAGGGTTGTTGTGTGGTTTAAATGAAGATGGAGAGAAACATGTATACCACCTTGAGCTCCTGGGGGGGGGGGCGGGAATAGGGACATGAATGCAATAAATAAACAAATTAAGCAGGGCTTTCCAAAGAGTACACAGAAAGATTGATTTCTTACTAGTGTATAACAACTATTATGTGGCACCTCAAGCAGTGCCAGTTCTGCAGATTGAAGCAGTTTAGCGGGCATATATAGGGTGAGGAGATCCTGCATGATCTTAAGCGCTTTATAATAACTTCAAAGACCCCATTCAAGCTTGCAAAAATATATCACCTGCCAGATAACAAATGTTGGAAATGTAAGGAAACTGAAGGAACATTCTTTCACCTCTGGTGAACCTGCCCTAGGGTTAAGGCTTTCTGGGAAATGATATATAATGAATTGAAAAAGGTATTTAAGTATACCTTCTCTAAGAAACCAGAGGCCTTCCTTTTGGGTATTGTTGGTCAGAGGGTGTTAAAGAAGGATCGAACCTTTTTTATGTATGCAACAACAGCAGCAAGAATACTCATCGCAAAATATTGGAAGACACAAGATTTGCCCACACTGGAAGAATGGCAGACGCAACTGACAGATTACATGGAGTTGGCTGAGATGACTGGCAGAATCCGAGACCTGGGAGAAGAGGCGGTGGAAGAGGACTGGAAGAAGTTTAAAGACTATTTACAAAAACATTATAAGCTGTATGAGTGTTAAGAAAGTGCACGAAAGGAAATAACATGGCATCAGTAATTTAGCTATAAGAGATATGAGTAAGCGATGTATAAGATAATGATGATATTTGAGATAACATTATGCTTAAGTTAATTGGCTTAATACATGATAAAAACATTGATAATTGGTGACATAATTTCCAAGAACCATTAAGATGATTTGAAATAAGGTAATAAATTGCTGTTTATAACTGTACGACGGAGAACGCAGGAAAAGGTGATGTGAGGAAGCCCAAAGTTTATGGAAATACGATCTATGGACAAATTGATTTTTATGCATTTTTTCTCCTTTCTTTCCCCCCCTTTTTTTATTTTGTAAATCTTTTCTATTTTTTCTTTGTTGGACTGTATGGTGATGGCATTATGTATGTTTGTTAATCTTCATTCTGTTTAAAATTTGCAATAAATATTTTATATATATATATAAAAATATAATAACTTCAAAGACTTGGCCCATTAGCAAATGGGCGACCAGTGCAGTACTCAATGAAATGCGAAATCAAGCACAGGGGAAACCCCACATAGAGTGATCTAATCTTGAAGTCATTAATGCCATCCCCTACAGCCAGTGTGGTGTGGTGGTTAAGAGCGGTGTACTCATAATCTGGTGAAGCGGGTTTGCGTCTCCGCTCCTCCACATGCAGCTGCTGGGTGACCTTGGGCTAGTCACACTTCTCTGAAGTCTCTCAGCCCCACTCGCCTCACAGAGTGTTTGTTGTGGGGGGAAGAAGAGAAAGGAGATTATTAGCCCCTTCGAGACTCCTTAAGGGTAATGAAAGGTGGGATATCAAGTCCAAACTCCTCCTCCTCCTCCTCCAATGAAAATAGGGACATTCTATTCCATCCCTTCCAGCATTTCTCCAATGAAAATAGGCACATCCAGTGCTATTTTTCTAGAAAAAGAGGTGCTGGAATTCACCATGAACACCACCCTTGTTCTCTTATAATGGCAATGGTGCCCAACTGAGAGTTGAGCCCCAGCATGTTCCAGCTGAAAAAAAGCCCTTGGGATGTCTTATTTCATATCCCCCAATGAAAATAGGCACGTCCTGCCATACCCTCCAACGTTTTCCCCATGAAAATAGGGACACAATAAGAAAAAGCAGGGCATTCTGGGATCAAATCCAAAACCAAGACAGCTTCTGTAAATCTGTGACTGTCCCTGGAAAAAAGAGATATTTGGAGGATATTCAATGCCTCAACTATTGTGGTCAAGTTCTACCAATCTACGAACAGCCATAGCTCTTGTGCCAGTTGCAGTTGGTGAAAGGCACTTCTAGCCACAGAGGTTACCTTGCCCTCCAGTGACACAGCTGGTTCCAGAAGCACCCTCAAACTGTACCTGATCCTTCAGGGGGAGTGCAACCCTGTCCATGGAAGGCAACTGGCCAATTTACCCACAGTGCCTCCATCTTGCCAGCTCACCTTATTTTCTCTCATTCCTCCTACCACTGTGTCCAAGCATTGATTCAAGGCCTGCATGTCCTCTGCTGATGTTCAGATGTTATGAAGAAACAGAGCCAAGTGTCATCAATGTATTGATGGCATCTTCTAATAACTTCCAATAACTGCTCCTAGTGGCTCCGTATAGATATCAAATAGCTTTGGGGATGAAATTCCACCATGCCAAGTGACTGAAAAGCACTCTCCCAGGCCTACACTTTAGACTTGGTTCCATAGGAAAGACCAGAACCACTGTAGTACCATACATTCAGTTTCCGATCCACAGGGATAGCCCAGGGAATATACCATGATCAATGGTACTGAAAGCCACAGAGAGATTGTGAAGCAGGGGCAGGGTCACATTACACTTGTCCCACGCTCTTTAAGGGTCATACAACCAGCTTCATAGCATGGGGAGGCAAAGGGGCGGTTGCCCTGGGTGCAAAATTGTTTGGGGCACAAAATTTCAACGCCCAGTGCTGCCTCAATACAGCTGCATGCTTCTGTTGCTGGGCTCAGTTGATAACGGCTTTTCCATGTGAACCAGGAAATGACTTCTGCAGACAACAGTATGACTATCTCTTTTTCTAATCTCTGTGGCTGCGATCTCCTGTTTGATGCAGATGCCATTAGGCAGTTGAATGTGCATGTGTACGCTGTCCATTTCCCTCTCCCACACACATACCCCTCTGCACAGCCCCGGATATTGGCAACCCACACTACATCACTGGATACAACATGATGTTCCAGGGCAACACAGTCCTGTGGCCACTCCTGAATCCAGATTGGAATGTATCTAAATAACCCATTTCACCCAAGAACTCTCTCCACCACCTTCCCCAAGAAAGGGGGTATTTGTGACTACATAATTTTGCAGTTTTGGAAAGGTTGATGTAGAAATGGCTGAAGCACAAAGCTCTGATCAATGACACAGGAAGCAGAAAAAGGCAAAAACTCCTTTCACATAATTTGACATCACCCTTCCCCTAATTTTATTACAGCAGCTAGCACATTTGCATGAATGCAAGAGCATTGCTTGCTGTGAGCAGGATTTCTCCTGCTGCTTATTCCCCCTACTTGAAGTCCTCCTAATCCTCTTTCTGTGATAGCACAATTGGTTGCCATGGAGCTTATTATTATATTGTCACTAAGACCCTCTGAGAGGAGCAGAAACTTCTTTTGGATCTCGTCCTCAGCACTTTTTTTCCAGCGTGTACATTTGATGACTTAACTTTTCCTGCTTCCTCTGTTGTCATTTAAATGCCTTAAAAAAAAACTTCTACTGCATTCTGATGGGTGAGGGCAGATGGAGAGAGACACAAGAGAGGTAACTTGTTTTTAATTAATTGGCATCTAAAACCATGTGAATTTCAGTTTTGCAGTAAAACAGGGCAGGAGCCTGATCTTCATTGCTCACGTGCATATCCTTAGGTTTCTGGTAAATTTAGGATAGCTCTTTCTCCAATGTGCTCACTTACCATATGCAGGAAACATGTATGTAGGGATGTCAGAGAATTCTGATGAAACTAGACATGGGGCAGAGATTGCCAGTGTTCACTTATTCATCTAATGTTTGGAATGGAAATCAATCCAGAGAATACAATTGATGTTCACTGTTCTTATTTTCACTCTTTAAAGGATGTGCAATTTATTATGCCACCCCTCCAGTTTTCATTGCATTGAAATGAATGGTGTGGACTTCATAATTAATTGCATAAAATTTCACCATAGAGGACAGCAATTTGAATAGCATTGTTTTTGTCAGAAACTGAACTGCAGGGGAATGCAAACTGCTACCTCTGATGGATATGGAGCAGAGTAGAAAATGTTATCTGCTTATATTCCTTCATGTTTGTAGAGGAACAGTAAAATATGACATCCCTACACCACAGTCTGATGTGATACAGTCTGAAATGTTCCTGTTTCAGTATAATACCTAATTTTGTACACTATAGAGAGAAGCTTTCACTGGGGGAACTAAAGGCGAGTTCTGGAATTCCGGATACTTCTGCCCTCATTCTCCTTCATAGTCCTCAAGTTATTTTTGGTCTCATTAGACAAAAATGACACAAGCAAAAATTCTTTCCATGAGCTTCTTCACACATTGTGCTTTTTCAGGTGCCCACCTAAAGGTCTACTGCCAATCTGAAAAGCATATTTTTGATAGAATATATTGTAGAAGTGCGGAGAGTCAAGATTGTCTGTAGTTCTTTGCAGGGTAAAACAGGTCCACTGCTGTGAAATGTCTGAAAAAGAACCTTACAGATTCAAGAGCTAATATACAAAACTTTCTTAAAGTTCCATCTGTATAGTGATTTGTAGAAAGCTGTTGTCTGGAAACTTAAAATTCTGATGAAGAATTGCCACTATTTTTTCTTTCATTTTTGTCTCAGCCTTTTGTCAGTGACAAGGAAGAATGTAGTAGAAATATAATCTACATCACTGTAGATTAGATCCAGCACCCTGGTGCTCCTCTTTTCAGTGCATAAGGTTTTATACTTTTCTCAGTAATCCAATTTACACACTTGATTTTGTCTGTGCACTTTGGTTTACCTTTATCCTTGTTGCATTTCAGCTCCATAATGGTTCTGATGTCTCTGTGACCAGACCTTCTGCACCAGAGTTCTGAGTCTGCTTCAGTCTTTTGGTGCATCTTTGCCACATTATCATTCTCTGCTGAAATATGAGTCTCATAGACACCATTAACCCAACATGCTTCAGCATACAATTTGCCTCTTTGGTTACTTTGCACCTACCATTTCCGAATTGTACAAAGAAACCTTTTCTGCCCAAGGTAGACATGATGATCATCTTGCAATTTAATTGTGGGACGTATAGGACCCTTTCCACATGCTTAGTTTGCATGTTAATGTTCCTGAGTCTATACCACAAATGATACCACCATTTGAATTTGAATCCTGCCACCCACTGATTGGTTTATATTTTCAGTACTTCCAAAGAAACCTTTATCGTAACTCATATGCTATGTACATCCTGAGTTTATTAACAATTTGCTTGATTTTGTTTCACAGCTGTTTACACCTACACTCTTCTATTGCAAAATGAAATTGCTTTCTTTGTCCCATTCCCCTTATCTGGGTTCCATTGTCCCCTGGGATGTGGTTATTTAGATGAAGGAGACTTTGCTGGTTTAGAGGATTCACAAAATGTGGATATATGTCCCTCTTTGTTACATCTGAAACAAGTAACACTTTTGGAAGGAGTTTTGGCTTTGCTCTTGGGGTGGAACATATAGCTTGAAGCTTTGAGCTCATCAGTCCTGGTTGGAGGGACTGCTTTCCTTTCAGCGCATTCCTCTCTTAAATGACCAGTTACATCAGGTAGAGTTTTTACGATACGATACGATACGATACGATACGATACGATACGATACGATATCTTTATTGTCATTGTCCCTTGTGGAACAATGAAATTGAAAAACTACATAAAACTACATAAAAACTACATAAAACTACATAAAAAAAACTACATAAAACTTTCAAAAACCCCTAAAAACTCTAAAACCCTATTTTAAAATACACTATACTACAGAGTTGACTTTGGCTTGTCATCCATGAGTGGCAAATGTCTCAAACTTAGTTTCAAGTTACTCCCCAAAGTAGAAAACTTTCTCAATAATAGCAAGGAACTGTGTCACATGACGGTTACATTCTTTCATTCAAATAATTCCTTCATCCAAGCTCCATGAGAAGCTTGCTTGTAAAGCCAAAGGCTTTCTGTAAACTGTCAATCATCTGAACAGATGTGTCACAATGGTTGCTGTGAAGTAGATGGGAGCCTGAAAGACTATGTATAATGACATGCACTGTTACATCATTCTTCTGTTCCCATCTGCTGCATCATCTGTAGGTTTTTCTTACCCTTTCATTCCCAAAGTCACTTCCAATCTTCTCTTCCATTGGGTAAAGTTATTCTCTGTAAGTCTAAACATTAGGGGGCTATAAGCAGCAATGGGATTTTGGATATCCATTGTTAAAAGAAAGGGGATGGGAACAAAAAAGAATTTAAATTGTGGCAGTAAAATTGCCAAAAAAATAAAAGATTGTCCTCAAAAATCTCCATCGGGGGAAAAGACCCACTTTGGCCTTGATGTTTGGGAAGGGGTCAGGAAAGGAGGTGGGATAACTCAGAAGAATGAAAGAACAATAGAACAGAAAGGCTTTGGTTAAAACCTCATGGCTTGGGAGACAGAATAAAAATATTTCTCTGCTTTTAAAATCAGGCTTTAAAAATTCATTTCAAAAGCTCTGTACAAAAATATTCCCTGCTGAAATCTCAATGAAACTATTCCTTCCTGGGCCCCAAGCCCATGTTGATGGACAAAGGGGGGGGGGGATAGGTAAAGAAATGATAATTCCCTGGATGCCAAAATCCAGCTTTGGATCAAGTACTCTTTGGTGAGAGAACACCTTCTAGGCCTCTCTTGCTGGTGCTTGGGATTCTCCCTAGGCCACACACTCTCCTCAGCCACATTCCTCTTGAGTCTTACTTGAGTGTTTTTGTCTTGCTGGACTGCATCCTTGAACTCGGATGATACTTGCCTGGCTGAAGGAATGGGTGATTTTGCAGAGAAACAAGCCCAGTGTGCAAAGGTAAAATGTACATCTGTTGCTCTCCCCACCATTGCTCTGCGCTGTACAATCACCCTTTCTTCATTTCCCCTTACTACTTTGCTCGCTTCTGCAAATTTCAAACAAAGATGCTATCCATCAGCACCGAAGCCCAGGCTCTGGCTATGTGCAAAAACTTAATTGGCACAATAAAGCGAATGGAGCATCCTAATATGCAAAACTAATCCACTCCAGGTGCAATGGAAACTAGGGCAGGGTTGTGTTGAATTGAAAGAAAAATGCTAAGACCTCTAGCATACTGTCATTCTAGCCAAATGTGTGTTTCCTTTCATGAGAGAGAGAGAGAGAGAGAGAGAGAGAGAGAGAGAGAGAGAGAATGAATCTGGATTTCACATATGTATAATCCAGTGTGGGCATGATGCAAAAGTAGTGTGAATAATGTGAACTCAGCAACCCAGAATTATCACCTCTTTATTGCAGAGCTCAAGATTGCCACGCTTAATTACATTTTCTTAAAGACTAGCATATTTGCAGAGCTATCTAAAAAGATGGCGAGGGGGCAAGAGGAAGAAGCAAAGGCTGACAAAGTGGTCTTTTTCCTTGTTGTATCTTTATTTCTGGGGAATTGATTAAAAAAGAAAAATATAGCCCATGAATACATATAGAGCTCCAATGCTAGCGTATGTGTCCCCCATTTCAAGGGCATAACACAGGAATAGGAAGTTGATGATACTTTGGATTGATGCCTCCCCCTTATTACCCCAGCATGTCTCAAGCTGCCCCTAGCATGCCCCCAATTTGTGTATATCAACTTTGGAGCTCAACATCCATAAGGCAAGGACCAGGGAGGTTTCCAAACCAGGGAGGAGCCTCGTGAGATCAAATAACCTCCTAGTGAAGAAGAGATTGCTCCACTTTCATTAAGCAGTGGGCTATCTGAAATATTCTACAGTTTCTGGGATCCTTTCCCAGAATCCATTAGATCACAGGCCTCCTCTGGCATAAGGTTTGGGATTTTGGGGGGGAGGGAGTGGGGTTTGCATTCCAGAGCATACTTCACCAGAGGTATAAAGTCTAATTCCTAGAGTGAAGGTCCGTGTTGGAAGCATGTTGGAAAGTGTCCTATGAACTGGTTGTGAAATGGATTGCTCTAGGTCTCTCTCTAGCTGGCCCTCAAGACTCTCCCCATTCCACACACCCTCCTCATGAGTCTTACTTGAGCTTTTGTTGGACTGTGTACTTGAACTTTGATCATGCTTGCCCGGCAGGAAGATAGAGAACAAGCTGTTTCACAACCAGTCCATGGGATACATGCTTCCAGTGTGGACCTTCACTGTAGGGCATTGTGGATTTCCCTAAAAGATATGTGGTTGGACAATGGGGCTGTGGTAGTATTCAGGGCCAACCCAATACCTTTGGGCACCTAAGGCGAAATGGGAAGATGGGGTGAGTGTAGGTATACATCGGGTACAAGGGAGGAACCAAATCAACCATATCTGATGACTGAAGTGGGAATCAAAGGCCGTCATGGTGGGCGGTGGTTTGAATCACAGCTGGTGGGGGCAGAGTCCAGGAAACCCCAGAGGCTAGCCCCTGCCATTTCCTCCCTAGGGGTAGGGAAGACCAGAAGTGCCTACTATTTGCTGAGGGGTCACTGTGGAGGCAGCATGGGTTGCCAAGGAAACAGCAGCTCCAAGGAGCAGAAAGTAGTGGTGCCAGCAGCAATACATTCCTTGGAATCCAGATATGCCATCCCCGAGGATCATGCCACCTGAGGTGGTTGCCTCACCTTGCCTCCTGGGTGGACCAGCCCTCGTAGTATTCCTTATGATTAATAGCTGCCAATTGTACTCAAGAACTTAATTTGAACTCCTAAGTCATATGTTATCATTTATATTTTTTAAAATTAAAAAAAACATTCACAAGTGATACTATTATATTTCTTGCTTTTCTAAGAAGAGGTTCAAGATACTACTTAAGAGTTGAAGTGAGTCTTCAACACTCCTCGCAGATTTTTCAGAAATTTTTATTCTGTTTCAGATTTCACACAGTAGGGTCTTCAGTTGTAGACCCTTTCCAAAGTATATTTAATCAGGTAAATGATAGAACTGGAAGCTTCTGGCATCTCATTTGCAATATTTATGCAAGTCAGAGATAAAACACCCCACTGGGATTAAAAAAAGAAGAAGAAGAAGCCAATTTTGTATGAGAAGAAAATAAGGAATTTAAGATTAAAACTCGTCATTTTGATCACAGAAAACATATAATGGCTCATTCAAAGAACTAAATATGAACTTGGTCTGGAATTAAAGAAGGATTAATCACAGTTTGGTCTCATTAAATTGTTTTATTTAAAGGTCATTTTATAAATTATTGAAAAGACAGGCGCTGATAAGGTGTGGAGGAATCTGAACCACTGCAATTCAGAAAAGAAGTATGGTTTTAAAAACATACTGGTTGAATTTTGTGGATCGAGGGCCCCGACCCCGCTAAGTGAAATAAATACACATGGACACTTGGTATAAGGTTAATGGGCAAGAAAAGGCCACAACTTTATTGGTTACAGCAGTGAAAAGGTATTGGCTTAGGCATTGGATGACTATAGGTGGTGGGTTTATTCAACAGTAGGTGGAGCCTGTTGATGCTCATCCAACTATAGGCTCACCCCCTGATGTCACCGAGGGTCGTGCCATGGCCTCCCGCCAAGCAGGCATCGGACGGAATACACGACCGCCAGATTCCTTTAACGGAATAACCCATGGTAGATAGCATAGGTGATGGCCACACCTAGCCCTTGACACAGCACAACACATGAATCCAATGCCTAACCTACCCACCAATACCACAAAAGTTGTGACGATTGCTACGAGGCAGGCGAAAAAACCAAAAAGCCTAATGCCAAATGGAAAAATTCCTACCAGGCCCCCCAGACAACCGGGGCAACCAACCTAAGGTCCATAGCAAGGCCAAAAACCTAGACCCTGAGCTAAATGGGAGTGGAGGGTGGGTGACTCGCTGCAGGACGACGAGGACTGAGGGGGAGGAGAAGGTAAGGAGGGGCAGGGGCTAAGGCCCCTGCCAGGGCGGAGTCTGGGCTCCTGCCCACAACCACTCCCCTCTCTTGTAGGGAGGAGAGTCTTTATCAGCAAGATTACTCAGATCCATCAGTTAAAGGTTAGGGGTGCTGGATTACTTTCCCACCCACACTAAAAATTAGTAAGTCTTACTTAAACTCTTTGTTTTGTGCCCCCCAGCCAGCTAATTAAACCGTGTGCTCATTTATTTACAGGATCTGGAAATATCTTGCTATCGAAATCATATACATACTCCACAAATATGTGTGAGTTCATTCCAGTTTGCTTTTCAGTGGTTCAGAGAATATATTGAGCTTTTTACTCCCTGCCACTAAAAAAATATTTAAAATAGCCATTAGAGTTCCACAACAATTTGAAAATTAGTAATAAAAACAAATAGATTTATGGTGAATGAAGGAGGGGTCATTTCTACATCCCCCTACATCAGTTTCATTTTATTCTTCACATTATAAGACTGGGTGTCCAACAATTTTTTTCTCTCTCTCCATCATGAAAGAAAAAATGATAGCTTAGAGATCCATACAGTTTCAGACAATGAAGCTTATAAAAAACAGAATAAGGGATATATCCTGACACTCATGATAAAATTAGGATGTGGTAATCTCATTCCTGTGAAGAGAAATAACATTTCCTGCATTTTTTCAGCAAAAATTATAGATGACATACAAACAAAACATACATCACAGTCTGTCCAAGACGAAGTAAGCTTTCCTTACATTTGAAAAAGAGGAAGCCTTATGACCTTGAATTCTGACAAGAGCAACCTGAAAGTAGGTCTGCATCTGGTATAATATCTATTAATTGGCTTTTTTATTTTAAAAATGAAATTACTACATAGCAGAAAGTCCTGGCTGTTTAATTGAGAATATAAAACTTCAGCTTGAAAATTGTGTTTTGTGTTTCATTTACACAGGCATGCTTATGGCTTGCATATTGCAACATTCTCAGATGACCAGTACACATAAGTGGTCTATCACAGATCTAAAACCCTAGACAGAATTTTTGTAACAGTGCTGTGATCACATTTATCTCTGCCATGGATCAGTTCATGTATAGAGTGAGCAAGTGCAGTAGAGTTTATACACACACACACACACACACACACACACACAGACATACCCTAGTCCTAGACAAATCAAGTGTTGTGAACTAACTTTTAGATGACCATCTAAAACACACTTACTAGGAAGTAGGGATGGAGAGATCTGTTGTTTTTGATTCTCTTGTATTTTTTGTTTTCCATTCTTAAATTCAGTTCTCCACATTTTGCTGCAATTTGCGAGGAAAAAAAACCATCATGAAAATTCACCAGCATTTTAGTGCAAATTTCTTCTAATAAGCATATTTTATAATGTGCATATTTTGCAAGCAATTGCCTCTCTCTATATTTTTTTATGTTATTACCAGTAAAAATATTCGTTTTAATGCATCGAACGGCTAAGGGAGCTGGGCATCTTTACCATGGCGAAGAGGAGGTTAAGGGGTGATATGATAGCCATGTTCAAATATATAAAAGGATGTCATATAGAGGAGGGAGAAAGGTTGTTTTCTGCTGCTCCAGAGAAGCGGACACGGAGCAATGGATCCAAACTACAAGAAAGAAGATTCCACCTAAACATTAGGAAGAACTTCCTGACAGTAAGAGCTGTTTGACAGTGGAATTTGCTGCCAAGGAGTGTGGTGGAGTCTCCTACTTTGGATGTCTTTAAGCAGAGGCTTGACAACCATATGTCAGGAGTGCTCTGATGGTGTTTCCTGCTTGGCAGGGGGTTGGACTCGATTGCCCTTGTGGTCTCTTCCAACTCTATGATTCTATTATTCCCCAATACGTAGGGGTTTTTGTTCTTAACATTGCTCGGAGAACTGCATCACAAATTTCGGAAGACGTGTTTCAGTTCGTATATTGTTTTGGAAAGTGAGAAACTGATAGATTCAGCTTTATATCTGAACTGACTTCAATTTGTCCTCTATCGCTTCTAGAGAATAAGCTCTACTGAGCACAATCGCTGAGACAATTATGCTGATAGAGAAGTCTTCCATTTTTCTATTGTTTTCCTATTGTGAATTTTCTATATTTTAGGAAACTGTTCACCAGTCCTGTTTTAAGAGGCTGAATATTCACTTGAGCCATACATACTCTTTATTTTCACTGCACCTTGTGACAATGCCATTTTTCATTTCTTAGTTGACATTTTGTTGTTGTTTAGTCCTTTAGTCATATCCAACTCTTCGTGACCCCATGGACCAGAGCACGCCAGGCACTCCTGTCTTCCACTGCCTCCCGCAGTTTGGTCAGACTCATGCTGGTAGCTTCAAGAACACTGTCCAACCATCTCGTCCTCTGTCGTCCCCTCCTTGTGCCCTTCATCTTTCCCAACACCAGGGTCTTTTCCAGGGAGTCTTCTCTTCTCATGAGGTGGCCAAAGTATTGGAGCCTCAGCTTCATGATCTGTCCTTCCAGTGAGCACTCAGGGCTGATTTCCTTAAGAATGGAGAGGTCTGATCTTCTTGCAGTCCATGGGACTCTCAAGAGTCTCCTCCAGCACCATAATTCAAAAGTATCAATTCTTCAGCAATCAGCCTTCTTTATAGTCCAGCTTTCACTTCCATACATCACTACTGGGAAAACCATAGCTTTTCCTATACGGACCTTTGTTGGCAAGGTGATGTCTCTACTTTTTAAAATGCTGTCTAGGTTTGTCATTGCTTTCCTCCCAAGAAGCAGGTGTCTTTTAATTTCGTGGCTGCTATCACCCTCTGCAGTGATCATGGAGCCCAAGAAAGTAAAATCTCTCACTGCCTCCATTTCTTCCCCTTCTATTTGCCAGGAGGTGATGGGACCAGTTGCCATGATCTTCGTTTTTTTGATGTTGAGCTTCAGACCATATCTTGTGCTCTCCTCTTTTACGCTCATTAAAAGGTTCTTTAATTCCTCCTCACTTTCTGCCATCAAGGTTGTGTCATCTGCATATCTGAGGTTGTTGATATTTCTTCCGGCAATCTTAATTCCATCTAGGGATTCATCCAGCCCAGCCTTTCGCATGATGAATTCTTCATATAAGTTAAATAGGCAGGGAGACAATATACAGCCTTGTCGTACTCCTTTCCCAATTTTGAACCAATCAGTTCCATATCCAGTTCTCACTGTAGCTTCTTGTCCCACATAGAGATTTCTCAGCAGACAGATGAGGTGATCAGGCACTCCCATTTCTTTAAGAACTTGCCATAGTTTGCTGTGGTCGACACAGTCAAAAGCTTTTGCATAGTCAATGAAGCAGAAGTAGATGTCTTTCTGGAACTCTCTAGCTTTCTCCATAATCCATCACATGTTTGCAATTTGGTCTCTGGTTCCTCTGCCTCTTCTAAATCCAGCTTGCACTTCTAGGAGTTCTTGGTCCACATAGTTGACATTTACTGCTTGTCAATGGATGTGGCCCTCTCTGTGTGTAAAACCTGGAACAAGTAGCCTCATTCTCCTACCCCTAAGGAAAATCTGGATCACCACTCACCATGGGGAGAGGAGAAGTTACAGAAGCTTCTGAAAACATTGGGACTAGGACACAATGCAGATTCATAATTAGAAAGAAGACGAGTATAGCAATGGCATTATCTATCAAGTGAAGTTATTGAGAACTGCTTGCTCAGGAATGTAAATAGAAAGAACAGCAGAGCTGCAATGGAATAACCTATCAAATGCATTTATTGAGGTCTGCTGGCTTAGATATTTTTCAAAGATAGACAATCTGTCATGGAGTGTTGGATTGGCTCTTCAGTGTGTTGAACGCTGCCTTGCCCATCTTCCTCATCATGGCAAAGTGTCAATAACACTCGGCATCAGGAAGCCCGGTGTGCAGTGCTACTGTCTACAATATTGTCCCAAAAATTCTATTGAAATCTTCGGAAAACCTTTCCAAGTAAGCATGACTAGGGTTTTATGTGTACATGCATGCAAACATTTTGAAGCATCTATACCACATGAAAATGACTTGCAAATCATGAACTGCAATATAAAAAAACCCCAAACTTTAACATGTATTAAAACTGCTAATCACAATGAAGCACCAGCAAAGTGAACAAAAATTGACATCCTTTCTATAAGGCTTTTAAAAGTAAGTATTCTGTAGCATGTGAGAGAAACTGTTGAGCAGGTTTCTCTCATGGAGGAGTTCTAGAGATAGGTTGCTTCAACATATATGTTGGCCGCTTGGATCTCAGAAAACCTGTTGTCTGGCTAGAGTATGAAGTAAAATCCAGCATAGCTTGGATGAAGCCTCAAGTATGCCCAAATGAAATCAGTGGGGTAAAAGTCCAGCATTTTGGCTGGATTCAGGTGAATACCAGGAGTTTTTGCCAGGGTTGTGGCAGACCCCAATAGATTTTGGAATTCTGGGTGTAACACCCACTGCTAAAGCTGTCTATGACATATTGCTTTGGGTTTGTTTTTGTTTTTTTAATGAAATAAGAAAACAATCACCTTGCCCCCTGCTTTTTGGAAACTGGTCCAAAGGTCTGTCTCTGTGTGTATCAGCTCAGTCAACTCAGTGGTCAATTCATTATAAGCAGCACCAGTTTTAGGGTGGTGCGGGTAGTTCCCCCACACAGGGCACTGATCTGAGGGGGTGCAAAATTGAGAAGATCCATAACTGAGAAGATCCATTTGTGGTTGGCAATTTTGTCCACATATTACGAAATATTATTGTGCCATATTACGAAATGTTACTGAAGTGAACCTGTTATAGGATTCTAGATCTTACTGCTGTCCAGGCCTCCTCAAATGAAGACATGGACAGCCTTATGAGAAAGGAAATCTACAGCAGGATGCATCGCTCATTCAGAATCACCTAAAGCTTGCTCATCTTTGGGTGCATATACTTGTGAACTATTATGAGCGAGCCATTGGTCCCTTTCCATCCTGATTATTTGAAATATGCATATGGGACTGAATAAGTGAGATGGATTGTGTGAATGGCTTGCCATTTCTTTCATTTGGCACTGAAGTATATCAAGTAAAAACTCATAGAGCAATTTCCTCATGCACCATATGGCTGTGTAGTCCCATAGGGCCAATCTACTTTTTCCTTTTTTAAAAAAAGCAAGCAGGGTAAGTTAGTGTAGCAGCAGCACAGCTGTACATTAATATGAGAGTTCTCTTTTGTGGGGACTTCTGTGATTAGATCTTTAATAGACTGAGAAAAAGCCTTATATACACGAACGGAATGGCTAGATGGCAAAGGCAGAGATTTTTTAACCAAACCTTTGAAGTGAATCGAACCTTTGCCAGTTAGTTTGCTTCTAATATCAAGCAAAAATTAATGAAGGTGGTGGTTGCTGAACCATAATGCCATTTAGTGGATTCTTTTTAGGGGGAAAAAAATCGGGGGAATTGATTTTCCACAAATAAGAAATTGCAGCACACTGTGGTAGCATACATTTGAATGTAATGGAGTCTTTGATTAATGCCCTTTATTTATTTATTTCCCCACTTTCCGCTGTGAGTCATTTATATAAGCAGGACAGGGCGCTAATGAAACAGACGGGTATCAGTGGATATGTCCACCTATGGCTGTTGAAGTTGCTATTAAGATATTTCACTTGAGGTGGGGGGTGAACAGTGCATTGTCATGGTGATATGAATTTGCCCAATCTTGATTACTCTGGATGAGTCTATCACTAAGGTTTTGTCTAAAGTGATAGCTGATATTTCTTTCTGAGTAGATAATTCACCTTCAGGAGTGGCATCTGAAACAAGCAGTCTGTGTGTGTGTGTGTGTGTGTGTGTGAGAGAGAGAGAGAGAGAGAGAGAGAGAGAGAGAGAGAGAGAGAGAAATATAGAAAGAGAGTAGGGCAGGGACTAGAACCAGCAGATTTTGTGTGGCTAGAGTTATGTGACACAGAATATGAGAAGTGAGTATTAGCTCTCTACAGAGGTTGTAAAATCAGTGCCTTTTTTCTAAAAAAATGTTTAGGGGTATTCTCATTTTCCTACTCATATTGAAATACTGCCCCTCAATGAAGCCAAACTTATATTCACAAAATGTTTAGGGATATGTGTACCCTTGTGTACACCACCCCAAAAAAAGCACTGTGTATAATGAAGCAAATCAAAGCGAATCAGGGGTTTTCTCCCTCTGAGTCAAAACACAGTACAGTCGTACCTTGGATCCTGAATGGCCTGCAAGTCAAACGTTTTGGCTCCAGAACGCCGCAACCCTGGAAATGACTGTTCTGGTTTGTGAACTATTTTTTGGAAGCTGAACATCTGATGGAGCTTCAGTGGCTTCTGATTGGCTGCAGGAGCTTCCTGAAATCAATCAGAAGCCGTGCTTTGGTTTCCGAATGTTTTGGAAGTCGAATGGAAATGGAGAATGTGTACCAACAGCATTCATGATATTTTAAATGGGTAAATGACAAGTACTCAGAAAACGGGGCATTCTACTGATGTGGAATAGAATGTCCCTATTCATAGATGTGTATTCCATATAGCAGCGGGAGCAATCAATGGGCCCTTCAGATGTTTTTGACTACAGATTTCATCAGCCCCAGCCAGGAGGGCCAATGACCAGATATCATGGGAAATGTAGTTCACAATATCTGGACGATACCATATTAGCTGTTCCTGCCATTATTTTATTTATTTAATTAATTTATGTACCACCCTATACCCAGAGGTCCCAGGGCGGTTCACAGAAAAGATCACAATATATAAAATCAAAATGAAAACAATAACACACACGCACCAAAAGAGCTGCATTTTAAAAGGGTATAGGATGTCGATCAGGTCAACCAAAGGCCTGGTTAAAAAGGAACATTTTTGCTTGGCGCCTAAAGGTGTATAATGAAGGTACCAAGGGAAGTTCTCTGGGGAGAGCATTCCACAGATGGGGAGCCACTGCAGAGAAGGCCCTGTTCTTGTGTTGCCACCCTCTGGATCTCTCGAGGAGGAGGCAAATGAAGCAGTGGCGTAGCGTGGGGGGTGCAGGGGGGGCGGCCACACCGGGCGCAATATCTGGGGTTAGGGCAAATCCACGGGTTAGGGGGCGCAAATCCACAGGTTAGGGGGCGCAAATTACTTGCCTTGCCCCGGGTGCTGACAACCCACGCTAAGCCGCTGAAATGAAGGAGGGCCTCAGAAGATGATCTCAGGGTCTGGGAAGGTTCACATGGAAACAGGCAGTTCTTTAGCCAAAGCTATACAGAAAAACTCTAGGGGGAGCTCTGCCAAGTTTAGTTTTTTATACATTGTTTATTCCTGTATTGCAGGGGGGTTGCACTACATTCCTGCATTGCCCTCAGGGTCCCTTCCAACTCTACAATTCTATGATCATGGCTACTGCACTAAGCCTACTTAAAACTATTATTTATCATTCCTCGTGGCTTAGTGGTTATGAGAACTGGGACTGGGGTGGAATGTTGTTTTTTAAAAATGAGCTGTAATTACTCCTTCAAGCAGACAGAGGCATTGTAACCCAAGCCATGGAAGATTCCTTCTACAGGTCTTGCTATAGGCAAGAACAAAAAAACCAAACAAAAAAAAAAGTGGTTTTTCATATTATCCTGCATGGAGAAGACCCAACTAGGGAACCTGCTGAAGATCTGAAACAGTTTACACCATAAGAAGAAGAGTTTGGATTTGATATCCCACTTTATCACTACCCAAAGGAGTCTCAAAGCGGCTAACATTCTCCTTTCCCTTCCTCCCCCACAACAAACACTCTGTGAGGTGAGTGAGGCTGAGAGACTTCAAAGAAGTGTGACTGGCCCAAGGTCACCCAGCAGCTGTATGTGGAGGAGCGGGGAAGCGAACCCGGTTCCCCAGATTACGAGTCTACCGCTCTTAACCACTACACCACACTGGCTCTCACCATAAGCAAGATGCAAGCAGAAACAGAAGCTGCCCTTTTCAACAATACTCATGAGAAGTAATTTATTGCTTTAATGTTGTCTGGATTAAACTTTCTTTAGGACCTGGAGGTGTATTTGAATATGGGAGTTACACTTGCCATGATGCACAGCAATATCCAGAACATTCCGACTGGCTCTGGTTTTCATGGCAGAAACTGGGCTCTCCTTCCTACCCTCGTGCCACAGACATGCAAAGATTTGTGGGGACAGCCATAATAAATCAATTTAAAGGATGCTCGTGTTTTTTTCATTATATTTACAAAACCACAGACAGTATTATAGGAGGCCTGTGCAGGTGACAGTCAGCCTTCCAGAGAGATCCTATAACATCCATATACTGCATTATTCAAAGTGGGTTTATCCTCTTCCCAAACATTTTGCATTTTATGAATTTCAGGTGCTGACGCAAATTCCACCTGTCTCTATTTATTTTAGTAGCTGTGTGTCAACAGTCCTTTTAATAATTATATGCTAACAAACAAGCAAACAAAGCAAAACCCTCCACTAGAATAAATCCCACCAGCCCTACAAAAATTAGGCGAAATCCTTCAACCGTTGGTATACATCTAATTGTTTAATATTTGAAGCATGCCGAAACAAATGTCATTAAACTGTTACATTATACCAAACAAAAAACAAATAATTCCCAGCAGCCCAGACAAACCTAGGTTGATTATAATCTACGAGCATACATATGAAATGTGTAACATTTGAAGCACACTGCACTGAACACTATCAAATTGTCAATTCAGAAATACAAAATGAAACCATTTAAATATATTCTAGCAGCCCAGGAAAAATTATGTTTGTCATTCATCAGACTACAAGCAATCAAGCCTGAAGATTATTCATAGCATACAGTTCCCTATCAAATGCCATTGAACTGTTACTCTTGGGTGGGGGGAAGGCTGCTAAATCTCTGTATGTATCTTTAACAGCAAATTAAGACATGCTCTAATATTAACAGCAATTGCAAAATCAAATTAGGTTGCTAATTTGATGTTTAGGAAGATTATTTTTTGAGAGGTTATTTGGAAACAAGGGTAAGATGTTGCTTTCTATGTAGCAGTGCAGGAGTGATGACTTTGCCAGGTCCCCCCCCCCCCTTTCCAAACATCTCTCTCTGCTTCTTTCTTTTTAGGAAAGATAAGAAACAAGGCTTCATAAGCATGGCTTCTTCCACAGGAGACAAAAGCAATGCCTACCAGTAAGGTGAGCTGACAGGCAGAAATTCTGGCCACCCCACTCTTAACTTTCCACATCAGGAAGAGACATTGGGAGTTCTGGGGTGTGTATGCTCACGCCAACATGGGCACATCAATGTTGCTATTTATGCAACAATCACGTTATGTGCTGAGTGTAGCACAATGTCAGGGACTGGTCAGATGAGGAGGTGTGGGGGAGACTGCCACCCCAGTAGGCTTCCAGGGAGGGGGCAAATGAAGATAGCATGGAGCCAAGTTTGTGGTGGTGGGAAACAGGACACACCCCCAGGGCCGGATATAAGTTTGATGAGGCCCTAAGCTACTGAAGGTAATGGGGCCTTTTTATGTCCAGCTGTCCTTTGTCAACAACCAATTGCCGCTGTTTTTTGTGTTGAATACCGTATTTTTCACTCTATAAGACGCACCAGACCATAAAACGCACCTAGTTTTTGGAGGAGGGAAACAAGAAAAAGAATATTCTGAATCCCAGAAGCTAGAACAGCAAGAGGGAGTGCTTCGCAGAGCTCCCTCTCGCTGTTCTGGCTTCTGGGATAGCTGTGCAGCCTGCATTCGCTCCATAAGATGCACACACATTTCCCCTTACTTTTTAGGAGGGAAAAAGTGTGTCTTATAGAATGAAAAATACAGTATATGCTATATGGTAATTTATGGACCTAACAGGTATCTAAAGCCATTTGCACATAACAGAATATGTATTTTATCAAAGTAATTGTTGAACTGAAATACAATTTAGAAGTGCATTAATAATGAAATACAATTAAGAAGAAGTATATTAATAGTGATATTTTAGGCAGCAGGCTAGCAGGCGGGGCCCATTACTTACACCAGGCTTCCTCAAACTTGGCCCTCCAGATGTTTTTTGGCCTACAGCTCCCATGATCCCTAGCTACCAGGACCGGTGGTAAGGGATAATGGGAATTGTAGTCTTAAAACATCTGGGGGGCTGAGGTTGAGGAAGTTTGACTTACATCATAGGAGCCTACACAACACAAAACACTGTTGCTGTAAGTCGGTTTTATTTTATTTGTTTTTTTATCTTATATTTTGGAAATGTGCATCTAGTTTTTCCTCCCTTTAATTTTTTTTGGTGCCCCCAAGAGAGTAGGGCCCTAAGCTATAGCTTGTTTAGTTTATACATAAATCTGGCACTGCACACCCCAGAAGAAGAAAAGAGCTGGGAAATAATGGAGGGTAAGAGCTGGGAAATAATGGAGGGTGAGGAGCAGGAGTGAGCTAGCAGATGCACCAGCCCTGAACAGAGACAGGAGACAGATACGTTAGAGACAGTACAATAAGAAGTTGACACTATGTCCCTTGAGAGCCGAATAGATCCCCCTTCCTCTAAAACCAGGCATTCCATCCACGTCACAAAACAGAAAACCAAACACAGGCAGAAGGAGTGGTCTGATACGTAGGAAGCGAGCTGCTGGAGGGGGGGAGGAACTCTGGGCAACAGTTCAAGCCTTGAGGGAGCATCTTCCATGGTCTCCATGTATTTCTGTTTGATATCAATGAATGAACTGATGAAGAAGCTGACTGTGTAACTGGTTTCACTCAGCTGTTAGCCAAGTGTGCTGCCTGTCAGCTCCCTTGTGACACACCCCTAGCCAGCCCTAGCACTTTATGAAGAAAAAATGGGGGTGCTCTCCTCCCTTACACAATGTAGTGCTGGCTGGGAGTTTAGTTTCTCAACCCCCCTCCAGCACAATATTATTATTATTATTATTATTATTATTATTATTATTATTATTATTATTATTATTATTATTATTCGCTTGTTACCCAAAGGTCTCCAAGCAACTTACAGCAAGGAAAAATATGCAATACACAATAACACATAACATCCATGGAAAAACTAAAGAAGAAATCTCATACCAGCCCATAAATTAGTAGCGAACAACATTAACAATACTAAAATGCTAAAAGCAGTACAGTCGTACCTCTAGTTACGAACTTAATTCGTTTTGGAGGTCCGTTCTTAACCTGAAACTGTTCTTAACTAGAGGCGTGCCTCTTGCTGCCGCCGCACTGCCGGCACACGATTTCCGTTCTCATCCTGGGGCAAAGTTCTCAACTCAAGGTAACTCTTCCAGGTTAGCAGAGTTTGTAACCTGAAGTGTTTGTAAACCTGAGGCATTTGTAACTCGAGGTACCACTGTACTCTGATTTACTAATTGGCAAATAAACAAAGCCTCAACCAACCCCCAGTCCAAGAACTATTGCCATCAAACCAACAATCCCCACCCCCATTTAGCCTCCCCACTCCACCAGAGGTCTGGGGCTGTTACAAATCCATGGGGAGTAAGTTCAGTGTCCCCCAGGGATGGACTGGGGTATCTCATCTCCCTTCAGGGGGAGCAGTAGCAAAGCAAGAAGATGGTAACAAAAGTTTACTGCTACTTTTCAAAGGATGTACACTTACCTGGAGTACTTCTGCTATGTTCAATAAACTTAATCTGTTTAAAAATAACTTTAAATTGGGTTTTATAAACAAAGATCATATGAATACAAAACAACACAAAATAAATAAACCAAATCTTCTCAAGTCATTTGCATATCACAAAAATAGAGTAATATCTGCAATGTAGGGTGCATTAGTAATTGTCAATGTATAGGTTCTTGGTTTGTGAATTGGTTTAAAAGGAAAAACAAAAACAAAAGGAAAACACGATAGAACAGAATGAACATTCAATATGGCATAGCTAAAAGCCCAATAAGGAGCTCTTGTGGTTGTGCTTAGATTAAGCATGAGCAATAAATAGTCCTTTTCCCTGTTAGGTTACCAGTGAAGCAATATAAAGTATTGGCATGTTGATGAACGTGAGAGTGTGGTGCAAAGTGAATAATAATAATGATAATAATAATTTATTTATACCCCGCTCATCTGGCTGGTTTTTTACCAGCCACTCTTGGCAGCTTACAACAAAATATTAAAATACAATAATTCATCAGATATTAAAAGCTTCCCTAAACAGAGCTGCCTTCAGATGTCTTCTAAAAGTCAGATAGTTGTTTATTTCTTTGACATCTGGTGGGAGGGCATTCCACAGGGTGGGCTTCACTATAGAGAGGGCCACCTGCCTGGTTCCCTGTAACTTTGCTTCTCACAATGAGGGAACCGACAGAAGGCCCTTGGAGCTGGACCTCAATGTCCAGGTTGAACAATAGGGGTGGAAACGCTCCTTCAGTTATACTGGGCCGAGGTCATTTAGGACTTTAAAGTTCAGCACCAACACTTTGAATTGTGCTCGGAAATGTACTGGGAGCCAATGTAGGTATTTCAAGACCGGTGTTATGTGGTCTTGGCGGGTGCTCCCAGTCAGCAGTCTAGCTGCCGCATTCTGGATTATTTGTAGTTTTCGGGTCACCTTCAAAGGTAGCCCCAGGTAGAGGGCATTGCAGTAGTCCAAGCGGGAGAGCATGCACCACTCTGGTGAGACAGTCCATGGGCAGATAGGGTCTCAGCCTGTGTACCAGATGGAGCTGGTAAACAACTGCCCTGGACACAGAATTGACTTGCGCCTCCATGGACAGCTGTGAGTCACCAATTTAAGCATCATTTGTGCTTAAATTTAAATTGAGATCAACCAGATTGAGCCAAATGCTGATGGGCAGGGAGGTATTGCTCATTTTCTGTAATACTGGCATATCTAACTTACTTTTGAGTTCAAATGCAGAGGACTGAGTAGCACAGTAGCTCTAATGGCAGGGCATTGCCACAATCAAAACACCTTCATCACAGATATGACACTTTGAGAAAAGCTTTGTGCAGCGCATCTTCGAAAAGCTACATTGGTTGATATATTAGTGCAATCCATCAAACTGTCATGCCTGCTATGATGTCTAATGCTGAGCTCTGCTGTAATGGCTACAGTCAATGGAGAATTTGAACCACAGCATCCTGCAGCAATGCAAACTGAGACCTACTCGATGTGTGCGTTCCCCTTCCCATTGGTATCTGAGATATCTTATCTTGTTATAATTCAGTGCCATACTAGCAAAATGGCTGTTAAAAGATTACAGTGGTGAGAGTGTCAGCAGAAGGCCTGAGCCTCTAGCCCATGTGGATTGCAGGGTTGGCTTGAGGCAGATGGCACCCTGATTTCACATAATCGGATTAGCAAATGGAGCTTATTTTGTCACTTGAAAAGCATCTTTCCGAGGGCTGCAGGGCAGCGTAGAACAGAACAGGGTTTTCTTTGGCACCTTGTCACCACATCCAGGGGCGGAGGAAAGGGTGTGTGGTGGTGGTGGGCTGTCCTGGGTGTCACCACTGAGGGGGCGACAAAATGCCAGGCGGCACTCACCATGGGGCTTGCAGCACGCCCGAGCCACATGTATCTCCTGAGAGTGACATGGTGGCTTGGGCACCCACGGGCTCCGAACTGCCCCAAACGGTGTGCCCACTGCCTCTCCCTCAGCTGTAGGGTGGCTGAGCGGGAGGAGGCAGGCAGACTCCATAGAGGCCCCATGGAGGGTCCTGCCCCGGGTGGCCCCGCCCCATGGGTGGCTGGCCCCACCTCTGAACGCAGGGCATGCACGCCGCCCCAGACGCCCAATCTGCTTGTTCTGCTGCTGACCACACCTAGCTCCCCAGTATCTGTCTGGGCACCTCTCCCCCGCCAATGTTTAAAATGTGGCACTTAGTATAATAATAATAATAATAATAATAATAATAATAATAATAATAATAATAATTTATTATTTGTACCCCGCCCACCCATCTGGCTGGGCTTCCCCAGCCACTCTGGGCGGCTTCCAAAAGAATATTAAAATACTATAATATATCAAACATTAAAAGCTTCCCGAAACAGGGCTGCCTTCAGATGTCTTCTAAAAGCCTGGTAGTTGTTGTTCTCTTTGACATCTGGTGGGAGGGTGTTCCACAGGGAAGGCGCCACTACCGAGAAGGCCCTCTGCCTGGTTCCCTGTAACTTGGCTTCTCGCAGTGAGGGAACTGCCAGAAGGCCCTCGGTGCTGGACCTCAGTGTCCGGGTAGAACGATGGGGGTGGAGACGCTCCTTCAGATATACTGGACCAAGGCCGTTTAGGGCTTTAAAGGTCAGCACCAACACTTTGAATTGTGCTCGGAAACGTACTGGGAGCCAATGTAGGTCTTTCAAGACCAGTGTTATGTGGTCTCTGCGGCCGCTCCCAGTCACCAGTCTAGCTGCCGTGTTCTATAACAACGTCAGGTGAGTTCCAGCACCTTTTCTTCTTCAAAACAAAAGAAACAAAACAAAACACACTGATTATAACATTTTTATTGGGTTTTACAAAAGAAATAAAGGTATAACAAATAGTGCATATAAGCAGTGCTTTTGTCCTAAAAAAAATGTTTAGGGGTACTCTCATTTTGACTCAAGAAAATCACCATTTTATCATTCAAATCGGAGGGGGGGGGGGAATACAGTAAATGGACAAAAGTACAAAGATTCACAAAATGTTTAGGGCTATGCATCCCCCTGTGTCCCCCCAGAAAAAGCCTACTTTATATAAGTATCATAAAAGTTTTGTATCTTTCCTGCATGGCAAAACTTTTGTACTGTGTTTATAATAGCGTTTCAGACATATGATTTCATATCATTGGTAAGCATACATATTCTTAATAAAACCAAAGTAACGAAGGTGAAATTAGCTGTTAACTGACAATATTGTACAGCCAAATACTCTCAAAATTTTTGATTGGATTCTAATAAAATATCTCAGATACTGCAGCTAAGTATCAAATGCCCATATGATTATTTTGCAGAAGTGTTCATTTTCTTTTCATGTTATGGGTAATACAAAATGAGGCGCTAATGAATATGAATGTGAAGGCAGGGGTAAATGTTGAAGCATTTTTCAGACCAACCAAATTGCACTAAAGGCTGGTGGGGAAGATCATACACTCTCTGGAATATGTAATAAAATCAAACCACACTGGCTCAAAGCCATCCTCATTGATTTGTCCACGTGACAACCTTAACTTATTAGTTAGTCACACTAAAAGGGCTATTTCCCAGATAGCCTTATACCAGTTGTTATACCAGAAAAGGTCTTTTCTGTGTCTGGTTATGTTTCACATGGCAGCCTGTAATATTTTATAGAATCATAGAATCATAGAGTTGGAAGAGACCACAAGGGCCATCGAGTCCAACCCCCTGCCAAGCAGGAAACACCATCAGAGCACTCCTGACATATGGTTGTCAAGCCTCTGCTTAAAGACCTCCAAAGAAGGAGACTCCACCACACTCCTTGGCAGCAAATTCCACTGTCGAACAGCTCTTACTGTCAGGAAGTTCTTCCTAATGTTTATCAATTATTTGTTGTGTAAATCTAATTTGCATCTTGTCATTCTCTTGTTTTTCATCTCTCTAACTATCTATAATCTATCACCTACCAATCCAGCTAGCTATTAATCTAGCTATCTACTCATCTCCTGAATTAGCAATAGTCCCTGAAATCTAACATTTACCTTGTTGGCAGGAGCTGGGACCGAGCAATGGGAGCTCACTGCGTCACGGGGATTTGAACCGCCAGCCTTCTGATCAGCAAGCCCAAGAGGCTCAGTGGTTTAGACCGTAGTGTCACCTGTGTCCCAATACCTTTGTTCATAGATAATGAAAAATTGTAACATGTTAATTTTTCATCAATGTTTGATGTTTTATTGTGTTTTTACTATTCTGCTGCGAGCTGCCCAGAGTGGCTGGGGAAACTCAGCCAGATAGGTGGGGTAATCATCATCATCATCATCATCAATTTGGCAAGTGGAGATCTTGAGTCATCTTTAAATGAGACCAGTTTTGTTCTGTAACATGGTAAGCAAAAGGCAACTTGTGACCCTCCAAGCTGCAAAGAGCCCTCCAGCCCATCTTGCGTTGCCTCGCTACAAATTTTGCAGTCCTGTGCTTTAGCAATTTATGATCAGCCAGGAATTTCTGCTACGTGCTATTACCTGCCAAGCGCACACAGCTTCATTTTGAAATTCCATATTTTCTCCAGCAGCGTAGATGATGTCAACGACGTGAGTGTTTTCTTTGACTTACAGCATAACAATTGGAAGTCCTACTGGAAATTTTAATATGTGTTGCAGACTCCAGTCCGAGGAGTTTGTGCTTCCATCAACTCCTCTGTCTTAATGCGTTATGTGGTCCAACCTTGAACTCATTACCTCCTCCCAAACAAGTAAATTGCATTCAGCATGAGGTGGCACAGCAACCCTTTTCCGGACATGTTCAGGCACTCCCCAGCCTTTATTGGCCACTCCATAATCACAGGAAAAGTCATGCCTACTCCACAGTTAGTACATCAAAATTACTTCCTCTCATCTATCTCAGAGGTAGCAGTCAATAAAGGGGCCTTCTTCAAGACCGGTGTCCTTGAAGCTAGATATTAATTTTAATTATAACCATATACTTCTGACAAAGCTAATCCCTCCCCACAGCGATGTGGAACAAAATTGTAAGTTACTTCCCCTCACGCTTCTCCCCAGGCAGATAAACTAGGATTATTTGAGATAAGACACTGCCTTTCCAGTTAACCTCTCGCCTATCAGCTTGTCCCTATCAGCTTGTCCATTGTGATCCATAGAGATGACAAAACTACCTCGAGGTATGTGGTGATGGATAGCTGACATTGATAATGAGCACTCATCCTGATTTGCTTGCAAAGTGTTTACACATCTTCCCATTAATCATTCATTCATCCCACAATTTTCATCTGTCACTTTTCAAATTATAAAAGCTACCTTTTATTTATTTATTTGGAAAAAGTAGGTTTGTTGTGCTAGGGTGACAGAGCACTTGAAGACACTTGAATTGGATGAACCTAAATTCCCAGTACAGTGGTACCTTGGTTCTCAGACTTAATCCGTTCCGGAAGTCCATTCCAAAACCAAAGGGTTCCAAAACCAAGGCATGCTTTCCCATAGAAAGTAAGACAAAATGGATCGATCCATTCCAGACTCTTAAAAACAATGCCTAAAACAGCAATTTAACATGAATTTTACTATCTAATGAGACCATTGATCCATAAAATGAAAGCAATAAACAATGTACTGCAGTCACACAGTCAATCAGTAGCTGAACTGGGTTCCACACAGTCACAAAAAAACAAAAGAAAAGAAAAAGAGCCTCAAGAACAAAAATGCAAAATGAATAGCAAAAACAGACTGACCTCAGCGTAACACTCAAAACGGAAGTGTGGCACTCAAATCGGAAGCGTAACACTCAAAAGGGAGCACGTTCGGCTTCCGAAAAACGTTCACAAACCGGAACACTTACTTCCGGGTTTGCAGTGTTTGGGTTCCAAGTTATTTGAGTACCAAGGCATTTGAGAACCAAGGTACCACTATATTCAATTTACAGTGTGGAGACACCCTAAAAATTCAGTGTCATTGATCCACTGACATCTTCCGTTTCTCAACTGTCCTTGGTGAATTGAGATGGAATTGGCAGTGGGTTCAGGATTACTCATCACTCCTTAATAATTCTGCCTCAATCAGTTGCTGTGAAGCATTGGTAATAAAAACCATGAGAGTTACCATTTACTCCCTACTCTTCCTCAGTGGGCCGCTGGGGACCAATGTTGTGTCAGGAAGCCATTGTTATGCTCCTGATGATAACACTGGCAGTGCAATCGCATCTTAACACAACTCGGGGGTAAATTTGGCCCATTCGACAGAACCCAAATGAACATGTTTGATGTAGGTACATTCTGAATTGACACGGGGGAGGCTCACCCATTACTACTCTGCCTGCAGACTTTTGATTAGCTTAAGCAGAGCTTTTACTATGTTCTTAATGAAGTTTAAATCCACAAAAGCATGCTCTGCTTCACAGATTTTTAAAAGGCTGCAGCAAAATTGTTTGGATTTTATTTGGGGTTGGGTTGTCATTGGGCGGTGTGCGCCCCCCCTCCCCGGTTTCTTGGTATAGCTTTCCCAGAGTTGCTTCAAAATAGACATATTGATTTTATTTTTATTTTGTCAACATGATTTCATAATGAAGTTTGCAACTTAATATTGTACTTTATAATGGTATTTTGCCACTCTATATTGTATTACAATGCCACGGTTATGTAGTATTGTAATTTAATGGACTCGCATAGCACAGCAAGTTGTAGCTCCTTTAGTTTATTAGTATTTGATATATTGCAATATTAGCTAGGCCAAAGCCTAAAGCTATTATGGGCAGGCAGAATCAAAAGTTTCTTGACACTTTACAGCTTCTGCAGGCATTTTAGTTGAACAGTTTGAGGAGGAAAGGGTCTTTGCCTTGGGTTTTCATTTGTTTTGGTTAAGACATTAGTTTAGTTTTTTTTATTTAAAAATGTTTTAGAGCCCATTTTTACTTTATTCTTGCTTGGAAATATATATGAACTGTATTTTTTTTTATTATATAATAGTAATGATGTTTATTTCCATGCTCCTTCTCAGTTTCTTGTCTAAACATGCACACACTTCTGGATGGATGGGTTATTTACTTCTGCTGGTTGCGTGTGTTTTTACTCCTTTTTCCAGCTAAAAGCTGCTCAAAACAGCTTACAAACAAATATTAAACCTCAAAACTAAAAATCAAAGGTAAAGCAATAAATGAATAACAGAACACTAAAAATATCAAATGAGAAAAACAGTAACAAAGAAGCAGACGGTAATATAAATCAATTGACAAAGTGGAGCAAACTTGAGTGAGCAATAAAAGGTTATGCTTTTGGCAAGGCAAAGACCTGCCAGACAGAAGATTCTCCTGAGATTACTACTGAAGATTCAGATCTTTATCCAGCAGGATTAAGAAACAGAGTAATATGTTTCCCTATGATTAGGAATAAAAATTCCATGAAGTCTTAGCCTCATACTCTACCAGGGAAGGATTAAAACTTCTGGGTGAGTTGGAACAACTAAGAGGCCAATGTCTACATTGCTTAAGAACATCTGTCAAGAACAGGCTTCCTCAACCTCGGCCCTCCAGATGTTTTGAGACTACAATTCCCATCATCCCTCACCACTGGTCCTGCTAGCTAGGGATCATGGGAGTTGTAGGCCAAAAACATCTGGAGGGCCAAGGTTAAGGAAGCCTGGTCAAGAACATTTGCCAAGCCGAGACAGCCTCTGTCCCTTATTCACATGGCATTGTTTCCCCACAGGCTCCACTCCATTCCACCAGGCTCCACCCACCAACCATATATGAGGCACTAGCACCACAAGAGCAATGCTGCACACTTTGCTTCCTGGCACTGCCATTGCTGAAATTTACCTTGATGGTAATGAGCACAGGCGCCGACTTGGGCCCTGTGGCGATCACACAGGGTCCCCGGACGTTTAACGGTCTATTGACCCTGTGCCACCACTGTGATTGCTTTCTTCGCTGCCACCAACCCATTTCGCACGGGTATACACGGAGTCCAGACAGTTGTTAACAATAACAAATAATCAAGTTTATTTTATAGGCATGTACAAGCTTATGGTTTCAGTTAGTTTTCCTTGGCAGTTTCTTAATCTTAGTTCCTTAACTGTCCTATGCGTTACTAACAACTTCAAACTGATTATTCCAACTATCTATCTGACCCCACCAAACAATTCCTCTCACTCACAACACAACTCGACCAACCCACAAACTTAACCTCCCTCCTCCTCCTTCAACTCCCAACTCTCAACTGACTTCCACACAACACCCACTCTCGCTCTAACTCCTCCTATCAGTTTCTCTGTGGCCAATCACATCACACTCATTTAACCCTTTCCTTATGACCCATCTAGGAGGCAAACGCCACAGGCCCAGACTGTGGGGGCCCAGTAGCATACATGCGCAACATGACATGTGTGCTACTCAGCCTCTGCCCGCCACTCCCATGGCGTCAGAGTGTCAGCTGAGGTAAGGCTTCAGACTGGGGTAGGCAGAGGGTGAACAGCGCACGTGCGACGTGATGGACGGGCACCCACAGTAGAAATTTCATGGGTGTCCAGGCAACCAGGGCTCCCTAGGGATGGCACCAGGGGTGCTGGGTGGTGCTGGCATGGTTTGAATGTGTGTGTGCACTAGTGGAGCCATTCCGCCAATGCTTCATCTAGTGTATCCACACTGCTCCAACCTTGGTGCCACCATGACTTCCCATTGACTTCCTGGCAGTGAACGGAGGAAGTCACTTCAGCTCTACTACTCACATAACATTGAACATGCTTTTCCCGTTCTCTCCTACACATACAAAGATACAGTGGTATGTATTAAAGACCCATGGATCAAAAGTCCCAATCCTAAATTTAAGGTCTTGACCACACCAGCTTTTTGTGAAGCTCCTTGTCCTTGAAATTTTGAGCTATCGTCCCCATGACAACCCCACTCAACCAACCTTCATCTTGCTCCTTTTCAGCACCAAGTTTGGATTTCCCCTGTTCTGGGATAATCTGAAATGGGAAAATAATTCTACTTCAAACTGTTGTCATAGCTGTCAACTGTCCTTTATTTGGCAGGAAAGTCCCTTATCCCAGCGCTGTGTCCCACTGCTGTCCCTTATTGATGATGTCCCTTAAATTTCCCGGGTTTCAAAGGAAGCAGCTCCTCACCCTCCCTGCCTGCCAGCCAGAGAGGAGGGAGGCTCCAACTGTGTTCCTTGGCTGAGTTGCTCACCTAATAAGGAGTCTAAGAACGACTGGGGGGTGTGGAGCTTGCATGCCTTGTGCCTATCAAATCGGCTGCGTTGCCTGGGGACTCGCCTTTGCTCAGCGCTTCCCAGTGGAGAGGTGATGGTGGTTTTCCTTGCTGCATCCCCTTTTTGCCAGGTTGCTGCGCTGTGGGAACCACCGCTTGAGGCTTCGTTTGGCTGCTGGCTGGGCTTTCTGCCTTTGGCTCGGAGGGGCTCAGAAGTTGAACATACCTGTGTTCGGAAAATCCCTTATTTTGGCTGCTGATCCCTTATTTTTGAGGCTGTTGGTCCCTTTTTTTTCAAATCTGTAAGTCATGACAGCTATATGTTGTTATCAAGGCATATTGCAGTGGGGTGGATGGAATCTATGTGGGTGTGTCAGAACTCCCTCTCTCTCTTTACTTCCCCTCCCCTTCAATGGCCTATGCTTTTCTGTTCCTCACATTGGTCTTCTAGTAGTTCTTGTGACAACACCTTGTTCAAACAGCAGCCCATGCATGTATACATGGCCAAAGATAAGACTTGGCATGCATAACTTGTTCCTTATAGTGCATTCAGTGAAGTGGGATCCTTTAAGCAAAGGGTTCTCTACAATGGGTATGAACCTCAGCACTTGTAAGCTCTCTTGATTTCAGTAGTATAGTTATGTATGTACCTCCTCAATTAACAGGAGACAGGAAAATGCTAAACCACTGAACTATAACCCTTCTGTAATTTTCAATTAGAATATTTTTTTAAAAAAACAACAACCAAGCAGGTTTAAGTGGAAATGTCCACCTCAGGACTCAGCTGGTAAAAAAGACACAGTGCTTATAACAGAGGAATATGGACAAACATAGCCCGGTCTCTATAATTATTCTATTGTAGAGTTGGTTGGGCAGGCTCACTGCAAAGGAGAAAATAAAATTTAGTTGGAATCAGAAGTGAGCTGCGACCAGGCATATAATGACTTCACGCACATTCATCAATAGCTTACATTCAGATTCCTGAAAGGCCCTTTTCATTATCCATCAAATGGGAGGCTTTAAATTGGTACCATCATTCAGTATTCTAAATGCAAATGTACACTTGCTGAAAAAACAACACTAAGCTGTAATGAGTGGCCAATTTTAATGACTGATTCAGAGACATCTGTCTGTAGCTCTCTCTGATTTAACGCCTTCAGATGTATAATTAGGCTTAGTGCTAAACTTTTGCTGTTCCCAGAAATTAGATTCTCTCCCTCTTTCTGTGGCTTTGCTTCTTATTGTCTTGCAACCAATTTACGGTTAACTGGGACTGCAATCCTATACATACTTACTTGGGAGTAGTTCCACCAAAAACAATGAGGCTAACTTCTGGGTCCCATCCAGTACTTGTTGGCTCAGAGCTAAGGCCCATTATTCCCAGGTAGGTGGGTAAAGAATTGCAGCCTTACCAAGCAGACCTTAGGTGGTAGAGATCCCATGGCAAAGGAAAGGAGAAAGCTACTAGAGGGGAGACACTTTCCCCTTTCCCAGTTTTGCTTTTTAAAACTATTTTCCCTCCCATGATCAACAATAGAAGGGGAAACCATTACACTAGCTTCTGGCCTAACATGGTTTTATGTCCTTGGGGTGGTTGGGTATGTCAAGGGAACTCATTATGAATGCCTCCCTTGTTCTCTTATAATGGCAATGGCGTCCATCTGAGAGGTGCTGGAATTGAGTTCCAATGAGTTCTGGCTGGAAAAAAAGCCCTAGGGTTGTCCTATTCCATCCCCTCCAGCATTTCTCTGATGAAATTAGGGACGTCCTAAGGAAAAGCAGGACATTCCAGGTTCAAATCAGAAACTGGGATGGCTCCTGTAAATCTGGGACTGCCCCTGGAAAATAGGGGCACTTGGAGGGTCTGCTTTAGGTCTACAGCCTCAGTGTAGTTACAGTACGGTTCGTTTTGAACCTGTTTCTTCATATAAATTAGTACCGCTAATAAAAACTTAAATCAAAACTCAACCAACATCAAATATAAGATTCCCCAGAACATATTAGGACAAACATGTGTGTCCTAATGTTCACAACTCACTTGATTCACTTTGCTTCCTTTTGAAATGTGGTATTGCCTCATGTTACAAGGTATGTTTGTTCAATGACAAAGTCAGATCCAATAAGTTTCTTTGTGTTACTGGTTATTCTGCTGCATCAACTGATAACTGATTTCAGAAATACCCATGCGCCTTTTCTTTACATATTTTGTAAAATCAGTACATTGCATGGATGGACTCGAGCCATTCAGCTCTCCTGCTGGCCTCGCTTCATCTAGGAAACCTGAGGTGACATGTGTGAATTTATATTTATATATTTATTTTGAAACTAGTGCTCAGGTGGCAGGAAGGGCGTCAGTGTAATAATAATAATAATAATAATAATAATAATAATAATAATAATATTTTTTATTTATACCCCGCCCTCCCCAGCCAAGGCCGGGCTCAGAGCGGCTTACAAGCAATAAGAAAAACACGTTAAATGATTACAACTTAATTTTTTTTAAAAAAATACAACATTAAAATATTGAAACATTAAAATATTAAAATGTAGCCTCATCGCAGAAGAAGGAAAAGAAAAAAGAAAGAGAGGGAGGAAATCAAATTGGCTTCAAGCCAAAGGCCAGACGGAACAACTCTGTCTTGCAGGCCCTGCGGAAAGAAATCAGATCCTGCAGGGCCCTGGTCTCATGAGGCAGAGCGTTCCACCAAGCCAGAGCCAGAGTTGAAAAGGCCCTGGCTCTGGTTGAAGCCAATCTAACTTCCTTAGGGCCCGGGACCACAAGGGTGTTGCTATTTATGGACCTTGAGGCTCTCCGTGGGGCATACCAGGAGAGGCGGTCCCGTAGGTATGAGGGTCCTAGGCCGTGAAGGGCTTTAAAGGTCAAAACCAGCACCTTAAATCTGATCCTGTACTCCACCGGGAGCCAGTGCAGCTTGAAAAGCACTGGGTGAATATGCTCCCATGGCAGAGACCCCGTGAGGAGTCTCGCTGCAGCATTCTGCACCCGCTGGAGTTTCTGGGACAGCTTCAAGGGCAGCCCCGCGTAGAGCAAATTACAGTAGTCAAGCCTGGAGATGACCGTTGCATGGATCACTGTGGCCAGGTCGGGGCAGGAAAGGTAAGGGAAATATGGACTCAGGAAATGCTGGAGTATTATATAGAAAGAGGAGGGTGACCAACATGATCAAGGGTTTGGAGACCAAGACTTATGAAGGACAGTTGAGGGAGTTGGCTATGTTTGGTTTGGATAAGAGGAGACTGAGAGAAGCTATAATGGCCAGCTAAAGGGTTGTCACATGGAAGTAGGACCCAACCCAATGGCTTCAATTCAGGAGAAAGGAGAATCTGACTAAACATTAGGAAGAACTTTCTGAAAGTAAGAGCGGAAGTGACCTCCTTGGAGGTTTTTAAGGAGAGGTTGGATGGCTATCTGCCGTGGATGCACTAGTTGAGATTCCTGCATTCCATAGGATTGGACTAGATGAGGGTTAACCTCCAGAAAGGTAATGCTGAAGCACTGAATCCTGAATCCTGTAGCTTTTGAAAACAAATGGGCAAACTTAGTGCACATCTAAATTAAAATTAGGAAACACAATATAAGAAGAAACCTGTTGGATTAGATCAAAAGGCCATTTCACCCACCAGCCTGTATTCTCAGTAGAAAATCAGATATGTATGCTATGACAACTGTGAGAAATTTATTGAGCACAAATACAGAGATGTACCTGACCTTTTTATTGTCAAAAACCATCTGATTGTGTGTGTGTCAGATGCGATTGTTCCACACCTTGAAGTATTACAATCCCCCACAATGCTGTTTTTACCATTGACTTAAACAATAACAGGGGGGACGTGTCAGAAGTTAGTGATTCATTCACCAAATGCTTTCCATATATTTTCTTTTTAAACTAATCCCTACCTCGAGGTTGTCTTGACCCAATCATTTATAGGTCTCAGAGAAGGAAGTTATCCAAAATGTAAATTCTGGAGCAAGAGAGAGAAAGAAAATATATAAACGCCGATCAAAGGAGTTGAGAGCCCAGCTCTCAAGGAATAGAAGCAACAGGAGAAAACTTCTTAGGCACATGAGGCGGAAAAAAAACAGCAATCAGTTAACATTCTTCCAGGAACAAAAAAGAAAAAGAAAAAGAAAAAGAAAAAAGATTCTGGAATGAAAGAGGGCCTATGCATCAAAATACAGTCTGAAAAGCACAACAAATGCACAGTGAAACTGAAGCAGGTGCATATTTCATCAGTAATGGCAACACAATCCTGTTTATTGTTACTTATGGGAGGAAAGAGAACCTAGTATTAAAAACATACCCTGAAACATCTTCAACATTTCTGTGAAAGAATACATGAAGCAATAAAAAATAGGGCAGAAGAAATAATGTGTGTGTGTTACCTGCTTGATTTCAGTTTCTGGCCAATGATGAAAATTTAGGATATTTGGAAGCATATACTGAACTAAAAGTCTAAGAACAGCATGAATGAATAAACAATTTTTTTCCAATAAACTTTGAAAATAATAGCAGTAATATTAATAATAATTCAAAAAGTAAAACTGAGGTGTAATTCAACACTAATGAACTCTCTGTACGCATAAACCTTTCCCAGAGTTGCAACATTTATTTTAAAAAAATCTTTATTTATTTTTAAATTTTATTTGGGAAAAATCTATATGGCCCTCATTAAGTAAAAAAAAAAGTATTGTGATTGTGAACCCTATAGAATCAACAATATAATTTCATTCATAAAACATGTACAAAGCAGAATAATTTCTGTTAAGTCCAGGAATGTAGGAAACAGCCTTATACTGAGTATATTGGTCCATCTATCGCAATATGAAAAAGGGACGCGGGTGGCGCTGTGGGTTAAACCACAGAGCCTAGGACTTGCTGATCAGAAGGTCAGTGGTTCGAATCCCCATGACGGAATGAGCTCCCGTTGCTCCGTCCCTACTCCTGCCAACCTAGCAGTTCAAAAGCACATCAAAGTGCAAGTAGATAAATAGGTACCTCTCTGGCGGGAAGGTAAACGGTGTTTCCGTGTGCTGCTCTGGTTCACCAGAAGCGGCTTAGTCATGCTGGCCACATGACCCGGAAGCTGTACACCGGCTCCCTTGACCAATAAAGGGAAATGAGCGCCGCAACCCCAGAGTCGGTCACGACTGGACCTAATGATCAGGGGTCCCTTTACCTTTACCTTTTTATCTCAATATTGTCTACATTTTCTGGTGGAAGTTCTCTGGTGTTTTAGGAAGGGATCCGTTCCAGCCCCACCTGGGACCACCTGCATGCAGATCAGATGCTCTACCATTGAGCCAGCGACCTTTCTCAACTTTGTAAAATTGTATGTATGTGGTGGGTTCCTGAATCCCAAAGTTAAGGAGTTTGCCCCATAAAGCCAAAATATTCTTTAAAAAAAAATGTATTTGGAGGCTTCTGAGGGAAAACATCTGAAGTAGTCTGAGGAACGTCCAGAGAGTTCCAATAAGACTAGCGGTATTTCTCTGGACCAGAGAGACTACACATCCCTAATTTCCTATCCCATGAGCAAAAGCATGTTTGGTTTCACTAAATTCACTGAATGCTGCTAAATGAATTCTGAAATTATCAAGCATGCTACATAAATTATATGGGCTATTTATTTTCCTCATTCTTGCTGACAAAAAGCGATGTGTCTGCGTGTTGTGATAAGAATAGCTATTGCTAGCATCACACACACCGGCAGCCCTTACCTGTAATTAAACGAAGAGAAGGAAGGGAAATAGAAGAGCTAATAGTTCTGGGTAAAATGGGTACAATGGTGATTATTTATAAATTAGGCCCCCAGCACCACAAACAACTTGCATGACAATGAAGTTTTAAGGCAATTACGTTCAACTCTGATGGGGGAGGAAGGCCTTCAGACTTTCATTATAATTCATCTGATAGGCAAGTTCAGCTTCCAAAGGGGGGAAAAACAAGAGAAGGCCTTTTGAGAAATTCCAGACTATCTCAGGGCAAAGCGTGATGGTGCATAGTAGACCTTGCAGATGCTTAAATTAAAGCTGCACCACAACTAATGAACAGGTTTTTTTTGGGGGGGGGGGTTCAAGCTGAAAATAGTGATTTTGTGAGGTGGCTGGGTTTTGAAATATTTCCTAAAACATATTTAAATATATGAATGTGCACTTTCCCAATCCTTATTTATGTGATTTTTTAATGCTTCCCTTGATCCTAATTGGGGACCTAAAATGGTGTGCAACTGTGATTCACAAATGGACAACTGCAATGCACTCTGTAGAGCTTCACGTGGGAGTGGTCCAGAAGATGCTGCTGGTGCAGGGCACCATGACCAAGTTCTTCAGTGGAGAACATGGCGTCCCTTCTAATGCACTCCAAATGTGCTGTCAGTAGGGGCATGACTGCCAAATTTATGGGTGACAGGACCATGGCTAAAAGGCATGCTATCAGTTGCAGTGAGGCTAACCTTACATGCGTTGGTGGCCCTCTCACATATTCTTTCCATGCATGGTGGAGGCCATGTGATTCTCTGCAAAGTCTACTGCAACTGTAGTTATGCTTGGAAAGATCCCGAAGGCTATTGCTGCTTCAGTCTTGATGTGTCAGGATGATGAAGAGAGAAAGAATGAAGGGGAACGGATGTCTTCCTGTTCTCCACAGCTACAGCTGCTACCATTCCTAAGGCTCACTTGCAGGTGAGCAAAGGAAGGGGTAGAGAGGATACTTTGGGGTCTTCAATACTCCAAACCTTTAGTGGGGTGAGGAATTGGACCTCAAAAACAAACCAGTGCATTTCTGGGTTAGTTCCAGGAGAATGCAAGGAAGTCTACCCACCTCCCGTCCTTATTTAGCCCTAATAGGTTAAAATATAGTCAACACACCTTAATAAGAATCACTGCTCTTCCTCCTTTAGCATGGTAGCATCTGTGCTTGAAGAGAGCTGAATGCCAACTCTAATAATTCTTGGAGGTTTTTGCTTGTAAGGGAAATGGATTAGAACAATGCATTTAATGACCCAGAAAGCCTATTAGTTATTGCAAAGGAAAGGGGCTCTCTTGAGGTTTCACATCCATTAATAGGCCAGTATTATGTGGGTAGTGAAACAATATACTGTATGAGGTTACCATTTCTCATGCTGTAATGAAGTTTCTCAGCACAGATATGAAACATTACATTTGTGGACTGTGGAGTGGCTTTGAATGGCTTGTGCAGCTAGAGGAGGAAGGAAATGGAAAAGACTCTCCATTGTCTTTTGCTTACCTGTCTTTAGGGCATCTTTGTGTATAAATAGGGTGAGCCTGTGACCTGGATTCAGGAATTAAAGTATTTAGCATCTCAAAAAGAATGGCCAGGCCGGCCAGGTGAGGCAATCAAGTGACCATTATCAGTATCCTGCCAGACAGGATTTCTGTTATAGCCCGCCTCCTTCTGTGATGTATGTCTTATGTTTGGGGGGCCGGTCTTGGGCTAAGAGGGTGGTCAGTTCCAAAAGTCTATATAAGGGCTTGCACACCATTGTTCTAGGTCCCTCCTGCCTTCTGCGTCTCATTGTGAGCACCCTGTTGCAACTGTTAATAAAGATCAGGCTTAATAGCTACTTTGCTCCAACTTGACCATGGTTGATCTCTGTTTCCTTCCTCCGACTGAAAGGTAACTGTGACGTTTGTACAGAGCCCCCGGTCATCTCATGGACTACTGACCCGTACACTACTAATCCGCTGCCACCAACCAGGTTCTCCCTGGTAAATCACTTAGTCTCAGTCAGGTTCTCAAGTTAACAATGAAGAGTGTAGTTTATTGCAAACACAAATAAACTTTAAATGCATTCGAAACACTGTTACACTTTACCCTCTTAGTCTTATTTTATCCTTTCTCTAACTCTTCTACCTTCTACCTCCCCTCACACAAGAACCAACTGCACTGTCTTTCTATTTCCATCTGTCTGCCAACTGCTTTCCCAACTGCTTCTTCCAAACCAACCAACTAGCAACTAACTGTCTAAACCTTGGGCTAGGCCCTTTTATAAACAGGTAGGCTCCACCTCTGGCTTTTCTATTGGTCAACCTTTTAACTCTTTTTCTCCCCCTGTACAGACATTTTCCAAAAGAACGGGCAAACGCCACAGTACCCGTTTAGGTTCTTATACAGTGGTACCTTGGGTTAAGTACTTAATTTGTTCTGGAGGTCCGTTCTTAACCTGAAACTGTTCTTAACCTGAAGCACCACTTTAGCTAATGGGGCCTCCCGCTGCTGCTGCAGGATTTCTGTTCTCATCCTGAAGCAAAGTTCTTAACCCGAGGTACTGTTTCTGGGTTAGCGGAGTCTGTAACCTGAAGCGTATGTAACCTGAAACGTATGTAACCCGAGGTACCACTGTAGAGGTTTCCCAGTAAGCCTCCTATAGGCAGGGAAACAGGTTTACTGAATTCCCTTTTCACAAGGAAAACCTGAAAAAAACTTTGGCCACCTCAAAAGGTTAGCTAAGCTAAGCTGCGCCCCCAAAACTTCAGAGAAACGTTTTCTTGCCTATGATTTCCCCCTGTGATTTGCTACTTCATCCCCACTATGCACTTTGAGCAGAAGCATGAGTATGAAGATTGCTGAGTGTGTACTATTGTTCTCTGCTAATGAGAGCTGAACAGCAACAATGTCTCTAAAACCATAATGTAAATTCCGAGGAAAGAAAGATAAAATTAAAACCAGAGTGGCCTCTGCATCCAAATCTAAATAACAGCATCCGCAAGATTAATTCACTTAGTTTGCATTCCTTTGTGGTATGGATTGCCTAACAAACTGAAATGTGCTAGGAAATTGCCTTTGGGAAGAACGGGGGTGCGATAAGCTGAAGAACATCAGAACTGGACAGGAACAATTTTGATACATGTGAACTTTATAAATGTTGTCCGTGACAGCCTTTAATCAATATGAAATATGCCATAGGTCTCCAAATGGTATCCAAGAACCTCTGGAAATGACAAATAATTTGCCATTGCTATTAGTAGCACATTTGTCAACAGCAGTTTGTGGAACAATAACATCTGCCGGGTGATGTTTCCTGAGCTTCATCGGGACAGTGATGCATTGCACTGCTGTTGCACCTACATTTCTCTAATCTTTTGATATAGTATGTTTACAAAGTGCTAAGATAACTTACTAATTGAAGTTTGTCAGTGATTTTTTTTAATGGGGGGGGGGGAGGAAGACTGAGTAGCCTCTTCACAACCCCGGTATTGTCTTGATTGACTCTCTACTGCTCCTATTTTTTGGTAATTAGAAAGGATAACACAAATTGCTTGTAGGGAGGGGGACATGAAAGCTGTAGGGTGGCAACACACACCAGAAGAATTATGAAAAACCACCCTCCAAATGTCTCCAAATAGCAAAAGAGAGACACCCGTAAGTAAGTTTCACTGAATTCAGTGGGGATTGCTTCTGAGTAGACATGTACAGTGGTGCCTCGCAAGACGAAAAGAATCCGTTCTGTGATTCTCTTCGTCTAGCGGTTTTTTCGTCTTGCGAAGCAAGCCCATTGACGGATTAGCGGATTAGCGCTATTAGCGGCTTTTAGCGGCTTTTAGCGGTTTATCGGATCAGCTGATAAGCGGCTTAGCGGCTTAGAAAAAGGGGGGGAGGAAAAAACCCGCAGGAACTCGCAAGACATTTTCGTCTTGCAAAGCAAGCCCATAGGAGATTTGTTTTGCGAAGCACCTCCAAAACTCTTTCGTCTAGCGAGTTTTCCGTCTTGCGAAGCATTCGTCTTGCGGGGCACCACTGTATATAAGATTGTAATGTAAGAGACTGGGGCTGCAATAATATACAGTGGAACCTCGGATTGTGAATGTGATCCGTGCGGGAGGCACGTTGGCAACCTGCAGTGTTCGCAACCCGCAGTGCCGCGTCTGCACATGCACGGGTTGTGATTCGGTGTTTCTGCGCATGCGCAAAGTGCAATTTAGCGTTTCTGCGCATGCGCGAGCGCCGAAATCCGGAAGTAACCTGTTCCGGTATTTCCTGGTTTGGCGTGGTGCGCAACCCGAAAACACGTAACCTGAAGCATCTGTAACCTGAGGTACCACTGTACTCAGGGCTGGCCCAATACATTTTGGAACATGGAGAGAACCACAAAATAGCTCCCCAACCCCTGGGCCAAGAAAGAAGTGGTGAGTGAAGATCTACATGGGGAACAAGGGTGTAAGGAGATGAGCAGCACCTGCTATTTGCCAAGAAGTCGGTATAAAGGTGGCATGGGGCTGCTTCTGACGAGGTTGAAAATTCAAGGAACGCACCACAGCTGTCATTGTGGTAGCAGCAGCAGGCAATGCTTGGAGACTGGATCTGCCCCTGTGGGTCCTGCAGCCTGAGGCGATTGCTTCACTTTGCTTCATAGGTAGTCCAGGCTTGAATCAGGAACAGGGAGGGGGTAGAAACTCACTTTTGTATCCATTATAATGAAACACTATGCCATTCATACCCCGCAGAACAATACAAGAACTGAAACTCAGTTATCCTTTGGAATTCATACTTTTTGTGATGCGCTTCTCCAACCAAAGTAAAATGTGTACAAAACTGTGTGTATAACTGGAACTGGAACCTATTTACTACTACTACTACTACTACCAGTGCTTTATTCCTGGGTGGACACAGGGGTACGCATACCCCTAAACATTTTGTGAATCTTTGCACTTTTGTCCATTTACTGTATTTTTCCCAATTTGAGCAATAAAATGGTGATTTTCTTGAGTCAAAATCAGAGTACCCCAAAACATTAAAAATAAAAGCACTGACTACTACTACTATGATTACTGTGACTACTACTACTAACAACAACTCTATTATTTATGCCCTGCCCATCTGACTGGATTGCTCCAGCTACTCTGGCCAACTTCCAACATATATAAAAACATAATAAAACACCCAACATTAAAAAAACTTCCCTATCCAGTGGTGCCTTCAGGAAATAAGGTTACTTATCTCCTTGGCTCAGGGCATAGCTGTCAACGTTGCCCTTTTTAAAAGGGAAATTCCCTTATTCTGAATAGGATTCCTCGCAAGAAAAGGGAAGAGTTGACAGCTATGGCTCAGGGGGGTCACATAACTCCATAACCTCCAACATTTCTCTGATGAAAATAGAGATGTCCTACCATAACCTCCAATATTTCTAAGGAAAAGTAGGACATTCTGGGATCAAATCAGAAAGCAGGACAGCTTGTGTAAATCATATTGGTTGCAGTGGAGAAAGGTAAACAAGTACTTTAGTCTTTCTCACTGAAGTTGATGTGGTTTGGTGATGGAAGTAGTAGTAGCCATGTTCAGTGCAGGGGTCCATCAGGAAGAAAATGCAGGAGGTTCAATCTGGGACATGCAAATTTCCAGGGAATTCAATGCACATGCAAGGACTTGGTTGTTTAGTCATGTCCGACTCTTCGTGACCCCATGGACGAGAGCACGCCAGGCACTCCTGTCTTCCACTGCCATGCTATTCTCAAATAAAGAATCCCAGATCTATTTCTATTCCCTCAGCTTGGATAATATGTCCCTGAGAGAGATGACAAGGTTTCCCATCTGTTTTCAGCCTGACTGCTGCCTGCTTGTCTGCCAATTGCCTGCTGATTGTCTGTGTGACCCATGTTAGCGCGATCCTGCCCTTAGATCCAAGTACTTTGCAGGTGGGATTGTGTTTCATAATAGCAGAGCATCACAGTAAACGTAACTACAGTGGTAACGGACTAGCAGAATTACCTGAAGAAACTGCAAGCTGAAGAAGTTAATTAGTGCAATAGACTGAAAAGAAAGAATGGTACATTAGCCCGATAAAGCCTCATGGACTGAAGGAAGAAATGTTTTACACCCACTAATGAGCAAACTTAGAAGTGACCATGCTTTGGTTGCTTGGAGACTTCTACTTTTGTCTAATTAACAGCGCAAGCTAATAAACAAGTCAGCATAGCACTAAAGGCATATTTTAAAAACTGTACTGGGATAATATTAAAAAGTGACCTCTTTCACTGCTGGACATGTCTTATGGGAAGTCATTATGTATTGCGCTTTAAAAACTCCCAGAGCTAATTTTCCAATGAGCACTTGAATGCTCCTTGCAAAGAACTGCAAAAGAATGAAAACACTTTGAAAGGGGTGAATATTATACGAATGCAGAATACAAAATTCTGCCGTGGCTTATCTTGTCAAGCCATTGCCATGCAAACTCTGTGCTGTTCTGACAAAGGTAGGGCCGATTCATACGTTCCACTTAATTCATGACTTAATAATTGACTACTCAGAGCTAGGGGTGTATGACACCTAGGAATGGCATGAGAGTTTGCCTGAGAATGATTTGGAGTCAAATGCAGAGAATTTGAAAGATCAGTGGCCAAAGAGGGGTGGACTAGGAATCTGGTTTAAATGAAACTGCAATGGAGATTTTGAAGTAAACAATGAGCTTGAATTTTGTCTTACATTGGGTCAAGTCTTGGATTGAGCATCTGCTTCCATTTGAGACACAAATCCATGCTCATTTCTTTAAACAAACAAACAAAGGCCAGGAATTATACATGCAAAAAAAATACATACATAATACACCCTAAACCACAGGTCAATCACAGGCTGTTCCATAGCATACATGCACATTTCCATTGGGACAATGCATGGGATTATATTGTTTATATTTGGTAATGTATGCATAATGCAATGTATGCAAAAACAAAAGGGACAGCTAAAGTGGCCAAAGCAGTTTCTTTGAGAAGTAAATGGTTGTAGCAAGATTAGCTAATTATCAATTGTCATAAGGAAACAGTTGGCCAAGTAGATGACTGGTTGACGTCGGAGAGGGCTGGAGTACTGGATCCAGCCAGCAGAGTGGCTCAAGACCTCCGCAGTCCCCAGCAGGCCACTTTGAAACATGAGTGAAGCATGACACCTGCCAATCACCTTACATCAATATGACACAACATGTCCCATTGCCCATGTGGTTTGTTTCAAATCATACACACAAAGGAAGCAAGGTTTGCAGCAGCCACCAATTGTTTCTTTGCAGCCATGCCTTTATTTGGGAGAAGTGACCACATGGGTAAAATTAAGACCCTTGCCAGGCTTGATTTGGTCTGAAGGTCAGAGGTTCTCCCTCACTGCCATAGGTGCTAGTGGCTGGAAGGGGGAGGTAGAATGGGGCATGGCTTCCCATGAACCCTCTCAAGGCACCTTGTAGATATGCCATTACTAGTTGCAGACCCCTCTTTCTCAGTTCCAATCCAGGCCCATTTAGGACGTTAAGAGGCTTCTGAGCTTCAGGGTCAGCCAGAGAGCAGAGAAGCTGAGATTACATTCAAAAATATATACTAGGTATATAATTGTGAGTGTGTAATAAAGTTGTGTGTGTGTGTGTGATGTTTTGAGTTTGACGATAAAGCCCTAACCAAGCAGCCAACTGCATTTCCTCTGCCTTTTGTAATTGTATATATTTTATGCACAATGCCCAACTGCTAAGTGACAATCAAGGGTGGGGACAGAAGTGGACCAATCACAGTAGAGGAACTCCAGCAAAGGAACATGGGAAGAAACCACCATTTGGGTTGAAGCACTTCCAGAGGGCACCCAGGATCATTGCTTATCCTACACTGTTTAACTAGAAGCATTTGGAAATCTAGGGCAAAGTCTGCCTCAGCTGAGAGACACTATGGAGGTGCCTGGAGGAAAGACCTCAGGCTTTTGAGATCTATTTTGTGTTGAATTTCTAATATGTCAAGTTTTTAGTGTTGGATTAAGTGCAAAGTTCGCCAAAAGAAGAATCCCTAAACTGGAATTTGAAGCAACAGTTTAGGAAAGGCAAAAACTCTTTGAATAAGGCTAGCAACTTTTCATTGCAAAGGTCAAGCTGATTCAAGCTGACACTCTTAATTAAGGTATTATACACTCTTAAAGCATAAATACTTCCACTTTAATCAGTTCCTCAGTATCCATTCTGTGATATCTCATTAATGTTGTGCATCCTGTGAACCTGGTTTAGCTGAGGAATTTCACACCTCCTAAGTACTGCAGAAACCTTGGGGGGGATAGTTTTTTGACAATACAAACTCCATCAGCACGGAGGTTTCCAATGCAAATATGGAAACTTGGAACAATTTGACTTCATGAAAATGTAGCAGATGTACTAGAATATAGCAGATAGCATGGAAGGAATAAATTAGGTAGACCAAGCTTAAAATTTCCAGAGCCATGAAGTTCACCAAATGGCCTTGGGATAATAACTTATCTCTCCAATTGACCTACCCCACATTGATTACTGTGAAGGCAATAATGGATGACATTCTGAAGATTTTGGAGGTAGGAGGAGGGAATTCATTTGGTCCACTTTTTACAGTGGACCAGCCCAAGCCAACACTCCTAAAGCTTTTCATGGATCAAAACTAAACTCAGATTGTGCACGTCTGTGGATTTTGCTACGTAGTTTCAGTTCATAAGCATTGCAAAAAAATGTTCAAAAATTTACAGATGAATCCATTGAAAAGTAGTTGTTGTTTTTTTACATGTTACAAGTTATCTGACATAAAAAAGTGTTTACCAAATTTTAAACATATACGTATTTTGTGTGGGGGAGGGTGTGGACTCTTTCATAAAACAGAATGGAATAGATAAATGACTGAGTTCTAGTGGGTTGAGCCAAGTCTTCACACAAGCTAAGTAAACTAAAGTTTAAGGGCTCCCAATGTAATAACAAAAAAGACTAAATTTCATGATTTATACCACTGATTAAAAATTAAGGAAACTAGAAAAATAGACACTAGAACAGTCATTAAACATTTTCATATTCAGTTGTTTTTAACATTTTTAACAGTAGTTTTATTGTTTTGACAAACCACTCTGAAGTGTTGTTTTTATAGGTATAGATATTTTATGAAATGAATAAATAAATAAATGTTAAGTATGCAATCCTAAAGTATTTTCCTTTAAAGCCTTATTGCAATACATATATCACAGTTACATGCCAAGCTTTTAGTTGCATCCTCACTTATGCAACTGTAGATACGCAATTACAAAAGTTTATTATTTCTGTTTTCATCATCCTGTCTGTTAGAGCAATGCACGTTGTTATTATTTTTACTCCTTTCGGTACTACAATGTGGGTTCTTAAACTTAACACATCTTTGAGGCTCAGCGTGCTTTAAATCTGGCCCTGCTAGCAAGGCTGCAATGGACTGCAATTAACAGCTCAGTCTATCCCTAGCTGGAAAATCGCAGCATGAAAGCAATGTGGTGGGCTGCAAATAATTTCAGGAGAAATGGTTAAAAGTTTAGAAACATTGTTTAATTTGATTTTCATTGCTGCCTTCTGTTTATGGCAACTGTTTAATTCTATAAAGCAATTATTGGCAATTATTACAGCTCAAGTAGCAATAATTGTTTTATTTGATAATTAAACACTTATTTTGAGCACTACAACTGAAGTGTAACAAAATATATACTAATTCCCCTAGTCAAATCCCTTGCTTGTAACTCATGAGAGCATTCTAAGTGTTTGTCTCTCAAGGATGACTGAAGAATCGGAATATTCTCCTTTGGCCAAAGCTCAACCACATGAAAATCGTATACAGCAAACACCCAATTAAGGCATGAAATGGTGTGCCACATTTGAGGGGGAAGGGAGTTACGAGCATTAACTTAGCCATTAATTGTCCCAGCTCTGCATGTGTTGAAATCTGCCGCTTGGTATGTATGCAGCGTTTGCATCATATAATTTGCAAATCAACAAGTGCTGATTTGAGAACCCCAGCAGTATTTATTAAATTTACTACGTAATTATATTTACACAGGATGATTTTAGTTCAGCAGCTCAGCTCAGAACAGGTGTGACAAACAGTCATATTTTCTTCATCTACTTCAATCCATTCTGAAGCAATGACTAACACTATTATTATTATTTCTTCTTCTTCTTCTTCTTCTTCTTCTTCTTCTTCTTCTTCTTCTTCTTCTTCTTCTTCTTCTTCTTCTTCTTCTTCTTCTTCGTTTCCTTGATTCTCTGCAGTATGCCATGAACCCAAGAGCAATTTCTTTTAATTCCCATAATTGTCCAAGTCCCTTTTCCCCTTTATTTTGTTGGTTTGGAAATCTATTCATAGCCAACAGGGAAGAAAACCGAAGATAAAGAACTTATAATTATATGATCTGAAAAGCATCCCTTGAATTTGCAGCTAATGGAGCTTAATGGTCAATCTTGTTACTTTTCGTTTTATGTGAAAAATAAAATGTGGGGAGAAATCAACGGTGCGGGGGGGGGGAGAGAGATACAGTTGTTTTCTGCTTCACAGTGTTAGGAGGCTTTTGCTGTTGGACTCCAGGAATGAACCAAGCATGAGTTTGGCTAAAATCAGGCATAGGCAAACTCAGCCCTCCAGATGTTTTGGGACTACAACTCCCATCATCCCTAGCTAACAGGACCAGTGGTCAGGGATAATGGGAATTATAGTCCCAAAACATCTGGAGGGCCAAGCTTGCCTATGCCTGGCTAAAGTAAAGGACCATAAGAAACAAGACTCCTGCCTTGACCTTCTGGCTAATGGGATCAAGAGGATCTAGATAGTTCTTATTCACATAGAGAGCTAGGTTGCAATAACAACAATAAGGTAAAATGATTAGTAAACCTCTCTGCCTAGGGCATTTCATTGACTTGGCATCACCACCGAAAAGGCCCTGTCCATGATACTTCTTGTAGTGGTGTTGTGAATAGGAGTGTGGCAATCAGAACCTTTTCTGTGGTTTATTACTGCAAATCATGGCACGTGTAAAAAGCTTGGCATAAGTTAATGAGACAGGAGATCTCCATTATGAATTTTCTTGACCCTGTTACCAATCTTATCTCAAACCTGCCCTGGAAGACATTGAGGAGATATCCCGAGCTCCTAATACCTTGTATAAAGATCAACACATGTAATTTATGTAAAAGAACACTGTCAAAATATCAATCCATTGGCAGGTTTCAAATGAGTTTCTGTGTGTAACTTTATAAAATGTAAAGTTTACTTTATAAAATGTAAAGTAAGTTAAACAACATGGAGAAAATAAAGTTAAGTGTGTATTCAAAGAATCCAATTCAGGAACATCATGGGAAGATCGGAGGTCACATTAAATTTAATTACAAAATTATGTACAAAACAAGTATCAATTAAAGAATGGATGACTGCTTATTTTTATTTTGTCTTTAACATCTATTGAATATTTCTGTTATACAGTTTTAAAACTAATAAAGCATTGAACACATGTAATCTAGTTACCAGTAAAATCTTATCTGCACCTCCTGTTAAAGAATGGTTGCTACGCATGGTAAGATTACTTTATTATTATTTTTAAACCCACACTACAGCTTTTTCCACTGCCATAATACCACAGAGCGACCACTCCAATCCTCAATACTTCAGCACTGTCACGGCAGTAAGATAACTTTAAGACAGGAAGCAAACTAGGATAACCAGTTTAGTCATTGCTCACCATGACTATATTCTCTCAACTTTTAAGAAAACAAAATTTTAAAAAAGCGAAATAGACAAGAAATGCTGGGAAGAAACAACAGAAATATTGGAATTATGGGAATTGCTCATATATGGTGGAGGTGGAACATGAAAAAGTTTTCCCGTGTCTGCATGGTGGTGGTAAGAAAAGGTAGCTCAGTCTTTACAGTGACCAGGCAAACCCAATGAAGAGTATTGATTTGCAAAGAATAATTCTGGGAAGACAATCAGTTTCAAGCGAACAATAATAGTAATAATCGGGCTTTTTTTCAGCTGGAACCTCTCAGATGGGCACCATTACCATTATAAGAGAACAAAGGAGGTGTTCATGGTGAGTTTCTGCACCTCTTTTTCTAGAAAAATAGAAATAATAATAATAATAATAATAATAATAATAATAATAATAATAATAATAATTGTACCCCCGCCTACCTAACTTGGTTGCACTATCCACTCTGGGCAGCTTCCAACAAATATAAAAGCATAATAAAGCATCAAACATTAAAAACTTCCCTATACAGGGCTGCTGTCAGATGTCTTCTGAAAGTCAGATAATTATTTATCTTACTGACATCTGATGGGAGGGCATTCACAGGGTGGGTGCCACTACTAAGAAGGCCTTCTGCCTGGTCTCCTGTAACTTCACTTCTCGCCATGAGGGAACCACCAGAAGGCCCCTGCAGCTGGATCTCAGTGTCAGAACTAGATATTCCCATCACATCTATGAGCATCTATCTATCTATCTGTCTGTCTATCTATATCTATCTATCTATCTATCTATCTATCTATCTATCTATCTATCTATCTATTCATTGTTCTATTGTTCTATTATCGCTCTCCCAAGAAATGATGTGCATGAAGTCTAAGAAATCTATCGGGAGAGCCAGTCTTCCTTGCTCCAGGGTCGCTGAGAACTTTGTAGATAAGCTTTAGTTGATTCTATGTGAGATAAAGTAGAAAGAGGTATTTTACCACTGTCCACTTTCCCCCCCAGGCTGTATACTGAAAGTGAGTGTTTAGGTGTATAAAGCCTTTATGTCATTAAGATAAACAATCTAATCCCAAGTGATCCATTGTGAGCATGGCATAGGCAATGATGGATGAGGAGCTATCTTTCATTGTCTACATTGTCATGCATCACGGCATATGAAAGAGCAAGTGTTAATTTTCATCAAACGTTTAGCTATAATTCATACTTTGGTAATGTTCTCAAATTGTTAATTGAAATCTTTAACCTTGCAGAAGGTTCCTCTCATAATCCCTTGGATGAGCTTTTGCAGTGACAAATGGAAAAGTGAGTGTGACATTGCCAGAACACTATTCTCACTAGAACAGTAAAAGTCTGTTGCTCATATAGTCTCCCAAAAGATCATCATTGCTTTAGACATTTTGAAAACTGGCTTGGACAAAGTACTGGGAAATATCATGCAGAAAATCATGATCTATTGGATGTGGGGAGAGAGCAGATGTTCTAACTGGTCTGTTCCAACACTAATTTTCAATGAGTTGTTGCTGTCTTTGTTTAATTTGACTGCCTTGTAGTGGTAAATAATCCAGGTCAGAGCTCTGTGAAAATGCAAATGGTTGTCACTAACGTCTAAAGATGGGTGAATCTGTAAATTTCAGTTTCTCTCTTTCTCATTCTTTAATCTTAAATTAATTTCTACACATTTCCATGTCAGGTTTTTTTTAATGTCCTTGTAATGCCAACCTAGCAGTTAGAAAGCACACAGTGCAAGTAGATAAATAGGTACCGCTCTGGCGGGAAGGTAATTGGTGTTTCCATGTGCTGCTCTGGTTCACCAGAAGTGGCTTAGTCATGCTGGCCACATGACCCGGAAGTTGTACGCCAGCTCCCTCGGCCAATCTCCCTCGAGATGAGCGCCGCAACCCCAGAGTTGTCCGTGACTGGACCTAATGGTCAGGGCTCCCTTTACCTTTTTAATACATTATTTTGTGGCTGGAGAATTGCATTGCAAAATTCACAGAACTGTGAATTTTGAAGGATGGATGTGTTATGATTTGCATATTCTTTTGGAAAATGTCATTAGGTACGATCTCCTCTAAGTGCAAACTGAATCACATTTCTGCCGCACACCTACTAACTTCTGTATGGTACTTTCTAAGTGTTCACATCCCTTATGCTGAAGTTATTTGCCCAACAGGTCAAAAAGAACTAAAGAACAGTTTATATCAGAGTTAGCCAATCTGGTGCCCTCCAGTCATTGTTGACCTCATCCCTGACCATGTGCATGTCATGGTGACTGGAACTGATGGGAGCTGTGGCCAAACAACACCTGGAGAATATCACATTGGCCACCTCTGGCTTATATGAAGACCAATCTGTGGAAGATAGAAGGCTGTTTCTCCAATTTAAATTTTCTCAATAGTATCATTTTGGAAAGGGAAGTGTCAACGGAGATACCTTGAAGGTTTAGAATTCATTCCCTTGTATGGTGCTGTCCTTGAGCTACTTTTTCATATTATGCCTTCTGCCGTATCAGATGGCAGATGCAAACATATTCCTGCCTCACAATGGATTTGTATCTGTAATTTGAATCAGATTAAGAATGTAATTAGTTATGTCCTGAAATGTCCCTCATATGGTGGGCCAGGGGAAAGAATATTGGGAAAGTCTTTGTCTGTATTAACAAGCAGTTTTGTTCAAGAAATCTTATTACATGCAGAACAAGCTTCATACAGGTACTCACCCCACAAATTCTCCAACCTTTTGAATTCAACATTTCTGAACAAAATCTGGCACTTTGAACTGAGTTCCACTAAACATGTTCATATACTCCCAGCCCCATGCAAAAACCACTAACTTTATTGTTTGAAGAGCCTAAGGGACAAAAATCCCTGCCCATGTCAGGAGTGAGCAGGATGCGGCCTCATCCTTTTAGAAGGCATGTGGGCATGTCCTCTTAATTTAGTTTCCCGTGGCATTTCCTCAATCCTCATTTCTTTTAGTTTTGATTCATGCTCATGTGGAGTTTTCTTTCTTTCTTATATGCTGTATTCTGCCTTGCTATGCTCTTTATTAAACTAAGGGTTTTTAATCTGTAAATAATTTCCCCCTTTCTTTCTGTTGTTTTCGCCGTCCACTGGGTCTAAACTGACATTGTAATCTCTTTGGTGCAGAGAGCTGTCTTCAGAGCACCATGTGCATTAATAAATGAAGATACATTGCAAACCTTGTCAAATTTCCCTTCCATTTGGCAGTTCCTCCTGTTTGGGGTTGTTACTTATTAAACACATTGTTCAAGTTCTTCTAATCTCGGTCTCGCTGCTTCTCAATGTGCTGAACAAACAGCATGAGAAAATAATTTTCCAGGCACTTGTAAAAGACACGCTGAATGCATGCTGTGTTTCACACAACAATGTTGGATCAGTTCACTGTGAAGCCTTAGGTGAAATCCTGACTCTGCTGAATTTAATAAAACTCCTGTTAACTTTGGAGAGTCAAGACCTCCACCCCACCCCCTAATTCATTTTAATTAGAGTGTTACAGCCAACTTGTCTTAAGTTATCTTTCTCATTAGGTAGATGTCCTCTTTAAATTTAATTTAGTTGAGTGCTACAGAACTGTGCCTCCCACTGAAGTCCTCTAGGGTGTGTGCAACTGTCCTGCAAAACACTTGGGTGAATCCTGATAGATGTAGTTTAAGATGGTACCAAAGTATGACTGATACACAAGAATACACTTCATATTAGCTTTATAAAACAGTTGTGGCACTCGTTCACATGTGTTGCCTTCTCTAGCTCTTAGATGACACCATGTCCAGGACAATTTACATTCATTCCAAATGTATCCACATCAAAGAACTTTCCTTAATGCATTTCAGATTACTGGATTTGGCCATATCTTTTCTGCAACACATGCTCTCCTTTAGTTTCCTTTTATTCCATTACGGTAAAAATGTGTAGTATTCAGTGTTTTGTTCAAGAATGGAACATTTGATGGTCTGCATCGTTAGATTTGCAACATAAATCTAGATGCGTATAATTAGTGGCAATCTAAAAACAATGATGCATGCTTATTCCAGTTGTGGAAACAGTGTGCTACCCAGACCTGCTTTTTAAAGGGGAGATTGCATTTACATAAATGTGCCCTGACTCAACATATAGAGAAAAGGGCTCACATGCGTGCTACAGTGTCAGAATACTGGGGACAGTCCTGGTGTCACCAAGTGGGCAGAATGCCCAGAGGGCTGCTAATGGGCCACTGCTACTGGCACCACTGCCTGAATTCACTTTCCTCCTACTCCAGTAAGCCGTGGAAGCAGGGGAAGAGCTTCTATGTACAAGGGCCCAAGTATTATTTTCAGACAAGGCTCATGACTCCATACCTCATATTTAGGTATTAAGCCATGCCACATGATTTTTTTTTTAAAAAATTCAGGCATTGATGACATCTACACATTCAGCGCCCAACTAAACACAAGCTGTGAGGAACACTTGCTTCCAGTTCTAGTTCCGTGCAGTTTCCTTCCCTCCAAAATTGATTAAAACGTTAATTATCCCAAACACATGCTTTGAAACTAGAATATAATGAATCATGCAGCATATAGTGGTTGGTGTAGATGGCCTTAATCATGTGGCAAGCATAGACTTCCGGGTTAGCGCCTCCGGTAATGGCTTGATTCCTCTGATCGGGAGGAACTTGCTTCATGGAAATTAGGGTGTGGCCGCCACGGCGAAGGCGGGGACCCACAAAAAATCACAGGCAGGAGAAGCCTGTGAACGTGGGATTCAGCTGGCGCCTTTTGCGCCTCCTCTACTCACGGGGATCCGGAGCGACGTGGGGTGAGTGGTGCGGTGCTTCGAATTGACTGCTTCTTTCATGGAGTGAAGCCGCATTACTGTTGCCGGAGAGCGCTGACTTTTTCCTGTGGACAATTTGATCTTAAAACAACTACCCATGAGTAGAACGGAAAATTGGATTTTTAAACGTCTTAATTTGGTACCGAAACAGGGAGGTTTCAAACAGGAAGTCCGCCTTCCCCTTTTGTAAATAGACTGAAGCAAAAAAGGCTGCAAGCTAAAGTCTTGGAAAGCTTTTCATAAAGGATTAAACTTCCATCGGCTAAAATCATCAACCCCCCCTTGGAAGCAGGAGGAGAGGGGGGAATTTTTAGACCTCGTAAGCCTGCAGGAGAGAGTGAAGAAAGTCAAATTACCACCGCTCTGAACCTGGAAACGGGCTGCTAGTAAGACTGAAGTTTTGGATATGCTCATTGACTGTGAATAGATCGTTTGTTGACAGTAAGTTAAAGAAGAGAAATACATTGTTTCCATTGTCTCCTTCTGCATTTAAAAAGGAGTAAATGTAATTGAAAATTGAAACTAGCTTTATTGTTGGAACTGTGCTTAAAAGGACTGATACAAATAGAAATTGTTTCCCCCCTAGAGGAAGCCTTTGAAATTGTTACATGAGCGGAGCTGGGGGAATTTCCAGCTGTAAGACAAGACCGTGAGAATCTGGGATTGACCTTGGACCGCTAAGAATGTTGACAGAAGAAGCCTTAGTGGTTGCATTATGTAAGATTAATGACTCACTGGAACAGCTCCATAGGAAGACGGATGTGATGATTTTAAAAATTGATAACTTGGAACAAAAAGTGACCAACTTGGGACAAAAAGTGAATATTAATACAGAAACTACTCAGGAATCAATACAGGGATCTACTTTGACATGGCAAACTTAGGAGAAGGCGGGGGAGAAAGTTGTTGATATCTCTAGGTTTGTCTGGCAGGGCAAAAAGCCCAGAATAAAATTTAAAATATTAACTGATGCTAAAGAAAGAGGGGGGTTTGCCCTGCCAGATATGAAACTGTATTATGAATCAGCATTAAAAGTAATAAATCATGTGGCAAGCATAGGCAACTCATCTGTGGCCATCTTACATTGTGGAGCATTCATGAAAATCAAGGGGATATATGTCAGGGACTGGACTGAGGAAGAACGGTGGAGACCACACCCCCCTTCTCCTGAACCTTCCCAAGAAGAAGAGGACAGTATAGACTTACAACTGTGGTTTGCAGAGAGTCACAGCTCAGAGAGAGAAGAGGGGCAAAGCTGGGAGATAATGGGAGACGCAGAGCAGGAACAGCTGGCTGACATGTTATCAATAGAGAGCATTCCAGACCCCCCTTCTCGCAGAACCCGGTGAGCAGTGAAAGTTGGAGAGGCAAATGTCCCTAGGCAGACACCATAAGGAAAGTAGAGCTACTGATGACTGAGAAGGGAATGGGGGAGAAGATTACTTGGAGCAATGCCATTATCTAAGAGACTTCATTTCTATCTCTCTATGAATATTGAATGAAAGACCTTGGTAAGAGTTTCTTGTCTTTCCTTTACTGGCAGCCTGCCGGGGGTAGCCAATGTGGTGTTCTCCAGATTTTGTTGGACTCCATTCCCATAAGCCCCATCCAACATGACCATGGACCTGGAGTCCAACAACATCTTCAGGGCATCATACTGACTACCCCAGTGTAGTCCAATGGAAGTAGAATCTAACAAGACCACTCCCCACCCCCAAAGTTAGTGATAGCTGACCAGGAGTTCATCATAAATTAGATCACATAGTTCTTGAGAATATATGTTTGATTATCACCATCAGGAATGATGTGTGTCTGGACTAGTTTTATTCCAGGACAACAAGCAATATGTCTTTGCCAAACAAAAACAGATGTAATTGCTAAACAAGATTTCAAGTAACAAATTTCATTTTAATCACAAAAAAGAAAGCTCTGAGACATTTTTTCAATTACAGGAAGCCATTTTATTATTATTTTTCTCCAGCTGGGTATCCCTGCTGCTTCCTGAAATTACATGTAAATTGTCCCAGATTTTTGAAGAGGTGTACCTACTGAGGTTTTTCTTTTGTCAGTTGATGAAGTGTCTCTAATTAAAGTAACTAACTTAATCAGCAATTATAAGATAGTTTGCCCCAACCTGTGTATTTTTGGGACTAGATGAAGAGTTTAAGATTTTAAAACATTTTGGCTATCCCTAGTGACATTATTCTTCCTAATTAGGCTTTGGTGTTGGAAACAGGTCACCTTTTCTGCAACAACATCAAAAAACAATTCAGGAATGAATGCAGCAACTTTGGAAATGATAGTCTAGTTGAATGTGAGGGAATAAGGTCAATCCTGGTTTTTTTTTAAAAAAAACAGGCAGTAGATATATTGACACACGTATGCACACACACAGAGAAAGAGATAATATGTGATATAATTGAATGCATTTCTTTCTTACTAAGATCAAGACTTACCGGTACATTGTATGGATTTCTTGTGTCTGGGCTGTCTGGAGATGAACAGAATGGTAATCTTTAATAATAATAATAAATCCTTACATATCAAAACATGGGGTTTCAGGCGAGAAAACTAAGCTAGAGCTCTATCTTCTGTGTACATAGGCATTCTTGTAGTGGGAATGTCACTACTTGCAGCTTGACCAGCAGTTCTCTGCTAAAGCAGGCCTTAGTGAACGTCCAAACAGTGAACCTTAGTGAATCTAGTTGCTGCATTTACCTTGTTCTATTCTGGTAAGAAACAAAGGCAGGAAATTGTTTTCAAAACTTGTGGAGGACCTTTTCTCTTTGTGTTTTGAATACAATCCTGTGGAAATGCCCAAATCTTTGGGCCTCTACAGCTAAGAAGTGTTTCCTGCTTCATTGCACCAACAGAACCTGAACGATGAGTGTCAGGTTGTACAGCAAAATATTCTATCAGCCCCAAGGCTATTGTCTGCAAAAGTTACAGATCCTTTCATTTGATACATGTAAGGCAAGTCAATAAAATTGTAATGTGGTGATGATTATGATTCTACATATTTATAGATTAAAAGCATTGAAAATGTGTACAAGATATGAGCATAATAACTTGGGTACAATTAGACCTACCTGGGAGCTCCCACAGTGGGAATTTCTACTTTTTTCCTGTATACAACAATCTACTAATCATTACTTAATTTATTTATTTGATTCAATTTATGTCTTGCTTTCCATCAAGTATTTCAAAGTGATTCCTGGTAAACAGTATCAACAATAAATAAAATAAAATGTAGGAGGAATTTCAAACAATTCCATCCACTCAAACAATAACTATTGATCTATAAAACAATTTAATGTGGAAAGACCATTTCTAATAGCAATAATAATTAATACATCCAATGCAGATGCAGACTATGAAAAAGATCTCCTACTGAAAAGCTGATTCAAATAGGAAGGTCCAATCAACACCAACAAGACAATGGAGATGGTACATGCCATGAATGGTGTGTAATAGGAGAATTGGTGCCAGCACACTGAAGCCTGATTCCTATATTGTACATGATAGCCCTCTCCTGTACCACAGAGCTATCAAATAGGTATATATAGGATGAAATGATCATTTAGATATCACAAGCTACAATTTGAAAAGGGGCTTAGTATGGGATGCCTGCTGCTGTCTGAGAAACCACAAGTCTAGAACCCCTTGGGAAACATGGAACTAGCAATTATTTGGATGCTAGCCTACATCTTTGGTTATCAACATGCTTCGATTTATGTTGTGAAAAGTGTGTCTGCTTTCTTTCTTTCTTTCTTTCTTTCTTTCTTTCTTTCTTATCATATACTTGGCAGAGAATTGCTATGCAATTGTAGGTAAGCATGCAAACTGTGATGCAGAAAGTTGCAGAGACATTTGACTGTTGCCCTTCGAATGCTCTTGAGTTGTTATATAGCTATTAAGAACTGTTAGCAGATCCTTTCACAAATCAGCCTTCAACCGTCTGCACTTCAAACTGGCATGCCAGATTGCAGAAGAAAAAAATGCCGTAAATAGCAAAAAAGGATTTTTTAAAAAAAGTATTTCCACATTAGTTGGTTTAACAGAGATTAATGAAATCCTGTAATATCCTTCCAGACACGTCACTTGTGAAAATTACATTGAATGCATTTCTGATTAAAGATTTTAAATGGCTCAAATCAGGAGGAAGGAAAACTATTAGGAATATGTTTCAACTCATAATAACTACATATGATATCATTTTTGTGTGTTCAATAGCTATAAAAATCAGATATGCATCCTAATGATTTAATAGTATTCTCCCCACTCACCCACCACTGCCTCTTTTCGCTATTGAATGAAAACTGATGCTTGAATGTTCTTGATGAAAACATGGCATAATTGGATCCCACTGCTCAATTACAGGATAAAACAATTTATAAAATGTGTTGTACGTTTGATGATTAATCAATGCTAATGGAGAGAAAGAGACAGTGTCTTAGGCCCAATATTAAAGTGGTCAAGGATAGAAATGCACATTTGGGACAACGGAATATTGACCGAGTTCAGTTGGATCCAAACCAGTGTAGCCACATTGGCTGAGTATGCAGAGCTATGTCCAGTCAAACATTTGCACACTGAAGAATACTTTCGAACATGGAACTCTTTGCTAGATCAAGGTGTGAAAGAAAACGAAAAGAAATTAATTTACAGAAGGTATGTTGTTTTACCATTTGCTCAAAGGGACTTACAAACAATTTTAAACTTAAGAAAGTGTTTAAAAACACTTTTTTTATGAGAAACCAGAAGCTTTCCTGCTAGGTATTCTAGGAGGAGAGATTCCCAAGAAAGACTATACTCTATTTTTATATGCTACAACAGCGGCAAGGATTTTGTTAGCCCAGAAATGGAAGCAGCAAGAAATTCCGATAGTAGAAGAATGGCAAAATAAGATGATTGAATATGTAGAACTGGCAAAACTGTCTGGGAAAATCTGAGACCAGCGAGACCAACGGTTTGAAAAAGACTGGAGTAAATTTATTACGTGTTTGAAAGAATATTGTAAATATTTAACAACACTAACAGGATTGAGCTAAAGGTTTGATAGCCAAAAGTAGACACTTATTTACAATTAAAAGGAATATCAAAGCAAAAAGAAAGGTAGATAGGGGGAATGAGAAATGTGGATGAAATTATGATTGGAAGCTAGAAAGTAAGTTTGGAGGATGGGGGAAGTTGACGACTCGAGAGTGTCAAATATAGGAGATGATAAGAGATGTAAAAATTGTATGGTGTTTCTTGAAAATGAAAATGCTAATGAATATTATTAAAAAGTGCAACAGGAAAAAAAGGGACATACAAACAATTTTAAAATATAGATGAAACAAAAGCATTAACAAAATTCAATCAGGCTAAAAAGCCACGTAAACACTGAGCATATACAGTATGAATGTGAATTAAGGTTGTGTTCCTAAACACACGTATTAGGGGGTAAGTCCCTTTGAAAACAGTGGGACCAACCTCTGAAAAAGCATGCACAGCTCTATGATACCAGAGGAGGAGATTCTACAAAGAGAGGATGAAGAGAAGTTTTGGTGGTTAAAAAAGGCTTTTGACTGAATAATATTGTACGGCCTTTTAAATGTGTTAGTGGGAAGCAGAGGATTTTTGTTTTGTTTTAACTATTTATTTTGTTATTTTATTCTGTATTTTTATCTTATGGATTGCCCTGGGATTTTGGGATAAAGGATGGTATAAAAATTTAATAAATAAAAATCATACAATCTCAGCCCAGTCAACAAATGGACAAATCAGCCTATTTCCTGTCTGTGCTACTTTCACATGTGTTTACTATATTCATTCATAAATCGATCCTGTTCCAATTCCACATCAATCTGTGCCTTTAAAAAAAACCTATAAAAACCTGCATAAAATGCACATTTGAATACACATTTAAATAATATATTTAACTCATTTTCGACCCAAATATGCACTTGTAAATATGTCCAAACGAGGGCATGTCTAAATACATTTTGTCTCAAAATATGCATCTTTAAATTCACTTCAGGATATTTTAAAGTCTAGGGCTGTGGAGGAGTATTCGAGAATCGCATAACTCAGTTCTAATTTACATATTAATGACAGAGCTAGAACGACAGTGCACAAAGTCATTAATTATTTTTAAACCAAATAATGTGGCCGTTAAAATACATTCTTTGCTTATTTACAGTATTTTCTCTTTTAGAATTGAACACATTTATTTGAAATAGAGAAACTAATATATAAGTCTGATCCACATGTCAGGTGCAGAGATGGTCAGTTTGTGTCAGAATTCCTCAATAGATAATTCCTCAAGCACCCTCAGATCTGTCCTAAGCAAAGATACTCTACTGAAGCAAAATCAAGGCTGCAGTACTATGTACATTTTCCTTTTGAGCAGGGCTGGCTAACCCCTTTCAGCCCAATGATTGCACTGGGGGGTCAGCCCACCCGACTTGGGCCACATGTCAGTGGTGGGCATGGCCAATGGATGTGGATGTGTAAACACACTAGACATGCAGCACAAAACCCAACTCGGATCACACACATGCTCACCACATATACAGGCACACAGCCCTCTTTCCCTCTCTTCTCCCCGTCTGTCTCACAGCCACAAATACAGCCACACACATAATAATAATAATAATAATAATAATAATAATAATAATAATAGTAATAGTAATAGTAATTTATTATTTATACCCCGCCCATCTGGCTGGGCTTCCCCAGCCACTCTGGGCAGCTTCCAAAAGAATATTAAAATACTATAATACATCAAACATTAAAAGCTTCCCGAAACAGGGCTGCCTTCAGATGTCTTCTAAAAGCCTGGTAGTTGTTGTTCTCTTTGACATCTGGTGGGAGGGTGTTCCACAGGGAAGGCGCCACTACCGAGAAGGCCCTCTGCTTGGTTCCCTGTAACTTGGCTTCTCGCAGTGAGGGAACTGGCAGAAGGCCCTCGTGCTGGACCTCAGTGTCCGGGTAGAACGATGGGGGTGGAGACGCTCCTTCAGATATACTGGACCAAGGCCGTTATGCTTCAACACAACAATGCTGGGGTGGGTGGAGACGCTGCCTTTTACTTTGCACAAAAGGACCTTCTCTGATGTGCATAGGATTTGACTGCATCTCATATGACCGTGAGGAGTGGACCCAATGTGTTATTCTCATATTGGTGCTACAAATTCATAACGGCACAATTTGAATCCAACATGACCATGAAATGAGCATTTTATCTGAATGGGGTTTGGACTGAGATGTTCTACTTCCCAGCAATCGATAAAAAACTGGACTTTTGTAGAGGGGCCTTCTGTTTGGAACTTCTGCATGTCCACTACAAAATCCCTACACATTGCAGAGGATTCTGGGATGTGTTCTGGGGATGCTCAGAGGATTGTTGTCAGGCTTTGGGGAATTGGCTTCCTCTTCCGTGGCCATTAATGAACAGATCAAACAAAAGGAATTCTCACAGTTAGTTTCTTTAATAAAGACAGCGAAAGCTTCAACCCAGAATGGCAGTGCTCCCAATTAAGCTTACACCCCCTCTGTCCCTATTAATCTACGTTGCTCCTACGTTTTGTAATCTGAGCTTCTATCCTCTGTGACTTTCTGAGCTCTTCTTGACCTTGGGCTGAGCAGAAGAATGCTGTCCAGAGACTGTGAATCTGTCAACCCTCTCTCTTCACTTGTTTCTTCTCCTGGCTGTTCCCCATCCAGTATTTCCCAGCTTCTGTCTTCTGAACTATGTCCCTCTGCAAACCACTGTTCCAAATCTATACTGTCCTACTGCTCCTGAGAAGATTTAGGATCATGAACAGGAGCAGGAGGAGGGGGTGGCTGCCACCATTCCTCCTCAGTGCAGGCCTCCTCAGCACAGTCCCTGACACTTGTTGGTCAGTGGCACCTGGGAAGTCAAACAGAATCCATGCCGGAAGTCCGTTCGACTTCCAAAACATTCAGAAACCAAGGTGTGGCTTCTGATGGGCTGCAGGAAACTCCTGCAGCCGATTGGAAGCCATGGAAGCCCCATCAGATGTTTGGCTTCCAAAGAACCTTTGCAAACTGGAACACTAACTTCCAGGTATGCAGCATTTGGAAGCCAAAAGAGACGAGTACCAAGGCGTTCGACAACCAAGGTACGACTGTATTGCCTCATTCAACATGACACAGAAATTTAGGACATCATCAACACTTCTCTGCAGCTGTGCTGATCAGGGTAAGCTTGGTAGCTGTAGAGCAGCTGTGTCAAAACTTATAGATGTTTGCACTGAAGAGCCCTGAATATATCACTGGATTGCCCAGGTTTTCATCAGGAACCATTTTGATGATCATTGCTCTAGTTCAGGGGTCCTCAAACTCTTTCAGCAGGGGGCCAGTTCACTGTCCCTCAGACCTTGTGGGGGGCGGGACTATATTTTTTGAGGGGAAGTGAATAGCCACGGGGGGGGGGGGAGAGAAGAAAGAGCCAGAGTCGGGAGTCCCCGCAGTCACACTCCCCGCTGTGAGAGGAGGGCCCAAGAGCTGCTGCTGCTGCCTCACCGGCCACTACTCCCCACGCCCCCCCCCCCCGCTGCTCCTCCCCCTTCCCTCAGCCCTCACCAACACCACAGGCCTCAGCATGGGCAGGGACAGCTGCCGCCGCTGCCACCGCCTCCCGGCCTGCTGGCCAGGGCTAAAGAGGAAGGCGCCAAGGCAGAGATAAAGAGGGCTTTGGCGTGGTGCCTCCAAAGCAGGTGGGTGGCAGGCAGTGAAGGGAGAAGGGCCACCGCCAGGGGCAGGGGAGGAGGAGATCCACTGTCCATCTGGGCACAGAGACCCCGGCTCCTCCTCTGCCGATAAGCAGTGACTCACCTGGATCATGTCCCCCAAGATTGGCTCTTTGGTGCAGGGCGAGAGCGATGACCAGAGCAGCAGCACCATGCGCAAGAGGAATCCTAGCTTCAGCTGCATCCTCAGTGCCAGCCCGAGGATCTCGCCAAAGCCACCGGCCTCCTCACTGCTCCCTCCTGCGTCGCTCTCTGCTCTGCTGTGGGAGCCATGAGCGATTGCGTGCCAGCAGCAGCTCTACGAATGAAAGGTTGCATCAGAGTCTACCTCAGCTGAAAAGCCGCGTCGGAGATGCTTGTCACCCTGAGCTGTGCTGAGGTAAGTGCCGACACGGCCTTTTGGCCTCAGACACTTAGCAGGGGTTTTCAAATGGCCATGCGGGCCAGATTTGTGACCCTTTCAGGTCGCATCCAGCCCCCGGGCTGTAGTTTGCCAACCCCTGTCTAGTTCATGACACATCTAAGCTCCTACTATTGAGCTGGGAGGGGGTTACATTTTCAGGGGTGGGGTTACCACGTGAAAAATGTAGGTGCAGATAAAACATGGTGGGCGTCCTTTGCTGTGCAGATTCCATTTTAATAGAGTAATAGTATTCATACCAAATTACGGTTGCTGTAGCTTCCTTTCACCTTGAATGCCAGACTGCATTATATCATTAATAATAATGGATGGTTGTATTAGAATGAGCATTCAGAAAGTATATAAATAAACATTATGCAAACAATAATTACAGCACAATGTGAGTGGTGAGTCTTGTTATCTTTGGTACAGGTTCCTTTGACTTTCATTTGAACTAATTGCATTTTTAAAAGAAAACACGATTAATGTTAATACTTACTAAAGTAGCCTTATAGGGACGCAGGTGGTGCTGTGGGTTAAACCACAGAGCCTAGGACTGGCTGATCAGAAGGTCAGTGGTTCGAATCCCCGTGACGGGGTGAGCTCCCGCTGTTCGGTCCCTGCTCCTGCCAACCTAGCAGTTCGAAAGCACGTCAAAGTGCAAGTAGATAAATAGGTACAGCTCTGGTGGGAAGGTAAATGGCGTTTCCGTGCGCTGCTCTGGTTCACCAGAAGTGGCTTTGTCATGCTGGCCACATGACCTGGAAGCTGTACGCCGGCTACCTTAGCCAATAAAGCGAGATGAGCACCGCAACCCCAGAGTCGGTCATGACTGGACCTAATGGTCAGGGGTCCCCTTACCTTTACCTTAAAGTATCCTTAACATTCTCCCTGCGGGGGGGGGGGGGAATGAAATAAGCAGATGCAATTCTCTAGTAATGTTATCTATCAAAGAGCATAAGATATTTAAGATCATGTCATAGGTATCAAAGGTCTTTTTCTAACTGTTTTGGGGGACACCTAGGTTCTTGGAAGTTTATCAGGGATCCTGCAGTGAGAAGATCATTAATTGTGGACAGGTTTCCCTGAAAGTCAGAATGCATCTTCTCTTACATTGTGAAATTACAAGGAACAATAGTAGGAAACACACTAAATTTCTGCTGAGTGTGGTTCAGCAATGGCCTTTTCAAATCTATATTTTATTGATTCCCCCCCACACACACATATTACAGCAAATAGTATACAGTAGAATAGAATATACTATTCTGTTGTGCATACTATTCCACCCACCCCTGGTTCCCTCTGGCCTCATGGTCTTCCCCACCCGCTTTAGCTGCAGTATGTTCGTCTCTGATATTCAGTTGCTTCGCATGCTATGCAGTGTTCAAGTTTACATGCTCAGATAACAGTTAGGATAAGTGAGGGTAGAAGCCCTGCTGGAGACACAGATTAACATCCATTAAACTGGGGAAGTTTCCATCTCTGTCTTTTACCTCCTACGGCTTCTAGTTGTGGATATTACTTGGTTAAGAGTTCCAAAAATGCACTCCAGATCTCTTGAAAACTTTTCTTTTTATGTCGTTTCTGTAGAGCAGAATTTTTTTTCATGGGCTGCAAGTTGCAGCTTTCTGTGCTTGGTGTGGTCCAGGTTTTTTGTGATGAAGGTTTGTTCATTTTGCTATCCCTATGTTTGGTAGAACCTGCCCCTTTTATAATCCCCACCCAGCACAGGTAAAGGTAAAAGTACCCCTGACTATTAGGCAGTGGCGTAGCGTGGGTTGTCAGCACCCGGGGCAAGGCAAGCAATTTGCGCCCCCTAACCCGTGGATTTGCGCCCCCTAACCCGTGGATTTGCACCCCCTAACCCTAACCCCCAGATGTTGCGCCCGGTGCAGCCGCCCCCCCCTGCACCCCCCACGCTACGCCACTGCTATTAGGTACAGTCGCGGACAACTCTGGGGTTGCGGCGCTCATCTCGCTCTCTAGGCCAAAGGAGCTGGCGTTTGTGCTCAGACAGCTTCTGGGTCATGTGGCATGACAAGCCGCTTCTGGCGAACCGGAGCAGTGCACAGAAACACCGTTTACCTTCCCACCAGAGCGGTACCTATTTATCTACTTGCACTTTGACATGCTTTCGAACTGCTAGGTGGGCAGGAGCTGGGACTGAACCACGGGAGCTCGCCCCATTGTGGGAATTTGAACCACCAACCTTCTGATCAGCAAGTCCTAGGCTCTGTGGGTTAGACCACAGCGCCACCCTGTGTGTGGTAGAACCTGTCTCTTTTATAATCCCCAGCCAGCATGTATGTAGCGAATTATTGTGCTGGTGTCTCCTATTAGCAGGGATTTGTCCAGAACCTGGTTGATTATGGCCAATATATTCTTCCAGAAGGGTTGGATTACTGGTTAGTTCCATAGTAGGTAAATTGGGTCTGCTTGCAGCTGTTTAAATCTCCAGTCATCTTTTGGTGTTGTTGTGGAACTGTGACCTTTGAGGGTTGTTGTCCAGTGGAAGTGAACTAACTAGACAATGGGAAGCAAAGTAAGGATTTCATTCTTGTACAAGAATGGTGTTGCATTCTGCTTTTACAGAGTTATCCTATCAGGCTTTTTATGTCAGCTGGATGTAGTGACATGTGGCAAACCTAATTGCTTCACTTATTTTCCTCCTCCCCTAAGTAGCTAGTCATCTGTATGCCTGTGAGAAGTGGTTACACAGCTATATCCGGTGCCATTTTTCTAGTAAAAGAGGCGCTAGAACTCACCATGAATGCCTCCCCAGTGTGGTGTAGTGGTTAAGAGCAGTGGACTCGTAATCCGGTGAACCGAGTTTGATTCCCTGCTACTCCATATGCAGCTGCTGGGTGACCTTGGGCTAGTCACACTTCTCTGAAGTCTCTCAGCCTCACTCACCTCACAGAGTGTTTGTTGTGGGGGAGGAAAGGAAAGGAGATTGTTAGCCGCTTTGAGACTCCTTAGGGTAGTGATAAAGCGGGATATCAAATCCAAACCACTACTCCTCTTCCTTTTCTTATAACAGCAATGGCACCCACCTGAGAGGTGCCAGAACTGAGTTCCAGGGAGTTTCTGCTGAAAAAAAGCCCTGGCTAGATCAGAAAACAAATGTATGACTTCTTGGTAGAACTCTGAATCTTCTAAGCTGTTCCTAAGCATGGTTGAGACCACAGAGGGATTTCCCAAAAGAATTGCATAAAGAATTTGAAACAGCAACAAGTGATATTTGCTGTGTAAGTGACGTAACTCGCACAGGTGCTAAGCAGAAAGCCAGCCTAGAGGGACTGTGAATAAGTTAATGCTTCTCATTAAAGAATGGGGTTGCCTGTTGAAATTGCCATTGCTTTTCCATGTTACATAATGGCCATTGACTGTTGTGCTGCCGACTGAAGAGTTCATGACTGTGGAATTAAACTGACACCCAGCCAAAGGTGAAAAGTGGTAGTTAATGAATTATTCTGAAGGAACGAAAAGGTTAGGAGACGGATTTACTTAGCAGTTCTGGATTAGGGTTGGCTAACATTTGTCACCTTGAAAATGCCAGGGAATTTTCAATTGGCAGTTTGATAGATTGCATATGAGATTTGGTTGGAAGGGAGAAGGATAAGAAGCAAAAGAGAGACAGAAAAAGCCAACTTGAAGTATGACTGCAATGTAAGCTTAAACAAGTTTTCAAACTCCTCACAGTTCTCAACCATAATTCCTTTTAAACTGTAGCTCCATGAAGAAACCAGGAGCATTTATTTTATTAATTTAGATTTATAGATCACTTAATTAAAATGTAAAAATATCCATGTATTTTGAAATATTACAGATAAAAGTAAGAAAATAGCAACCACATCATAAAATTTAACAAAGAACTACCTAAGCAAAACTACAGTATTCAAAGCCATGACAATTAAAATGGTTTCAGAACTATTTACATGAAGAAGAAGAAGAAGAAGAAGAAGAAGAAGAAGAAGAAGAAGAAGAAGAGGAGGAGGAGGAGGAGGAGTTTGGATTTGATATCCCGCTTTATCACTACCCGAAGGAGTCTCAAAGCGGCTAACATTCTCCTTTCCCTTCCTCCCCCACAACAAACACTCTGTGAGGTGAGTGGGGCTGAGAGACTTCAGAGAAGTGTGACTAGCCCAAGGTCACCCAGCAGCTGCAAGTGGAGGAGCGGAGACGCGAACCCGGTTCCCCAGATTACGAATCTACCACTCTTAACCACTACACCACACTGGCTCTCAGAATAGATGTACAGAATAGATGTACTTTAGGGTTGCTTGAATGCTTGCATCCAGTGTTATAGATCTTCCCAGTCACTAGATTCAGGACCTACAGCCAAACAATAACATAAAGGGCTCCACATCTTCTCTGGGGGGCCGGGGGAAAACCCAGAGCACATTTGAGGGGTGCAGGAGAGGGGACAGAGAGGAAGTTCCACTGAATGAGCAGAAGTCGTTCTATTTGTGCAATACCTTGGTTCAGTGCAATCAATTTTCCCAAGGTTGAAAACTTCTGAAATCCAAAAGCACTTGATATATAAATTAATCCATCAAAAAAAGGAGTAGCTTGATCTGATTCAGCTCCTGCTTCATGCTAGAATCCTTTGTTTTTGCATGCAAGCATGAAAGGCTCTTGCAGACAAGCATGGAAGGGTCAGAGACCTTCATCATATTGTGTTTTGATCAAAACTGCTACCATAGATGGATGGTGTGCTTTGCTCAGGAGGTCAAAAAGGGTAAAGGCCTGACTTTAAGACTTTCTTGCTTTAAGAACTTAAGGATATACTTTTCTAAAATCCCATTTCCTTCAATATGTAGGCCCTGTCCTTATGTAATACTAAGCCAACTCTGGCTGAATGCAATCACACAAACATGATGGCATTTGGGAATGAGATTGCACATTCTTTTCTCTCAGGTTTTTATCTCAGGATAGTATGGCTTATACTGACCTAGTGTGTCATCCGAATGTGGGATAATGGTAAAGTTCTCTCCACATTTACCATGATCTGCAGCAGACCCCTGAAGTGTCCCTTTTTTCCAGGGACAGTCCCAGATTTACAGAAGCTATCCCAGTTTCTCATTTGATCCCAGAATATCCCAGCTTTCCTTGTTGTTGTTTAGTCGTTTAGTCGTGTCCGACTCTTCGTGACCCCATGGACCAGAACACGCCAGGCACTCCCAGAATGTCCCAGATTTCCTTAGGACGCCCCTATTTTCATCAGAGGGTATGGAGTTATGCAACCCCCTAGCCAAGGAGATAAGTAACTACACAACCTTTGGAAGACATCTGATAACAGCCCTTTGTAGGAATACTTTTTAAAATGTTTAATGTTTTATTATGTTTTAATATATGTTGGAAGCAACATAGAATGGCTGGAGCGACCCAGTCAGATGGGTAAGATATAAATAACAAAATTATTCTTATTATTATGGAATAGGTAAAGGACCCCTGACAGTTAAGTCCTGTCGCGAACGACTCTGGGGTTGCGGCGCTCATCTCACTTTACTGGCTGAGGGAGCCGGTGTTTGTCTGCAGACAGTTTTTCCAGGTCATGTGGCCAGCATGACTAAGCCGCTTCTGGTGAGAGCACAGCAGTGCACGGAAATGCCGTTAATATTCCCACCAAAGTGGTACCTATTTATCTACTTTCACTTTCGAACTGCTAGGTTGGCAGGAGCTGGGACCGAGCAACAGGAGCTCACCCCGTCACAGGGATTCGAACTGCCAGGCATCCAATTGGCAAGCACTAGGCTCAGTGGTTTAGACCACAGTACCACCCGCATCCCTATTATGCAATAGGACGTCTCTATTTTCTATGGAAAAATATTGGAGGGTATGCTGTAGCCAAGAACATACTTTGCTTACCCATCATGTTTGAAGAAAAGGCTTAACTATGACTCTGCTTAGACAGCATACTGAGCCAAACCTTGGCTTAGCTGCTATGATCCACTGAGCTAAAAGGACTAAGGAGATGCAAAATGGGTGTGAGGTCATCCTCTCAAGCCAGTATGTTTGCACTGTCCTGGTAAGCCACAGCTTGGCTTCCTGTGATGTGCAAACCAGACAATAATGAAAATACTGAAAGAGCACATCCCGGCCAAAGGTGAGCAATTTAAATCCCATTGATTTCAGTGGGAAAGTGTTAAGTACATGAGACTTAAAAATCTTTAACTTTGGCTGAATTGTATCCCAAGTGATTAAAACAGGTTCACTCCATAAACTTTACGGATTAACATTTCGAGGGTTGAATGTGTTGGCTGAAGGCAGTCTTTGTTCCATCTGGTATGCTAGAAATGTCAAAAGCAGTGGCATTCAATTTTTTTTTTCATTAGCTGTCCTCAATATAACTGAAATAACATCTGTAATAGCTGCTAACAACAGTAGGCCTTTTAAGAATAATAAGGGGAAATAACAGATAAAAGGGAGCATGTTCCCAGTATGCTTCCCTAGAGTCCTGGAAATAAACAAAAGACAGCACTGCATTATTTTCCAAAATGAAAAAGAAGGCTGCGAGCAAGGTCTTTTCCATAGCAAAGGCACTTTACTAGATGCCCTCTGGGTGGTAGGGGTGGGGAGAGACGTTTTTAGTTAGGTCAAAAATAAATGCAAAAACATAGGACTAGATTTTAAAAGCCTTTCTTTGAAACTAATAAAAGAAATCAAACAGGGGTGGGAAGATAGCCTCTTGCTCTTTCCGCTTGTCGCAGGCTAGAGGAACTGGCAAGAAAGTTTGCCAGGATTTTAGTCAAGATTAGGAAAAGCATAGCTCTGGAAAGACTCCATAAACTGGTACAAGGTGTGCATCACAATCTTATGTATGCTTACACAGAAACAAGGATGGGGAGGAAATTTGATTTTGACTGCATTCAAATGTAACTTACCTAATATGCCATTCCCTATAAAATATTCGGTCTTCACAATACATAAACCAAAATGCATATATCCTTTGAAATGTGACTTCTTTGAATTTTGCCAGTATTTCAGCCAGAAATGGTAGAGCAAAATACATATATTAAGGGAGGGTGTGTATAAAAATGTGTATGTTAATGAAAATTACATACAAAAATATATTATACTAGATAAAATCCTCTGCAAAAATGTGTACATTAGGCAAAGGCGCATTTTAAAAAATGTGTTAGGTGAAATGCAAACCAAAACGCTGACAAATTTTCATGAAAATTGTTGGGGTTTCCCCACCGAATTATAAACCAATGGAGAAATGTGCTGAGCTGAATTTAAGATTGGAAAAACAAGAAACCTGAGAGAAACTCACATTGATAGGTGTCAATCCATACTCAGAAGCAAGGATTGCTGAGAATAAATCCCATTGAACTCAGTGGGGCCTACTTTGGAGTAGACATGCGTAGGGCTCTGTCAGAATTTGTCCATGGGTACTTTGAGTACTCAACAGGTCCTATTCTTGCTGATTGTGAACACAACCAGGCTGGAAATTGCCTGTCATGGTGATGAGACTGTGCTATGAACATCTGCTGCACCCTTGTACATACAAATGAACAGCAGAAGCAGCAGTAGCCTAGGGTTCTCAGAAGAAACCTGAAGCACACACTTGGGAACTTATACCACAGCATGGGACGAAAACAACAGCATCTAGCTGATAGGGACTCAGCATGCAGGGAGAGAAGCAACACAAGAACTGTGAGTGACACAATTCTACAGCTCTGGGGAGCAGGAAGGACAAAGATAGGGAACACTTAAGATGTGATTAGACTGGATGGAGGGGAGACACTACAGTGGTACCTCGGGTTACAGACGCTTCAGGTTACAGACACTTCAGGTTACAGACTCTGCTAACCCAGAAATAGTACCTTGGGTTAAGAACTTTGCTTCAGGATGAGAACAGAAATCGTGCTCCAGCGGCGTGGCGGCAACAGGAGGCCCCATTAGCTAAAGTGGTGCTTCAGGTTAAGAACAGTTTCAGGTTAAAAACAGACCTCTGGAACTAATTAAGTACTTAACCCGAGGTATAGTGCTCCAGGTTAAGAACTTTGCTTCAGGATGAGAACAGAAATCGTGCTCCGGCGGCGCAGCAGCAGCGGGAGGCCCCATTACCTTGGGTTAAGAACAGACCTCCAGAACGAACTAAGTTCTTAACCCGAGGTACCACTGTACTGTTTGAAACTAGGATCTCTAGTCATCAGCAGAAGGTTTTGGAATTCCTGAAGGAAGGGAACAAAAACTCACCAGGTCTCTTCGAAAACACTGAGACAGACTTGGAGCTCTGAAGGAAACTAACTGCTGCAGTCTGCTGCCCAACTCTCAAATGAAAGAATCTGCAATGGACTGCATCTTTTGTGGATTCAGTATCAATGTGCTGGACCACTTCCAACCCATTGCCACTCATTACCACTTCCAGACACTGATTGATGATGATACTTTGCTCCACATCCCCCAATGACTGTTCCCAATGTAGATGTTAAATTACAGGAGCAATCAGATTGAACCCTGAAGGATTTCACAAGAAAATTATGACACAGCCAAGCAAAAGTCACCCGGTCCTATTCTCTGGAACTGCTCTTGTATGTGGGAGCAGAGCCACAGCAAAGGAGCGCCCCCCCCCCAACTTTCTCAAATCAATATTATCAAAATTTGCTGAAAGGTTACACTTGCTCCCCCTGTGTCCTTTTCCCAACAAATATCATCAAACGGGGTGAGCAAGGCTGTTTAGGTCTTCAAACCAGGCTTGATGCCAGGTTGAAATGGGTCTAGATAGTTGGCTTTGAGAAAGCAAGCCTTTAGATAAGAAATGCTCTAAAGGAGGAGACATGCCACTCAAGCAGCCCAGGAAGCTGTGATGTTCAATGGACGTAAGATGCGGGAAGAAACAGCACCAGGCAGGAAGTATAATGGAAGAGTATGATCCACGAGGACATGGCTGTGCGCAGAACATTGTACATCAGCATTCTACACTGGATAGCTCAGTTGGTAACAGCATGGCACTGATAATGCCAAGGATGTAAGTTCGATCCCCATATATTCCTATATGAAATTATATAGGACTATATAGACTTTGATAACTATCCATTGGATTTTGCATTTCTCCATAGGTTATGATGCAATTTAAATGTATCAAAAGGCAATTCAAATACATGTTATCAGATAAATTGTTTTAGAAAAACTAATGTGGAAATGGAATGCAATTAGGGTTTAAAACATGCAAAAGTGACTTAGAACAAGGATTGCTGTGGGTTTTACTTAGCACCAAACTGTTGCCTCGCTTTCTTTGGCGCATCACTAGATGACTATCTTCTATGGAGCAACTTAAGTTTCCAAGATGAGCGAACCAAGAATCCTACTCTTTATAAAGCTTGTGGGGACAGAAACATTAAAAGGTTGGGAAGTGTGGAATAGTTTTATTAGTGCTTTCAAAATTAGTTTGGCTTTCCTTAAACTCCTCACAGTTTTCAGCTATAGCAGGACATCCACATTTCTTTCAAATTTCAGTGGAAACCCAAGGATGTGATGAATTCACCCCTCCCCCTCCATAAAGTTTGCTAGTTATTTGGTATCTCTTTGGACTTTGTTTGAAATTCCTCAGATAGCTCAACTGAGGAGTAACTCTGAAAGTTTTTTCTAATTTCACTTTCAGTGGAATCCTGTTGGCAGTACTACAGAAGACAAGATGACTAATTGTGCAAAAATCAAGTGGGAAACTCTGAGTGAATACATCATCTATGGCCCTTGTTTTTCTTTTGCTGGCTACATCGGAGCTCATCCTAAATGTTCCAAAAAGGTATCTTCGAATAGCAAAAAGATGATGTGTGCCATATGGTGATAACCTGCAGCACATGTACGGTGAGATTTAAGATGGCACAAGAATTAGAGATGTCAACTGCTATCTGCTCATGATAAATTATTCCAATACATACCGGTATATGGGATGGAACACCTCAACTTTCTAAGAGAATTCCAAATACACTTTATTGCCTTTGGTTATGCATCAATCCAGCCTGACTTGAACAGTGAAACCTTGGGCATCTTCCATTCCACTGATGCAAAGAAGCCCTCGAATATAGATAGATGCAAATAGAGTCACAAATAACAAAACAAAAATCCAGCAGTAAAGAAATAGGGCACATATAATATATGAAAGGATGGAGGATAAAGAGACAGTGGAAATATATGAGAAAGAACTAAATGATACTACATAAAATTAGCAGGTCATACGATACCCAAGCAGAAATCTACAATGTATTTAATCATGTGTTTTATTTAGTGAGAAGAACTAGGGCTGCACTGAATTTTTGCCTGCAAAAGTGTGTTTTCAGAGGACGCGGAAAACTCCACTCCAATTCCATCTTGCAAGATTTTTCATCCATTTCCCATATCTGCTGCTGCTTGTGGGGCACAGGTTATATTTTCTTCATTAAAAGATTGCAGCCAATTAGGGATCAATTGTGATGGAGAAGGAAATGTTCTCTTGCTCTTAAGAAAGGTTTTTTAAAAAATGTTTTTAAAGAACCCCTGGATGGTTAAGACCAGTCAAAGGCGACTATGGGGTGCGGCGCTCATCTCACTTTCAGGCTGAGGGAGACAGTGTTTGTCCACAGACAGCTTTCCAGGTCATGTGGGCAGCATGACTAAACCACTTCTGGCACAACGGGACACCGTGATGGAAACCAGAGCATACAGAAACGCCATTTACCTTCCTGCCACTGCGGTACCTACTTATCTACTTGCACTGGTGTGCTTTCAAATTGCTAGATTGGCAGGAGTTGACCTAGCAGTTCGGAAGCATTTTGACCTTCTGATCGGAAAGCCCAAGAAGCTCAGTGGTTTAGACCACAGCATCACCCGCGTCTATGCTCTTAAGAACATACGAAGAGTCTTCCTGGATCAGGCCAGCATGATGTTGTTGTTGTTGTTGTTGTTGTTGTTGTTGTTGTTGTTGTTGTTAATGATACTAATAATAGTAATAATACCACCCTCATACATAGATCTCAGGGTCGTATACAACATAAAAATGCAAGTTAAAAACTCAAAAGCATCTAATTCAGCATGCCGTTCTTACAGTGGTGAACCAGATGTCTATGGGAAACCCTCAAGCAAGCCTGGGATGCAACAGCAGTCTCTCCTTCTGAGGTTTCCAGAAACTGGTATTCAGAAGAATATTGCCTCCAATGGTGTAGGAAGAACATAGGGTTAGTAGCCATTGATAGCAATATTCTCCATGAATTTGTCCTGTCCTCTTCTAAAGACATCCAGGTTGGTGTCCATCATTGCCTCTTAGGGGAATGAAATCCATAGTTTAGAAAAGTCCTTTCATTCATTTGTCCTGAATCTTCCATCATTCAGCTTCCTTGGTTATCCATGAGTTCTAGTGTTATGAGACAGGGAGAAAAACTTTTCTCTAACCACTTTGTCTTTGCTTTGCATAACTTTATAAACTTCTATCATGTTTCCTAGCATCTTAAAAAGCAGAGACATCACCTTGCCAAAAGAGGTCCGTCTAGTTAAAGCTATGGTTTTCCCAGTAGTGATGTATGGAAGTGAGAGCTGGACCATAAGGAAGGCTGATCACCAAAGAATTGATGCTTTTGAATTCTGGTGCTGGAGGAGACTCTTGAGAGTCCCATGGACTGCAAGAAGATCAAACCGATCCATTCTGAAGGAAATCAGCCCTGAGTGCTCACTGGAAGGACAGATCATGAAGTTGAAGCTCCAATACTTTGGCCACCTCATGAGAAGAGAAGACTCCCTAGAAAATACCCTGATGTTGGTAAAGATGGAGGGCACAAGGAGAAGGGGACGACAGAGGATGAGATGGTTGGACAGTGTTCTCGAAGCTACCAGCATGAGTTTGACCAAACTGCGGGAGGCAGTGGAAGACAAGAGTGCCTGGCGTGCTCTGGTCCATGGGGTCACGAAGAGTCGGACATGACTAAACGACTAAACAACAACAATCATGTTTCCTTTTAAGCACATTTGCTCTAAACTAAAAATAAATAAATCCATCAAATGCTGTAACCTTTCCTCATATGGGAGCTTCTCCATCTCCTTTATCATTTTGGCTGACCTTTTCTAAACCTTTTCTAGCTCTACAATGTCCTTTTTGAGGTGAGGTGACCAGAGGCAGACACTTAATGTTTTAACTGCTGTAGCTTTTGCCTGGGTTCTCCAAACCCAGTTACTCAAGACTGTATTTTTCTTTTCTAGGGACAAACCCTACAATAGAGATATTTACTTCCCCATATACCTTTATCAACTTATTTATTCATTTTTTTCAAATCAATAATCCACCCTTCCTCCCACAAAGGGGTATAGGACGAACAACAACAATCATCTAAGGGCAACATCTGCTATTTGCCAAAATTTAAAGAGACCTGTGATACAGTAATGGATCTCAGTCATCTCATCTAGTTTTGCCTTAAGACATGAAATTGATCGAGGGAGGCGAAGATGCACACGCACCTCTATTTTGTTTAAAAGGAAAATATGTATCAGAGCTTCAAAAGTTCATGAGGGGTTGACCAAACTCTGTTTCATCTTAGGAAAGCCATATTTTCCCCTTGGGAGAAATAAATTAAAAAGTTAATACCCCAAATCAATGCAGATCCAGCTAGAACTGTAATCTGCTATTTCCATCGAATTTCACATAGCCTAAGTATAAACGGGACACGGGTGGCGCTGTGGGTTAAACCACAGAGCCTAGGACTTGCCAATCAGAAGGTCGGCAGTTCGAATCCCCGCAACGGGGTGAGCTCCCATTGCTCAGTCCCTGCTCCTGCCAACCTAGCAGTTCGAAAGCACGTCAAAGTGCAAGTAGATAAATAGGTACTGCTCCGGCGGGAAGGTCAATGGTGTTTCCGTGTGCTGCTCTGGTTCTCCAGAAGCGGCTTAGTCATGCTGGCTACATGACCTGGAAGCTGTACGCCGCCTCCCTCAGCCAATAAAGTGAAATGAGCGCCGCAACCCTAGAGTCGGCCACGACTGTGCCAAATGGTCAGGGTCCCTTTACCTTTAAGTATAAACCCGGAAAACAGCAGTATCCAATCTGATATCCTTCAGAAGTTGGATTGCAAGTCTCTTTATCCCTGACCATTGGATATGCTGCCTGGGTCTGATGGAGGCCAACAGGTAGGGGATACCATGTTGGCTATCCTTGCCATAAAGGGATAGCTAATTCATTTGTTTTTCTATTTATTTAAACACATTAATAGGGATTGCAAAAAATCTCCAGTTGCAGACTTATCTGTATCAAGTAGCATCATCCTCCCTCCTTCTAATTGTCGTTAAGCTAAAGGATGGTTGGTGTGAACTTTACGGTTGCAAATTGTTTCCTTTTGAAATTGCAACCGCACCATTGATATTGTTGCCCAACGCTTTGCAAAAACCTAATGATGTTTCATAATGAGGCACTCGGGACTGCCTTCTTTAATTGAAGCACAAGTGTGTTCTGTCTTATAAGCTGCACGGCCTTTAAAGGCTTCTTCTATATGAACTGATGCTCATTGATTCTAGAGGTTTGCTTTGTACTAATGCATGTTGAATGAAGATTAGCAGTGACACGCTCCTAATGAAAGATCAAATGAATTGCCAGAGTTCACATGAGTGTAAGGGAATTTTTTGTCACTAAAATGTCATTGTAGTCTACCACTTAATCTTAATTAAATAAGTGACAATGAGCCATCTAGCAAGCTATTAAAACTGAACCCAACTCTATTGATTGAAATATAGGTATGGTTACTTCCAAGAATGAGGTTCCTCTTCGTTGGCAGGACTGATTTGATGAATCACATGTAATGCAATACAGTCTGTCTCAAATATGAAACCAAACTAATTTAGTATTATAAGAGGTATTCCCATGAATAAAAGCTCACCAAATGCTCAAAGCAGATGTTAGGCAATTTAAGGAGAGACTGGTGAAATTCATACATTACTTGAATGCAGTCCTAAGAGAATCTATAGAGATTTGGCTGATTTTTATCATTCTGGGAGGAATTTCCCTCTCAGGGCATGGAAATCTAGGTGAGCAAAGTCCCACAGATGGGGTGCTTTTGCAGGTGATGGTATTCAGAATATTGGCTTGTTAGTCGTTACTCTCGAAAACCACATGTACTGATAACAGAGCACCGATATTTAGATTGCTAAGTAGTTTGCTTATTATCTGCACCAATATCAAAGACATTATATTCACTGTAAGGAGAAATGTAGATGTAAGGAGTTTTTCTTTCAGTTCATAGAGTTCTGGGCAATATTCAGAGGCCTTTCTACTTGGAATAATAGGTTTGGAATTGCCCAAGCAAGATGTCAGATTGTTTTTGTATGCCACAACTGCAGCCATAATTTTGCTGGCCAAAAATTGGAAACCACAAGAAGTGGAGGAATGGCAGATGAAGATGATGGATTTTGGGGAGCTAGCCGACCTGACTGGAAGAGTCCGTGACTAGAAAGAGGAGGAGCACCATGAGGAATGGAAAAAGTTTAAAGAATATTTAGTTAAATATGTTAAGATAAATTAAATAGAATTACTTACGAGTATCAGATTGGCCTAGGATTTCAATATGTGATGTTGTAGAATACTATGGATAAAAGTTAAAATGAAAAGAAAGAAAGAAAGAAAGAGGTTAATGGATCAAGTAAATTTTATGTGAAACTAGTTTTGGAAAACTGCTACAATGATTTATATGGAAACTCAGTTAGGGGGATTTGAGGAAGTCACCCAATAAGGATAACAAAAGTGGAATTTTTACAGCTAGGATATATGTTTGTTTGCTTGCTTGCGTTTCTGATGTTTTTTGTCTATGTCTGTGGATATGTTTGTTATAAATTTGGAAAATCTTGTAAATTTTTTTGGGGGGGAAATAGAGTTTGGGGCAATATTATTGTTGTTGTTGTTGTTGTTGTTGTTGTTGTTGTTGTTGTTGTTGTTGATATAACTAGTTCACAAGCATATAGGATACTATGTGACTAGACATTGCAGCTCAAGGTACTGGTGATATTGCATAAGGTAGGGATGGGAAACCTTTGGCAATACTGCAACTTCCATCAGCCCAGACAAGCATGGCCAATGGTCAGGGATAATGGGAGCTGTAGTTGTGCTGCATCTGGACTGCTAAATTTTCTCCACATCTGGTTATAAGGAGGGCCTTCTAAAGATCTTCAATGTTGATTCATTTTTTTTTCATCCACTGAAACATATACAGTGGTACCTCGGGTTACATACACTTCAGGTTACATACGCTTCAGGTTACACACTCCGCTAACCCAGAAATAGTGCTCCAGGTTAAGAACTTTGCTTCAGGATTAGAACAGAAATCGTACTCCAGCGGCGTGGCGGCAACAGGAGGCCCCATTAGCTAAAGTGGTGCTTCAGGTTAAGAACAGTTTCAGGTTAAAAACGGACCTCCGGAACTAATTAAGTACTTAACCCGAGGTATTATCAGACCTAGAAAATGCTTTTAATCTTGCTGTTGTTAGAATCAATTTCTTCTTGCTCTGCTTATGTATGAAATATCCTTCCTCCATTACCTGTAATATCTACACACTTTTCTCTTTTACTAGAGCTTTGTTTTGCTTAAAGGCATGGAATTTAGTGAATTAATTTGTAATTGATCAAAATCACAATTAGTTTAATCTGTATTTCATGTTTTAACAATATAGATGTATAAATTGCCCTCTCTGTTGAGGGGTGGTTTAGAAACAGAATGTTTAAACAATAAGATTGGCTAAAAACATGTGTATGTGTGTTCCCCTTAATTCATCAGCCATTTTAAATGGTTTAAAATTAGTCTTAATACACATACTTCTAAAACCTGTAGCTGGCAAGCACTATCCTCAAAGCGGAATGTCACTATGATTTTGCCTACTGTTCCATATACATGTACTGTATCCTCTAGGTTTCCCCCACTTAAAACTTTTGTGTTATATGCAAATTTATATAGTTTTAATCAAATAATTGATGGGTTGACTGAAGCTCAAACAATTCATCAATTAAGATTTTTCTAAAATTGGATGACAGCCATGCCTTTAATATCACTCCTAATAGCTAACAGCTGGTGAGTTCCGATAGGATTGTAACAAAAATGGAGCCGCTGAGAAACAAAAGGGATATATCGGCATGCTTGGGAAGCTCCCAAGGTTTACAGAAGTACAGAAAAAGGGGGAATGTAAATAGGCACCCCCACACCCCCACAGCACAATGAGAACTGAGGAAAAGGGGGGGGGGGTAGGCAGCAATAGAAAACCAGAAAATGAAGCCGGGAAGAAAAGGAATTGAGTATTTTGGTGCAGGGCATGGCTGGCTGGCTGGCTGAAACCCTGAAGAGGAGCACTGCCACTGCAACTTTTGTTGTTGCTGGAGGTCCTATCTGTATAGGTCCCCACTGCTTTATTCTCAGTTTTGTCTTTCTTCTTTTTCTTTGAGCTATATAAATTTCATCCACTCCTGCAGAAAGTTATTTAGGCTGACTCTTGCTTATAAAATCATAAATTTCAACCTGTTTTACTGATACACTATTGATGTTTTGTAACTGATGTCATTGATCTAGTTACACGTAGGTAGCCGTGTTGGTCTGTCGTAGTCGGGGGAAAAAAATTCCTTCCAGTATCACCTTAAAGACCAACTAAGTTTGTTATTGGTATGAGCTTTCGTGTGCATGCATACGAAAGCTCATACCAATAACAAACTTCGTTGGTCTCTAAGAAGATACTGGAAGGAATTTTTTTTTATGATGTCATTGTTGTTTTTTGCGGATGTTATATGTACTATTATGTTTTCAAGTTGAGCACTGCCTTGTTACATTCTTTTATGAAAGTGAATTTTGTAGATACATTTTTAGGCATTTAAACAGGGCATATAACATCATGGGTACCTGTTTCATTGGTCAAAAGTTATTTGGTAAATTAATCTCATGAAATAGTAAGAACCATTGTAACCTTGTGATGTAGAGAGATGCTGGCATGGTCCGAGTAGCTCTTTAGTGTAAGAGTAAATTTAAAATACAGTGGTATCTTGGTTGTCAAACCTAATCTGTTCTGGGAATCTGTTCAACTCCTGGAACCGTTCGAAAACCAAGGCGCAGCTTCCGATTGGCTGCAGGAGCTTCCTGCACTCAATTGGAAGCCATGGAAGCCACTTCAGACGTTCGGTTTCCAAAAAACGTTCGCAAACCAGAACACTCAGTTCGGGAGTCAATTTGTTCGGGAACCAAGCCATTCGAGAACCAAGGTAACACTGTATATGTCTGCTACTTTTCTAGGCATAAGCAGCCTGCTATAAGTACTAGTTATTCAAAGATGTTCTGTGTATATTAACCTCACTAAAGGCATAATCTTCCTGATACAATGGCTTAATTTGATCTCCAGGCCACTGCTGATCGTTCGGTAAACAGAATAAAGGGTATGGGGCGATGCTATGTGGAGAACGGCCGCATCATTATATAAAAGGTCAAGATCATTATGTAGCAAAAATAAGGCATTCTAAAATGATGTACATACTCTTATTCAATGACCTAATGCTTAATGAGCAGTCAATGCTTTGGGGATAATATTCAGGGAATGCATGTAATATATAACAACTGATTACTAAATGACTTCAATAATAGAATAATGAGATACAGTGGTGCCCCGCAAGACGAATGCCTCGCAAGACGGAAAACTCGCTAGACGAAAGAGTTTTCCGTTTTGGAGGTGCTTCGCAAAACGAATCTCCTATGGGCTTGCTTCGCAAGATGAAAATGTCTTGCGAGTTCCTGCGGGTTTTTTTCCCTTCCCCCCTTTTTCTAAGCCGCTTATCAGCTGATCCGATAAGCCGATAAGCCGCTAAAAGCCGCTAATAGAGCTAATAGCGCTAATCCGCTAATCCGTCAATGGGCTTGCTTTGCAAGACGAAAAAACCGCTAGACGAAGAGAATCACAGAACGGATTCTTTTCATCTTGCGAGGCACCACTGTATACAAAAGCTCAGAGGTGATTGGTCCTCTTGGAACTGTTGTTCAACTACAAGAAATTTCTGGGGAAGTCATCCTGAGGCTGGGGTTGTACTGTCATCAGTATGTTGATGACACACAGCTATACCTTTCATTTCTATCTTCAGATTCTAGGCAGCTTGTAGAAGTTACTGGATATTATCTTGGGTGGATAAGGGCAGACAAACTGAAATTTTGTAAGAAACAGCCCTAAACTTTTGTAAGAAATGGCCCTAAACTAGCCCTAAATTGCCTCAGTCCAGTATACCTGAAGGAGCATCTCCACCCCCATCATTCTGCCCGGATACTAAGATCCAGCGCCGAGGTCCTTCTGGCGGTTCCCTCACTGCGAGAAGTGAGGTTACAGGGAACTAGGCAGAGGGCCTTCTCCGTAGTGGCACCTGCCCTCTGGAACGCCCTCCCACCAGATGTCAAAGAGGAAAACAACCACCAGACTTTTAGAAGACATCTGAAGACAGCCCTTTTTAGGGAAGCTTTTAATGTTTAATAGATTATTGTATTTTAATATTCTGTTGGAAGCCACCCAGAGTGGCTGGGGAAACCCAGCCAGATGGGCGGGGTATAAATAATAAATTGTTGTTGTTGTTGTCGTCATCATCATCATCATCATTACCATTATCATTATTATTTAAGAAGGAGATGTTTGGGGTCAGGAGATCACTTACTCCAGAAGGTGATTTACAGCTAGTCAGTCTTCATCTTAGGGGTTCTCTATATCAGACTGCCTTCAACTTCGGCTGATGCAAAATGTGGCCCTGAGATGCTTGGATTATGAAACAAGCCATTACTGTGCCAGCTCCTCTGGTTGCCAGTGCAGTTCAGGGTCCAGTTTATGTTAGTGGTTTTAATTTTTCAGTGGGAGGGAGATTTGAAGGCCAGGCTTCCTTTGCTAGGAGAAAGGCTCTCAAGATTTGGTTTCATGCTTTCTTGTTTATTTTCATGAGCAAAGGGTAGGCAGTAGGGTGGGAAGTGAATGAATAACCTAGGCAACGTGGTGCCATCCTCTGTTCCTCCACTGTGTTTGCCAAATTCTCACAAAATATGCATCCTCCTGGCAAGGAATGCATGCACAAGAAATTCAAGAGCCCTTGAAAATCAGCATTCCCCTCCCTTTGCCCTAAATTGTGCTCATAATTACAGATTCAACTTCAAATTCTGCTGAGGAAAGTCTGGCCTTTCACTACTGCTAAAGAAACAAGCCAGTTTACAGAACACACAGCTAGCGACCTGCATGTGGATTAGCAGGTCCCAAACTGGGTTCTTGTTCAGGGAAAGCTGATTAAATTGGCCTTTGAATTTCACCAGTCGCAAAACATGGAGGTCCCACTCAGGCGACAACCTCTGAGGGATGTAATAGGAATTCTGATAACACTAGTAGAATTTCTCAGTGGTCAGTCATGTGTCCTTAGTTTAGCCTGCACATCTACTATTGTAAAGCATTTTAATGCTGTTGGTGCTTAAGTAATGTGTGGAAGGAGCACTTCAGAATCAAATCATACTAAAGATGCCGGGGAAGCTCATTATAGCCCACTGAGAATGTTATTTCTTCTGGCGTCATTTCATTTCAGCATGTTATTTTATACTTTAACCCTATTGGAAGCTAGCTAGTGTTTAATTATTCTTACATGAACTCTGTTATGTTTGGGAAATGTAGCCATTAGCAGCTCCATTGTTGCAAAATCCCCACTCTCCGAATATGGGAGATATTTATTCACAGCTCTTGAATGAGCCTTGGGATTTGCTAAGCAGTCAATGTGTAGAGTTTTTGTTTCGCTTTATATGAAAGCCAGAATATTCCTTTCTCAAGCAATTTACTCAATTACACATTTACTGCTACCCAGTATTCCAAAGCTGTATTTGATGTTAATAAAGCCCTAAAAATGAAGTCTAGGGTTTTGGAGGGGTGGGTGGGTGGGAGTGTAGTAGACATTGGGACGTTTGTCACTGCTGCTGTGGTTTGCCCCCAGAGTCAAAATGAAGTTGAGAGACAAAGGCCATCTCTCAGAGAGCTGCAGCAATAAAGAACACAACAAGCCAAATGTCTGTTCTGACTAAATGCTAAGAACTAGGTATGACGGAAGTTGCCTCTGACTCTTATATGGGTGCCACCACCCCAGCTAGAGGCCTAGTACCTCAGAATGACAGGAGTGAGCCTAACCTTGCCAACTCACCATGAAGGTGAGTTGAGGGGTGACCCAAGCAAGAACACCTCATGACTTCTGGATGGCACCTCACCACCACCCTGTCAGTTTCTGTTCTTATCACTGTGCAGCTGCTTGGAGTCACAGGACTCTGTTTACATTCCAGAGTGTCAGGAAAAAGCAGCAATGCAAGAGCGAGCTGCAGGTGGCTGCAAAGCAAAACAGGATGTTGATGTTTGGGACTGTACCATGGGAACAAAGGGGCAGTCTATTCACTGTACCGAGCACCGGATGTTAGCTCAGAGTGTCATCTGACCTGTACTGGAAGTACAGGGGTGGAGTTTGTCTCTCTACTGTTGGAGACTGGAGAGTGCAGACGTGTTTCTCTGTACTAATGCAAAGACAGAAATAAAGACATGTAAATAGATTTCTGTCTGTCTCTTTCCCCTCCCTGGGGAAGCAGGGAGGAGGGAGGAGTGGTGTGTCCCTCTCACGCTGAGTGGGATCGCCGATCGTGACCTTGCCTGTATCCTGCCAGGAGACGCAGACGGGGAGGTCAACAAGGATCTCAAGCCGAGTGCCGGGAAAGGGGCCAGTTACCTCTGATAAAGGCTAGAGAATCCAACACAGAGACCTTCCAGGCTGTTGGAAGCCTCACGGGAGGGGAGACGGGATGTGACGTTAGTGGTTTCCTGTTTCCTTTGTTCCTTTGTTCGGTTTTTCTTTGCTTTCATAGAGAGAGGATGTATTTTCTGACTGCGTAGCTTAGAAATAAAACTCTTTACAATGTAGCCCAAACCTCTTGTCTCTTTCCTGTGCTGGAAACTCTGAAGAATGGAACGTGCCTTGCAGCCTTATCAAAGGCTCAGGTCGTTATACGTCGGGAGGCGATTCCGAAGACTCGGGGGAAGAAAATGAGCTTTATCAGCTTGGCCGAGTGGAGATCCCAACACACCCAACCTTCAGGCTGGTCAGCAATGTGAGGCAAGCTGGCAAGTGCCCATCCCCTGGGTTATCTGCAGAATTACCCCTCTGCATGGCAGCTCCTCACATAAGGGAGCGCCACACAATCAGGAACGCTGTGTAACACAAGCAGCCAATCACACAAGGAAGTTCCCATGCAGACAATCATTCTCAACATGTGTTTGTTGGAAGGTGGAGGTACCGCTGGTGATACCGTGCTTGAAATGTAATATCATTTGGCCTCGATACCTGTGTTTGTATGTATAGACACATAGATATGTAGAACCTGCAAAATGTATATGGATGATATTCGGACAATAATCAAGGACAGAATAGCCACCTGAAAAATATTGAACATTAACGTTTACAAAACAAAAGTTCTGAAGAGATTTTAGGAAGCAGATTAATTCCAACTCTAAATAAAGGTTCGTCCACACTTACCTTTGCTCAAACATTTCTAGGCCCAGGTCAGAGCTTTCAAGATTTTTATCATTTTCTTTTTTTCTTCCTCCAGCACTTTCCCTGTGAAATCCTGCTCTTTACAGTTGAAAACAACTCAGTGGAAACCCAAATTGCAATTTGCCCCAGTTGAGCATGGAAGCTCAGGATTTCCTAGGGAAAGTGGTGGCTGCTTGGACATAGACTAGGACAGCATTTACTTGTGCTTGGAAAGCAAAGAGCTGAAGTTAAGTGTAGATGAGAGCTAATACAGATATACGCTGCAGGCCTGTTGCCTGACAAAAATGCTTGTGAACTACTCAGAGAACACTTGGCGTATGCTATAAAAATATTAAGATGACAGCCTTGTTTTCCATTTCAGCCAGTGCTTTTATACAATGATACATTGCTTGAAATTGGAAGTATTTTATTTTATTTTTTTATTTAGGACCTTGCCGCACTATTCCGGTGGAGAAATTTATGTCTGCATTATTGACTCACATTGAGTTACAAAGGACTGTGGCTTTCAAAAGAAATGCCATTCATTCGCAACAACAGAGAGAACTATTATGTTGCTTATTTCTAGGTGTATTCGAAGACCTTGAATGGGGTGAGAGGGTAGCCACCAATGATTTGGAAGACTGGTTTCTCCTTCTTTTTTCTTTTTTTAGCAAAGATGATGGGAAGGAGGACAAAACACAATAATGTCATCTTGACACAGACCATTACCCGATACTTCCTGTAGAGATATAGAGCACAGCTGACCTATTGCCTCTTGGATGACTGCAATTGATATAAATATTTTATTTGCTGAGGCAGTATTGTCACATTGTGATCACATCTCAGTTGCAACGCGAGTGTCAATTTCCCCATCACTGGGGGAAATTGCATCACAGGAAATTATACTGAATTTGCTGATAGTTGTGGGATATAAAAATAAGTACAGCTGTGAATTCCTATGAGGTCAGCATTTGGGTACTACATCTAGAGGTTATCAGAGTAATATATGCCCTACCTATGCACCTCTTTTCGTCGGGGACTGGCTACATTCCAAATTGTTCTTTATATTCTTGATGCAGGTTAAATGTAGTTCCAGGAACAATGAACAGGATCCTGTCCGGCCTGGGATTTCTTTCCCCTCTGATAGGCAGAGAGCCCCATAAGTTCCTGGGGGCAGATTGTCCCAGTCTTACTGTTTTTTTCAGAATCTCTGTAGAATTTCAAGTTGCATAGTCAGCTATCTCACATAGGACACCATGATGAAAGTCAGCACAATGAAATGTTATCTTGAATGAGGGGGGATTAAACACTTACTGGCCTGCGGGGTGATGCATTTATGCTTGGAAGTGTGAAATGTATTTATCCCTATATTAGCATTCACATCCAGAGATACTAGTTGGCATAGAAATTCTCCAACACTATAAAAGCTCAGCTATCCTGCTTCTCTTTGACCTCCTGTTGCAGTGAATTCCGTATGCTGACTGCAGCTTAGATAATTTTTGTGCGTTTGACAATACCTGACAGTTTGATTCCAATTTATATGCAAAGCATCAATCCAAACGTGATTTGAAACAATAGCATTTTCTATTTTCTGGGATAAAAATGCACACACAGGATTATAAACAGAAACACTGCCAGGCCTTTCAGAAAGAACAGTTTGGTTTCCAACCTGTTATTCCAGCAAGGTGACTTTGCTCTTGGATTAGTTAACACAAAGGCAGGGAATAGGAATTTGAAGAGCAAAAAAATTAAAATTAAATAAAAACCAATAACCTTTTCTGCAATCTGCTCTATTTCATATTATAAGTAGTCACTTTTAGATATGTTCTGCTGTGTATGCAGCTCTTGAAAAGTCCAGACTCTCTTTACAGTGTCAATCTGATGTGATCTTATGCTAAAACTCGGTTTGCCGCAATGTCTCTAGCTAATTGACAAATTTTGTTTTTTGCCAAAGCATTGGCCTGTATGTTTAATGTCAAAAGAATAGCTAGCCTGATTCTTCACTGGCGTCCTAATTCACGTGCAGGTGTTGAACATGATCATTAACATGCTATATGTCATTCCCTTTGAATTATTGTTTTGCTTACAAAAGCTCTCAGATTCAAGAATACTGTGACCATTTGATGCCCAATGCTAACAACATTTTCAGAATTCTTTTCTATATTTCCACTATAAGCCCAGTCCTATGGATGAGCTTCAACTTTGTCCCATGTTGTGTGGAACATCTCCGAGAGATGTTTCTAAACGTTCTGAAACTTTTTGGCTTTCCAGAAATGTTTGTGTAATAACATAGGCTGGGTGTACAAATTCTACCTGGAAATGGAAATGCTAAGCAATCTGGCCTTGTTGAGTGCTTAATAATAATAAATTTTATTTATACCCCACCCTCCCCAGCCAAGACCGGGCTCAGGGCTGCTAACAAACAATAATAAAAACAAGTTGATTAAAATACAACTTAAAAAACAAGATTAAAATACAACATTATAACATTAAAACACTAAAATGCAGCCTCTTCGCAGGAGGAGAAAGGAAAAAAGAAAGAGGGGGAGGGAATCAAATTGATTCTAAGCCAAAGGCCAGGCAGAACAACTCTGTCTTACAGGCCCTGCAGAAAGAAATCAGATCCCTCAGGGCCCTGGTCTCATGCGACGGAGCGTTCCACCAGGCCAGAGCCAGTGTTGAAAAGGCCCTAGCTCTAGTTGAGGCTAATCTAACTTCCTTAGGGCCCGGGACCTCTAGGGTGTTGCTATTTATGGACCTTAAGGTCCTCCGTGGGACCTACTTAGACAAGTAGAGCAGACACCCCTTTGCAGTTGGCTCTTCCCAATGTGTGGACAGCTCTTAAAGGCCTGGAAAGACAATGTGTTTGCCCACAGTAATTCTACAGTGCTCTTAACCTGGGTAGAAAGAGATCTGGAGCTCCTTCTTCTGGCAGTGACAGGTAAAAAGTACTCCGTTCCTCTCACATGCCCATACTGAGGTTAGCCATGAGTGGCAGCCTTTCTCATGGGGCCACCATATTCATGGTCTAAAGTTCTTACTGGCGTTTTTTCAGCAAGAGCAGGGGAACTGATGAGTGGGAGAGGGACAGGAATGTGTGGCAAGTGGAAGGCTTTAACAATTTATTCGCAAATAGGTAACATATTAGAGTTCCAGAAAACAAAGGCACCCAGGCTCTTGAGTCTATTATGGGGTTCCTAAGTCTGGGGAGCCTGGTGCTTCAAGTCAGGGGTCAAGCTGTAGATCAGTTGCAGAACATCTAGGTTGCACACAGAAGGTCCCTGTTTAACCAGGCAACTGATGGCTGAAACATGCATTTCCTGGCAACCTTGAAATTATTAGCTGTGAGGGCATGTGATTGTTTCACATAGAGTCGTATCTTGGATCTCAAACACCTTGGCTCCCAAACAAATCGGCTCCCAAACAAACAAAACCCGGAAGTGAGTGTTCTGGTTTTCAAATGATTTTCGGAAGCCGAACGTCCAGCACAGCTTCCACAGCTTCCGCTTGGCTGCAGGACGCTCCTGTAGCCAATCAGAAGCCTCGCCTTGGTTTTCAAGCAGTTTCCGGAGTCGAACAGACTCCAGGAATGCATTCGGTTTCGAGAACCAAGATACGACTCTACTCTTATACGTTCTCGATGTTATTAAATGTTTTTAGATGCTCTTAGAATGTTTAAAATGTTTTCAGGTGGGTTTTTTATTTCATTTTAAATTGCATTGTTGCATACTTTGGTGTTTGCTATCCATTGGAACAAAGGGTTTTAAAGAATTAATTTATGTTTGAAATATTTACCCACATTCAGAAAGATGGAAAAATGTGGCCATAATGTATCATATATAGGGTATATTTAACTACAGCATCACAACCTGTGAATATGTTTGGTGCTGGGTTACTCTTTTTTTATATATATATAAAGAGAATATATTTCAGTTTCTGTTTAGATTGGATTTTTTCCCTTTCAGTTATGAAATATTGCAAAACCTAAGGGATATATTTAATAAACCAAAAGACAGAGCCATCCATGTACCACTCTCAGACTATTTATTAACTGTCTTCTGAAGCAGTTTGAATGTTCTATAATAAAACTCTTACTTAACCATTCTTTCTGTTTCCCTGGCAGGTCACACTGAAAGGTAAAGGTAAAGGACCCCTGGATGGTTAAGTCCAGTCAAAGTTGACTATGGGGTTGTGACACTCATCTTGCTTTCAGGCTGAGGGAGCTGGCGTTTGAAAGGGAGACAGCTTTCCAGGTCATGTGGCCAGCAGGACTAAACTGCTTCTGGTGCAACTGGACACCGTAACGGAAACCAGAGAGCATGGAAACGCTGTTTACCTTCCCGCCACAGCAGTACCTATTTATTTACTTGCACTGGCATGCTTTCGAAGTGCTAGGTAGGCAGGAGCTGGAACAGAGCAACAGGAGCTCACCCCCTTGTGCAGATTAAACCTCCAACCTTCTGATCGACAAGCCCAAGAGGCTCAGTGGTTTAGACCACAGCGCCACCCGCATCCTGCCACCCACAGGTCACACTAACCATATACCCATCCCTGTGCCTCTACGCTGCAAACAATCATTATTATGGGGCAGATTCTCCCAAGCTAAAGCCACTGATTTGAATGTAAGATGATGATTATGGCTAGAATCTTGTGTATGATGATCCGGGAGAAAGCCACACTCAACACAGTGCAATTTACTTCTGTGTGAAATTTCTTGTGAAATCAATGTGGAATTAGAGATGCTTGAATCGAGAGAGAGAGAGGGGGGGGAGAGGGAGAAAATATTGTAACAGCATGCCATATTTTGTATATTTTGGTGCATGCACTCTGGAGTTGCCCATTAGTGCAGCCTTTCTGTCTTGAAGTGACTGCAGAAGCAGGTACATTATTCACACACCTGGGGCACTAACTTTTGAAGCCCTTAATTTGGGGTACAATTTTGGGAGGAGTAGAGAACACTTTAGGGATGCGGGTGGTGCTGTGGGTTAAACCACAGAGCCTAGGACTTGCTGATCAGAAGGTTGGCAGTTCGAATCCCTGGGACGGGGTGAGCTCCCATTTCTCGGTTCCTACTCCTGCCAACCTAGCAGTTTGAAAGTATGTCAAAGTGCAAGTAGATAAATAGGTACCGCTCTGGTGGGAAGGTAAACGGCATTTCCATCCGCTGCTCTGGTCCGCCAGAAGTGGCTTAGTCATGCTGGACACATGACCTGGAAGCTGTACGCCGGCTCCCTCGGCCAATAAAGCAAGATGAGCACCGCAACCCCAGAGTCGGTCATGAGTGGACCTAATGGTCAGGGGTCCCTTTACCTTTACTAGCGAACACTTTTAAGCCCAAGGGTCACTGTCCCTTATGTTCCCATGTTTGGGGGCCACAGTGAGGGTCTCTTTGTCCCCCAGTAAATGAAATAGCCAATAGAGTTTTTGTGGCAACTCTCTCTCTCACACACAAATCATTTAAAACTTTCCTTATAATAAAGGGCAGAGGCCATGTTGACATATATTGGGCAGAAGCACCAGAAAGATATAATTCAGTTTCAAGGAGCTTGCAGTGTGCTTTATTTCTGACACTTTAATACTGCTTTACTAATACTTTGATACTAGTTGTGGAATTTCTATGAAGAATATAAATACAATAATTCTAGATAAACAGAGGATAAACTTTACTCTGCAATTTATAGTAATCCTATATTCTTAAAGGATAAGATTTTCTTTGGCAATATGGTGCGATCAATCACTCAAGTTCTGACAGTTTTCTGTTAGTAACTTCTAACTATCTCCTAAGATCTATTTAGATGTGGACTGTAAAAATGAACAACAGCCAGGATGATTGACAACCAAATATGGACAAAAATCCATATTGCTTGGAGGGAAATCAGAATTCAGTATATAGTATCTGGGAGGAAATTCAAGAAAAGCATGATGCTGAAACATACTGCCCATTTTGTATGCTACTGCTTCATTCTTTGTGAAATACCAGTGATGTACATCAAAATCATAAGGGCAGCACTTTAAAGCATACTTTGCTGTTATTTATTAGCTTAATTTAAATACTATAAAGAAATGAATTCATTGTTGCCTGCTATTCCTATGTTCATTTTAGAAGGGATTTCACTAAATTGCCTTTTTTTTTTAAGGAAAAAAGAACTGCAAATGAAAGATTCTCTATGTACATAGAGATTGTTGGGAATCTCCTACATATTTTTATGAGTTTTATTTTTTAAAAAATTATAATAGGAAACTATTTAATATTTGTCCAGAGAACTTCCATTTGTAAAAACACCAAACTCATATTTGCCCTTCTTTTTTTCTGAATTGCAATGCAAATTGAGCTGTTCTGCACCTCCTAGACCAGGGGTCAGCAACCTTTTTCAGCCATGGGCTGGTCCACTGTCCCTCAGACCATGTGGTGGGCTGGACTATATTTTTGGGGGGGAAATGAACGAATTCCTATGCCCCACATATAACTCAGAGATGCATTTTAAATAAAAGCACACATTCTACTCATGTAAAAGCACTAGGCAGGTCCCACAAATACCCAAGAGATGCATTTTAAATAAAAAGACACATTCTACTCATATAAAAACACGCTGATTCCAGGACCATCAGCAGGCCAGATTGAGAAGGTGATTGGGCCGGATCCGGTCCCCGGACCTTAGGTTGCCTACCCCTGTCCTAGACTTATATATTGTTCAAAGGTGCGGCAAGAGGAAATCAAACTAAACCATATCTTACATTTCCTTTCTAGATTATTTGGAGGATAACTAATACTATACTAATAGTGTAGTCTTTATCCAATTGTAGCTCCTAGTGCAGCCAGAATGGCACCAGTCAGACACAAGGAATCTCTAGTTCTGCAGAAGCACACTGTCCAGTGTGTGCTCAGAAATCACAGGATGTTAACAGTGGTACCAAATGCACTATTATACATTTAAAACAGTATCACGGTATCACACCACTTTAAATAGTCATAGCTTCCCCCAAAGAACCCTGAGCACTGTAGTTTGTTAACCATGCTTAGAGTCGTTAGGAGAGCACTACTCTCCTATCAGAACTTAAATAGGACCTCACTGTTCAGGGTGTGGGAATGTTCAGGGAGGCAGAAGAAGATCTATTGTTTAATGATATCCTTCCTAACTTGCGTTAGCAAGTTCTGTATCTTAGCAGAATTTAAACATTCCCCTTTAAATGCACAGCGGTTTGCTTGTTGCAGGCTCGTCTGAGCCTCTCTATACAGTGGTACCTCAGGTTACAGACACTTCAGGTTACAGACTCCGCTAACCCAGAAATAGTACCTCGGGTTAAGAACTTTGCTTCAGGATGAGAACAGAAATCGTGTTCCGGTGGCATGGCGGCAGCAGGAGGCCCCATTAGCTAAAGTGGTGCTTCAGGTTAAGGATAGTTTCAGGTTAAGAATGGACCTCCAGAACAAATTAACCAAGCACCTGCTTTTAATCACTTCAGCTTTCCGAAGCATAAGTCTGTAGCAATGGTGATGCCATTTAAAATGCATGTTTGTAAAACTCTGTTGACCATAACTTGATCCTAGTTACTCAAATCTCTGCTTGTATTTGTCTCCCACACAAATAGAAAAAATAATAATAATCCCCTTTTCATCACTGCCTGATTACATTTCCAAATATACACAGATAAGGTCACTTAAGTTATTCCATAAAAAATGGTAGTAAATTTATAAGTACACCTGTGTGGCATGAATCCAGTTTCCCCCCTGCTGTCTGACTTACTATACACTACAAACAAAATCACCAGCCTTAAGAAGTAGGAATGAGTCGCTGCTCCGCAGGTTAGCAAGTTATTATGACCTTTTGTAACCTGTCACATCAATGTTTTTTGTCTGTACTGAAATGAGGGGGAGAAATAATTCCTATGACTTCTGCTTACTATATAATTTTGCAACAGCAGAAAAGGATGGAGCAACATCAGAAAGGATCGCATGGCAGAGGCAGGAAAGCGATTTCAGCTCAGGAAGACGATGGGTACTACAACCTTTACATTCACCACTCATCAATTTAGGTCAGGGCTCGGCAAACTAAGGTCCACAGGCCGGATTAGGCCCAATTGCCTTCAGGATCCGGCCCACGAACTGACCCTCCTCCACGAAAATAGCTGTTTACTTGGCCGTTTTCCTATGTCATGAAGGCTGAAATTTCAATACAGTGGAGCAGGGTCAAGATATTAACTGATAGGCATGAAATTTCATATATAGGTATATAATCCCTAGTGTAGTAAGATAAGACCTTTGGAGCAGGCATTTCAAAAAAAAAGTTTTTTATGAACTGCCCTAGTGACCAGTTCTGGGTGCCACAATTTGAGACGGATATTGAGAAGGTGGAACACGTGCCGGGGAGGACAAGCAAGACGACCAAGGGTTTGGACACCAAGGCTTATTTGGAACAGTCGAAGGAGTTGGGTATATCTAGCCTGGAAAAGAGGAGACTGTGAGGAGATATGATAGCCACCTTCTAATGCCAAAAGTCTGTCAAATGGAGCAAGCTTGTTTTCTCCTGCTCTGTAAGCTAGGTCCCAAACCAATGGCTTCAAGTCACAAGAAATGAAATTCTGACTAAACATCAGGAAGAACATTCTAACAGTAAGAGCTGTTCAACAGTGAAACAGACTCCCTTGAGAGGTGATGGACTCTCATTCATTTCAGGTTTTTAAGACGATTGGATGGCCATCTGTCATGGATGCTTGTAAGTTGAGATTCTTGCATTGCAGGGGATTGGACTAGATGACCCTCAGGGTTCTTTCCAACTCTTCAATTCTTTGATTCTACATATCAGTGGTAAAATAAGGAGAGAAATCATTCATTCATTCATTCTTCCTCATTGAGAATTTAAAATTCTCCTGGCCACAAAGTCCAGGTACAGGGATGATAAAGACGTATTTGTCACAGGTCTGATTCAAATATATTAGATTATTTGTATTTGTTTCTTATATTTGTTTTCTAGCAATTATTACGATGCACTTTTCAATGTACTCTTGGGCCCTACCACCACGTATAAGGTTGAAGAAAGGGAACACATATAATCTACAATCCAGAAGTCAAAGAAGCACAGTTAATCCATGGCAGTGTACACTCCCTCCACCCCAAGGTTTAACTTTTCTCTCTATCTGTGCATTTTTTCCCAAGTTCCAATCTGTTTCTGAGTTCCTCTGTTCACTATCCAATTCTGTCTTACTTCAGCTTAAAAAGAGTCATCTCCTCGCACACTTTTGGCTGAAATGGGTGAAATTTACAGGCATGTGAATCTCTCCAGAGTGGATTTTTTGTTGTTGTTGTTTAGTCGTTTAGTCGTGTCCGACTCTTCATGATCCCATGGACCAGAGCACGCCAGGCACTTCTGTCTTCCACTGCCTCCCACAGTTTGGTCAAACTCATGCTGGTAGCTTCGAGAACACTATCCAACCATCTCGTCCTCTGTCGTCCCCTTCTCCTTGTGCCCTCCATCTTTCCCAACATCAGGGTCTTTTCCAGGGAGTCTTCTCTTCTCATGAGGTGGCCAAAGTATTGGAGTCTCAGCTTCAGGATCTGTCCTTCCAGTGAGCACTCAGGGCTGATTTCCCTAAGAATGGATAGGTTTGATCTTCTTGCAGTCCATGGGACTCTCAAGAGTCTCCTCCAGCACCATAATTCAAAAGCATCAATTCTTCGGCGATGGTCCAGCTCTCACTTCCATACATCACTACCAGAGTGGATTAGTCCTGCCAAATTGCAAAGTAATAGGTCCAGGGCCTTTCTGTGGGTAAAGTTGTAGGGTGGGGAAGGGCTTTATCTCATCCTTACATTACAATATAAACTTTGCAGCTTCCCACCAACCTTTCTTTGTGTCCTCCGATAGGCCTTAAGCTTTCACAATATGAAACTCTCTTGAAGGATTCATGTAAAGTTCTGAAGAGTTCCAGACTTTTTGCTTGCTTCCTTGCTTGTTACAGCAAAACAGCATAGGATATTTTTAAAACTTAAATGAAGCTTTTAGCTTAAAAAAAAAAAAAAAACCTCAACCGCTCTGCAGCTGTGCTTTAATAACAACAACAATAAAAAGCCCAATCCAGATCTATTCGGTACTCAGCAGGTAATATTTTGCATTTTGCAGTCACTTCTTGCAAAGCCCTTGGTTCTAGTGGAACACAAATATATAGGTAAATTTAGAGCTTTACAGGCACAGAATGATATAGAAATAGTGCAACAGTAACAAGAAGGTTTCTGGGGCTCCTGATCCAACTGGGGGTTATTGCCAGCATTTATTTATTTTTTACTCAGGGGAAGTGGGGGCCCCTGAATAATCCCTATTTGCTTTGTTATCTGTGCTCCTCTCATAGCTCCACCCCTCATTTACTTTGATTAATTCAGTGGGGTTAAAGTACACTTCAGTCTCTGGTGAATGGTAACCATTATATCTGATGTGCAACCATCCTTTGGGAGTTTTATTCAAAATTTCCATTTCTATTCAATAAGCCATGCTTGCAAACAAATATCCATTGGATTGGACCCTAAATGCAATTCTCCTGTGCACACTTTCCTGAGATTAACTGTCATCGGACCCTGCAGGACCCATTTCAGGATGACTTCTGAGCAGGTGTGTTTAGGATTGTCCTGTAATTTGAATTACTAGTCGAGACTGCATTGTGTTAGCGTTTTATTTCAACCAAACACTGATTAATTGGTTAATATGGCTGAACTACTCTGCACTAAAGACACCAGGAGCTTGAGGCATATTAACTTTAAAGCTGCTCCCATGATAGTCATTGTACATAATAGAGAGAGAAACCGCATCCCAACAACATTTTTTCTTTGTAGATAGAGGGGACAAGGGTGTAATTCTATATTGCCTTGTATTGTATTAACGTGAGTGTTTTGCTTATATATGAGCAGTTAGAGATGTATCATTCCAATAAAGCAAGGTTTCATTTCCTAACTTAACTACGGAGACAAGGCTTCTGTTTTAAAATTGAATATGTCATTCAAAGTGTTTTCCTCCTAGGTATTTATTTCTAAAGCATAAAGAAGTGGGGGGACATTAAGTATTGTTATACTACTTGCAAAGGAGAGGAGATCTGTTTGCTGTTTAAATACACTTACTGTGCTTCATCCTTCTTACGCCATTTTAATATCTTTTTGGTTGGATCTGCCAAGTGCCTAGGAACTCTGACCTTAAGCTGCTTCAGAAATGGACAGAGGTGACATTACTTTTTAACTGCCTTTGTGGCTGATTTATACATGCATGTATATCAGTTGATATACCTGAATGTACACATTGACTCCATGGGAAATTGTTGCATGTGAGGTTATATCAGGCAACGAAAAACGTTCTATCTGTTGTCTGAGGTAGACGGTTTCATTCACACAGACAGGCCGTCACTTGCTGTAGCCATCAACTAGCAAGCATACATGACTGCAGCAGCCTTTAAAGGCTTCTGATCTCATGAGTTCTTCAGTCACCATTTTGGGGTTCTGTGCATATGCAGGGCCATCTAGAGAAACATCTAAAGCTCTAGATGGAGATTTGGTGGCCCTGCTTCCTTCCTCAGGAACCTCAGAACATGAGGGGAGCAGCTTCCTACTGAAGTCATCTTCAAATCACCGTAAAAGCACCACCTCTGGGATGCAATTGTATACCAACTTGCTTAGGAGTAAGCACCACTGAATTCAATAGGACACACTTGTAAATAGAGAGAGAGAGAGAGAGAGAGAAATAATAATAATAATAATAATAATAATAATAATAATAATAATAATTTATTATTTGTACCCTGCCCATCTGGCTGGGTTTCCCCAGCCACTCTGGGCGGCTTCCACAAAGACCAAAAATACACTAATATGTCATACATTGAAAACTTCCCTGAACAGGGCTCCCTTAAGATGGTAGTTGTTTATCTCTTTGACATCTGATGGGAGGGTGTTCCACAGGGCGGGTGCCACTACCAAGAAGGCCCTCTGCCTGGTTCCCTGTAGCTTTGCTTCTCGCAATGAGGGAACCGCCAGAAGGCCCTCGGCGCTGGACCTCAGCGTCCGGGCAGAACAATGGGGATGGAGACGCTCCTTCAGGTATGGCACTGTTTGGGAGATTTTGCACATAATATTCAGTAGTGATGGGTCCCTGTGTTGTGAAGACACACTTGGCTGAATTCCATGGCATTATTCCAAAAGAGATACTTCGTGTTCAAGGATCTTTTGTTTGATGGTGAAGATCTTTTCTTCAGATGATTCTGAAGCATTTTATTGGTTATATTGGCACACACACCCTCCACCATCCTGAGAAAACCCCTTAAGCCCGATTTTATTTTATTCTTTGGTAGATTTACAAAAAGAAAAACACACACCCATAAATAAATTTTACAAAGGGGAAAGATTAAACGCACAAAGCAATTAATAAAATAAAATCAAGACTCCTTGTGCTCTGCTACACTTTCCCTTTCTTCCTACCCAGGGGAGTCCTGCCCTCTGTCTGCCCGTCAGAGCTGGCACACCATGCGGGGCTAGGCCTTGGCAGCAGCAGCCTCCCCTCCTTCTCTTCCTCCTCTTCCTCACTCACTCTCCAGTAGCTGCTATGAGCTGCCCAAGGTAGGTGGTTGGCAGCAGCCATGGGAAGGTCATGGAGAGGCAACAGGATGCACACTTTCCAGCTGCCACTGCCCCCCAAGTCAAGCACCAGCTCATCCTCCTCCCTGGGCTCAGAGGCAGTGCTGCTGGATAAAATAGGGACATTCCAGGATAATAATAATAATAATAATAATAATAATAATAATAATATGCCCCGGTCATCTGGTCAGGCCTCCCCAGCCACTCTGGGAGGCCCCCGACAGAATATTAAAAATGCGATAAAACATCAAACTTTAAAAACTTCCCTAAACAGGGCAGCCTTCAGATGTTTTCTAAAAGTCAGATGGTTGTTTATTTCCTTGATATCTGATGGCTGATGGGAGGGCGTTCCATAGGGTGGGTGCCACTACCGAGAAGGCCCTCTTCCCAGTTCCTTGTAACCTCACTTCTCGCAGGGAGGTAACTGCCAGAAGTCCCTCAGCGCTGGACCTCAGTGTCCGGGCTGAACGATGGTGGTGGAGATGCTCCTTCAGGTATACTGGGCTTTAAAGGTCAGCACCAACACTTTGAATTGTGCTCAGAAATGTACTAGGAGCCAATGAAGGTCTTTCCAGACTGGTGTTATATTTTCTCGGAGGCCATAAACTGGGATGGCTTTCGTAATTCCTGGACTATCCCTAGAAAATAGGGACAGTTGGAGGGTATGCATCACTTCTTCTTCTGGGAGCAAATTCCATAGATTAACTGTACACATCTCTCGCCCTGTCAACTCAGCATACATTAATTTCAGCGGAGCTTCTGAAAACAGAATGCTGTGAAGGCTACTGTTCCTTGAATACTACTGGGAATTCTATTGAATTCTATTGAAAGGTGTGGCATAATATACCCCTTAAATAATAAATTCTAATCTTGTGCCAAGTATATCATATGCCCATATATCTGTTTACTGCAGGCCAGTTTTGCAGGCTGGACATTCCCTGAGTCACATTTTTGGCTAGTGCTTTAAAGTTCTGTACAGAACACTAAACAGTATTTTAACTGTTAATGGACACAGGAGGACTGTTTTAGGCAGTTCCTCAACACTTCACAGATCAGCAGAGAAGCAAAATGTTTTGGATCAGTTCTTCAGCTGATTAATTGTGCCAAGGATTTTATGAAACTCATTTAGCCCTGATATATGTCTCATCTATTGAGGCTGGTAACAATTACCTGAATTAATTGCACAAGTATATGATCCTACCAGAATATGGTCATTAACAAACAAGGTAATTTATCATTTGGCTGTACTCAGAAATACGAGACCTAATTTTTGTTTAAATTCAGTTAAGTGTTACATATAGAGACATTCATACACAACAAACAGTAAGGTATGTCATTTTAATTGAATAGTATTTCACAGAATAGCACAATTTAAACCGGATAAGGTGTATTGATTTTACTGTGATTTCATTGCAGAGTTTCCATCAGATTACTACAGTGGATTTCATGACAGGCTTCTATAGGGGGGCAGGAGGAGGGGCGGGAATAGCCTTAGGAATTTTTGAATTGAATTAATCCCATTTCTCAGGAGCATTTTGCACATTTCTCGTTCTCCCTGGATTTTGGAACAGTGAAACCCAAAGTGAAAATGGATGGTCCTGTCCAGATTTTTAAAATGGAGCAATTTCAGTGGCAAAATGTTAATAAACTAGCAAAGGAATGTTTGATAAAATTAGCGACACTTCTCAGGGCAGGTATACTTAAATTGGATATTCCGGAGACAGTAGTTTTTAACTGTAGGCAGTAGACGTAATTAAAATTTAAACACCTAAAATTTCATTGCATTAGGCTGATATGTTCCATTGAACTCAATGGGGATTACTCCTGAGGAGAAAAATATAGGATTACAGTGCATACTATTAGTTGGCTGAAATACCCTGTTCTAACTTTTCAGATTGCACACAGCTACTGCCGACTTCACAGTGGATCCTAGGTGTAATTGCCTTTTGTATGAATTTATATTTTATGCGGTGGTCAACCCTTGATAATTTTGATTATCCTTTTCTGAACCTTTTTCAACTCTACAGTATCCTTTCTGAGGCTAGGCAACTTGTAACATGTTCTACTGTTACACATGTTATACATGCATATAAGTGAATATTCATATGCACGAATCTACATGAATATTCACACAGAATATGCTAGATAGGTATCAACCCAAAATTCTTCTTTAATTATGGTTTTGCTTTTTCTGGTGGAATATGCTGAAATGGCAAAGTTAACAGAAAGACTTAGAGACAAGCACAGTAGAGATTTTTAAAAAGACTGGGAACCATTTATGTTGTACCTGCAGAAACAATGTAAAGAAATGGACTCACAAGCAGGATTTGAATAAACACTTACAATTAACAAAACAAATACAGAAAGTATAAAGACGAGGTTAAAATGATAAGAATATAAATTACTTTATTTAAAGAATTCAATATTATGATACAATAAAGCAAGCAGGAGAAGTTATTATGTAAAAAAAACCAAAGAGCAGGTTGAGAGAAGTCATGGAGAGGAGGGGGAGATCTGGGAATTGCATTTTTTGTTGTTTGATATGTTGTTATTATGATAAAAATATAAAACTCAATAAAATTATTTAAATAATAATAATAATTATGGTTTTGCTAATCTCATTGATTTCCATGGTGTGTGAGAAAACTCCATGGTGATTTAATGACCGCTCCCCACATCAAATGGGTGGTCTCGCACAGCCCCCCAGATCCTATGCAGCTCCTGGCCATATAGCCTGGCTTCGCCCTCCCCAGGCAGGATATCTGGAGGTCTCTGCCTATCTCAAGCAGTTACCCAATCCCACCTGGGGAGGCATTGCCAGGGGACCAGGCCAGGTAGGGGGAGGGACCGCCATACCCACACAATAGAGGGTGGATCTTACCTGGGAATTGTGTGTTTTGTTTTTTTTTTAAAGGAGAGATTTGGAGGTCAATATTGGCCACTACGTATGTTCTGCCTAGGAACCCAGCTGTGAAAACCTAGTTCAGCTTTGTTCATCATATTGAAATGGGGCTCACTTGCGGAAATAGATGCAAAGTTAACTATCTCTCGAGAACATTGTTTACCGGTTCTCTTATTATGAAGAAATGTATCAGCCCATGGATCACTAGCTGTCAAAGAGGCAGCATGAGTAATGACACATTTTGGGAGCTTTGATTAAGATAATCATCTAGTCAAGCTGTAATATATGATAATATCAGAGCACCTAGAATCTATATCTTAGGAAGTCACCTTCATATCCTGGGCCAATATTCAAGCCTCCTGCAAACTGGCTGTGACTCCTATGATGGATTAAATGGTGTTGCAGCTCCATATTCATAACATCAACAATTTTCCTTATAACAGAAGTTCTTTACTGTGGCAGCATTTGGCTTGGAGAATCATATATTTCTATCTTAAGAACTTAGGGAACTGTGGTTCATTTTCACTTTGAACCCCATTCCCAAGCATACAGATCGTGGAATCCCCATAATACTTAGAAATTTAGGTATCCGCCTTGCTGTGTGAATGCACTGGATTAAACAAAGTCATCCCATTTGCACAAGAACTCCCACTTGTGCAATTAAACTTCCCCTATTTGGGGAGGTGCAGAAGCAAACAGGGAGAGAAGAATTGTGTAGTTGTGTAGAAAAGAGAATTCCAGCAGGTATCCTTGTATGAGTGGTGCATAAATTTTGTGAAATAAATAAACAAATAAGCCTAATTTGTCCTTTCCAAAACAATGCAAGACATGAAACGGAACTATCCCTTGAAATTCATACCCTCCCAATATTGCAGTGTGGTTGTCCAGACTCATAATACATTGAAAACAATGTATAAAAATGCATGATATCAAGGGAAATTGCTTCGGAAAAATGTGTATATTATATAAAATCACATACAAACATGTGTGCATAAGGAGAAATTTGCCCAAGAGTGGTGATAAATTTTCAGAAGGACGTTTTGGGGAAAAACATAATAATCACAAACTGATGTGGAAATGTAGAACACTGAATGTAAGGTTGGAAAATGAAATGAAAGGGAAAGAAACCAAAATGTATTCTTATTATGAAGAAATGTATCACCCCATGGATCACTAGCTGCCAAAGAGGCAGCATGAGTAATGACACATTTTTCGCTCCATAAGACGCACCTAGTTTTTAGAGGAAGAAAACAAGAAAAAAAATATTCTGAATCACCTCCTCCTCGGGAGGAGAGCAATCAACTCAAAGGCTTGGTAGGGAAGCTGTGTGCCTGCCAGCCATATGGTTGGTGGGGCGCAGCTTCCATCCTAAGCCTCTGCAGGGATCCCTCTCTTCCCGCGGATGCTTGGGAGGCTTTCCTTCTCCCCATTTTTTCTCCCCCTCCCCAAGCAGCACAGGCCCCTTTTCCAGCCTCCTCCTCTCTATCCCGTCTGCAACGTCTGCAATTTCTCACCTTCACTGCTGCCCCTCCTTTGCCTTCTACCATGACTCTCCAATCGAGGCAACTTACCGCCTCTCCCTTCACCCCGCTTCTCGGTCCCCTTCCTCTTCGTCCTCTTCCTCCCCTCTCTCGGCAGCTGACTCTTCTCGCCATCCTCCAGCCAACATACCCAGAGCCATCAGGGGAAAGGGGAGGAAGTCGGCAGAGCCTCTCTCAAAGAGAGCAGCCCGGGAGTGTGAGGCAACGCTGCACAGCCTGCCCGCTACTCCCAAACCTTCCCGGGGCTTCAGGGGAAAGGGGTGGCTGCCAGCAACCTGGGAGGGCAGGGCAACGGCGCGTGCCGCACTTGGGCGATTCAGCTCCAGGGACCACACATTCGCTCCATAAGAGGCGCAGACATTTCCCCTTACTTTTTAGGAGGAAAAAAGTGTGTCCTATGGAGCGAAAAATACGGTATTTCTCCATCATTAAGTATATAACACTTTTCAGCACCAGTTGAAACTTTGCTTGATGCAAATGGAGGTGTGGGGAAAAAAGAGGTGCTACACAAGTTTCCAAGAGAGACCTGTCAAATGTTGATGTGTATTGTATTGGTTAAGTCCAGGGTAGTATGTCCAAGCCTAGAAATGTCAGCTTCCCAGTTGCTCTCAACATCTTAGCATACATATTCCTAAACTCATTGTTCTATATCCTTTTACTGCACTCCATCCATCTCCATCAACCGCTGTTCCCCAAACTATGTTTCCTTCCCTTCCTTTTCATCCCGCCTTTTACGTAAATAAATAAATAAAGTGCAGCTAATCATTCACTGCTTTTGCAGTTAAGACTTAATTTATAACCTTTTCTAGTAGCCATCTCCTAATCATGATTTAGCAATTAATCTCCAGATTATTAATTACTCTCATTGCATCTAACCTTAATTAAAGCGTGTTCTATGAGGGTGTAGGGAGGAAAGAACTTTCAGAGGAATATGCCAGAGAGGAATTTCAATGAAGCTGAATGAAGTAGTCATCTAAATTGAAAGAGTAGCATGACTTGCATCATGATTCTCGGCCAGGTACGTATTTTCTTTATTTAAAAGGAATAATACCAGACTGTTCCCTGACAACTTTGGCTGCTGCACTGGCTGTGCCCCCTGCTAGAAGATGGAGACCTACAAATGAATCCTATACATTTTTCTTAGAAGTAAGTTTCATTGAGTTAAATGGCCCTTAATCCTATTGCAGCATTTCACTATCAACCTATAAAGGTAGTGTGGAAACTTCTGCTGCCTGATGTGATGGACATTAGAAACACTGGAATCTTCTGTCTACTGGTGATGCCATTGCTCTATTTAGAAGGGAGTGTTTCCTAACTCTTCCTGGAGATTGAACCAGAGACCTTCTGTAGCAAGCCATGAGCTCTACCACTAAATTACAGACATTCCTCTAAGAGAGTGTATGTTCCAAAGTAAGCCAGTGAGCTGATTAGAGATTTGAATGCAAAATATAACCTGGTATAACCATTTCCATTGGTTATGCATGAAGCAGGGAGCCTCTCCTACTCATGGGGGCTCCCAGCACAATTTAGAACCCCACATAATCAGGATTCTAATTTGATTCTACTTAGCTTCCCTAAGTAGAGGAAGAGTCCCACATTGCGTAATTGCCCTCAATGAGTTGGATGATGCAGAGGGCTAAAGATTATCACACTGGTCCCTGCTCATCTTGATCATGTGCGGAAGTTACACATGTGCAAGCAGGACCAGCAATGCAATGAAGCAGAGTGAAGTAGCTGCCTCAAGCGGTAAATGCTATGGGGCAGGGAGTGGGCTGAGCTGGGAGTGCCATGTGACATGCCCTTGAACCCCTATGCTAGCCTGCTGCCGTCAACTGCAGTGGTATACACTGGCCTTCCACCCCAATCGTTCTGCCCGGACACTGAGGTCCAGTGCTGAGGGCCCTCTGGCGGTTCCCTTGCTGTGAGAAGCCAAGTTACAGGGAACCAGGCACAGGGCCTTCTCGGTAGTGTTCCCGCCCTGTGGAATGCCCTCCCACCAGATGTCAAAGGAAAAAAACAACTACCAGACTTTTAGAAGACATCTGAAGGCAGCCCTGTTAGGGGAGCTTTTAAAGTTTAATAGACTATTGTCTTTTAATATTTTGTTGGAAGCTGCCCAGAGTGGCTGGAAAAACCCAGCCAGATGGGCGGGGTATAAATAAATTATTATTATTATTATTATTATTATTATTATTATTATTATTATTATTATTATTACTGACTGTTGGTTTTTAAATGTGCCTTGGGGGAGGGTGCCATCTTGTCACTTACCTCAAGTAGCAACATATATTGAGCTGGCCCTGTGTACAGAACACCCAAACAGAGCTCAAGTGTCCCTCTTACAAGAACATCACCCTAACCACATTACTCTAGTTGCCATAGGCATCGGTTAGCCTCATAGCTGTCAACCGTCCCTTATTTGGCAGGAAACTCCTTTATCCCAGCGCTGTGTCCCGCTGCTGTCCCGGATTGATGATGTCCCTTAAATTCCCCAGGTTTCATGCTCACCCAGCTCGGGAGGAAAGCAGCGGCCCGGTTTTCCTCCACTGCGAGAGAGATCGTGTGCATAAGCTGCCGCATCTCCATCTCTCCCTTTTCCCCCAAAAGGGCATGTCGTGAGGAGACGGCCGGATGTGGGCGGGCAGGCAGCCCCTCTCTTGCGAGACTTCCGCCGCACTGCCAGAGGAAGCTGGAGGCGGCAGCGGCGGCGGCGGCTGAGAGGCGGCCTGAGGGAGGAGGAAGAGGAGGGGGTGGGAAGGCATGCTGAAGGCCGGCGCTTCAGCGGCCGCCACGGCGCCGCAACCGCCTTATGCTGGGCTCGGGCAGGAAAGGGCCAATGAAACTCATAAGCTAAGCAAAATCCCTTATTTGGGCTGCTGATCCCTTATTTTCAAGGCTGCTGGTCCCTTATTTTCAAATCTGTGAGTTGACAGCTATGGTTAGCCTACACTAATCAAATGGGTTGTCAGTCTGTTTCTGGAACTGAATCTAGGTCTCGTTTCTTTTTTAATCAGAGTTCTAAATAGTTTAGAACTTCCCAACCAGGGGGACACTGGATCTCCTGTGAATTTGTTTGTAAGGATAAATGCACCACTGGGAACCCTCATGTGGGCAAATGGCTGGGTGATGATTTGGAGTAGACAAAGGGTTTGGTTCTTCACCCTTTCCCAGTACGGTTTTTTTTCCACAGCGCCAAACCCCAACTTCTGAAGCAGCTTTTTGTCTAAAATATTATAGTTCTCACCTAGGCCCTCATTTGGTCAAACAGAAACTAAACACACTGAAAAGTAAGCAGAACTTCTAAAGTTGAATAGGTTATCACCTGGAAAGGGTATCCATCAGTTTCAGTATTTCTGGTGACCTTTTTTTTGTGTGTGTGTGTGTAAGAATCCTCACTAATGGATGCAATCAGTATATCTGAGCAGATGACTCAGATGCAAAAATATGATACAGACCCAACAGTTAAAAACAAAACAAAACAGTCCATTATCTTGTGCATCTTGAAGAAGAGAATTCATATCATGCAGCCTAAAGGGATCAGCTGCTTTGCTTGGCTACTGCAACCTGTCAATCACTTTCTGAAACAGCTAGAGATGGGAGGTAAATCCATTAACAACTTGCACAATGAAAGGTGCTGAAGCAAAAAGCCCTTTGGACTACAGATGCCAGCCTCTCCATTCCAGACCTGAGGTACTTTGCTATAATGGAACAATGGCGGTGGAAAGTTATGCCTCAGCTCGGTGGTCAATTGCATGTTCGGTGGTCAATTCAGAAGGTCCCAAGTTCAGTCCCTGGCATTTCCTGTTAAAATGGATCTCAAGGAAAAGCTAGGAAACACTTCTAATTGATCCCTTGGAGAGGATCCCCTGCTGCCTTCTGGAGTAGAGAATACAGGGATAGGTATGTTAACTATGTGAGCCAGCAAAAAGCAATTTTGTGTCTTCTCCTCACCAGCCATTTGGAAGGTGCAGAAGTATCAAGATGGTTTTTGTACATTATGTAGGACAGTCAGGTTCTATGTCTGAAAATGTCCAACACAGATTGGAATGTGGTTCCAATTTATTTAAAATAAAAAAGTTGTTGGGATACCTTTGCCCATGTTATGATGCTGCAAAAATGCTTCTGCCTAATTTTATGTTCTCCTCAATTATTAAAAGCAGGGGAACCCTGTTTCCTATTGCATTTGACAATTCTGCACTTTCAAAAAAAAGTAATAACATATTCTGTAACTCCCACTGCATTATCTTCCTGGTTTTCTAGTCTAAAAGGTGTGTCTGTCTCTCTCTCTCTTTATGTTGGTCCTACTTCAGCAGTTAATTTTATTTATTCATTTATTTATTAAATTTGTATACCTCCCTATACCTGTAAGTCTCTGGGCAGTTCACAACACAAAGTTACAATATATGAAGCACAAAATACACAATAAAAATAATAAAGGCATAATAAGGCGTAATCAAAACAATTGAAACAATTAACAATGCTGATGTACACACTAATAAACAATACACTCCCCAACAAAAACCCCTAAGCAATATTCCAGCCCACAGATACAAAAATCCAAATTAACATATAACCTTTGACAACAATTTAAAACAGCACCCACCCAAGTTAAAACCCAATCCCCGTTAAAACAACAATATGTTCCACCCATGACTTTTAATGATCAATTTCTCAGTGGGAGAAAATTCAACTTCAGAAGCTAACTTTTCAGCACCTTTGATTTTAATGTGAAAACCTTCTCCCTTCCATGTCCTCGTATTTTTATTTTTTTTTAAATGGCTGGACTTAAAAATACATTTAACCAATCCTACAGGCATTCAAATCAAGGAAGAGATGAAGGGCAGAATGACGGAGACTTTAACAGGAACAGGACAGTAGAGGAAGATGTAAGGAATTAGAACAGTTTGATAGGCAGGGAAGCAATTAGAACTCTGCAAGTCAGAGATAGGGAGACGATGGTACAGAGGACACGAGTTTCTAAAATATGACAGATGAAGAATGAGCAGGCCTGTTATTATATGTAGAAGAACGGCAGAGGGAGAGGATATGGTGGAATGGAATGAGATTAACATCTGCAGATTTGGATGACTGTGTCAGCATCCCAATGGCGAGAGATGGGGGGGCAGGAGCGGGAGAATGCAAGCATTAAAGAGATCAGAGTTAGCATCAAGAAGGATGATTACCTATAGACATACTTTTGATATTAGAAGTCTCAGTATGGTATTTTCCTCAATGTTTTATTTACTTTATATTGTAGAAGGAGCCCCCACAGCAGCTAATGACCAAAAATGCATTAAGATAAAAATGCATCAAATGTTTTAAAACACAGCTTACAAGCTCAGTGACCACAATTAATAACTGATTTCATTTTTTTCAAGGACTTTTAGACAACCAGTGTCTCATTCTTCCTTGGTTATTCTCTGCCACAAGAAGATGTTTGGACTAGCATCAGGAAACTCCAGATGTGTATATATAAGCCCTCTATGGTGAGACATCAAGACCTGGGATGGAATTTTCTGAAAACCTCACTGTTGAGCTTTTTTCTAAGTCCCATCTCTCACCTTAATATCTGCATCATTTCATTCCCCATGTGCCTCCAGATAGCCGTCTCTTTCCACTCACAGTGCCCACCCGTCATCACCAGTTAATCAATAGCCAATCAGCCAAATCCAGATAAACTTTGGGTGACACTGTATGGAGTAGGTAAAAAAGGATGTAACGAAAGCCAACCATATATATTTAGCCCTGCACTGGACACCATTCAATGACCCACATAAGTATACAGGGAAGGAAAGGGGATAGCTATGCCAGATTTAAAGATGCCGAAACGAAGGTGGAGCCAGTTTATAAAAACATGACATCAATTCACCTACTCCAGGCCTAGAGTCCCACTTGTGAACACTGCTCACTCCCGCACACACACACACACATATTAGCCATTATTAGTGAGCCCCCAGAATAGTGTTGATTAGTGGAATTTTTGAATTTGGTTCAAATTTTGGTGACAATTCTAGTTTTCTTCAAGAGAAATACCTGTAAGAAATTGAGGGCAAGTCCTCATCACCATGTTCATTCATCATCATCATCATCATCATCATCATCATCATAATTTATTATTCTATTCCAGCCACTCTGGGCAGCTTTCAACGGAACATTAAAAACAGAATAAAACTTCAAACATTAAAAACTTCCCTAAACAGGGCTACCTTCAGATGTCTTCTAAAGGTTGGATAGTTATTTATTTCCTTGACATCTGATGGGAGGGTGTTCCACAGGGTGCCACTACCAAGAAGGCCCTCTGCCTGGTTCCCTGTAACCTCACTTCTCACAGTGAGGGAACCGCCAGAAGGCCCTTGAAGCTGGACCTCAGTGTCCGGGCTGAACGATGGGGGTGGCGATGCTCCTTCAGGTATACTGGGCTGAGGCCATTTAGGGCTTTAAAAGTCAGCACCAACACTTTGAATTGTGCTCGGAAACGTACAGGGAGCCAATGTAGGTCTTTCAGGACCAGTGTTATACAATCTCGGCAGCCACTCCCAGTCACCAGTCTAGCTGCCGCATTCTGGATTAGGTGTAGTTTCCGGGTCACCTTCAAAGGTAGCCCCACGTAGAGCGTATTGCAGTAGTTCACAGACCTTCGTTCACAGACCTTAATTTTCAAAAAGAAATGTTTGATTCTATTCAATGAGGGGGAAAGAAGCATTAAAAATATGAGATCCAACTAACAATTCATTTTTCATGGTTCATTTTAAACAAGATAAGGTATAGATCACAGAGGTAAATCCAAGGCAAGTTCTCTCAAAAATGTGTAAAATGCTTGGTGTGCCTAAATGTGTGCTCTCAGCAGAGCTGGTTCTTTCTCACTAGAAGGCAAGGCTTAGCATTTGACCCGAACCTATTGGCTTCAATGCTTATTCTTGGAGGAGACTTCTAATTTGTTACATTTAGTGCATAGAGACTCTTATTGGCGTGACTGACAAAAAAAATTGGAAGGAAAGCAAAAAAAAAATATAATAGTTTAGACAACAAGGTGAAATTTCTCAGGATGTTGATAAGATCAGTGTACTAATACGAATATTATTTATTTTTGTGCAGATGTAGCCATTACAAAAAAAACACACAAAATGCATAAAACAGAATAAAATACATTACAGAGTTAAAATACTTATTAAAATCAGTAATGCTTTCAGATAAGGGTTTGTCTTCCTATAGAATTTAACTTAACATCCCCACAATTTTTTCTCTTTAAAAGGCAAAACTGGCTTTTTCAACGGTATCAGGAGACCCAAACAATCTCTCAACTGGGAGATTTAAATGTTGGACAAAGCTTCTCAAGTCCTTGTAGACTGGGCACACCAGGAAGTAATGCAGTAATCTTCAGGCGCATTAACTCCACATGGGCAAATTCTCTCTTCGTGAGAAATCTGGCAATAGTGTCCTTCAACAATGACAGAGTGCATAGACTGGAACCGCAGAGCTACAAAGGCATCTCTCCATTTGACACTTGTGTTGTTGGTTGCGTAGTGAGGATGAATTGGTAGTTTGACATACCAAGTGGCACACTTGGCAGACAGGAAGAAATGCGAGCAGCACAAAAAACGTGTTTTAAAACATGAGTTTTCATGTGACAAGATGTCATCTCAAAGTCTAAGGAGCTCAGAATAAATAATATTCATATTTGTATTTGAGACGATAAGTACAATTTCTCAGATGTGTTTCACACAAACTACAATGTATGTGCATACAAATGGCAAGATTGTTTTTAAAAAGCAAACATGTTCTTTCCAAGTCCCTTCTCTCTCTCTCTCTCTCTCTCTCTCTCTCTCTCTCTCTCTCTCTCCCCCCCCCCTGTTCTGTAATCTTTATGGTTCTCATTACCTGTTGTAATCTAAGTGCGCCCAAAAGGCCGCATTCAATTTTGGGCCAAATTCATTAAGTGCTATGACTCAAGAGAGCCGTGATTCTATTGAAAAACTACACACAGAGACACAAAACCACCAATACTTAAGCCAACATCGCTACACTGCTTTAGGCATTAATAGCAGCAAGGAGAACAAACACTCCTTTGGAAGGTTCTTGGCGGGTATACAAAAGGAAGCTAGTGATCAAATATTTCATTTTAAAAGACCTTTGCTACTGAAAGGCATGCAGACTGACCCATAAACCAATTAAATTCATGGCTTGAATGGGATTCTTTTTTTAAAAAATAATAATCTGAGTATTACTAAACCGAATGGGTTGAATCCAATTCTGCCCTTTCATTCAGGGAAGTATCTTTGATTCAGGGGGCACCTCCATTAATGGAATGGGAGAAGTAATTTTTGCCAGTTACTTATTTCTTCTACATAAACACACACACGCCAGTTCTGTTAGAAAAGGTTGGAGAGTTCTCCAGAATAGCATAGCAGATCTTTTCTCATGTACTACCAGTAAGCCAGGTGTCCCCCATTTTATATTTTTACATCTGATTCATCCTGCTTAAGTGCAGAAACTAACATTTGTCCCTATTGAACTTCATTTTGTTTGATTTGGTCTAGTTCTCCAATCCGTTTGCTCAAACTCCTGTTGGTGGCTTCGAGAACACTGTCCAACCATCTCGTCCTCTGTCCTCCCCTTCTCCTTGTGCCCTCAATCTTTCCCAACATCAGGGTCTTTTCCAGGGAGTCTACTCTTCTCATGAGATGGCCAAAGTATTGGAGCCTAAGCTTCAGGATCTGTCCTTCTAGTGAGCACTCAGGGCGGATTTTCTTCAGAATGGATAAGTCTGATCTTCTTGCAGTCCATGGGACTCTCAAGAGTCTCCTCCAGCACCATAATTCAAAAGCATCAATTCTTCAGTGATCAGCCTCCTTCATGGATCACTGCCTTGTCATGGGGAAGGGGCTTGAATAATTCAGAGAAGCTATGAGCTATGCCGTGCAGGGCCACCCAAGACGGTCAGGTCATAGTGGGGAGTTTTAACTAAAGGTGATCCACCTGGAGCAGGAACCCGCAAGCCACTCCAGTATTCCTGCCAAGAAAACTCCATGGACTACATAAAAAGAGACCATCAAAATCCTTCTACCACTTCCCTCAGGTATTTTCCACATTTATTTATTTTGCAGCAGATGGAGCTCATCATCCTGGGAAGGGAGCCCATCTAGGAGAAGGAAAACTCTGACCCTAACCCCTTGCTGCCTTGCAGGAGAAGAAAAGGCCAAGGAGTAAATCCTACACAAATATGGAGTAGAGTCCCTAAGAAGGTTGGATGGCACCTTGTATGCCTCCTTCTGGCAACACCTGTAGCCAAGTTGGTGCAAAACCATATTGCTCTGCTTTCCTTTGGACCATATCAGCAAGGCTGAGAGGGGAGTCTTGTTGTCTTGTTGTCTGGGCAGCCCAGGATCTCCATAACGCAGCTTCACCCTTGGCGGTGTACTCCATTGTCTCTTGAGACAAGCAGATGCCAACAATACTTATTTATTTATTGGAAATTATTGCCGGAGAGAAGACTGAGACTCAAGGTTCTGTGCCTTTCATTTTATTCTGAAGTTTGGAAACAACTCTCTCAAACTAATGACAGGAGGCAGGCTCAGTTGGGCATAATTGTTCTCATTTTATTTTTAAATAAGGCCCGAATGTCTTGAGAGTCATTTATCACATCATCTCTATTATTTATTAAAACTACAACAGCATTTTCATCTCCTCTTTTGCATGCCAGGGCATCCCTGGCAGTGTCATGAGCTTCATAATGTTGGTTAACTTTTAGATATTAAATATTTACTTTATCTGGGGAAAGAAGAGTGTGTATCAGCTAATCTTTGCAAAGCAGTTAAAATAAATAAATCCAGAACTGCCATGATCATGGGTAGCAGTCTAAGATGGAATAATTTGGTGTTCATGCAGTGACATGATGTTGGAAAAGATTCCATGAGCACATGGGGAAAGTGGAGTAGGACAGTTTGTCTGTGTAATCTTTCTGTAAATAATTCCTCAAGGAGGATTGTATTCTTGATGTTGATCCAATGCATGCAATGACAATGATTTAGTTGAGGTGTGTGAAACTCTCCTGAGATATGTTCCTGATTTTTAAAAATATCTTGCAAGATTCCTTACAGAGAGATAGTAGTGGTATCAGAAGTATCAAAGCTGCAAGGCAAACTAAATGTTGCGTATAGTGTTACTTGGACCCTCTTAAAATGGAAAAGTCAGTTTTTGGATGGTGATCTACATCAGAGAAGGAGGGGGGAGAATTGGTTGTATCTAACATTTACTAAATGTAGACCCATTGAAATTACTGAACCTAAATTCATTAATCTCAGTAGGTCTACTCTAACACCGGATACAACCCATAATGGTTAATCCTTTCCTTGCCACTGATTCCTGATTCCTCCTTGCTTCTGAGCTGCTATTTCTATGCATTTAGAACTCCATCTGCTGGTCATGTTTAAGAGGCTATTTGAAGGACAGCCACACAGACCTAAAACATGGTAGAATTAATTTCGTTCTTCACCACAATACATTGAAATTTGAGTTGACATCTGGGAAATTTTCAAAGCCAAGTGTACCAGGCAGCTAGTAGAATGAGTTTTCAAGGAAAGAGAGTTCTCCAGGCAGCTGTCATCAGTGGGTCCTGTCAGGTTGAGGAACCTCTAACACCCATCAAGATTGGGCCTGGACCTGTCTGTTGTGTGTCAAGCCAGCTTCCTTCCAGTCAGCCTCTGCTGAACCAAATACAGTGGTACCTCTGGATGCGAACGGGATCTGTTCTGGAGCCCCGTTCACATCCAGAAGCAAACATAACTAGCGACAGCATGTCTGCGTACAAGCGTGTCACTTTTTGCTGCTTCTGCTTCTGTGAAGCATATTCAATCTGAGGTATGACTGTAATAATAATAATAATAATAATAATAATAATAATAATAATAATTAATAATAAAGTTAAACCCCTCCCATCTGGCTGGGTTTCCCCAGCCACTCTAGGCAGTTTCCAACAGAATATTAAAAACACAATAAAACGTCAAACATTAGAAACTTCTCTAAACAGGGCTGCCTTCAGATGTCTTCCAAAAGTCAGATAGTTGTTTATTTCCTTGACATTTGATGGGAGGGTGTACTACAGGGTGGGTGCCACTACCAAGAAGGCCCTCTGCCTAGTTCCCTGTATCCTCACTTCTCGCAGTGAGGGAACTACCAGAAGGCCCTCAGAGCTGGACCTCAGTGCTGAGCGATGGGGGTGGAGATGCAAAGTTGTGCCTTTCATGGAGTGTCCTTGTATCATCCAGTCACTCCTGAAGACGAGATACCATTACCACCCACTAGAAGAAGCTGCTTCTTGTTATCTCTGTGTGAGTTACTGCTCTCGCTTGCTGCTTCTGGTCATGAAACTCATCATGACAGTGACTCATGCAGAAACATAAGCATCTGGCTCCTCTGGGATAGGGCCATTCTTATATTTACCTACTTTAAAACAAACATCTTGGATGCAAAAATGAGACGAGTCTCCAATATGAGTTCAGGGTGGGAGAAAAAAAAGTGACTCAGCTGTTAAGAAGTTTGGGAAACATTATACATATGGATTCATAAACTCCGTACACAAGCAATGAACCCATTGTCTTAGGCAATAAAAGTCAACACAACTCTCTCACACCCACCCACACTCACACATCCACAAATCAACCCTTCGCAAACAGTTTTGAATGATGAATAAGCTGGAAATTGAGGCAATGTTTTCCAACAAAATTTGGTAAGCTGCAATTTGGTTCAAGCTGTGAGCTGCGAATGTAGAGAAGAATTGAGTTGGTCTTTCTCAGCTGATTGTGCCATCTAGCTGAAAGAATAAAAAACCAAATCAGCCGATGTAATAAAATCGTTTGGTGTTCCGGAGTTATGAAGCTTCAGAATTTGAAGGCTTGTCATTTTTTTATAAAAGTATTTAGGTGGCATTTACTAAGTTAGGCTGTGGAGATATTGAAATGCTTTCAAGACAGAAAACTCAGGCTGAAAGAAATGAAAGAAAACAAAGTTTGCAGAGCTGAATGGTGAATATATAGGAACATTGGGAGCTGTCTTATAGCAGGTCAAATTATTGGTTCATCTTGCCCAGTCGCCGTCTCCTCTGAGGTCACATCCACAAAATATATGAAAAGGACATTTAGAGCACATGTCTTCCCCCACATAATCCAAGGTATGGGAACTAGGAATTGTAGCTCTGTGAGTGGGTAAGCTACAGTTCCCATGATTCTTTGGGGAAAGCTGTTTTTGATGTGAATGTTAACTTACTGACATTGCCAGTCTGGAATCTCAGAAGTCTTTCACATCATCTGCTACACGACCCCCTTTTAACTGAAAATGCTAGGAACTGAAGGTAGAATTTTCTCTATGCAAATCACGTATTCTGCCAATAATGAAACGTCCCTCCCTCAACCCCTTTTATGTTTGGGAGGAATTGGACTTCTTCAGCATTTATGGAACAATCAGTTTATATGAGTCCCAAGCTTTGCTTGGTTTTTTCCCCCCTCTTTCATTCTCCTCCTCCTCCCTAGTCCTTTTCCCACAGACTTAATTATGCCATCATAATGATCATCCATTGTTTTCAAATTAGCCTTCGGGACACGGCTAAATACAACTGGATTGTCGAAGTCCTACCTTGTAAGCATTCTCCATAATTGAAATGTTAATTCTTCTTAGTGTAATTATTGTTGATGAAATTGCTCATATCTGTTATTGAAATGTACAAGGGGGTCAAACAGTGATGAATTAGAATTTAATAAGTTTATCTGACAATGGTTAATGATTCTTCCCTTCCTCCCCCTATTTATTACTTATGCATCTTTTAGACAATTAAAATTGATGTCCTTTTGGAGAGGCTTAAATAATATAAATGAAAAAATACTTTCTGTTTCTGAGGTATACTACTGAGTCTGCAGTTTTTTTGTTGGCACTTAATCAAGAGCAGGTGTAAAACTGCCACAAGCTAGAATAATATAATTAATGTTTGTCCTAGAAAGAAGCTTAGAAGGATTTTTTTTTAAAGCTATGTTGCACTTGTTATGGATTCTACCATTTAGTGTAACTGAGAGTAGATGCAATTTGATTTGTAGGAGAGTTTGGTGCAAAATATTTTGCCGTGGGTACAGGCAATTATAGATATTCCCAAGTCAGACGAGTGTGGTGAATTTAGCACACCATCATACTTGTTTGGACCAACAAGTCAGATCAGATGAAGCTGACCAGGCAAAATCTGAGACCACCCACCCTGGATCGATTCCTGATTCTGTTCCGATCCATGTGTGACTCAGGTCCAACAGATAGTTGTATGCATATATTTTCATTCTACATTTTTAAAAATTCCCTTGGGGTGTGATTTGCTATATCAGTTATATGTGGACCTCATATTTCATTATATATCAAGAGGTCAGAGCCTAAGAGTATAATGATTATATATATATATATATATATAGTAAAGTGTTATTTCTTAAACAATATATCACTATTCAGATACAATGCTTAATCAAAAGACAGATTGCAAAAATAGGCGACTTCAGCTCTTTGTAGTGGTTCTAAGATGCTTAAAGAAAACATACCCAGCAATTGCTGACCAGATGATTAGCTGCTATTTTATTCGTCTTTTCCAAAACTTTAGCAACAAATAAGTGGATAATGACCACCGTTAACTTTTCAGCAATGACAATTAAAAAAAGAAAACACTTTACTTTGGAGACTATATTATTGATTTGTAGAAGCAAATTTATATCCCTGCATATTGGTCAGGATGGCTAGCAACAGTGTAAACCTACAAGCTAAATCAAATCAACAAGTTAATAAAACGAAGCAATGCCATTTAATATAGCAGGGGGGTTGGGGTGGGGAGATTCTGCTTATACTTTGATTATTATGTATTTGTGTTTTTATATCGTAACTTTGTCTTGTGAACTGGCCTGAGACCTGTGGGTATAGGGTGGTATTATTATTATTATTATTATTATTATTATTATTATTATTAGGTCAGATCTAGTAGAACAGTGGGTGTGGGGTTCCATTAAATGCAGTGGGTCTAATTTGAGTAGAATTTACAAAATGCTCCTTTTAAAATAATAGTCTACTCCCAACCCCGAAACAAATAAGTTAATTGGTGTATAGGCAGAACAAAATTAAAGAGCCCTGGCAGCATTTGAGGGAAGCAAGTTTTGATAGTAACATACTTGTTCCCGGAAGAGTAACTTGCTCCAACTGAGTAGTCATGCTAGAAGCAGCATCTATTGGCCGCTAATGTTGCCTAAATGTAAAGGGACCCCTGACCATTAGGTCCAGTCGCAGATGACTCTGGGGTTGTGGCGCTCATCTCGCTTTACTGGCCGAGAGAGCCGGCATACAGCTTCCAGGTCATGTGGCCAGCATGACTAAGCCACTTCTGGCACACCACAGCAGTGCATGGAAATGCCGTTTACCTTCCCGCCAGAGCGGTACCTATTTATCTACTTGCCCTTGACATGCTTTCAAACTGCTAGGTGGGCAGGAGCTGGGACTGAGCAATGGGAGCTCACCCCATTGCGGGGATTCGAACCGCCGACCTTCTGATCAGTAAGCCCTAGGCTCAGTGGTTTAGACCACAGCACTACCTGCGTCCCTTAATAGGGTCAGTACAGGATTACTTTTGCTGTACTGACCTCCCCACTGATACTGCCTTTCATCTATCTCCATTGCCATCACAGTAATAATGCAGAGAAGGAAGTTGCCATAATGGTGCAGAAAGCAAGACCGCTGGTCGCATTGCCAAAGTCTCAGATGGGGGGCAGGGCAACACTGAGGTTGTATCCAATGCTGCAGCTCAACAAAGTTCAATGTGCTCACTGGAACTTCCTCACCTGTCCCTTACAGCCCCCTCCCATCTAATGTACCCTCAAAATTAACTCCAGAAGGTTGGAGAACCCTCCGGAGAGTATTCTGGGAGCATGCAAGTGGGCACAGAGGGAGGAAATGGAAGTCCTGTTGTGTGAGTAGAACTCCACTCATGCCGCATGGGAAACAGCCCACAGTTTTGGACCCAGTTTTCTTAAACTGAAGTCTAGCTCTCTATCCTCTGGACCATTACAGTGGTACCTTGGTTCTCAAACACCTTGGTACTCAAACAACTTGGAACTCAAACACTGCAAACCCAGAAGTAAGTGTTCTGGTTTACAAATTTTCCGGAAGCCAAACATGCTCCATTTTGAGTGTTCTGCTTCCCATTTGAGTGCCATACTTCCATTTTGAGTGTTAGGCTGAGGCCTGTCTGTTTTTGCTATTTATTTTGCATTTTTGTTTTTGCGCCTCTTTTTTGTTTGTTTTTTATGACGGTGTGGGACCCAGTTCAGCTACTGATTGATTGATTGATTGATTGTGTGACTGCAGTACACTGTTTATTGCTTTCATTTTATGGATCAAGGATCTCATTAGATAGTAACATTCACGTTAAATTGTTGTTTTAGGGGTTGTTTTTAAGAGTCTGGAATGGATCGATCCATTTTGTCTTACTTTCTATGGGAAAGCATGCCTTGGTTTTGGAACGCTTTGGTTTTGGAAAGGACTTCCCAAACGGATTAAGTCTGAAAACCAAGGTACCACTGTGCAAAGAAATTGGGCCCAGCATATTCTGGCATGAGTGTCACAGTACCTAGTTGAGTTAGACAACAGTAGAATTATAATACTATCCCCCACTTTAAATAAGAGTTAGCATTCATATTTAGTTGTGTGAGATGTACTGAGATTGAAAATTTTAATGGAAACTGACAGAAGGTCACCTTGCTTTGCTGGAGAGCTTTGCTGCAAAGTGAAGTTTTCAACTTGATTATTCATCTCTGAATGCTGAAGCATGCAAAAAAAAAGTAGCTGTGCACTTAAGGAATAGCAGGAAACTGTATTCCCTCTCCTGGAAGATGTGGAGGGGGCAGGGAGCAGAGGAAAGAGAGAGAATGTAGCTAGCCTGAGGACATGAGACTATATGGAGGCTTGAAAATATATAATCTGATTAGGGATGCAATTACATTTAAAGAAATGAATTGATGAAATCTCAAAAGCTCTACATTTTCAGTCAGGTTGGGTTTCTTTTCCTTCTCTCCCCCCCCCCCCGCGCCACCCCATCCCAGATATGTTGGTACCTTAGAGCCACAGAGGGGGGGGGGGGACTGTTCTTGCTTAAAACTATCCACACCAAAGCATCCTTGTCATTTTCCATTCATATCTGTAGAAAGCAAATGTACTTTCGCATGGCAGATTTGCACCTGCAGCCAAAAAGACAGCTTTGATGTGTTTTTTATTTATTTCGTGACACTTGCTGTTGTGTCTGATAACCTGCAGTCTGGGGACAGAAGTGCAAGGCCTCAGTACTCCAATATGACCTGAGCATTTTCAACAGCAGCGACAATAGAACGCTTTCCTCAGCCCTAGAAACAGCTCGTGCGATCGCCTGGCAAATACTGTGGCCTGGCCTGGGGATCTCTGATCAGCTCTGAATGGGGAGCTGCTATTTTTCATTTCACCTTGCCAACAAAGGTCCGTACAGTTAAAGCCATGGTTTTCCCAGTAGTGATGTATGGAAGTGAGAGCTGGACCATAAAGAAGGCTGATCGCCAAAGAATTGATGCTTTTGAATTATAGTGCTGGAGGAGACTCTTGAGAGTCCCATGGACTGCAAGAAGATCAAACCGATCCATTCTGAAGGAAATCAGCCCTGAGTGCTCACTGGAAGGACAGATCCTGAAGCTGAGGCTCCAATACTTTGGCCACCTCATGAGAAGAGAAGACTCCCTGGAAAAGACCCTGATGTTGGGAAAGATGGAGGGCACAAGGAGAAGGGGACGACAGAGGACGAGATGGTTGGACAGTGTTCTTGAAGCTACAAACCCGAGTCTGACCAAACTGCGGGAGGCAGTGGAAGACAGGAGTGCCTGGCGTGCTCTGGTCCATGGGGTCACGAAGAGTCGGACACGACTAAACGACTAAACAACAAGAACAACATTTTTCATTTCCCACAGTGTCCCCAATGTAGCTTTGCTCTGAGGCATTGTGGGAAATGGTCATGGGATCTCAGCGTGTGGCACTGATAAGAATACCTGCAGTTGCTGCCTCATAAGCCCACGAGGGGGGCGGGGCGGGCGTGGACTTCCAGAGGACATTTTGTCGGCAAAAGTCTTCCGTATCCTGGAGCAGGCTCTGAATTACGAAATGCTTCAAACTCAACCATAATTGAGAGGTATTGTTTTTGAAATGTTGGCTACTGCTTTCTGGTGTGACCTGGAAACCATATGACTGTAGACTGGCTCCAACCTATCAAATACCCCAATATTATGCATAGCAAGATTTGAGAATTCTCCAGACAGAAAAAGGCAGTATGCAACTAGAGATTAACGAACCTGTCAGTTTCTGTTCTGCTCATTTTCTATTTTTCCCAGTCTTAAATTCAGTTCTACACATTTCTGCTGCAATTTGCAGTATTATTATTATTTTTTTAAAAATCCTCCTGTGAATTTCCAGGCATGTTTTTCCTAACATACACATTTTTGTATCCAGCTTTGACAAATATGCACATTTTCCAAGCAAGTTCCCCCAACACGAGGCATTGTGTATATTATTTTCATTAATGCAATTTTATGTTCATTTCCCCCAATACATACATTTCCAAACACTTTGGTTGGTTGGTTGGTTGGTTGGTTGGCGAACGGCACTTCAGAATTTGGAGATGTGGAAATTTAGAAGTTCAACTGCAAGAGGGTTTAAGAGTTGCAAATTAGGTAGCTTCTCATTAATGGAAATCACTTTTCTTACCCATCTCTATGTGCACTGCCAGATTCTGCTATTGGTGGGAGCTGTGGAACCTCTGGATTGGCCAGGCCTGGTATAAATATGTAGAACCAAACCTTCTGTGCTTTCCTGGTCCACAGAACATTCCTGCTCAATTCCAGCCCAAGAAGTTGACCCTATAGTCTCTGGGTTGGAGGACACAGCCTCCTAATGGACTGAATTTAAGTATGCCTACTAAGCACCTAGATTTCACTGTTTATATAATCCCATGCCATTCAGAGCTTAGAGGAGCTTTTGGCCAGCAGTCTTGATGCCTGGCTTCATACAGACCTAAATTATTTGCTTCCACCAAAAGGGCAACTGTGACTTCACCATAAAAAAAAAAATCAATTTAAGCACTCAGAACACCAGTGTGAACAGTACACATTTGCTTATGAAAAATTCATTCCTGAGGATATATTAACCTGGTTTACACCAAAATTGCTTAGGAATCATTTCCTATGTTTTATTTACTAGGAAGCAATGGTGTTTTTCATCACTAACAAAATAGCAAAAGCCCCTTTTAAAAAGGAAGGAAGAAAACAGGGGGTGGGAGCTTTGTTGTGTTGTCAGCAGAATGTTCAGTCCATTTACACCTTTCCTGACAATACAGAAAGTTTCGTGACAAGGAATAATCATTCCTGTACATTTGTTATCTCTTTTTTTTCCACTGTGGAAAAAAAAAATGTAGAAAGGACCTGGCTAAGTCAGAACAGAGGCCTATGTAGCCTGGTTTCTTAACAGAGGCCTGGTTTCTAGATCAAGGGAAGTAATAGTGCCACTGTATTCTGCTCTGGTCAGACCTCACCTGGAGTACTGTGTCCAGTTCTGGGCACCACAATTCAAGAAGGACACTGACAAACTGGAACGTGTCCAGAGGAGGGCAACCAAAATGGTCAAAGGCCTGGAAACGATGCCTTATGAGGAACGGCTAAGGGAGCTGGGCATGTTTAGCCTGGAGAAGAGGAGGCTAAGGGGTGATATGATAGCCATGTTCAAATATATAAAAGGATGTCACATAGAGGAGGGAGAAAGGTTGTTTTCTGCTGCTCCAGAGAAGCGGACACGGAGCAATGGATCCAAACTACCAGAAAGAAGATTCCACCTAAACATTAGGAAGAACTTCCTGACAGTAAGAGCTGTTCGACAGTGGAATTTGCTGCCAAGGAGTGTGGTGGAGTCTCCTTCTTTGGAGGTCTTTAAGCAGAGGCTTGACAACCATATGTCAGGAGTGCTCTGATGGTGTTTCCTGCTTGGCAGGGGGTTGGACTCGATGGCCCTTGTGGTCTCTTCCAACTCTATGATTCTATGATTCTATGATTCTTATAGTCGCCAACCAGAATCTTCTGGGAAGTCCACAAGCCCCAGCCACTGGTATACAAAGGGAGGCTAATGAAGGTACAGTGGTACCTTGGGTTACATACACTTCAGGTTACAGACGCTTCAGGTTACAGACTCCACTAACCCAGAAATATTACCTTGGGTTAAGAACTTTGCTTCAGGATGATAACAGAAATCGTGCTCCAGCGGCACGGCAGCAGCGGGAGGTCCCATTAGCTAAAGTGGTGCTTCAGGTTAAGAACAGTTTCAGATTAAGAACAGACCTCCAGAACAAATTAAGTTCTTAACCCGAGGTACCACTGTAGTAGCAAGTATCTTCAGCCTTTTCAGACCAGGACTGGCTTATATACAATAAATCAAAAGAAGTCAGATACCCCCTGCCTTCTTACAATCCAGAAAAATGGCACACATAAAGAAGAGAGCAAGGGAGGGAAGAGAGAAAAAGTCCACTCGGTTGCCAATTCTTAATTAGTAGTTATTATAATAGTTGCTATCAACCTAGCAGTTCAAAGCACATCAAAGTGCAAGTAGATAGATAGGTACCGCTACGGTGGGAAGGTAAACAGTGTTTCCGTGCACTGCTCTGGTTTCGCCACATGACCCGGAAAAACTGTTTGTGGACAAACGTCAGCTCCCTCGGCCAGTAAAGCGAGATGAGCGCCGCAACCCTAGAGTTGTTCATGACTGGACTTAACTGTCAGGGGTCCTTTACCTTTATAATGGCCAGCTGGCATAGAAACAGCAGGAGTCTGGAAGTGCCTGGTGGAGCCTACTTCTTATCCTTCCCACAGAGGCAACCTGATGGAATAGATACTGCCAGATGACAGCTGAGGGAGAGGAAGACTGGTGGTGCTGGTTTTTCAGCAGAGTGGATGGAATAAGCCCTGCTTTCCACCTCTCCCACCATACTGGTAAAACCATGATCCCTCCTTCTCCCATGAGCCAATGTTTTCCTTTTTTAAAATGAGGACTTTAAACCCCTTTTGTTCTAACCTTACCATTGTTTGTGCTTGCTCTTGTTTTGTACACAATTGTACGGTTCCGTGTTCTGATCTGCTTGACAATGCTTTTCGTTGGCTTTGCTATTGTAAGCAGCCTTTGAAAGTTTCATTGTTCAAAGTTAGAAATGCCTTATACCTTTAACGAAACTGTCTTAGCCTTTGCCAATTTCAGTTCACAGAATTTGCTCAAGAGGCTCTGACATGTTTATACAAATCTCTAGTCCAAATGCTAAGGTGAAAAGGCACACATGCAGTTCTCATTTTTCATAAGTGTCAGATGAAATACATGAAATGTTCAGATTTCATTCCATCAGAATGAAAGCACCAGGGAATATGTATTAAGAGGGGGTGAAGTAGGTGAACTCTTCAAAAATTATATGTCTTGGGCATGATTACTTATGCCCTAGCATGACCGAGATAGACTCTCTTTGCTTTTGCTCTGAGTTTTGGTCACTTCTATTATTCCTTGGGGCATAAACAGGCATGACCAAAAATATAATCTGTAGATTTTACTGGGCATTTTACAAATTATTTTCTGATATGTATATGAATGAACATTTTCTTTTCCTAACTCCTATTGATCTACTGGGGATTTTCACTCCTTACCCTTGTGAATTTTCAAGGAGCGGGTTGCCTCTCCAATATCACCATCAGTAAACATTGTTTAATATCATTTTATTTGTTTTAACACAGTTGAAGTTAGCTCCCTCTCCCCCCACCCTTGATGTTTCCTTTGCGTAAACCCACGTGGCTTGGTGTCACAATGCAGGAGTTGACCATCTACCATGAAAGGAGCAGTCCAAGGACAGCCAGGATAGACACTGGGTGGAGAAACTAACCCCCCAAAAAGCCAACTGGAGACTCTGACAGGAAGGAAGCCCTAGGGAACAGTGCTACCTACACCTGCGCTTTCTCTGGTGATAGCCCTCCAATCTTCTTCTGAAACTGATGACTCTTCTTCAGAAGTCTCAGCAGTGCAGAAGCAAACTCTTTTGTGATTGCACCATCTTGAGTGGCGGCAAGAAGGATCCAAACTCTAAAACCTACAGAACAGACTTATGCCCCCTTAAGCCCCAAATGCTTTGACAGTGGAGACAGATCCGGAAGTACATAACCCTCAGTTGGTGGCAGGTCATTGCTGGGACAACATCCAAGCTCTTAAGTGCCTATAGCCAAACATGAATGATCTGTACAGTGAACAGACAGTGATCTCACTCTCCTAACTGGGTCTCTGTGTTATAGCTCTGTGTTATAGGTGTTATAGCTTCATCTATAACACCTGCATAACCCAACAAGGAGCAGATGGGCCCAATCCATTTTGGTCCTCCAACTACTTACCATAAAAGGGGGGGAATTGTCAACAGTGTCCATTTGGGCTTTATTTTTGTTAACTAAAGCATGACATGGTGTAATATGTCATGTGTTGTTGTTCGTCTAAGGATGTATTTATCTATTTTAAGATGCACTGGGGAACAAAATTTTTATTGCATTGACACCTGCAGTTGTTCTAACATAATTTCAATATGCTGATTTCATATCTGAAGTTGGTTTTGTTCTGTAAGCTCTAGTTGTTTTTGCAATTCATGTTTTTCACTTTTCACCATAATCTTTGTTTTTCACAATGCAAGAATTCAATATTTTATTAAACACATACAATATGAGTATAAATGTAAGTGACATATAGCATTGAACATGACATGTATAGCATTGAAAATGGCATGTATATCTATGTACAGTTGGAGGTATGCAAAAAAAAAATGTATTCCCTTGGGATACACAGTATACTGGGGATTTTTCAACATTTTTGTCTACTTGAAGAAGCCATGGTCTGATATGAAAATATAAATATTTAGGTTACAAAACTATAAAAATAAAGAAAAAATAAGCTTGCAAAACAATAATTACCATGTGATTAGGGTAGATCAACGTGTCAGTGTCCATTTATACCCTGTGTAAATATGACATATCGGCAAAAGTTGGAAATTGAAAGATAACTATAGCATGTACTTGAAAATCGATTTCAGATTTGAAATCAGCAGTGAAAGAACATATAAGAACAGTTGAAAAATCTCATGTAACAGAAAATGTATGTATGTATGTATGTATGTATGTATGTATGTGTATGGTGGATTGTGGGCAGCAAACAAATAAGAGGTAATATGCAGTATTATGGCAGTGCAGTATAATGGTTTTAATGTGACACTATCACCTGACGCGGGTGGGACGTGAGTGGCGTTGTGGGTTAAACTACAGAGCCTAGGACTTGCCGATCAGAAGGTCGGCGGTTCAAATCCCTGTGACGGGGTGAGCTCCCGTTGTTCACTCCCAGCTCCTGCCAACCTAGCAGTTTGAAAGCACGTCAAAGTGCAAGTAGATAAATAGGTACCGCTCTGGTGGGAAGGTAAACGGCGTTTCCGTGCGCTGCTCTGGTTCACCAGAAGCGGCTTTGTCATGCTGGCCACATGACCTGGAAGCTGTACGCCGGCTCCCTCGGGCAATAAAGCGAGATGAGCGCCGCAACCCCAGAGTCGGTCACGACTGGACCTAATGGTCAGGGGTCCCTGTACCTTTACATTTACCTTTATCACCTGAAAGACTGGGGTTCGAATCCCCCATCCATGGGTGAGCATGGGGCCAGGCACTGTCACTCAGCTGAATCTACCTCACAGTCTTGTTGTGAGGATAAGATGAGGAACATTGTACAGCACACTGAGCTCCTTGAGGGGAAAGGTGTGATATGAAATATTTTTTTTTAAAAAAAATTAACTGGTGTTCAAATACTTTTACAAATAGACAAAGGCCCCTAAACATCTTATTAAAGGTTTTGAATCTGAGAGATTCCCAGAAGGCGACCACACATAGGAGTAGCCACAATTAATAACTTGGCCATTCCCTATAATATGCCTAATGAGACCATTAACAATTTGGAAGTGTGTATCAGGTGACAGAGAGCAGGTTTCTCAAATGATGTTTTCCAAGTCCCTGGGGTGTCAGTCATGTGTGCCAGACACTGGAACGAGTGGACCTTTCGCAGCTGCAACACCTGTGCAAGATAATAGCATAAGATGCCATGTGAGAAACAGCCTTTCAGCTGCCAAAGACAATCTAGGCTGAGATATTAATTATTCCTTGGGGAGCCGGGTACAGTAAACCGCAGATTGTAAAAGCTTACATGAATATGTCAACAAGGGTTTCCACAGTTAAAGCAAACAGAGGCAACTGAGCCTGAATAAGCAATTAGGAAATGAAAGTACAAAGAGCCACTTCATGATGGAGAGAGCATCGCCAGTCGTGACCTTTGGTTACTTTTAAAATTAATAAAAACTGCAGCATAATTGATAGACTGGGACAGGTTCACATATACCCTCATGGCACTTGATTTCCTTGCATACTCAATTTGCAGTATACTTGACAGCTGAATGCGTGAACTGCTTTCCTCGAGAAGCTGGTGTTTGAGATTTTGTGTAGAGGTGTGAACCTTGTCTCTGTGGTTTTTGATCTCTCAAGGCCCATCACCCCTTGATATAGCCATTGAGCAATGGACAGTCCAGGCAGGCAGATAACTCTGAAGCTTCACTGAGTTCCTGGTGAGTTACAATATGTGTCAAGTGGTCTGCCTTTGGCTTAGTTATGTAGACCTGTCCTGTTGATGTCGATTGAGTTAAGTTTCAAGTATGCTCAGGATTGCAGCTATATGTTTAGCTTCCAGTTTATTATTTAGTTATAATTTGTATATGAAAGGTGCATTTCCACCCACAATGGTCCAGCAATCACCACCTCCTTCTCTGGACACTGAGGTCAGGCTCCGAGGGCCTTCTGGTAGTTCCCTCACTGCGGGAAGTGAGGTTACAGGGAACCAGGCAGAGGGCCTTCTCGGTGGTGGCGCCCTCCCTGTAGAACACCCTCCCATCAGATGTCAAGGAAATAAACAACTATCTGACTTTTAGAAGACATCTGAAGGCAGCCCTGCTTAGGGAAGTTTTTAATGTTTGATGTTTTATTGTGCTTTTAATATTTCTGTGGGGAAATCCAGCCAGATGGGCAGGATAAAAATAAATTTAATTAATTAATTATGGACTGGGCATGCCTTCTTATTGTGGCCATCCCTCCAGAACTGTAACAACTGTCCATGCTTTCAGATGTTTCCATTTCCAGAACTTAGCTATCCATTTTCAGTGGCGTATTTATGGTGTCTGCTGCGGATGAGCAGAAGAGGCTTATGAATTCTGATAGTAAATTCTGCATAAGTGTTTCTGGATAGCAACTACTGTTTCATTCAGTTCTTCATCAGCCAATTAGTTCAACAAACACTCGTAAGTAGAAAGATGTGCAATTTCTTCATTAAGCAATCCTTTTTTGAATAGATATAATATACATGAGAATGAAAAATGCTCTGGAACAGTGCATGTGAAACAGTAGTCGCTATACAGAAACACTGTTCAGCAGAGTTCAGAGTTGGACATCAGAATTGGACATTTGCCGATTATACAAAACTTTACAAGCTTGATCTCCACCGGGTAAAGTCTGGCACCATAACTTATTCAAGGACTTTCAGAGACTTCAGTTTGATAGTTTTGATGTTTTACATTATTCCATAGACTTTTCTATACTGTAATTGTTTCTGGCCATCATGTTGCTTTCGATACAGTGGTACCTCAGGTTACATATGCTTCAGGTTACACACTCCACTAAGCCAGAAATAGTGCTTCAGGTTAAGAACTTTGCTTCAGGATAAGAACAGAAATTGGGCTCCAGCAGCGCGGTGGCAGTAGGAGGCCCCATTAGCTAAAGTGGTGCTTCAGGTTAAGAACAGTTTCAGGTTAAGAATGGACCTCCGGAACGAATTAAGAAGAGTTTGGATTTGGATTTGATATCCTGCTTTATCACTACCCGAAGGAGTCTCAAAGCGGCTAACATTCTCCTTTCCCTTCCTCCCCCACAACAAACACTCTGTGAGGTGAGTGGGGCTGAGAGACTTCAAAGAAGTGTGACTAGCCCAAGGTCACCCAGTAGCTGCATGTGGAGGAGCGGATACGCGAACGCGGTTCCCCAGATTACGAGTGCACCGCTCTTAACCACTATATCACACTGGTACTACTGTATTGCTGAGTCATATTTTGCAACACAAGGGTTTGTTTGTTTGTTTACTCATTATTGTACCATAGCCTCCTTCCTTGGACAGCTTATAGCGGCTACTGGAGAGCGGGCGAGGAGGAGAAGAAGCTGTTGCTTTTGAGGTCCAGCCCCAGGTGACACCCCAGCTCTGAAGAGCAGGCAGAGGGCAGGGTCATCGTGGGTAGGAAGAAAGGATGAGTGGAGTGGAGCACAAGAAGTCTTGAGAGCCAGTGTAGTGTAGTGGTTAAGAGCAGTAGTCTCGTAATCTGGTGAACCGGGTTCGCGTCTCTGCTCCTCCACATGCAGCTGCTGGGTGACCTTGGGCCAGTCACACTTCTTTGAAGTCTATCAACCCCACTCACCTCACAGAGTGTTTGTCGTGGGGGAGGAAGGGAAAGGAGAATGTTAGCCGCTTTGAGACTCCTGAATGGGAGTGAAAGGCGGGATATCAAATCCAAACTCTTCTTCTTCTCTGAAGAGCAGGCAGAGGGCAGGGTCATTGTGGGTAGGAAGAAAGGATGAGTGGAGTGGAGCACAAGATTTTATTTTGAAAAAAATGTTCTGTGCATCCATGTCTAATCTTGACCCGTTCTAAAATTTATTTACTGGTGTGCCTTTTTCTTTTTGTAAATCTACCAAAAATAAAATAAAATCAGGATTAAGGAGTTTTCTCAGGATGGCGGAGGGTGTGTGTACTATGTCCCGTTGGTACTGTGGCAGTTGAAATGCTCTGTGTGAGACAAAAACGGGGTTGGTGGGTTTTTGTTTTTTTAAAATAATCTTTACTGGTTTAAAATCAGCACATATACACAAGGAACTTTTTTTTTTTTTGGAGGGGGAAAACAAAACAAAAATAAAACAGACAGGATCAGTTGGGGGGCAGAGTGAGAAATGCCCCTATTTTTATCTGAGCAATGTTGGAGGGTATAAGTTTGTTGAATAAGAACAACCATATTGTAATGGCCTGGGAATCCGATTCAGAGGCTGAACCGGAGGAACCCCAGCCTGCACAGGAGTCCTCGCCTCCAGGGCCGGCTGAGCTGGGGCGGGGCCTTGGATCTGAAGTGCCTGCACCTGTGCTGGATCCTCAGGAGCAGGCACCAGTGATTCCACTCTAGCTCCGGAGGTGATTGAGGACACAGTGCCCACCGGTGCGCCTCTCCCAGCCCTGACAGAGGAAGGTGAGTCTCCCCCTGGGTCCAGTAACTCCCCAGCCTCTCCTGAGCTGCAGAGGCTCAGAACAGAGAGGCGGAGGGAACTGGTTTCTCCCAGGAGGAGTGTTCACCTTAAGGCCGGGAGAGGTGCTTCTCCTGGGGGCCGGGACCACCCCTGGCCTCAGGGAAGATAAAGGCCAGTCAGCCCGGTCCCAGGTTGTGGGAGCAACGTCGTTGAATGCCTGCTCCTGCTCCTGCCCGGACCCAGACCTGACCTTCCAGTGTTCCCGTCCCCTCCCGGCTTCCTGCTTCGGACCCCGCCTCACTCTTTGTGAACTGTTTCCAGACTAGTGACCCAGGACCGGACTTTGACTACGCCAACGGTAACCTTCCTCCCGGGACCAGCACACATATACTTTGAGCAAGTTACACTGAAATATTATTAGAGTGTTTATGTATGAAACATTTGTTTCTTTACATATTTTCTATGAAAAAACCAAGCAATTGTTGTATTTTATATCATTGGGATATTTTTGGGCATGCATTCTGCATCACATTTTCATAGTCTATTGTGATCATCATCTCCACTTGAATATTCAGCTGGGCTAGTGAGCTGAGTCGCTCTGCTCACATTCAAGAACGCAAATATATTTTTATTCTCCTTCGTACTAAGAAAGACCTTATGGTCAAAAATATATAATTGGTGGCTGCTGTGCAGAGAAATATTCTGAGTGCTGTGTCCACACGTGAAAAGATTCATTGCAGATTCTTGTCTCTCATTATTGAGCACGTATCTTCAAAATGCTTTTAGGTGCTTCTGCAGTACTTAATAAATAACTTCTGAAGTGGGTGCATTCGTTAATGAACGAGTCTGTCAGGTCATCTTGACACCAAGATTGCAAATCTTTTGCACGTGTCTGTGCTTCTAATGGCTCCATTTCTGGCATTTTTAATAGGAACTCAAACTCAAACCTTCATCTCTCCAGTTCTGAAAGGAGCTTACTGATTATCACAGTATATGTGTTAATTCTGAAGCTTTCACATGCATCAAAGTCTGTTTCACCTTTGTATGATTCATCACTCTGAAGTTTCCCTTTCTTCTGCTTTTTATTAGACATATCATCATCGTTGCTCAAACCTAACTTTTCTATAGCTGCCTTTTTGAAAAATTCAAACATACCATGAGTATCTTTCACAATGTCGATGAATTAAACAGTTCCACCACAGTACCAGTATCAATAATAATAATAATAATAATAATAATAATAATAATAATAATAATGATGTATTATTTATACCCCGCCCATCTGGCTGGGTTTCCCCAGCCACTCTGGGCGGCTTCCAAAAGAATATTAAAATACTATGATACATCAAACATTAAAAGCTTCCCTAAACAGGGCTGCCTTCAGATGTCTTCTAAAAGTCTGGTAGTTGTTGTTCTCTTTGACATCTGGTGGGAGGGCGTTCCACAGGGAGGGCGCCACTACCGAGAAGGCCCTCTGCTGGTTCCCTGTAACTTGGCTTCTCGCAGTGAGGGAACCGCCAGAAGGCCCTCGGTGCTGGACCTCAGTGTCAATAGACCCACATTTGTGCTTTCTCCAAATACTCCAGTTTATTTAACAATCCTTTAGCAAGTTACAAATTTCTCTGTGGTGTCATCTCTCACAGTAATCAGTGCGGGAACAGTCTTGTAACATGCTTCATCATGAAGTGACCAACAAGTGCCAGGAAGGTTTATTTTTTTGAGAAACTTTGCTGGATATTATCAGGTTGTTTGACATCAGTGGGGCAGGGTCATTTCCCAACAGCACAAACTCTCCATATTATTCATCCCCTCCCCAACCTCGAGCTTGCTGCTCTTATCCTATTTCTCCTACCCCTCTGACAAGCCCTGCCAAAAAGTCTTCATGGTGTTCAAGGAAGGCAATGTCCTACCAACCTGAGTTTACCCCAGTGAGCCTCCACCTACCTGTCTTTGTACTTTCTTCAAGTTTAGGGTGTAACACTGGCTGTCATGCTCCTTTGCCTCCTTATTGTCAGTGTTGCCTTTGTAGAACATATCAGGGAAGAGGATGGGGGTAAAACTTAAATCATTTGGCTCTGCTGACCATTAGTTCTAGCACCACCTACTGTTGGCCTCCATGCCTTCCAACCTCCCACTTCCAATGAGCACCGAACAGCAGGAGCATAGAATATCTTCCAGCAGCCGTAGAATCTGTGTAGGTATCTGGTGAATGTGATGACGGCACCACACTAGTTATGGGGCAAGCCCTGTAAACCTCAACACACCTTCTTTCAGTGCACGTATACTTGAAGGAGCATCTCCACTCCCATCATTCAGCCTGGACACAGGGTCATCTGGCTGTTCTCTCACTGCAAGAAGTGAAGTTACAGGGAATCAGGCAAAGGGCCTTCTGGGCGGCGGCGCCCACCCTGTGGAACGCCCTCCCATCAGATATCAAGGAGATAAAGAATTACACAACTTTTAGAAAACACCTAAAGGTAATGGACTAATGTCTACTGAAGGACGACAATCAGACATTAAACAAGAGAAGATGCGGCTACAGGAGGAAATGATTGACATATGTTTGCAACAAGAGCGGGAAACCTGATTTTAAGAAATTGTATTAAATTTAAGTAATTTGGTTTGATCTGTAATAATTTGGAAAATTAAGAAACATGTTTTTTTTAAAAAGATATATATATATATATAGAAAATATCTGAAGGCAGCCCTTTAAAGGGAAGTTTTTTAATGTTTGATTTTTTATTATGCTTTAATATTTGAGGGAAGCCAATCAGAGTGGCTGGGGGAGCCCAGTCAGATGGGTGTGTGTGTAGGGGGGGGTAAAATAAAATAAAATAAAATAAAGGAAAGCACAGTGCAGAAGAGCTGGAATTCAATTTGAGTTCTGCTTCTCATCTGAATTATGCAGTGAAGGATGTGGACAGAAAATAGATATTGGATATGGATATGAACAGAAATTCTGAATGTAAATGCAGAGTTTCCTGAGGGGCTGAGTGGGTGACAGGAGCAGCCTGAAGCTCTGGCACAGACAGCCTTTAGGTCTCTTCAGGCTTTGCAAGTCTATGAAAACACAATAGCCTCTGCTTTTCTTTTGCTCAGTTTTTTCTTCTTCCAAAGAAACCCACACCATATTGTCTTAACTGTCAAGCCCATAGCTTGAAGCAACAGGGAATAGCCAGAACTCAGAGACAATCAAACTGTGCCAGCAATTCAAGAGCCAGAAGTGTCAGTTGGGAGTCTGTGCATTTGCAAGGTGTGTGTTTTCGGTGTGGAAGGGAGGAAGGAATTATTAACCTTCAGGAGAAAGGGGAAATGAAAGGTTTCGTGCTGGAAAAGAGCAGATGAACTAGGAACAAATCTGAAGCACAAAATGTTGACCTAACACGACAAATAAATATTGCATTAGAGGAAATGCCGAAATGGGCAAAAGAATAAGAAGAGCATTAGGGAATGCAAGCACCCACCCACACTGTGTGAGAATTTGTCACGGAAGGAACCTAAAACTGGGGATGAGGGAGAAATTTGAATCAGTTCACAGTAGAAGGCAAACCTTCCTAAGCTGAAACAACGCATAAACGAAATGCAGCCATGCATCAAAACTGTGCTGAGATAAGATGGCGCCCGGCACACTTCCCCTGTGCCGATGGACGCCTGTGCCGATAGAAAAAACTTGAGCTCTCTTTGCAGCTCTTATCAGAGTTCTGTAGCGGCAGAAAGTGTTGCCTTGTGTGTGGATAATAAATCAGACTTTACGCAGGGTTCTTGCTAATCTCTAACAGCCTTTAATGAGAAGAAAAACATCATAAATGAGACCCGGCGAGAGAGCAGGCATCCTTCTCGCCTCTCAGCCAAAAACGAAAGTAACTCATACACAAAGATTCCCGTATGTGAACATAACCACGCCTTAGAATGTGAGACATCACACAGAACTGTTTAACCTTGTAAGTTCTGATTCTCCTCACAAACTGGCACTTTTCCAGCCAAGCAATGCATGCAAAAATGCATGTGCTGTGATAAAGGGTGCATAAAAATGCAAAATTCGCGATAAAAATTGAGTTGTATTGGGCAAAATTGCACACAGATGTGTACTGGTAGAAATTCATACTGCATGCGGCTGAATTTTCATGAGGACTTTACAGACACATACACACACACACACACAGAGAGAGAGAGAGAGAGAGAGAGAGAGGGAGGGAGAGAGAGAGAACTTAAAAATAGACAACTGAGAAACTGAAATGGACAGATTTGTCCACACTCCATCTCCATTTATTATATAATAAATTGGTATCTATGACTCAGTCACCTCTCTTTAAGTGCTGGATGGGTTTCCCCAGCCACTCTGGGCAGCTTACAGTACATTAAAAATTGTAAAACTTAGACATTAACCATTTCCCAATACAGGTTTTCCTTCTAATGTCTTCTAAAAGTCAGATGGTTGTTTATTTTCTTTACATTTGATGAGAGGGCATTCAACAGGATGGGCACCATTACTGAGAAGGCCTTCTGTCTGGTTCCTGTAACCTCACTTCTTACAGTGAGGGAACGACCAGAAGGCCTCAGAGAGTTGGACCTCAGTGTCCAGGCTGAACGATGGACTGGGCCGAGGCCATTTAGGGTTTTAAAGGTCTGCACCAACACTTTGAATTGTACTCGGAAACGTAGTGGGAGCCAACGTAGGTCTTTCAGGACTGGCATTATATGGTCTCGGTGACCATTCCCAGGGATTCCCCTTGTTTTATTATTCGGCTAGCAGAAAGGAAACGAGTGTTTTGCAGTTAATTGAAGAGGAATTGATCTGTGGGAGCCAGATGGGTAATGGATGGAAGGAGGGGATAAATAAATTGGAGGAAAATTGATTTAAAGATAATTTGGGTGGGCAATAAATGTGAGTAAATTAGTTGAAGAAGAATTGATCTGGAGATGATTTAGGTATGGAATTAAGAGGTTTGGCATATATATATTTTGCAACAGCATTTTCTTGTAAGAGCATTTTTTGCAGCAGCGGGGGTTTGTGGGTGAGTATGTGTGTTTCAAATGAATGATTTGATTGCCCTCAGGTTCAGACCCCACATCTCACTTGTGTTCTGTTTGTGGCCTTCAGCAACTCATTTGTCTCCATTTGGTCCAGTCCTGTGTTTGCAACTGTAGTCAGCCAAATGACTTTGGGATGTTTGCAATGCTTTTTCTGAAATAAAATTAAAAAGTGGGGGAGAAGACCCAGGTAACTACCGACCTGTCAGCTTGACACTGAAACCAAGAAAGGTCCTGGAACAAATAATTAAATGGTTGATCTGTAAACATTTAGAACAGGATGCTATAATAGTCGGGCCATTGGTCTGACTAAGCAGGTTAGTCTCATGTTCTTAAGTACAGTTTTTGAAGGTATCAACGAATGCTGCTGAGGTGCTGTTGAATGTATACCTTTTGTTATTATTATTATTGCAAATCAAGATTCAGAGGAAAATTCCTGAGCCCCAGGATAATGAAGAGAAGCTGGCCATTGCATACATCTGTGTGAGGCCAAGGATGATCTGTTCACAGTATAACCTCTTACAGTGTATCCAAAACTAACACATTGTTAGGCGTGAAGAGTCCTCTCCTCCCTTTGGTAACTTCAAAGACAAGAATTAACGAACAGTTTATATTTATAGTCCTTTTTCTTCAGTCATTTGTTTGCAACCAAAAACCCACAGCCCTCCACAAGGAGAGCAGTTGCCAGTCTAAATCCTTCCCCTTCCATTCCCTGCAACATCCTGGGCACGAACGGGAAGTTCCTTCTCCTTTCTGTATTCTTTGTTCTCTAATATGGACAGACCTCCTAGTCCTTGGGGAAGGAGGGTCTTCCACACTCTCTCATGATGTCTCTGCTGGTTGTTCCCTCCCTCCTGGTTCTCTTTCCATTATCTCGTAGCTAGACAACTTCTGTCTAATCTGCTCTATGTCTGTGTCTCTCCCTGCTTCTGAAAGCGCTGGAGACAAGGCAGTCAAATCTTCCCTCTCCAGTTCCTCATCAGAGAGAAGCTGCTCTGCATGAAAATGCATTCCCCAGTCCTCAGATCCAGACCATTCCCTGACACATATGTGTGCTGGAACCGGGGCATGTCCGTGTGACCCTGTTATTGCATGTATAGGCTTTCCCCCAACAAAAAAGGGTAAAGGTAAAGGACCCCTGACAGTTAAGTCCAGTTGCAGATGACTCTGGGGTTGTGGCGTTCATCTCGCTTTACAGGCTGAGGGAGCCGGCGTTTGTCCACAGACTGTTTTTTCGGTTCATGTGGCCAGCATGACTAAGCTGCTTCTGGCGCAATGGAACACCAAAACTAGAGCAGCACACGGAAACGCCGTTTGCCTTCCCGCCGGAGCGGTACCTATTTACCTACTTGCACTTTTTGGCATGGTTTTGAACTGCTAGGTGGGCAGGAGCTGGGACTCAGCAACGGGAGCTCACCCCGTTGCGGGGATTCGAACCGCCAACCTTCTGATCGGCAAACCCAAGAGGTTCAGTGGTTTGGACCACAGTGCCACCTGCATCCCTAGTCCCCCAACAAACATATATTTAAAAACATATGCACTGAGAGGACCATCATTTGTCAAATTGCAACCATGGTCAGGTAGGTGATTTGAGAACAAGCACAATCAGAAGGGTGTTTGGTCAAATGACAGCCCTGCTGAGATCCATGGCACTTGCTCCCAGGCAACTCTGGATAGTGTTGCTGCCTGAGACTATTTGATAATTAGAGCATGCATGCCTATGCTCCAGCAGCAAAGGGGTAGGTGATTGTCAGGTCTCTTGCTGAGGTAATTATAACCACTAAGGGAACATTCCTTCTCAAATTAATGCTCACCATTGGGACTGATGGGTGGTGCCCACTCCACTCAACATTTTATGCCTAGTTACCTTTCCCACCCATCCACCCCCCCTCTCTTCTTTCATTCTCAGAAGATGCAATCATGAATTAAGAACCACTGCTGCTCCAATAATTAGGATCTGTGGCGCTTCAGGATTACTGCCATTAAAGGAGTACCATGGCATGACTAGTGTCATTGCCAGCTGTGAATTATGGATACATGACTTTCAAAGACAGCTGCTCTGCTGCTGCTAAGATGGCCTTACTTTAGCTAAACAAAAATGGGAGTGATTCCTTTTTATGTTGAATGCTTTCAAATAGATGGTATATCTTATGCAAATAAAATAAAATAAAATAAAATAGGGGGTTCTTCACCCTGTTGGCAAGAGATAAAGAGAAACACAATGTAGCAGAAGTTTGTGTTTCTCTCTCTCTGTGTGTGTGTGTGTGTACGTGCGCACGCACACACACACACACACACACAATTCAGAGAAATACAAGATTGTTTCCACTCCCTTCCATCTATCTGCAGGCTCCATGGCCTTAAAGCCTCTGCCTGGTTCCCTGCACCTTCACTTCTTGCAGTGAGGGAACTGCCAGAAGGCCCTCAGAGCTGGACCTCGGTATTCAGGCTGAACGATGGGGGTGGAGACACTCCTTCAGGTGTACAGGGCCGAGGCTGTTTAGGGCTTTAAAGGTCAGTGCCAGCACTTTGAATTGTGCTTGGAGCCAGTGTAGATCCTTTAGGACCGGTGTTATATGGTCCTGGTCATTTGCTCCCAGTCACCAGTCTAGTGCCGCATTCTGGATTAGTTGCAGTTTCCGAGTCTACTTTCAAAGTTAGCGCCATGACGCTGGAAAGGCAGGACCAGCTAGAACAGAGTATGGGCTAACACTAAATGGCAGAGTCGTGTGTGTTCTTTTTTGCTAACACAACATGCACACACCAGTGTTTCTATGGAAGTGCTTTATGCATACCCCCAAGTGTCCTGAAAAAACCCAGAACATCCTGCTTTTTCACATGACATCATGGTGACCATTTTAAGTGCCACACTTTCGTCCCCCAAAAACACTCTTGAGGGTCTGCAGACTCACAATTTTAAGCACTGCATGAGATCATGCCCCCCAAAAAGCACTGGGGGAGGGAGAGTGGGATGTGGGTCTTCTGACTTTTCCAGGAGTGTGTCCCAGAAGACATGTGTCCGAGTTTTTGAAATGCAGAAGGTGGAAGGTATGCTTCATGTATCTGCACACCCGCCTTTTGGTTCAGTCCCAATCCCAATCCCAACCCTCAACCCCATCCCATACAGGGTGAAACCTAACTCAGCCTACAAGCCTACAAGCCACTTTGGGGCTACCAGCTGCATGTTGCAGCCAGCCTGGTGTTTGACAGTCCACCTGCTTTCACATTCCCTGGCAAGGAGCAAAAATCAGGGCATCATCAAGCCCTTGGTAGGCTGCAATGTGTGGTTTCCTTGGGCTTGCTGGGTCACTAGTTGTGCATACCTGATTTGCCGGAATTATTGCAAGCAGCTTGTCATATACAATAGTGTCAGGGAACTGACATCGGAGCTAGAGGCAGAGGGAAGGCTCTCAAATGATGCTGGAGAAGGGCCCAGCAGGGAGAGAAGCAGCTCAGCAGATGGGGAAGCAAATCAGCGCAACACCAGGGATAAAGGGGGGCAGATGGGGGAATCGGAGAGAGGGCTCCAGGACTCTTCACTGGACACCAGCGGGGAGAGCACGGGTCCTCCGCTACCCACGCCCTCCCTGTGCAGAAGACTTCCATGCAGCGAGAGTAGGAGGAGACTTGGCATCAAACAACTTTTATGTTGGAAAAGGTTTAAGAAACGCCCACTGACGGATTCTGCTAGCGACTGAGGCAGCCATGAAGTGAAGGGCTGTCCAGACACAAAGGTTTAACAAGGCAACACAGCCAGGAGTGGCGGTAACTTACGCACGAGCAACCCATACTCATTACAAATAGGTCCTTGTACTCACATTCACAGCTATTACTCCCCAAAACATTATTTGTCATTGAGTCACTTGTACCACATTGAAGTTACAGCTCTTTGGACTCATCAACACTCTCTATTGACTCGTCTCACTTTTATCTAATTACTTTCCTCCTCCTATTATTATTATTATTGTTGCAATTATTAACCTTTGCAGTGTTGCCATAACGAAACTCCTACATGGCAGAGATACAGGCTTTACACCTCTTCCCTGACCTTTAAATATTAAAAGATAAGCAAAAGTATCTAGAAAGAGAGATTTAAAACACTGGAGCTGTAGGTTGTTTTTGAATTTCCATTAAAATTTTATATCTTTTTTTGTAGCAGAGTTGCTGTTGCATGCAAGAGCTATGAATAAAATCAATAGGGAGCTGCAGATTTGGGCAGAATAGGACTTAACAAATGGTAATGCTCTACACAATTATAGATGGGATCCTGAAAAATCAAATAAACTGAATGGAAGGGCGTGGAAAACATATAATAACAAAACATTCCCACTGGTATTTTGATAGCAAACAAGCTAGGAGACAACTAGCTTGTGGGCTGAGCTTACAATTTGGCTTAAGCTACAGGTGAGCATGGTACTTGTACAGACTAATTGTGAATCTGAGATGTTGAAGACAAAAAGTGGCTGACCAGGTGAGGCAGATCTGCAACACTAGTCTTCCTGTGGAAGGTTCCACTGGTGTGGTTCCACTGTACTGACCTTCCCACTGCCCACCCATCTCCCTCCCAGTGAGCAACAGTGACGCTCCTCCCCACCTAATGAGCTGCCTTCTGATTTGCTTAGGAACTTCCAGAGATCTATGGCAACATTGCAAATGGTAGACTAGATTCAGCAAGTAATCATCCAGCAAGGCGGCTGCAAAGCTCAGATTTTTATTGCTTCCAAATATTGCGCAAATAACTTGTAATTTGTCGAGGTGATTCCTGCACATCCCCAGTTTTTCTCTGCAGGCTTGAAGCATGAAACCCTGAGACATAAGCATTACCAGAGCTGCAAAGGTAAACATCAACAACACATTTGTGTCATGATTCTCAATTTCTTTTGCTGGAAACCCCCCCCCCCTCCCCCAAAGTTAAGTTCAGTCCAGTCTGGTCCCAATCCGTTCCTCCTCGGCCCCTTGCAATGGTTTTGCACAGATCCAGGTCTTGCTCTCCGTATAGAGGAGACTGCTTTCCACCACTAGGTGGGCTTCCTGTTTCCTCTCAGCTAGACATCAAAATGACATCCACCCCACTGCTCTGAAAATTTATCTATCCAATCAGTCATGTTAGATGGGGTGGACATGCCCTTCTGCCCTGCCCTCCTAGGCCCCCCCTCCTCTGCCATGGGCAGGAAAACCCCACTAGTGAGGAATGTTCCAATGCACCTGTCCAAATGATTGGCAGATGCTAAAGTTTACTGCATCCATGCCAGAAGTAGCCAAAGGAAGCCTCAAACTAGGGTGCTTCAGGGGCTGTTGCTGTCCTGGGATGGCCTCATGCTCATGGCTGATCTATCAGAATCTAGTGGAAGCTTAGCATTCCTTTAAATGTTAATTGCTTTCAAAATAATACAGTGGTGCCCCGCAAGACGAATGCCTCGCAAGATGGAAAACCCGCTAGACGAAAGGGTTTTCTGTTTTTGAGCTGCTTCGCAAGACGATTTCCCCTATGGGCTTGCTTTGCAAGACGAAAACGTCTTGCGAGTGTTCCGGTTTTTTTTTTTTTTGCTTCCCCCCCCTTTTTCTAAGCCGCTAAGCCGCTAATAGCCTTTTAGCCGCTAATCCGCTAAGCCTTTAATAGCTGCTAAACCGTTAATAGCGCTAATCCGCTAATAGTGCTAATCCGCTAAGCCGCTAATAGGGTTGCTTCGCAAGACGAAAAAACCGCTAGACGAAGAGACTCACGGAACGGATTAATTTCGTCTTGCGAGGCACCACTGTATTCCCTTTATGGGTTCTGAGCCTGTCCAAAAGCTGCTGTTGGAATACAAACTCCATCCATAGCTGTCAACGTTTTCCTTTTTTTAAAAGGGAAATTCCCATATTCCGAATAGGATTCCTCGCAAGAAGAGGGAAAAGTTGACAGCTATGACCCCATCATCTCTTACCATTGGCTGTTCTGGCTGGTGCTGATGAGAATTGTGCCCCAACAACATATGGAACTCTGGAAGAACCACATCAGTTACCACTCTAAGACCCTATTTTTCTACACATTACTTTCTGTTTACAAAGTGATTATGTCAAGGGAACATATGTATATATCAAAGTACATTATGCTTGCTAAGTAGAGCATTTAGAGCTGTGGTTCCAAACATGGGGCACAGGCCCCACAGGGGGGCGATTTGATATTTAAAGTGGGCAATTTGAGAATGAGTTATTAAATGAGAATGGCCTTTTAGGCTTCCTCCATGTGAATAGGAGTTCATTTTTTGAAGAATAAGAATTATACTGTATGTCACAGAGGGTGGGCATCAGGATTTTAGAGATGCTTAGGTGGGTCATAGCCAAAAAAAGAAAGGTTGGGAACCACTGGTTTAGAGATATTTCTCAAACTTACTATTTGTGAAACTCGAGGACTGATTTAAGTTTATTTGGACAGTTTTGCCTTGACAACCTTTGCCTATATGTGTGTGTGTGTGTGTGTGTGTGTGTGTGTGTGTGTATAGCTTTGCTTATTATATGCAGAGCTTCTGAGTCGACTATCTGTACAAATGATGGACAGGTGGCAAGCCTTGAAGTTGCAAAGGTTGCTCTGAACGACCTTCCTAATATGGAAAAGGAAGATAGTAGTAAAGTAGAACTCTTGCAATACCACTATGTATGTCTACTCGGAAGGGACGCGGGTGGCACTGTGGTCCAAACCACTGGGCCTAGGGCTTGTCAATCAGAATGTCGGCGGTTCAAATCCCCGCGACTGGGTGCGACGGGGTCCCAGTTCCTGCCAACCTAGCAGTTCGAAAGCACGTCAAAGTGCAAGTAGATAAATAGGTACCGCTCTGGTGGGAAGGTAAACAGCGTTTCTGTGTGCTGCTCTGGTTTGCCAGAAGTGGCTTAGTCATGCTGGCCACATGACCTGGAAAAGCTGTCTGCGGACAAACACCGGCTCCCTTGGCCAGTAAAGCAAGATGAGCACCGCAACCCCAGAGTCATTCGTGACTGGACTGAACTGTCAGGGGTACTTTACCTTTACCGTTATGACTACTCAGAAGTAAGTCTCATTGAGTTTAATGTAGCTTACTTCCCCAGAAGTGCATACTGCCTCCATGCTAACAATTTCATGGGATTTTAGAGAGCAAAGACAAAAATAGAACAATCCCGCCTCCCACTGCAGCAAAGTTTATAATTCCTGACTGGATCAGGAGAGAGACCCTCAGTATTAGTACCACCACTGATCTATATAGATGTAGTACCCAATATCTGTGATATTTCATGGTTGGTTCAAGAAAGTAGACCAATTAAGCCACATATAGGGCATTAGGATTCACCCCCAAACTCCTCTCCCCTAGACAGCCTCTTAAATATGGCAAAACTGAGAATAATTAAATTTCTGTCAGCACCTCGGAACACCATTTCATGCAAATCCTTCTGTGCTTATTGATAAAGTACTAGCACAATTTTTCTAAATTCCTAATGAGATGAGACAACAGTGTTGGCATTTGAAGGATGAATACACTCCGGTTTGTAGCATGTGCTTTTTGAAATGGTGGTCTTAACTCTGGAGCTATCACTCCAGTGGCTCACACAGCATGAAGCTAATAAGCCGCTTTATCTTGAAGGCCCAGTCCTCACAGTGTGCATCTGTTCCTAGGCGGGTGAATTCTCATATGCATACAACAGCAAATTGTGTCTTATCACCCCAATCAAATTCCAAGCACACAGGAGATGGAATATTTTTATTTTTTTAAAAAATAAAAATAAAAATTCCGAGCAGACAGGTGGAGACAAACTTTTATTTGAGCTGCTGGGAGACCACTATTCTCCTCACAGAGCAACAGTTACCAGGGTTCATTGAGGAGAGGACTTCATTGATAAACCACCCTGGGAATTGTAGCACTAGGAACAGTAGTCCCCTAATAATAATCAGCATCATTAAAAGAAACAAAAAAACCCTCTCCAGATTTCTTTGAGGAAAATCATGACTTGTGCAATAGTGCTTTAAATGTGTGGCATGTATGTGACCTTTCTTTCACACATCCAAAGTGACTGAGGCTGCACTCCTATCCACAGCTATCCGCTGAGCGTACTGCTGAGTAAATCAACTTTTCCATAAAGATCTATTGTGGGCGAATTAGGTTTTTATTTTAGTTTGCTTGTATTAAATAAAGGGTTGTATTAAGGGGTTGTATTAAGGGTTGTATTGCTTGTATTAAGTAAAGGGACACGGGTGGCGCTGTGGTCTAAACCACAGAGCCTAGGGCTTGCGATCAGAAGGTTGGCGGTTCGAATCCCCATGATGGGGTGAGCTCCGGCTCCCTCGGCCAATAAAGCGAGATGAGCGCCTCAACCCCAGAGTCGTCCGCGACTGGACCTAACGGTCAGGGGTCCCTTTACCTTTACCTTTATGCAACACTCAACAATTTTGTGTTGCCCTCCCCCACTCCATTTTAAAGGATATTTAGGATAGTTTATAGAAGTGGCAAATAAATTGCCACTCCATCATACTGGTATACTCTGGCAGCTGTTGAATTATGTCGCTGCCTACAAAATAGCATGCTCTTTCAATAAGAATATTTCTGTAAGTCTTAATGGTGTAACTGGACCTTTTTTAAAAAAAAAAAAAGTTTTGTCTCAATCAATTGCAAGACAAATACACTTTCTTTTGTAAGGTCATTTGTCCTCCACAAAAGTAAAAGTATATATATACATCAGCAGAGCCTTGTCCTGATTCTAACCACAAGTGATCAAATTGAGCCATCAGATAAATTGCAATTCAGTGGTTTCACATTACAGTCTCTCTTTGAAGTTCCTTCCTTTTGAGGATGGCCACTTTAAAGTCAGTTACAGAGTGTCCAGGGAGGTCGAAAATGTACCCTCACTGGTTTTTGAATATTTCCGTTTTTCCATTTGTGCCAATTTGTTGTTTTGCACAGAGACAGGCATGTTATGTCCTATCTACAATACAGAAGGGCATTGCTTTAAGTTAATAGCATATATTGCTTTGAATACTGAAAAGGTATTGATGACATTATTGGGTCCTGCAGTTCTATTGCCAGAGTAGACACAGGGACTATATATGTGTGTGGGTGTATGTGACACACCCACACCCACACCCACACCCATACACCCACACCCACACCTTTGTTTCCAATCCATATCTTTTTTTCCATTGTGCATCTATGATTCCCCCCCCCCCAAATCATTGCAGGCCTAAAGTACACCTTGATACTGCAAATATCATACAGGAAGCCAAATAGGGAATTATATTGTTGTAGCTGTTGGATCTCTCTTCAACCGATTGTGAAGCCACATCGAAGACAGCATCATAGAAACCTACTTTTCTGATTTGGCTCTTGTTGGGTCTCTTCTTCAATCTTGCCTGTATAGGGAGGTGTGTGTTTTTTAATGTTTGATGTTTTACAGTGCTTAATGTGTTTAATTTGTTGGAAGCCACCCAGAGTCGCCGGTGCAACCTAGTCAGATGGGCAGCATATAAATAAGAGGTAATCACCATCCTCAAACTGCTGTTTCTTTCTCCTCTTTCTAACTCGTTATGTCTCAAAGTTTGGTAGTATTCCTAAGTAGCTCCTTTTGCTCCGTATTATCTATCAAAACTTGTTGAAAGCCCTCATCACACCTGCAGGCCACAAGGTAATTTGTGGTCACTTGCAACTGGCTTGTAGCTGAATTTAAATCAGCTTCCTTGCTTTGTAATTGCTTGCTTGGAAAATTGACTTCAAAAAAGATGTTGTACCACCTAATAAGAGATACCACAAACTTGAACTTACAAATGGCATCAGCAAAGGCCTTAGCTTCAATTTGGGAAGTATTTCCAGATAAACCTTTTAGGCTTGTGTCATCAAAGATCTCTATTAAAGCATCACATATAGTACCAAGACGATATCTCGGAAGTTTCAAAGCATTGATCTGACTCGCTCATCTTGTTTCGCTCAATGGCTTAACAGTTATGTCCGAGTCTGATACAAGGCTGGGTAGAATGTGTCATTGCTGAGTTGATTCAGAGAGAAAAGTTAAAGATTTGTTGAATCAAACTGAAGAAACGGGTGGCTCCCAGACTTAGTGGCATCATGGCCACCCTGAGTCCCATCAGGGAAAAAGGTGGGGTATTAAAAAATATGTCGTCATCGTCATCATTGACTTCATGTCAAGTACCAAGTTTAAAGAGCATCATTGCAAGGCACAGAAAATGTATGCGAGTTTATGTCCAGTTCTGTCCTTTGCATACCATCTTCTTTGGTTTTCATGTTCTTCCCATTATTGTAACCTTGACCACACAGATTCTCAAACAAAAATCTCATTTGCTCAAGAAGAAGAAGAAGAAGAAGAGTTTGGATTTGATATCCCGCTTTATCACTACCCTAAGGAGTCTCAAAGCAGCTAACATTCTCCTTTCCCTTCCTCCCCCACAACAAACACTCTGTGAGGTGAGTGAGGCTGAGAGACTTCAAAGAAGTGTGAGTAGCCCAAGGTCACCCAGCAGCTGCATGTGGAAGAGCAGAGATGCGAACCCGGTTCACCAGATTACGAGCCTACCGCTCTTAACCACTACACCACACTGGCTCAAGCTGTCCAAGAAGAGTTTCTGTCATACAGGCACCTGTAGTCTCCTTGAATGGAAGAAATCCCAACAAATGTCCTTATGATGACGTCAGGCCCAGATCGTTTTAAGTCCCCGCCCACAACAGGCTGCATGCACATGGCCAAAGATGACTCCTGCTTCTGCTCTTCCTGTGTCCATTCTCTCCTGGTTCTTGGAGACAGTGGTGCAAGGAAAGGTTGAGAAATACTTGGCTTCCACTTGCCCATCCTGCCTCCTCTTCCTCCAGCTCTGAAGCTTCCCATGCTTCTGATTATTGCGTCTTGGCTTGGACAGATCCCCACAGACCACTGTTTCCCTATCCGAAGTCAGACTCCAGTCCCACTTCCCCCAGTGTCAGTGGCATAACAAGGTCAGTTGGTACCTGGTGTGGGAAAAATTTTGTCAACCCCCCGCCCCCATTGAAATCTAGTTGGACTCCCAAGAGACTGCAATCTAGGTAAAGGTAAAGGAACACCTGACTATTAGGTCCAGTCGTGACCGACTCAGGGGTTGCGGCGCTCATCTCGCTTTATTGGCCCAGGGAGCCAGTGTACAGCTTCCAGGTCATGTGGCCAGCATGACTAAGCCGCTTCTGGCGAACCAGAGCAGCGCACAGAAACGTCATTTACCTTCCCGCTGGAGCAGTACCTATGTATCTACTTGCACTTTGACATGCTTTTGAACTGCTAGGTTGGCAGGAGCAGGGACCGAACAACGGGAGCTCACCCCGTCGTGGGGATTCGAACTGCCGACCTTCTCATCGGCAAACCCTAGGCTCTGTGGTTTAACCCACAGCGCCATCCACGTCGGACTCCCAAGAGACTGCAATCTACTCACAGTATAAAAAGACTGGCTGTGATCTACCCATTGTCATTGTCAGGAGTTGCTGAGCTTTTTTTAGGGGAAGGTTGGCCAATGTTGTTGAGATTCTTTGGGGGTTACAGGGTTCCTGCCTGGGAGCGCGGGGCTGTCAAAACAATGGGGAAAGAGGGGAAGGCAGCTGGCAGAGCAGCAAAGCCCCCCCATCCCCTGGCAGCTCAGGGTAGGCAGGAGTGGCAGGCAGGAGTGGTGCTGAATTTCACCCCCCTTGGAGATGACACCCATGGTGGACCGCACCTACCACACCCACCGCTCCCACCTTGCTCCATCCCTGCCTGGTGTACACTCAGCAGCTTCCTGCCAGTCCCTGACACAAGGGCACTAATGCTTCTGAATGACAGTTGCTGGGAATCACAAGTGAGGAAAATGCGTTTCTGCTCAGGTCCTGCTTGTAGACTTCCTACAACCTTCTGGTTGGCCACTGTGAGAACAGGAAGCTTGACTAGGTGGGTGGCTGGCCTGATCCAGCCGTCTCTTCTATACCCTCCAACATTTCTCCAATGAAAATAGTGATGTCCTAAGGAAAAGTGGGGGACATGGGTGGCACTGTGGGTTAAACCACAGAGCCTAGGAGTTGCTGATCAGAAGGTCGGCAGTTAGAATCCCCGTGACGGGGTGAGTTCCCATTGCTCTGTCCCTGATCCTGCCAACCTAGCAGTTCGAAAGCACGTCAAAGTGCAAGTAGACAAATAGGTACCACTGTGGTGGGAAGGTAAACGGCGTTTCCGTGGGCTGCTCTGGTTTGCCAGAAGCGGCTTAGTAATGCCAGCCACATGACCCAGAAGCTGTACGCCGGCTCCCTTGGCCAATAAAGCGAGATGAGTGCCACAGAGTAATGACTGGATCTTAATGGTCAGGGGTCCCTTTACCTTTTAAGGAAAACTGGAACATTCCAGGGTCAAATCAGAAACCGGGATGCTTCTGTAAATCTGTGGCTGTCCCTGGAAAATAGGAGCTCTGTTCTTACGAAGGAATGGATAACAGGTTGGTGAAAACACCATATATATTAAGGAAACGATCTTGCCTAAAAGGCATGATCATTTTCCTGTGGCCATGAGGAAAGGCATGCTTATGCAATTTCAGTACATGCCAGAGGGATGGCATTTGTTTGGTCTCTGTTGCTCTTGTCAACATCATTATGCACAGAGTTCCCTGCTGAATGAGGGCACTCAAGTATATAATAAGTGTAGATTCAAGGAGCTGGAACGTTTTGAGCCAGTTACTGTTTGAGCAAGTTGTTTCTCTGCATCGCTCAGCAATAAAAACATCCACAGAGGTGTTGCAGTTCCAGTAGGAGAAGTTCATTTTTCACACACGGAGACAGACACAAGTGATCAATAATAGAGAAAGACATCAGTTTTGAAAACAATTATATATATATATATATATATATATATATATATATATATATATATATGGAGAATACATTGCAAGAGTGAGCAGGGTTTGTGTTTTGCTTTGTTTTAAGAGTAGGCATTACTGGTATGGCAAAACAATGGATAATGTCATTGCTTTTTTCTGGGGGGACGCAGGGGCACACATACCCCTAAACATTTTTTAAGAAAAAAAAATGGATAATGTAAACAAGATAATAAAGGTAAAGGGACCCCTGACCATTAGGTCCAGTCGTGACCGACTCTGGGGTTGCGGCGCTCATCTCGCTTTATTGGCCGAGGGAGCCGGCGTACAGTTTCCGGGTCATGTGGCCAGCATGACTAAGCCGCTTCTGGTGAACCAGAGCAGCGCACGGAAACGCCGTTTACCTTCCCGCCAGATACCTATTTATCTACTTGCACTTTGATGTGCTTTCGAACTGCTAGGTTGGCAGGAGCAGGGACCGAGCAACGGGAGCTCACCCCGTCATGGGGATTCGAACCTTCTGATCGGCAAGTCCTAGGCTCTGTCGTTTAACCCACAGCGCCACCCATGTTCTAAAACAAGATAATAGCATAGTATAAAAAAGGCAGCAGTCCTGGAAATGAACAGGAAGAACAACTGAACAAATACTGTCCCCGAGAACAGCTAAACGTTAAAAGAAATGAATAAATGCATTATTTTGCAATGAAGTGGAAACAGGAAGTAGAAGTTATTCACACCTCGTGCATTAGATATTGACCAAAATTTACACCTGTTTTTCCTGCAGTCAGTAATGTTCAGCGCTGACTTTGTCGGCATAGTTCCACAACAAGATGATACACTTCCAAGCTAGGACCCTTTAACAATCCAAGTCTATAATTCCCCCACTTCATACTGTCACTCTTCTAGGATTAAGAGAGGTAAAACCACAAATGTGTGGCACCACGGAGAGTCTGGAATGTTCCTTATTGCAATCTTCAGCAGTGCACCCTGCCTCCTTTAGTTAGACAGACAACTCCATTTGGAGAACTGGAAATCTACAGGATGGCATTCTTTGGATTTGCATATTGTTTTGAATAGCACAAATCAAGTCTTCTTGCCTTTAACTGTGAACCAAATCTGTATCTCTAAGCGTGCAGGGAAATCCTGAGGGGCCATAGTAACTCAGGACCGGAAATCTCATTTAAGGCGGCCATTCTCCTGTTAACAAGGGACCACACAAACTTCCAGAGCTATGGGAAATTATTATTGCTTTTCCTCCAAGCTTATTCCCTTTGACATATTCTTTCCAGAAAGTGGAATAATGGGGGTGGGGGGAGATATAAAGTGAACCAGGACCTGGGAAACCAGAGCTAACAGCGCCCATGAAACTCATTGTGGGACCTGGGCCCAGTCACTATCCCTCCCATAGCTATACTTTTGGATTAGGATTGGCTAAATGGTGCAGAGACCTGATTGGACAAAGAACAGTAGATTGACAGAAATGTTTGCAGAGCTTCCTTGAGTTCAAACAGAAGTACAACATGTGTTTGGGACAGGGAAGAATAATGTGGCTTTGAGATACTTTGAGAGGGTGAGGGTTAAAAAAATGCTTGATATTCTGGGGGGGGGGGAGTTGTTATGTACTGAAGTTCTCACCCTGGGCCAGCAGGGGGATACTGTAGATAGTTATGCAAATGAAGGGTTGAAAGTGACGTTCAGTGATTGGATAGTTTTAGAAAGTTGCTACAGTTATGTTGTTCTGGAGCTCTATATAAGCAGGCTGACTGAGCTCTTCAGTTCAGTTCTGTTCTGGCCTCTGAATAAACAAGAGCTGTTTGAAGAATTGCTGTGTCGTCTGATATGTTCACCCACAACTTAACAGGAGGGGTGCACCAGTAGTGCCAATAGTGGGAGCAGCAACTCTAATCCTACACAGCATGTCATAGATGGAGCCAGGAGAGCGGTGCAGATTACACAAGGGTGCAGAGGACTAACCAGATTATCCAGAACTTTTTTCTCTGGCTGATCGAATTACTGACCAGGACTAGGGAAGCAGCGAAAATGTGCAGACGCTGCTCTTTGAAAAGAAGGGAGTGGAAACTTCCAAAGCAAACAAGAATGCAGGAATAATGTATACTGCCTGTCCCACTAGTGTTTAAACAAGTTCAGGTCAGCGGCAGAAGTGTGTGGCTCTAATTATTCAGGTCAAATACGCCAAACTTTCTGGATGCTTGTGCTGACTGTGCCTTGACAAGCCATTTCCACAGCAATTAACCTCCTTTATTTAATTAAAACACCAAAGGGAAATGACTTAATGGATTGGATGCAATGTCTCTGAACGGATATGGCTTTTCCCACAGTAGTCATAGCGATTGAAGGGGAAAGTGTTTGTGATGCTGCTATTTTCACCTACACAGCTGTTCCAAAGATCAGTTGGGAAGGTGTGTGCTTGTGGCTACAACAGTGCTATTGTAGGAATATATGCGGCAAAAACACATTTGGAAAAACACAACATTTAAAATGCATTGCACATATTGATCCTTGCATAAGAAATGTATTGATCTATTGCAAAGAAGTGCTGTCTCGGACGTTTGCTGAACCAAGTGAAACCTTAGGCTTAACTCACGGTTCTGTTCAGTTCCTTGATATGAACACTGAGATATTGGCATATTTCATCCAGGGACATAATTCCTTTTTTGCTGTTTGAATACCAGACCAGTTCCTCACACCCATTTTGGGGGATTGGGTGGGGTGTGAGAAAGATGTCACACGTCTTTTTAATGTGTTATGCCTGACAAATACTGGGACCTCATTTGTTTATTATAATTGTAATTCAAGGCTATTTCAATGCCTTCTCATTTTCATACAGTACCTTCTCATATAAAATTAACTTCTTAAAAGATGCAGCTTATAAGACCAAATATTGCAATGACTGAGTATCAAGTCAATTCAAGCCCTTTCACGGGTCCTAAACAAGGTATCAAAGGACAGAGATAATTGTTCTTGTTGATCTCAATATTCCTCTGTGTATTTCCAATACAGTGGCCATTCCTACACCTAATTGGCAAAGGTTCCACAGCCAATAAGATTTGTGCTGCATCCTGAGTAAGGGCAAATCACCTTTCTTGTGTCACGCAAGACAGGCTGGGGAGTATTTTCTGCTATGAACTTCTTTTAGTATACTCTAAACTAAGGTTACCAGATGTCCCCATTTCCCGGGGACAGTCCCCGGATTTACAAATCAGTCTCTGTACCAAATCCTATCATTCCTACTGAATTTGAAAAGTGTCCCCGGATTCACTGAAAAAAAATCTGGTTACCTTACTTTAAACGCCAGTCAACTGATGACTTTCATTTCAGGGTTTCTAGCCAACTGATAGCTCACTGTCATTCTGGATTAAACATTTGGCTCATTTTGTCCCATCATAAACCTCAGGGAAGTTTCAATTATGTTATTTTGCTGACCTCCTGTATGCACAGTCAAATGATAAAATACTCAGGGTCAAGACCATATTTAAAAATGCCCTAAGGTTATAATGCATATAGTGAGCTTTATGAGCCATGAATAAACAATATGCGAGCTAAATGTTTCACTCACCACACCATTTATTAATGCCATATGCCTTTTAGATTGCAACTTGCTTACATTTGGCACCGTACAGTCATACCTCGGGATAAATGTGCTTCAAGTTGAGTATTTTCGGGTTGTGCTCCGCGGCGACCCGGAAGTAACAGAGTGCTTGCGCGGAAGCGGCAAAACGCGGCCCACGGACACACAGATGTGCGGACGTGGGTTGTGTTCACTTCAGGATGCAAACAGGGCTCTGGAACGGATCCCGTTTGCATCCCGAGGTACCATTGTATATGCCATACATAAGATTATTATTTTTTGAGGGGAGGAGCTCAGGTTGGCTTGTTTGCAGTTACTCTTACTGAACTGCACCTACACTGTGCAAATTCTTGAGTATATGGGACTTAGCAATGCTACATATTTAAATTGGTTTAAAAGTTATTGCTTTTCTACAGAGCAACAATTGGCCATGTTGGCTGGAGCTGACAGGAATTGGAGTCCAACAAAATTTGGAGGGTGACAGGTTCCCCATCCCACATGACTCATGACACAAATTTATGTTGGTTGTTGTTGTTTAAAGACAACAGGAGCCATTTTGTTGATGGAAAAGCAAATTCAGAAAGAACCCATTAGAGTGGATAAATACTGATCAGGGATAGTTTATCCTTTCCAGAAGTCTGTGCCTTCCATATTTTTCTGCTTCAAATTCCCCTTCCAGTTGTGTCTCCCCCTGGAAGTTTCTAGATGTTGTATATCATGGATGGGATAATAATAATAATAAATTAATTAATAATAATAATAATAATAATAATAATAATAATAATAATTTATATCCCGCCAGGCTCAGGGCGGCTAACAACAATCAAATAATACAACATTCTAAAATCATTTCATTAAAAAATTACTTCAAATCAAATTGATGGCAACCATTGGGCTAGAGTTCTGTGAAGATTGCCAAAGGAGGGAGTCAGGCTGTGCCCTGGCCAAAGGCTTGGCGGAACAGCTCTGTCTTGCAGGCCCTGCGGAAAGATGTCAAGTCCCGCAGGGCCCTAATCTCTTGTGGCAGAGCGTTCTACCAGATCGGAGCCACAGCCGAAAACGCCCTGGCTCTGGTTGGGGCCAGCCTAACCTCTCTGTGGCCTGGGACCTCCAAGATGTTTTTGTTTGAAGATTGTAAGTTCCTCTGTGGGACATACCAGGAGAGGCGGTCCCATAGGCACGAGGGTCCTAGGCCGTATAGGGCTTTAAAGTTTAAAATCAGCACTTTAAACCTGATCCTGTACTCCACCGGGAGCCAGTGCAGCTGGTATAGCACCAGGTGAATGTGATCTCGCAGCGAGGACCCCGTAAGGATGGATGAGATGGGATTTCATCTCCCATGATCACTGGCCATGCTGGCAGGGTTTGAGTGAAGCTGTAGTGAGACAGAACATCAAGAGGACCATGAATCTTCCATCCCTGTTATATATCCCACCACTTCCCTATAAATTCCCTCATTCAAAAGCTGCTTTTCTATAAGCATCTCAGAACTAATAGAAAAGGAAGACTTCACGTATGCAGAACAAATTGGAAAGTCAGTTCTTAATTTGGAACTTGGCTTATATAGAAGTTGTTTGAATGTCAGTTTGAATAGAAACTTCCTTTAAGATTAGAACAAATACAACAAAGAAAGAATAAATCTGGGAATGTGCTGCTGACCTTCTTCAGCAGAATGATAAAAACCTGGTTATGGTAGCTTGCTATGGCTTCATTATCCCCACCACCACCACAAAACAAAGACTTGAGAGCCAATGAAATAGCAGAAATGTTCTATTTCTTAAATATAACAAACAGAAGATCTGTAACCTGGTTAGCTAAATTCAGAAAGTATGTGCAGGTGAACTCCTGGAGAAATCTGGTAGGAACACATCCCTCCAGAGATCTGGGCATGTTTACAGCCATAGTCTGGGATTTTCCATCCAAGGACTGGAAGCAAATATCTCTTTCCTTGCTAAGTGAGCCTTTGATACGTGCATCCCAGCCTCAATGTTCAGCAATCACCAAAGTGTGCATATCAGTCCTAAGGGGCAACCTTCAAGGACCTGACAAACCAAAGACAATTGAAGATGCCTGAAGAATGCCCTTAACCCAATAATGCATCAGGCTGTCCATCCTTTAGTTTCATATAATTCCCTCACCTGCCCTCAAGAACATCCATCTCTACATAGATTAAAGCCTGTAATCTAACCTTTGATGATTTTTTGGTGGTGATCTCACTTTGTTCGTGCTGATTCCACACATTTATTTTGGAGTTACAATTAAAGCTTTTTCGGAAACAGGAATTGGGAATAATCTACAAAGTAATAAAGGTCCATCACTGAATATAGTCCAAAAATTGCACCTTGGAATATTTGAAGGATTCTGTTACAGATGATGACCTTGAGCTGATAATTTGTTTATTAACTGCAGTGAAAATCAACAGTGACAAATCACTAAGAGGTCAAAGTATTAACATTTAACTTCATCCAAAGTTATTGTTGCAGTTGTTTGGAAGGGGTCAAGATTCCCCTCCTAACATATGCATTGACACTGTGATGGCTCAGTATCCTTCAACAATGTGTTTAATAATTGGAAATCAAATTAAATTCAGTGGCCTTGTTAGATATGTGTGAACACCCTGGCTGCCTCCGTTTTGGAGGAAAATACATAATTCATATGACTATCAACCACAATGGGAAATCCACAATGGGAAACGATAGCTGGGATTTTATGCCCCATTTGTTTAGCACGTCAAAAATCAGTTGTTGTAAAGAAATGGACAGGATTTGCTTTAAAATATTTGATGCCAATCCAAACCCCTTCAAGGCTGGATTGATTTGGCAATATGCACAATAGAACCATGAAACTGCCAAGACTCATTTGTCTATTCCCCCATGTGCTTAATTGTGTTTCTCTTCTGCAAGCCTAAATGCACTTCTTAATCCCCATGCCTTTTAAAATTTGAAAACGGAATTGGTTTGCAAAATATGTAAGTTAAAATTAGTTGTTAATTAAAAGTCAGCAATGCCATATTAGTAAGAAATGCGCGGCTGGTTCAGGCATGGGTATACAATGCTTGACCTTTCATTGCTGGTTGTGCCACAGCTGAATCTGACAGCTGCCTCTATTGAGAAATATTGTGATGTGTTGCCTTCTTGTGATGTAAAAGCATTTAGGTTTAATCTGATAGCTCAAGGCCACTCACAGTAAGGATGGGAGAACCTTTCACTTTCTTCTCTGTGTCACTTCTGCTTGTGAGGGACTCAGGCATTTACCGTATTTTTCGCTCTATAACACGCACCAGACCATAACACGCACGTGGTTTTTAGAGGAGGAAAACCAGGAAAAAAATATTCTAAACGAAACAGTGGATGTATGATTTTTGTGGTTCATGCTGTGGCCACAGACATGTGATCTGACAGTGAGTTTGGAGTAGCCCAATGCAAAAATCCTGAGGATCCATGTGGATCCATGCTTTGTAACCACGTTTTTGCACCACTGCGGCCCCAGGCAACAGTGGGTGCGTGATTTTTTTGGTGCAAGATGTAGCCATGGACATGCTATGTGATCTGATGGTGAATTTGGGGTGACCCAGTGCAAAAATCCTGATGATCCATGTGGATCCGTGCTTTGTAACCATGTTTTAAGTGGGGAGGGAAGGAAAAGCACTCAAGGGACAAGGAGCACGAGTGGGGTGAGTGGAGAAGGATGCTGCTAATAATGAAGAAGAGGGGTATAAGGGGAGAAGGCTCCTCTCCTCTCCCGCTTTGCTTCTTTAAAGCAAGCAGGCTCTCTGTCCCTCTCTCCTCCCCACTCAGCGGCTCTTCTCCGTTTCAAAGCGAGCCACGGAGGAGGGAAGGAAGGGGAACCATGGATCCTCTGCTCACGACTGCAGCAGATCCCCCCCATCACCCGCAGGCATTCCCTCCATAACACGCACAGACATTTCCCCTTACTTTCTAGGAGGAAAAAAGTGAGTGTTATGGTGCAAAAAATACGGTACTGCTCCTTTCTCTCAGGAGGCTGTTGTGCAACATGACACCTTCAAGCACCTGAAATTGCCTTGCTTGAATGCCTGCTAGTCCTTTCTATGCTACAACTTAAAAACTTACCAGATGCAGACAGGGATGGTTTATTGCAGGCATAGGCAAACTTGGCCCTCCAGATGTTTTTGAGACTACAATTCCCATCATCCCTGATCACTGGTCCTGTTAGCTAGGGATGATGGGAGTTGTAGTCCCAAAACATCAGGAGGGGCGAGGTTGCCTATGCCTGGTTTATTGCAACAGCCATTGTTTTCTTAATAGGAATGAAGACCTGCCTGCAGCTGCTGCCAGGGGACCTCCATCCCACCCCAACCTGCTGGACCTGTGGCCTCTGCTAGATCTCCAGACCAGGAGCAACACAAAGGGGCCATCCCTTTGGGGGCGGCACTTTGGGGTGGAGCAAGGGCCTGGGCCAGCCCCCTTGTGCTAAAAATATGGTTTAATGGGGATGGGATTTTAACTTGGGTGGGTGTTGTTTATTTGGGTTGGGGATGTTTTAAATTGTTCTTAAGTGTTATATGATAATCTGTAATGTGTATTTTTGTTTCATAAGGCTGATTAATATTCTACAGCCTTTTAAATGTGTTTGTGTTAGGGGAGTTATTGTTTTGTTGTTTATATTTTAACTATTTACTTGTGTTTTTACCTTGCATTTTTGTCTGGTGAACCACGCTGAGATTTTATGATACAAATCAAATCAAATCAAATCAAATCTATATATGAATGAATGAATGAAGTTTTTGGAAGCTTGACTTCTTTATTTTTTTTATAAGATATTTATTAAGATTTTCAAAAAATAACAAAAGAAAAAGAAAAAAGAAAAATACAAAATAAAAATAGTTTAAAAACAGTTCAATTCTATCACATATTTTTCATTTGCTTATTTCCCGGACCTCCTCACGCCTTCCTTTTCTGTATTCCAGTTCCAATTGTTAATTCAGCAAATCCCGCCGCGCTTCATTGATCTTAATCTTCAATTTTTAAATATTATAACATTATTTTTTTAACCTATTAATAACCATTTTCTCATATTCCCTTATAGCATTACAGCAAAAGACCACTTAGTTTCTATCCAACATCATTCTAACATTCATTAATTTTACAGTGTTTCTGTAAATAATCTTTGCCCTTTTTCCAATCTTCTTCCACCGACTCTTCTCCCTGGTCTCGGATTCTGCCAGTCATTTCTGCCAGTTCCATATAGTCCATCACCTTCATCTGCCATTATTCCAGGGTGGGTAGATCTTGTGTCTTCCAGTACTTTGCGATGAGTATTCTTGCCGCTGTTGTAGCATACATAAAGAAAGTTCTATCCTTCTTTGGCACCAATTGGCTGACCATGCCCAGGAGAAAGGCCTCTTGTTTCTTCAGGAAGGTATATTTAAATACCTTTTTCATTTCATTATAAATCATCTCCCACAAAGCCTTGATCCTTGGGCACGTCCACCAAAGGTGAAAGAATGTACCTTCAGTTTCTTTACATTTCCAACATTTATTATCGGGCAAATGATAGATTTTTGCAAGCTTGACTGGTGTCATGTACCACCTGTATATCATTTTCATAATAATCTCTCTTAGGGCATTACATGCCGTAAATTTCATACCTGTGATCCACAACTGTTCCCAGTCAGCAAACATAATGTTATGTCCAACATCTTGTGCCCATTTAATCATAGCAGATTTCACCGTTTCATCCTGAGTATTCCATTTCAACAGCAAGTTATACATCTTTGACAAAGTCTTAGTTTTAGGTTCTAACAGTTCTGTTTCTAATTTTGATTTTTCCACCTGGAAGCCAATTTTCTGGAAGCTTGACTTCTTTAATTCAGATTTCTTTTATCAACTGACAAGCTTACCTTACAACAACATTGCTTCCTATCTGGCTCCAAAAGGAATCTGAGTGGGAGTGTATTTGTGGCTGAGGTCAGAAGACTGGTAAAAAGCTGATTCTGGTGCTTGGCTAATGCAGACACCAGCACAAGGAAGGAGCCAGCAGAGGATATATATGGCCTTACCACCTGCCCCCTCCTCCTGCTTCTTTACAATGCAGCAACAGAGAACGACAATCTGGAGTTACAAGGGAAAGTGTAAGCCTTCAAGCGTGCTGGTTGCCTTCAGGAAACGCCAAGGAGAAGCAAGAGTGAAGAGTCGGTTTGGTCCTTCTGAATGAACTGGGTGCCTTTCTCACCCAATGGGCAGAGCATCAAGAGTGGTGAGGGACAGAGCAGGCCTCAGTTCCAAACTGCACATTAAATGTGGAGAGTGTGGATCAAGGCCATGTGTATTGGAATTTCAAAGACCAAAAAAAATATTCAAGCGCTCTTAATTTACACATGACCACAGGGTGTAGTTTGTTGGCACCCTAAGATGGTGTACAAAAGGTCCAGAATATATTGGGCATGGAATATAATTTTGGAGGATTCCTGGGAACACTGCTATCAGACTCCTTTTCCTAGAAAAGTTCTTATGGGGATGAGGTTCTTATGGACTTGAAGGTCTGCAACAACTCAAGAGGATGAAGAGTAATTGTGTTTTCTCTTTTCCATTATGATTATATTATACTGTAAGTCATTGAGGATGCCATTTCTCTTAGCATTGTTGCATTTGTATGTATCTTAGTAAATGAACTGTGCATATTTCATCTTCCTAAAAACAACAACACCCCCCCCCCCAAAAAAAATCTGATATCTCCATTTCTTCCCTACTGGGAACCTTCTCACTTCTACACAAAGCTACGCTAACATTCAAAGAAAATTATCTAAAGTGCTTCACATCATGAATCAAATTGCAGCAAAGTAAAATTGTCTTGCAGCAAGATGATGGTTTCCTTCAAAAAGGAAAAGAAAAAAGAATGTGTGCAATTCATTACCTGTTAAATATATAATATTTAATTATTCATTTCAATGCTCAAAAGAAAACACAACTCCTATGGAGACATGAGAGTTAAGCTAACTGATAGCTGAATGTGTTATGTTGGACAAAGAAAGAGACCATTAGTGTATGAAAACACATTTTTTTATCACATAAGTTAACTGGAATTTCTTGCACTTACATAAGATTTAACTTTCTCTTTTTTGCAATTTAGAAAGAAATGGGAATGTAACAACTAGCTGAACTAGATGTGCTGTGTGTGTGGATCTGTTTATGAAAATGTGCCGAAGCCCTCTTTCTGCTGTCTCATGTGATCACAGCTGAAAATGACTTTCATTAAACACAGGCCCTCCAAGTGTCCCTATTTTCCAAGGACAGTGCCAGATTTATAGAAGCCATCCCAGTTTCCAATTTCACCCCAGAATGTCCTGCTTTTCATTAGGATGTCCCCATTTTCATTGGAGAAATGTTGTAGCGTGTGGTAGGATATCACTATTTTAATTGGAGAAATGTTGGAGGGTCTGGATTTATGCGACCCTTAAGCCAAGGAGGTAAGTGACTATACAACCTTTAGAAGACATCTGAAGGCAACTCAGTATAGGTAAGTTTTTTAATGTTTAATGTTTTGTTATCTTCTTATATATGTTGGAAGCCACCCAGAGTGGCTGGGGCAACACAGTCGGATGGGCAGGGTATAAATAATAAAATTACTATTATTGTTGTTGCCGCAGTTGCTGTTGTTAAATGTTGTTGTTGTTTAGTCGGTTAGTCGTGTCCGACTCTTTGTGACCCCATGGACCAGAGCATGCCAGGCACTCTTCCACTGCCTCCCGCAGTTTGGTCAAACTTGTTAAATAGGTCATCTCTATTTTCATTAGAGAAATGTTAGCAGATATGTGAATGTCATCAATGATGAATTGGATTCTGAAGGCAAAACATCTAGATCAGCCTTTCTCAACCTGTGGGTCCCCAGATGTTGTTGAACTACAACTCCCATCACCCCTAGCTAGCAAGGCCAGAGCTCAGGGATGATGGGAGTTGTAGTCCAACAACATCTGAGGACCCACAGGTTGAGAACCACTGATCTAGATGAAGTTGCCACTCTTCCAGTTATAGGAGAGCTCCTGTGCTTTTGAAAGTATCGGGGCAAACAAAATCTCCTTGTAAAGTGGGGCAGAGTTGCTATGCTCACTTCTTGGCTTTGTTGCTTACTGGGAGGAGGAGGGAACAAGGCAGTGGGAAGACTGGCACCATGCAAACACGTCATTGGCTCCACTCATGACTGAGGACAGTGTAGCATGCATGGTGTTGAACTATCCCCGTGTTGGACTTAGCAGCACTGCCGCAAAACTCTGGAAAACAGTGGCAACAAGCTGTGTGCATGATGGTTATTGTTACTTTTATCCATGTGGTTGGGCTTCCTTTTGATCTGCCTAGTACAGAAAAGGTCCACACCAAACCTGCCCATACATTGATGTTATATTTGAAGGTTCTTCTCCAGCTTATGTTTTATTTGCATATGTCCTCGTGCTTTTGCAAACTGTCCTGGAAGCTCTGCTCAAAGGTGGTCTGTCAATCTTCTAAATAAAAGCTCCAGGAGGCATATCTTCTAAATTCACAGGTGGACTTCAAATGATATCTGAACCTCGTGAACCTGGGTGTTGTTGTTGTTGTTGTTTAGTTGTTTAGTCGTGTCCGACTCTTCATGACCCCATGGGCCAGAGCACGCCAGGCACTCCTGTCTTCCACTGTCTCATGCAGTTTGGTCAAACTCATGCTAGTAGCTTCGAGAACACTGTCCAACCATCTCGTCCTCTGTCATCCCTTTCTCCTTGTGCCCTCCATCTTTCCCAACATCAGGGTCTTTTCCAGGGAGTCTTCTCTTCTCATGAGGTGGCCAAAGTAATGGAGCCTCAGCTTCAGGATCTGTCCTTCCAGTGAGCACCCAGGGCTGATTTCCTTCAGAATTACACCCAGGTTCCTTCAGAACCTGGGTCTAATACCACTGAATTTAGTAGGACTTACTTGTAATGAGAGGGACGCGGGTGGCGCTGTGGGTAAAACCTCAGTGCCTAGGGCTTGCCGATCGCATGGTCGGCTGTTCGAATCCCTGTGGCGGGTTGAGCTCCCGTCTTTCGGTCCCAGCTCCTGCCCACCTAACAGTTTGAAAGCACCTGTAAGTGCAAGTAGAGAAATAGGTACCACTTTATAGCGGGAAGGTAAACGGTGTTTCCATGTGCTGTGCTGTGCTGGTGCTGGCCCGCCAGAGCAGCTTCGTCACACTGGCCACGTGACCCGGAAGTGTCTCCGGACAGCGCTGGCTGTCTGGACAGCGGCCTCTTAAGTGAGATGGGCGCCCAACCCTAGAGTTGGATACGACTGGCCCGTACGGCAGGGGTACCTTTACCTTTACCTTACTTGTCATGAGAATTGGTTTGAGTGCAGGCAAGATAATAATAATAATAATAATAATAATAATAATAATAATAATTTATTTATACCCCACCCATCTGGCTGGGTTTCCCCAGCCACTCTGGGCGGCTTCCAACTGAATATTAAAAACAATACAGCATTAGACATTAAAAACTTCCCTAAAGAGGGCTGCCTTTAGGCTCTCCAATTAGCATGGCAGGGCCATGCATTTGTTTGGTATTTTTTTCTTTTTTTAAATTTCAGGTGGTATATCTGGAAGGGCCCGTTGTGTGGATGATCTCATTTAGGTGGATTATGACGAAAGAACCTATATTAATGAGGGCAAAATCTTTCAAGTCATGTTCCACAAATCCCTTGAATGCATTGCAAGGAAGGCTTGGGATTTTGATAATGGGGACTGTGAAAAATGCACAATGTACAGGAAATTACTCAAATCAATTGTATCTGACTTTCTCCACAAGCTACCTCCGATGCAGCAAAGGAATAAAATCTTATGGCTGCAACGGTTTGTGATGTTGCAGAGCTTTTTGGATTTTCAACCTGTTGATAGATGATAAATGATTTAACAAAATATGATGAGAATATTACTGATTATTTGGTAAGTAATAATAATGATCAGTTGTGACTGACTTGAAAAATGTGCAATATTAATCTTAGGGAAGCTCTTTGAGCAAATGATTACAGGAGACTCTATGGAAATAAAGGCACTAATTGATTTTAATGGCTATTCACAGAACAGGGAGACAGCATGTGCCATATTTCAATAAACTCCCTGCTGTTTTGAAGCCTCATCTATTTTGGGGTGGAAGGATACGTCTGTAGGACATGGTGAGTTTAATATCATTTCATAATGATATTCTATGGTCTTTTTAAGGAAAATACTCAGCGGTGGCAAGATTATGGAAGATTGTTGCCTTGTAAGACTTTTATAGTAATTGCATCAAGCAGTAATATGAACATATAGAGTCAAATTATAATGATCACCTCCCATTTAGGAAACAACATTTTTAACAGAATGCATTATCTTGAAACTATGTGTGTGCTACATGGCTGAGCTAGAAAGAATATTTCCTGTTAAGCTGATATCCATTGTATTGAAGTTATTCCAAACTGCCCCAAGCCAAGTTAGTTTCCCCCTTTCCCCAAGCTTTGCCTATAACATTTTCTTGGTTCTTTGCCAAATATAAGGCAGAATTATGTTTCTGCTAAGTATATCTTGTGGTGGTAGATGGTGGAGCCATGTCTTTTGGAGGAGGGATGTTTGAGAAATTTGCTTTTTGTGGATTCTGATACGATGATTTTGCCTGATCCATACGTCCTGGACTAGTTGTGGGTTATCATAGAATCTGAGAATTGTAGAGTTGGAAGAGACCCTGATGGTCATCTATACCACCCCCTTCAATGCAGAAATCTCAAGAAGTGACAGATGACCAGTTAGGGATACAAAAAGGAAGTGATTTCCATTCTGATCTGTTTTCAGCACAGTCTGCGCTGTTTCTGTTCCACTGCCATTTGGTTTCCTCCAAGCATTACCGTATTTTTCGCTCTATAAGACTCACTTTTCCCCTCCTAAAAAGTAAGGGGAAATGTTTGTGTGTCTTATGGAGTGAATGCAGGCTCTGTGGGCTATCCCAGAAGCCAGAACAGCGAGAGGGAGCTCTGCGCAGCCTTCATCCCACTGCCCTGCGGAGGCTTCGCACAGCTATCCCTGGCTTTTGCGGGAGGTGGGGGAAGGGACAGAGCGCCCGGCTCTGCCCCTTCCCCCACCTCCCAGAAAAGCCCACAAGAGCCGCGCTCCCTTTAAAGAGTGTGCGGCTCTTGCGGGAGATTGGGGAAAAGCCAGGAGATGCACCTATCCCGCTTGCTCTCCTGGCTTCAGGGATAGCACCGCAAAGCCTCCTGAGCGAAAAGGGAGGAGCGCTCCCTCTTCGCTCAGGAGGCTTCTTATTTCTTGTTTTCCTCCTCTAAAAACTGGGTGCATCTTATGGCCAGGTGTGTCTTATAGAGCGAAAAATACGGTATATTATCTTTGTGCTACTTGACATACATTACATAAATTACATAACTATTTACTTATGTAACATACTCCTTTCAGTGTAAAGGAAACTACAAAACAATGCAAAAGAGTCATAAAGTATTTCTCATTTGTGGGAAGAACTTTTCATTAGGGCTTTTTTTTCTTTTTTTCTCTGTGAGCAACAGTTGGTGACCAGTTTTTTTGCTTAAAATAACATAGTTATCTCTCTCCCTCATCCATGTATGTAATCTCAAACTGACTTGGCTACTACTTCAAGCAGAAGCAGAAATGAAAGAAACAAATGAATAAATCTTTGCCCCCATTTGGAACAGATTTGTTCCTATTGTATTTGATTCATAACAAATGTATGAGTGAAACCCATTTATTTCATTTTTCGCAAGATGAATGGATAACCTTTGCACATACCTAGCCTCCCCTGCTGGCTTCTCATTGCAGGGGAAGATTGTTAGTGCTGAGAGAGACCTTGCATGGTAAGGAAAGCTTGCCTAATATTAATAATCATCCCTTGAGGAATCTCAAGATCCCCCAGTCTGAAAATAACAATCTTCACCCCTCGGATAAAAGAGGATGTAGAATTTGAATGCAGATATTCACTGAAGCCCAGAAATATTTAATTATGAATACAGATTAATCATTTTGTCTCAGTGGTAGCAAATGAATCTTCTCCTCCACTAAGTGCTTGGTTGCAAAAAATGAAACTGGAGGCTAAATAGCACCGCAGAATCCTCACCAGACTAGTAAAATAACCACAGGGGATTTTTATAGGACCACAGAGTACGCAAACTGCTCGATAAACTTTGTGAGGCTGTGCCGTGGGAGAGCAGGTCATCAAGGTGCCATCACAGATAAAGAAAGGAAGGTCAGAGCACTTTGGAGAAAGGAGGAAACATGGATGGGTAAGGTCAATTTACAGAGCAATTCAGTTCTTTTCACTGCCTCTGCGTTCAAAGAGTTTCAAAGGGTGTACTTATTAAAGGCTTTTATTCAGGGGGGAGAAAGGCTATCTAGTAACACGACTCTTCCAAAGAGGAAACACACAGCCCCACACAAGAATTGGGTTGTAAAGCTTCAATCACAAATTCCACCCATACTTTTAGGGTCAGGTTTCTATGGGTTAACAAGGAAGTGATTCATGCTCCCATCTGAAAAGGAATTGATTTTTATTACAGTGCAGTGCTATCAGTTATAGCTGAACCTCCCTCCAGTTCTAGTTTAGTGTGCAACAACTGGTAGTCCAGGATGGGATTGCACATTTGTATTCCATATCAAAGACTCCATTCGGAAATTTCAATAGAGCCTAGCTGAGCACCACACAGTACTGATGCTATCACACAATCAGATGTCGGCATGTCTCAGATGAACACATGTAAACCTGCTTCCTCAGAGGCCTATTGGAAGACTGCGAGCAGAACCTGTGTGCAACCTGTTTTAAATAAGTTGCTGACCGTATCCATTGCCACACAGTTATTTTTCACCTTAAGTGCCCAATATCACATTTGAGTTGGGCCTGAGTCCCATAGAGAAATAAAGAAAATTTATTTCATAACTGATAAACTCTCTGAGGAGCTCTTCATTGTTTCCTATTGTATTCCGTTTGTAGTTTCTAATGCTCAACCAGTGCATAAAAGCCAGTATATTAATGACTTCTAGCGTTTCCACACTCAAAGTAAAAAACTATACAGGTTAAAAATAATCTGTTTCCTAGGGTTCTTGGCTGTCAATAATTTCATTGAATTTTATCTTCCTTTCCCAGAGTGTGTATTCTTGCTGAGCATTGCTGTGGCATGCAAAATCCCTCTGGAAACAAAGGTCCACTTGACAATAAATAGGCTTGTGAAAGTGCCTGTATTTGACCACGGAATACTATGCCAGAAGCTCTAATGAAGCCACCTCTCTCATGGGTCTTAAATATTAGGTTTAATGAAGCTTTACAATACACTGGAAGTACAGTGCTAAGTGTACAACTGAACCTAAACGGACACTAATCGACAAAATAAATAAATGATTGTAAACTGTTGTAAAAACAGATGTCAAAATGATTGTCAGTATATTAACTGCCATACATCTTTTTTAATGTCTTCTTGTGCAAAAAAAGTATTGTTCTTTACAATTCTGGGCATAGCTATAATTTTAAAACTTACATACAGTATTATATATTTTCTGAGTAGAACTACTGTAAACACATTAATGTGATTCTTATTTTTTAAGGCTGATTATGTTTTTTTGACAAAACGTAAGATTTTATTCAGGAATAGAGACAAGTGAAATAGAACAATAATTCAAGATAATAAATCTATTAAGAAATTAACTTTATTTATTAACTATTAAAAGTGGAGGCAGAAAAGAGACCATGCAATGGAAACTGGCATAAACTAGGACATGCATGAACAAACTAGCCTAGTGGTTCTTAATGTTTTGCGGGGTAAAAGACCCCCTAGAAAATCTCATGAAAGCTATGGACCCCTTCCCCAGAAATATGCACATAAGCACATACACGCAAAATTTTACATAGAATTTATTGCATTGGAGAATCTTGCGGGGTTTTGTACTTGATTCACAGACCTCTAAAAGTCAATCCCTAGAGGTCCATGGACCACAGGTCAAGAACCCTGAACTAGTTGGAAAACTTTACCATCTCTTATTTATGGGGGGGGGGGTCTGTTTTGGTTAGCTTGTTTTGGTTCTTTCTCCCTTTTGCATACTGGGATGTGGGTGGCGCTGTGGGTTAAACCACATAGCCTAGGACTTGCTGATCAGAAGGTTGGCGGTTCAAATCCCCGTGATGGGGTGAGCTCCTGTTGCTCGGTCCCTGCTCCTGCCAACCTAGCACTTTGAAAGCATGTCAAAGTGCAAGTAAATAAATAGGTACCGCTCCGACTTCCGGGTTAGCGCCTCCGGTAATGGCTGAATTCCTCTGATCGGGAGGAATTCGCTGCGTGGAAATTAGGGTCTGGCCGCCACGCCGAAGGCGGGGACCCACAAAAAATCACAGGCGGGAGAAGCCTGTGAACGTGGGATTTGGCTGGCACCTTTTGCGCCCCCCCTACTCGTGGGGAAACCCGGTTTTGGGGATCCGGAGCGACGTGGGGTGAGTGGTGCGGTGCTTCGAATTGACTGCTTCTTTCACGGAGTAAAGCCGCATTGCTGTTGCCGGAGAGCGCTGACCTTTTCTTGTGGACAATTTGATCTTAAAACAACTACCCGTGAGTAGAACGGAAAATTGGATTTTTAAACGTCTTAATTTGGCACCAAAACAGGGAGGTTTCAAACAGGAAGTCCGCCTTCCCCTTTTGCAAATAGACTGAAGCAAAGAGGCTGCAAGCTAAAGTCTTGGCAAGCTTTTGATAAAGGATTAAACTTCCATCGGCTAAAATCATCAAACCCCCCTTGAAAGCAGGAGAAGAGGGGGGAAAATTTAGACCGCGTAAGCCTGCAGGAGAGAGTGAAGAAAGTCAAATTACCACCGCTCTGAACCTGGAAACGGGCTGCTAGTAAGACTGAAGTTTTGAATATGCTTATTGACTGTGAATAGATCGTTTGTTGACAGTAAGTTACAGAAGAGAAATACATTGTTTCCATTGTCTCATTCTGCGTTAAAAAAGGAGTAAAAGTAATTGAAAATTGAAACTAACTTTATTGCTTGAACTGTGCTTAAAAGGATTGATACAAATAGAAATTGTTTCCCCCTAGAGGAAGCCTTTGAAATTGTTACATGAGCTGAGCTGGGGGAATTTCCAGCTGCAAGATAAGACTGTGAGAATCTGGGATTGACCTTGGACCGTTAAGAATGTTGACAGAAGAAGCCTTAGTGGTTGCATTATGTAAGATCAATGACTCACTGGAACAGCTCCATAAGAAGACGGATGTGATGATTATAAAAATTGATAACTTGGAAAAAAAGTGACTAATTTGGGACAAAAGGTGAATATTAATACAGAAGCTATTCAGGAATCGATACAGGGACCTACTTTGACATGGCAAATTGAGGAGAAGGCGGGGGAGAAAGTTGTTGTTGTGGAACCTAAAGTAGAGCCTAAAGTACTACAAGTGGAGAGGGAGAGAGCCCCAGCCTCACAGATGCAATCTGATGACTATAAATTGATGACTTTTATGACTGAATTTAGAGAAAGTCAGACTTTGAGGATTGGAGCCCCGCTTGGACTGGAGAAGGAAAGTTGGATAGATCCCTTCATGTAGGGATTTATTGACCTTTGGGACCTGGACTTGGGTCAGGAGGAGACTGGAGTTGTGGGGACCGCCAGACTTGGAGGAACTTTGAAATACGACTGGAAATCTCTTTTGAATTTTAGTTTTAACTATGGAGATTTGGCTGACTTGTCGAGAAGGAATTAAAAACATTGCTAGGTGGGAATTTCTCCGAGATCTACTTTTCAGCATCAAAGGAAGGAAAATAAGAACAAGATCAGGAGAAGACAAAGTAAAGTGCATGTATAAATATGAAGAAGACCTGCAGAGGGGACTTGGAAAAGAGTTAAGAGCCTCGGACAGAAGATCACCAGGTTAATGGACTATATGGAATTGACGGAAATGACTGGCAGAATCTGAGACCAGGGAGAAGAGACGGTGGAAGAATATTGGAAAAAGTTTAAAATCTATATATGGAAATAATGTAAAATTAATGAGTGTTAAAAAAATGTTGGAAGGGAATGATACGGCTTTAGTAGAAGAGGAGGTTAAGGGGTGATATGATAGCCATGTTCAAATATATAAAAGGATGTCACATAGAGGAGGGAGAAAGGTTGTTTTCTGCTGCTCCAGAGAAGCGGACACGGAGCAATGGATCCAAACTACAAGAAAGAAGATTCCACCTAAACATTAGGAAGAACTTCCTGACAGTAAGAGCTGTTCGACAGTGGAATTTGCTGCCAAGGAGTGTGGTGGAGTCTCCTACTTTGGAGGTCTTTAAGCAGAGGCTTGACAACCATATGTCAGGAGTGCTCTGATGGTGTTTCCTGCTTGGCAGGGGGTTGGACTCGATGGCCCTTGTGGTCTCTTCCAACTCTATGATTCTATGATTCTATGATTCTATGAAATGTTTTAAGGAATTAAGCATAAATAGGTATTATAGTATTAATGGAAAATACGGTTAAAATATGTTAAGATAATCATATGACAGAAAATAGAGAAAGATGGAAAGGATTTGCTGAAATAATTAATAGAAATGGAATACAAAAAAGGGAGGTGAGAGGAGGTTGATGAAACAAGGGAATGAAAGAGAGGATATTGAGATGGTATGATGTGTGTTTTTTGAACTGTTTTTGCTTTCGTTTTGTTTAATGTGTTAATGTTGTGTTGTGTATTTTTTATATATTGTACGGTATTGTTTTTTCTTTTGCTTTTTCTTCTTTCTTCTTTTTTTCTTTTCTTTTCTCCCTTTTGTAAGGCTTAAAAGTAATAAATATTTATTTATTTTTTTAAAGGTACCACTCCGGTTGGAAGGTAAATGACATTTCCGTGCGCTGCTCTGGTTCGCCAGAAGCGGCATAGTCATGCTGGCCACATGACCCGGAAGCTGTACACCGGCTCCCTCGCCCAATAAAGCAAGATGAGCACCGCAACCCCAGAATCGGTCACGGCTGGACCTAATGGTCAGGGGTCCCTTTACCTTTACCCTTTTGCATGTGTGTGATTTTTCTGTTCCACATCATATACACAAAGATTGCTCATAATCTGAACATAAGTTGGTAGGCAGTGTCCTTTCTGTTCACCGTTTTAACTCATGACTTCACTTTTTTTGTGGATGGAAGCAAACAGGAGACTCCAGAAGTTAACTTTCAGGATCAGTGTGTGCCAGTGGTACCGCTGGTGTCTGCTCCTTGGCAAGGATCATCCCTGCTTCCTATGAAACTGTACACAAGTTGCCTGCTGTGGTTTTTCTGATCTTCTGATGTTGATGCTGCTAACTCTGCAGTTACATCTGTTCCTTAAAGGGCAGCAAGCACCACCAACTGTTTGCTATCTGCAGTGCTCTCATGACCCAGCTGCCATTGCAGAGTTTGCGTGGAAGAGGAAAGTTGTGTTAACCAGAACTGAAAATTGCATTTAAAATAGTCGTGTAAAGGGATTAGAGTGGAATGAAAATATCCCAAGGAGTCGTTGGCAGGGAGGAGAAATTTCTCTGACACTTTCAAGAGTTCTATGCTCCTTAATTTACTTAATTTTAAGAGGGTTTTTCAGAAGGTTGGTGATTTGAATCCCCGCGATGGGGTTGAGCTCCCCTTCCTCTGTCCCAGCTCCTGCCAACCTAGCAGTTCGAAAGCATGTCAGTGCAAGTAGATAACAAGGTACCACTGTGGCAGGAAGGTAAACAGCATTTCTGTGCGCTCTGGTTCCTGTCACGGTCATGACCTGGCCACATGACCCGGAAAGCTGTCTGTGGACAAACACTGGCTCCCTTGGCCTGAAAGTGAGATGGGTGCTGCACCTCATAGTCATCTTTGATTGGACTTAACCATCCAGGAGTCTTTTACCTTTACCTTTTACATGGGGAGTCCAAACAAAAAAGTTTCTCTCTCTTGCTACAGCATTCTGAACCTCCCTCAGAGGGGGCACCCAGAGAATGGCCTCAGATGAAGACCAAAGAATCCAGGTAGGCTTGTATGTGGAGTGGAACTCTGAACGATATTGGAATCCTGATCTGTGAAGGGCTTTATTGGCAAAACCTATTTGGTGTTTCACAACTTTCTGACTAGTTGCAGGACCTTAGCCAGACCTAGCAGAGTAAACGCAGAATCCACAGAAGCAATTGGCGACTTGGCTGCAGACAGGATAGACGAAGCACGAACCAGGAACTTGTAGTTAGGTGTTTATTATATGCAGTGGACTAGTTACAGGAACAGAACACAGATCTTTAGCTAGCTCTCTCTGACACGGCTCTCAACTCCTACACTGACACACAGAATTCTTAACTAACACATTCCAGTTAGTAGGCCATTATTATCACTCCTTTGAGAGAGCTTGACCAATCAGGGAGCTGTCTCCATGTCTCTGTTATCACCAGGCAGACTTACTCCTTCGCATGACCTTCTGGCTGTCTGCCAAACCGTAATTGACTCTGTGTGAGTAGCTGCACGTACACAGTTTCCCAACAGGCTTTATATGTTAGAATTGGGAGGGGTGATTCTTGGTTTGTTGTTATTTTTACTTTGTATATTTGTGACTTTTATATTGTGATTTAATGTTGTGACCTGCCCTGAGATCTGCAGATGAGAGGTGGTATACAAATAAATACTACTACTACTATTGAACAGTTATTACCAGGTAACAGGTGGGTGGTCATAAAATCACAGAGTCGGAAGGGACCCTGAGGATCATCTAGGCCAACTCCTTGGACTGCAGGAATATGTAGTTGTCCCATATGGAGATTGAACCTGCAACCCTGGCGTTATCAGCACCACACTCTAACCAAGAGAGCTACTGGCTTTCTTTCATTGCTGGCTTTTATTCATTACTGGATTTTATTCATTTTTGTTATATACAGTGGTGCCCCGCAAGACGAATGCCTTTCAAGACGGAAAACCTGCTAGACAAAAGGGTTTTCTGTTTTTGAGCTGCTTCGCAAGACGATTTCCCCTATGGGCTTGCTTTGCAAGACGAAAATGTCTTGCGAGTGTTCCAATTTTTTTTCGCTCCCCCCTTTTTCTAAGCCACTAAGCCGCTAATAGCCTTTTAGCTGCTAATCCGCTAATCCTTTAATAGCCGCTAAGCCTTTAATAGCCGCTTAGCCTTTAATAGCGCTAATCCAATAAGCCGCTAATAGGGTTGCATCGCAAGACGAAAAAACCGCTAGACGAAGAGACTCCCGGAACGGATTAATTTCGTCTTGTGAGGCACCACTGTAAAGGGAAAATAACCAATACATATGTTCTGGGTTGTGTTGTATTGAATCTCTCTCTCTCTCTCTCTCTCTCTCTCTCTCTCTCTCTCTCACACACACACACACACACACACAAACAGAAGCTCTTGTATCCTAAACATAATATTCAAATGCATATGTGCTTAAAAGAAACATAAAAGCATAATTTAAATACTCTTGCTCGCACAATAGCATGAACACCTCATGTAGTTTCCAACTACTTGTCAAACATTGTCAAAAGTAGGTGAGTGGGACATCCACTTGAACTAAGGCTCTTATAAGTCCCAGGGAACTCTTAAAATAGATGAGAATGCAGGTGAGTGCAAGTCATGGAAAGGAGACGTTTTATTGATGTGAAAAGGTTATATGAATTCTTAAAGCACTCCACCTCGGGGGGAAATGACAAAGTGAAACAATACTTTACCAATTCTCCAAGAATCCATTATGTTTTCCTGTCAGATGACATCAGGCTTAACTGTGCTGTCTGAAATCAAAGAATCATGTGTGAGGTTCTTTCAAATGACTCCTGGTGTATAAAGTTGGCCTTGAAAAGTGCCGCTGAAAAGCTCTCACAGTATAAATTGTATCTTGAGCTAGCATATCCACCATTCTGATTTTGTTTTAAGGTCCACCATTGCAAATGAAAATTCAATTGCGAATACAGTTGGTTTTTGTGTGTGTATAGCAATAACACCTGAAGGGAGCAGTGTGAATGGCAGGCAGCGGTGCCAACTTGAATTTTTTTGAGGGAAGGGGACAGGTAAGCCCCACCCCACATAATTAATCACATGGCACATACACACACATTTTGAAAGACAAAGCCCATTAACTTTGGCCTGCAGCCCCCTAAAATATTTTATTGGGAGTCCAAAGGGACCTTGGCCCCAGAAGGATTGTGGTCTGAGAAGAGTCCTGAGGTCCAGATACAAAGGTTAGAAGGCCGTGTTTGGTCCTGTGGCCTAAAGTTCCCCACCCTATTGTATAACAACCACCTCACATGAGATCTGACTCTGTGAAGTGATCTTCTAAGCCAGCATGGCTATGAAACCTGTTTTGAACATTCCACCAAAACGTCATCAACTAAACATGCAGAGGCAATGTAATTTTCTGTTGAGGAGATTAAATAATACTATTACCCTGCTGCCTACAGAGTCTTATAACACAGCCGCCTACAAACCCTTATTAACAATTCAGCTGAGACTACTTAAGAACTAGTTACTCAGGTTTTTTTCCTTTTCTTTTCTTTTTTGCAAATGTGTACTTTTGTTTAATGCCTGATCAGTACAAAATAAGTCTTTTCTATTCTATGATTAGATCGTGGATAAGGGTACTGGCCTGTGGTGCATTGCTGAGATCTGGGTGGGTGGAATTCAAGGAGCTGATGTGATCCAGCTGTGCCCAAAGTCATAGAATGGAGGGGTGCCAGATTGTGGGACAGGAGGAACTTGCTGTGATTAATAAGACATCTATCTCCATCACCAGGAAACCTGTCTGTCTTGGAGCTAGTTACAATGGGCTGCTGGGCCATGGGGACAGTAAACTAGCATTGCTGCTGGTGTACCATCCACCTTCAGAGGTGTTCTGAGCTGTGGTTTTCAAGGAAGCCAGAAAAAATAGTTCTTGGTGACATCAGCATACATGCTGAGGCTCAGGACTTTGTGGCCTCCATATTGACCAAGGGGTCAATGGTTGTCATTGGTGTGACACACAGGGCAGGATACATTCTCAATTTGGACTTTGCTTCAGATGGAGGAAGGGCTGTTTTGGAAAGGGGAGGGGTGTATATTACCCCATTGTCATGGTCAGCCCACTTCCTGGTGAAGTTTGGATCTACACCTCTGATTACAACACCGTACCCTCCAACATTTTCATCCCCCAAATCAGGACGTCAGGTGGCGTGCACCTTCTGGTCCCGTGCTTTGGCAATCGTCAGCAGGGTCATCTGGACCAAAAAACGGGACATTCTGGGATCCAAACAGAAGCTGGCATTGGCTTCTGTAGTCCAGAATGACTTAGACTGGATGTTTCAAGTCTTGGCAGAAAGACCTATCGAGGTTATTTGGCAGTACGACAAACCTAGAATTAAACATAAATTATTAACAGACAGCAAAAACAGGGGAGGACTTGCACTGCCAGACCTGAAACTTTATTATGAATCGGCTTTCTTAAGTTGGTTAAAGGACTGGGTGATACTGCAAAACTCAGATTTATTAGATCTGGAAGGTTTCAATAATCGTTTTGGGTGGCATGCATACCTGGGATATGAGAAAGTTAAAATTCATAGAGCCTTCCTGAATCATGTTCTAAGGAAGCCACTATATAAGGTATGGGAAAAATATTAAGATCTACTGGAACCCAGAACTCCTTGGTGGCTATCCCTTTTGTAGGCGAAAGCAGTGAAACGGAAAAATACGGATACAAACTGGGCTACATATAAAGATATTTTAGAAGAAGAACATAACAAATTGAAAGTGAAAAAATACGAGGAAATAAAACATCACCTGACAGGCTGGCTACAATATTATCAATTAAACAAGGTGTTTAAGATACAGTGGTGCCTCGCAAGACGAAAAGAATCCGTTCTGTGATTCTCTTCGTCTAGTGGTTTTTTCGTCTTGAGAAGCAAGTTCATTAACGGATTAGAGGATTAACGCTATTAGCGGCTTTTAGCGGCTTATCTGCTGATCGGATCAGCTGATAAGCGGCTTAGCGGCTTAGAAAAGGGGGGGAGGGGAAAAAAACCAGCAGGAACTCGCAAGACATTGTCGTCTTGCGAAGCAAGCCCATAGGAAATTTGTTTTGCGAAGCACCTCCAAAACGGAAAACTCTTTCGTCTAGCGAGTTTTCCGTCTTGCGAGGCATTCGTCTTGCGGGGCACCACTGTAGATAAGAAAAAAGGTTTTGCAATGGAAGAATCAAAGGTAGATAAAGAATTAATACAAAATGAAATCCAATAGATTTCTAAATGTCTTGGGGCTCTCTACTCCAGTAGATAGTGCAGGCAACCTGGCATTCTATGGTAATGTATAAACAGTACCTGTATAAATAGGAGTGATATGAACTCAAGAGAGGGGACAGTTGTCCATGCACCCTAGCAATACCCTTGGAAAGTGGTTATTTTTCAGTTGCATTCAGAATATGGGAATCTGTTTTGCTATTTGTAGCCAGGAATTTTCTGTTGCACCACCCTCCCTTTACAGCTCGTAGTTAAACAAGGTGCTGCATGTAGCTAATATGCATTTTCAATTTCTTTGGTCTGATGATGATGTGATACTTGACAGCTTAACTGCGACCTGAATGCAGTTCTGATCAGATGGGAGGTAAAATCCACATGGTCGGAATTCAGCCCAGATGCTTTGAGGCTGTAATGTAAAGCAAATGTATATAATTTCCAGTTTCCCAAATGGTTCATCTCTATGGGTATTTTATTACTTTATATGTATTTTATCTAAAGTGTAGCACAGGGTGGGGGTAGATAATACCATCAGTCAGCCACCTGAAGCATCGCAAAGCAGAAGATGCAGCTACCTTAAGTGTCTCCATTCCCCAGGAGTAGGCTTATCTCATAATAAACATAACTCTTGGAGTCCTCTTCTCTCTAACAGGATGGGAGCTTTTTATATATCATGTAAATTACTGTCTATGCTGGATATAGCCAGATATGCTTAAAATATTTCACATGAGGCAATGCCAGAAATAAATCTAACCGACTCGGTGTGTTTCCTAGAACATGTTTCTCCTGTTTTTAGCATACAGTCCTGTGATGAAAATATAAATTGAGATGTATTTTGCTCTTCAAATAGTATTCAGATGCTCAGCCAGGCACCATACGGTGAGGACAGTGGATTGCGAGGCTGTTTCAACGTTTCAGGGTACAATGTTTCAGAAATCCCAATGCAATCTTCCCTTCTCCTGAGATGATTGGCTCTGGAAAGTGCTAAGGTCCATATCTTCCTCCCAATGTAACTTTGAATCTAGATGCATAAATTAATGTATGTAGGTGGTATGCAAATATGTGCCTACTTTTTGGTGGTTCATTTTCTCTTTTTTGAGGGGGTGATGCTTAAATGGCCACCCTACTGTAATATGATGGAGGATGTCAGGGATTGGAATCAAGACAGTGAGAAGGAGGAGACGGAATGGTGGAGATCACTGGCCCCCCTTTCTCCTGATGCTGCAGAAGGAGAGAAATGCAGTACAGTCATACCTCGGGTTACAGACACTTCGGGTTGCATGATTTCAGGTTGTGCACCATGCCGAACCCAGAAGTACCAGAATGGGTTACTTCTGGGTTTCGACACATGCGCATGCACAGAAGGGCTAAATTGCACTTTGCGCATGTGCAGAAGTGCCGAATCATGACCCGTGCATGCACAGACGCGGCACTGTGGGTTGCGGACACTGCAGGTTGTGAATGTGCTTCCCGCATGGATCACGTTTGCAACCTGAGCATCCACTGTATTGAATTAAAGCGGGGCTTTGTGGAGTTTGAGGGAAGTCACAGCTCAGAGACAGATGGACAGAAGAGTTGGGAAGTGTTAGAAGAAGGGGGTGATGTGGAAGGGCAACCAGCTGACACGTTGTCACTGGATCGTATTTCTGATCCCTCTTCCCCCAGAACTCAGTGTTCGTTAAGGGTGCAGGAACAATGGAATCAGAGACATTTGACCATGAGTGGCCACCGGAAGTGAAGATGCTGTTGCTAGGAAGGAGGGAGTGTGGAGCCCAGTTTGGAGCAATGCCATTGTTAAGGCTTGTTGGCGTTCTTTCGTCTCTCGCTTTTAAGATTGAATAAAACTCATTAAAATGACTCCACCTTGTTTTCTCTGCTCTTGGTGCAACTGGGGGAGGAATAGCTTTCCCGAATTCTGGACAGAGCCTGGACAGAAAGGCAGGAGGATGAAAGAGAGGAGCCCAGGTCAAACACCACAGGAGGAGTGTCCACTGACATTATGGGAGACCCCGTAAAGGACCCTGCAAACAGCCCTGCCTTGAAGTATCCATCAAATAAGAATACTGCAGATATCATATGTAGTTTCACCACAAGCTCTGGCTCTCACAAGGCCCACAACGTCTGTGCTGAGCATCTGAAGATCTCCTGCTTCTCTCCACTGCAGATAGGAAAAAAAGTATTCTGACAAGGAGGGACAAGCCTTGTGAGGAAACAGCTACCTTGGTTTGGTACAGTGGTGCCCCGCAAGACGAATGCCTCGCAAGACGGAAAACTCGCTAGACGAAAGAGTTTTCCGTTTTGGAGGTGCTTCGCAAAACGAATCTCCTATGGGCTTGCTTCGCAAGACGAAAATGTATTGCGAGTTCCTGCGGGTTTTTTTCCCTCCCCCCCTTTTTCTAAGCCGCTAAGCCGCTTATCAGCTGATCCGATAAGCCGCTAAAAGCCGCTAATCCGCTAATAGCGCTAATAGCACTAATCCGCTAATCCGTCAATGGGCTTGCTTCGCAAGACGAAAAAACTGCTAGACGAAGAGAATCACAGAACGGATTCTTTTCATCTTGCGAGGCACCACTGTAATTCCTTCTATTTAAATTTGAGCATTGCACATCAAGCCCCATGCAAAGGAAATCTCTCATTCAACAAACCCTGAGAAGGTTACTTGTTTTGTGACACTGCAAGCTAAAGACCCATGGGTTCTTTACATGGGACCTTATTACTGCTTAAGTTCCACTTTATCATCCTGTGGCTGTCATCGTTTCATCAGCAGAGGCCTTCCATTACACGTGTGGATTCCGGTAGTGCACCCAGAAATCTGGCTGTGCAAAGCATGAATGATAACGTAGGGGAAATTTTTTTTAATGCCCATTGGGCCATCTGCCTCTATAACTGTTACCATCTGGATGAAACTAGGGGTGGAGGAAAGGGGTGCGGTGGGTGTGGTCTGCCCCAGGTGTCACCACTGGGGGGGGTGACAAAATGTCAGGCGGCACTCACTGCAGGGCTTGCAGCGTGCCCGAGCCACACATCTCTCCTGGGCGAGACACGGTGGCTTGGGTACACGCAGGCTCCGTGCTGCCCAAACGGTACATCCGCTGCCTCCCCTCCCCCCAGGTGTAGGGTGACTGAGTGGGAGGAGGCAGGCAGACTCTGGAGGCCCCACGGTATGCCCTATCCCTATGGGCAGCTCGCCCTGCCCTCGCCCCACCCCTATGGGCAGCCCCAGGTGCCTGAGCAGCTTCCTCCACCACTGGATGAGACTTTATTTTATTTTTAAAAAATTTGGGAGGTACTCATAATTTACTAGTTGGTTTCGCTCTCTCCTTTAAGAGAGGAGAATTGTGCCATTAAGATTTTAATGCTTCCTTTAAGGCTTTTAGATTTCAACTCAGTGAAGCAGTGACCTGCATTGAGACCATCCGCATTTTTACTCAGAATTACGAGACCCACAGTATTCAGTGTGACAAACCGCAGAAGCCTATACATTTCAATGCAGCTTACATCCATGTAAAGAGATCTAGGAAGCATAGGAGCTGACTCCAGGGGTTTGTAGTTGCTTGGGCACCCACAATTATATAATTGTGGGGGGCGGGCACCACAAAGTCAATGAAAAATGCTGGCAGGGGGCAGAGGTGCTGCCTCCGAAACAGAAGCAGTTCATCTCCACCAGGGCCAGATTTAGGTTAGATGAGGCCCTAAGCTACTGAAGGTAATGGGGCCCTTTAAGTGTTCAGCTGTCCTTTGTCAACAACAAATTGTCGCTGGTTTTTTTGTGTGTTGAATATATGCTATATGGTAATTTATAGATGTAAAGGTAAAGGTACCCCTGCCCGTACGGGCCAGTCTTGACAGACTCTAGGGTTGTGCGCTCATCTCACTCTATAGGCCGGGAGCCAGCGCTGTCCGCAGACACTTCCGGGTCACGTGGCCAGCGTGACAAGCTGCATCTGGCGAGCCAGCGCAGCACACGGAACTCCGTTTACCTTCCCGCTGGTAAGCGGTCCCTATTTATCTACTTGCACTTAGGGGTGCTTTCGAACTGCTAGGTTGGCAGGCGCTGGGACCGAACGGCGGGAGTGCACCCGACCGCGGGGATTTGAACCGCCGACCATGCGATCGGCAAGTCCTAGGCGCTGAGGTTTTACCTACAGTGCCACCCACGTCCCTTAATTTATAGATGTAATAGGTACCTAAATCCATTTGCACGTAATAAAATATGTCTTTTATCAAAGTCATTGTTGAACTGAAATACAATTAAGAAGAAGTATATTAATAGTGAAATACAATTAAGAAGAAGGATGGGGGGGCAAGAGAGTGGGGCCCTAAGCTATAGCTTGTTTAGCTTATACGTAAATCCGGCACTGATCTCCACCCTCCTAAGCCAGCCAGCGAGGCATCCTTTTCCGGGGAGTGGGGGGCGGGGCTCAGAGAAAGAGACAGAGGCAGAGGTGATGGACTAGATGGAACTGGCAGAAATGACTGGCAGAATCCGAGACCAGGGAGAAGAGTCGGTGGAAGAAGATTGGAAAAAGTTCAAAGATTATTTACAGAAACACTGTAAAATTAATGAATGTTAGAATGATGTTGGATAGAAACTAAGTGGTCTTTTGCTGTCATGCTATAAGGGAATATGAGAAAATGGTTATTAATGGTTAAAAAAAAGTAATGTTATAATATTTAAAAATTGAAGATTAAGATGAATGAAGAGGGGAGGGATTTGCTGAATTAACAATTGGAACTGGAATACAGAAAAGGAAGGTGTGAAGAGGTCCAGGAAATAAGCAAATGAAAAATATGTGATGGAAAGATTGAACTGTTTTTTAACTATTTTTTATTTTGTATTTTTCTTTTTTCTTTTTTTCTTTTTTTGTATTTTTTTGAAAATCTTAAAAAATATCTTATAAAAAAAAAGAGGCAGAGGCAGAGGCAGAATCTTTCTGCCTCTGAGTCCAAGCCCCTTCCCGCGGAAAAGGGTGCCTTGCTGGCTGCAGATAGGAAGATAGGAGGAGGAAGAGGAGTCGTTGCCATCACTGGCTGCTACTGGTGCCATCAGCTGCCGCAACACAGGTGTGCGACGTCATACGCACACGCCTGCGCATAGTGCATGAGATGTCACACACACTATGTGCAGGTGTGTGCGTGTGATGTCTGCATTGCAGCGGTGGGCACCCACAATCCTGTGGGGAAGATGGCACCCCTGCTAAGAAGCCTAACTCCCTAGTAGATGTGGTTAGGACTAATACAGTGGTACCTCGGGTTACAGATGCTTCAGGTTACATACGCTTCAGGTTACAGACTCCGCTACCCCAGAAATAGTACCTCGGGTTAAGAACTTTGCTTCAGGATGAGAACAGAAATCATGCTCCAGCGGCGTGGTGGCAGCAGGAGGCCCCATTAGCTAAAGTGGTGCTTCAGGTTAAGAACAGTTTCAGGTTAAGAACGGACCTCCAGAACGAATTAAGTACTTAACCCGAGGTACAACTGTACATAAATCCTAATTAACAACAGATCTACACTGCAGTAGCCGCCGCCAGACTTCGGAGCTCCCTGCCTTCACCATGCTTTCTCAAAATGTTGACAGATGTTTCTACCTGGGCTTTAGCTTCTGGTTGATTTTAATTTGTTTTTGTGGACGTTTCCTAATAACTCATTTTAAAGGGTCTGTTCTGAACAGACTCACATTGCAAGGGAAAGCTGAGTGTAGGTGTTAATGCTCTCTGGACTTTAAGGCTGATTTCAAAAAGCTTAAGGAGCTGCCGGGTAGGGTACTATGGTGAAATAAAATACTAAAAGAGATAGAAGACCAAGATGGATGGGGGTTTCTTAAATGTGAAATATTAAAGGCACAAATGCAGACAATTCCAACAAGAAAGAAAAGTGAGAGGCTCCTAGAGAAACCAGTGGGACTGCATAAGAAGCTTACAGATGAGCTGAGATTTAAGAAGGACATGTATAAGAAATGAAGGAAAGGGCAAATCACGAAGGAAGAGTATACCTGAGTGGCCAACAGTTGTAGGGAGATGGTCAGACAGGCAAAAGCTCAGAATGAACTCAGGCTTGCAAGAGTGGTTTATTATTATTATTATTATTATTATTATTATTATTATTATTATTAGACGCGGGTGGCGCTGTGGGTAAAACCTCAGTGCCTAGGACTTGCTGATCGCATGGTCGGCGGTTCGAATCCCCGCGGCGGGGTGAGCTCCCATCGTTCGGTCCCAGCTCCTGCCCACCTAGCAGTTCAAAAGCACCCTTAAGTGCAAGTAGATAAATAGGGACCACTTTATAGTGGGAAGGTAAACGGCGTTTCCGTGTGCTGCGCTGGCTCGCCAGACCAGCTTCGTCACGCTGGCCACGTGACCCAGAAGTGTCTTCGGACAGCGCTGGCCCCCAGCCTCTTAAGCGAGATGAGCACGCAACCCCAGAGTCGGTCATGACTGGCCCGTACGGGCAGGGGTACCTTTACCTTTACATTATTATTATTATTATTATTATTATTATTATTATTATTATTATTATTATTAAAGGTTTCTCCGGCTATGTTCAAAGCAAGAGGAAAAACAAGCAAGTATTAGGTTCTCTACAGTGGAGAAGATGGAGAAATGATAGAACGACAGATAGAAGGCAGAACTGCTCAACACCTACTCAGAGATTCTGACTAAACATCATAGAATCATAGAGTTGGAATAGACCACAAGGGCCATCGAGTCCAACCCCCTGCCAAGCAAGAAACACCATCAGAGCACTCCTGACATATGGTTGTCAAGCCTCTGCTTAAAGACCTCCAAAGAAGGAGACTCCACCACACTCCTTGGCAGCAAATTCCACTGCCGAACAGCTCTTACTGTCAGGAAGTTCTTCCTAATGTTTAGGTGGAATCTTCTTTCTGGTAGTTTGGATCCATTGCTCCGTGTCCGCTTCTCTGGAGCAGCAGAAAACAACCTTTCTCCCTCCTCTATGTGACATCCTTTTATATATTTGAACATGGCTATCATATCACCCCTTAACCTCCTCTTCTCCAGGCTAAACATGCCCAGCTCCCTTAGCCGTCAGAAGGACTCTCATTCCTTGGAAGCTTTTAAGCAGAAGTTGGATGGTCATCTCCCATGGATGCTTTAGCTGAGATTCCTGCATTGCAGGGGGTTGGACTAGATGACCCTCATTTTCCCTTCCAAGCCTACAAGTCTACAGTTCTATGAATACATAAAATAATAAGTCAATAATCAGCTGGGCTGTTTTCCAAGTAGTGTCCACAGCATACATGCCAATTGTTATATCATAAAATAATTTTAGTAGAATTTCATAATGTATCCCTTTGAAATATCTTCAGAATTATTTTGTGATGATAGATAGAAAATGCATCTGGTGTGTGAGTGTGTAAATGCAGAGAAGCTTAATGATGAATTTGCATGGTCTTAAATCAGTTATACTTATAAAAATGTTATTCAGAGCTAATCTCACTTTGCATATGGTCTCTCTAGATACCTTTATTCTTGAGCATCCTTCCTGGAATTATGTACAATAGATCACTTGTGCTTTCTGCTCAGTTAAAAAAAAAATGGATTTTTTCTTTCTTTCTTTCGTTCCTATTTTGGCACTTGTCATGCATTTCTTTTTCCTTTTCTGGTTTGTTTTTTTATAGTGAGCTTTCTCAGATGAACGCAAGCTTCTTTCAATAATAAGGAAATAGTAATTTTAAAGCCAGTCAGTATTCTTGCGGCTCAGCATAAAATAATAAGTCAAAGACGGTTCTAAATTCATAAGATAAAAGTTTGTTGAAGACTAAGCAGTCAGCCCCAAAGCCACAAGGATTAGATAATGATATAGCATTCTTTCAAGGAAATGCAGCAAAGATGGATTGCCATATCATGCTCGGTGTAATCTGCAGCACATTGAAGCCAATGTCAAACATCCAATTGATTAGAATGGATGATGACGGCAACCTACAATATCTCCAGAGCAGTTTGCAGTATGTTAAAGTTTTGCTCTCGGGTTGAGGTAAGCCAATGGTCGGCTATTAATTCCATTTCCACTTTGGGCAGAAAAAAGCCTAGTAGGTTTCAATGCCCCTTTGCAATGTAATCTCTACCCCTCCTTCCCAATAGTCAATCGTAGCAGCTCAGAAAGAACTGTGCAAAATTCCCAAAGTTGTTTCAGTTTCATTTAAGGGTCCTGAAAATTGGGCAACCCTGAGTTAGCCCACAGGACAAAAGACAGGAAAGTTTCAGGGATGCTGTCTGTATGTTGATAGTGTTGTATTAGCATTTGAATTCTGAATTTGTTGTTATTCATGTTTTATACTGTATTTTATGCTGGTTTTTGTTGCATCAATTAAGTGTTTTAAATTTGTTGTTAGCCGCCCTGAGCCCGGTTTTCTGAACCGGGAAGGGCGAGGTATAAATAAAAAAAATATTTATTATTCATTATTTGGCTGCTAGAACCCACCTCTGGCATTATGATTAGAAGTTAAATAGAATGTAGGGGGCAGTGAGGACTAAGTCTACCCCCACTGTCATTCTTTCCATTGGCAAGGAGTGGAGAATACTTCTCTATTTGTGAAGGACTTCCTGTGCATTTTAGAATTTGGAGATGGCCAGCAACAGTAGTTGCAGAGAAGCTCTGTAATGATACACAAGCTTAGGGTCTCTCTCTTTTGGACCAGGGAGAGTGAAGTTTACAGAACTGCAGAAAGGGCTGAACCATAATAATAATAATAATAATAATAATAATAATAATAATAATAATAATTTATTTGTACCCCGCCCATCTGGCTGGGTTTCCCCAGCCACTCTGGGCGGCTTCCATAGAAACCAAAAAAGACTAAAATATCATACATTTAAAACTTCCCTGAACAGGACTGCCTTAAGATGTCTTCTGAATGTCAGGTAGTCGATTATCGTTTTGACATCTGATGGGAGGACGTTCCACAGGGCGGGCGCCACTACCAAAAAGGCCCTCTGCCTGGTTCCCTGTAGCTTTGCTTCTCACAATGAGGGAACCGCCAAAAAGGCCCTCGACGCTGGACCTCAGCGTCCGGGCAGAACGATGCTTGTTTGCAATACGTTGCTTTGCTATTTTGTTCATGCAATGTTTATTTGCAAACTAGTTGTAAGCATGTTCTGCAGTGAAACTTTGAAACCCATTATTGGGGTGGAACTCATTTATTTCTGTGCAAGGTCCAGATCAGTGATTCTGCTGAAGAACTCTTAACAAGTTCGATAAAATTGGGCCCAAAATATTGAACACATAGCTCCTTGTGGATATAAGCCATTTATTCAGACCATGGGCGGACCACTAATAGTGACCCTCCTGGAAAACTAAGTGACTGATACCCATGACATAAGTTGTTGAGGGTCTTGTAAATTGAGATAAATGAATACAAGAACCTTGACTCTGGCCACGACAACTTAAGCTTGCAATTATTATCTTTTCCAGAGCTCACCTGCTTCTACAAAGGCTGAAAGTAGATGGGCCCATTGATGAAGGAACCTTCATTTGTAAACAAGTGTTTTAGCATGCACACCATTTTGTACAATTAAAACAAAAGATGGTTCAACCAATCAATGGTGAATTACAGCCCAGATCTCATATTAATACCTTTGACATCTACATTAATAGCTAATTGCTTCATTGTGATGAATGCTAGTAAAATAAATTCCCTGCATTAATGAGTATAACTTTTCCCTGCAAATAGCCTCTAACCCAATGATGAGTTCCATTGATTTAATAATCTGTTAATCTTTCAGTGTCATGGACTGTCAGAATGAGATAACACATACTTATAAAATGCAATATTCATTACAGACCTGGGCTTCTAAGGCATGCCAGCAGAGGCCCATGAGTTAAAAGTAAGAGAAGTAGGAGAAGATATTACACAAAATGGCTTCAAAAGTTGTAGCACTAAAGCAAGCAGCGCTCATATACAATGTTCAGTGAATTTTGAACTGAATTGAAAGTTCAGTGCAAGGGAACTCCAAGCCAGTAAATATGCATTGCTTGCAGCAACAGGCTATTACACACATGTTAACCCAGGGCCATTTAAAACATGATGGTTGCATGTGTGGAGGGCGCCATTAAGTACTTACTTAAATGAAGAGACAGAAAATGCATTCCACTCTACCAAAAAATTCACTTTCTGAAAGGATAGGTGAATTGAAACAAAACCACCCTTTGAAGCCTGCACTTCTCCAAATTTTGCAATTTGGAGTTCTACAACCAATGTTTTTGAAAAATGCATATATTTAGGGAAATTGTGCATAAGAAGGAACATTTTAGTGAAAATAGCATGCTACAACAAGCATCATATTAGGGGGAACTGCTGGCAAAAAATATATACAGGCATCCCTCCTTTTACATGGGGATTAAATTCCCAGCCCCCTGTATACATAAGCAAAAATCACGTACCTGGGGCTCACCCTCTAAAAAGCCTTTAAATGCCCATTTCCCCCCTGCTCTCAAGCTTTGTCTTCTGCTCTCTCTCCAATCCAGACTAAAATATCTAGAGTTGAAGGTCTGGGGACAGATGGAGGATGGAGAACGTGTGCGAAAGCAGCTGCTGCTGCTGTGCTGCCCTGCAAGCCAGCTATTAAACGGGAAAGTTGAGCAGCCTAATCAAAGCCCTGCTGCCCCTTTGATACCTTTGGGGCTTCCTCTACCCTCACTGACATCCTCTTTGGGCTCCAGGGAAGGTCTCCCCATGAGGACTATCAACCACCATTTCCTGGTATCATTTTATTATTTATTTATTTATTTATTTATTTATTTATTTATTTATTTATTTCCTGGTGTCGCACATATACAGTTGCATGCACATATACAGTTGCATGTGGAGACATCTATGTTTTAGTCAAAACTGCATCCAAAAATGTGTTTACAGTGGTACCTCGGGTTACATATGCTTCAGGTTACAGACTCCGCTAACCTAGAAACAGTACTTCAGGTTAAGAACTTTGCTTCAGGATGAGAACAGAAATTGTGCTCCGGTGGCACGGCAGCAGCAGGAGGCCCCATTAGCTAAAGTGGTGCTTCAGGTTAAGAACAGTTTCAGGTTACGAACAGACCTCCGGAACGATTCAAGTACTTAACCCGAGGTACCACTGTATTAGAGCAAAGTCTCAGGAAGCTCCTTAGGGCTTTGGGAAGACAAAAGAAAAGTGAACAACATAGCAAAATTTCAGTGGTTCTTGATGTGCCGTTCCACATTCTGAATTTCAAACCTCCCAATTGTTCCAGCATCTTGAGTTCCAGTTATGAATACTTAAAAAGATTTCATTTTGTCTTCACTTTGAAGCAAAACAACTCAATTTGGCTTCTAGACCATAAATGAAGATTGGACAACAATTATCCCTGAGTTTTCACATTTCTTTGAATTTTCTGAGTCCGTTCTTTGCTCCAGGAATATACAAAATGTGTATTTTAAGGGGGAATGCATGCAAAAATGCAGGTTTTTGTGCTTTTGTGCTTTTTAAAAAATCATAGATTGATGCAGAAGTGAGAAAGAAGCAATTTATAAATCAGATCATGGGAAACTGACATTGATCAGAAATAGACCGATACATCCAACCCAATTCCATATTTGTACTGAAACTCCTCTTCTGCAATATTCTTCAAGGATGAAAGGCATAGCTTCCGTTTCTTCTTTTTAGTGTGGCTCCTGCTGACTGGGTTACTGTACTAATTCCAGTATCTTTCTTCAAGCCCTTTAATGGCTTTTTCATTCAAGATAAGGTATCATCATCTCCCTTGCCGTTGGTTTCTATTCCTGCACAGCACTCCTTTTTAATGAAGAATGCCTTCTTTCAGCTTTTCCTCTGTCAGCTTCCCAACCATCAGAACAGCAGGCACCATTCTGCAGATACTGCAGTATCGGAGAGTTTGGTCCCATAAGCAGCAGGGTTGTTAATGTTAATGGAGATGTGGAACAGGCAGAAAAGCAGGGCCCCAAGGAAAAGGAGGAAAGCTTATGGGAAGAAATTGAAAGTGAAGCTTAGGCGAAGAGACCAGTGAGGGTTTTTTAAAAAAAAGGTATCTTAACATGGATGCGGGTGGTGCTGTGGGTTAAACCACAGAGCCAAGGACTTGCCGATCAGAAGGTCGGCGGTTCGAATCCCCGTGACGGGGTGAGCTCCCGTTGCTCGGTCCCTGCTCCTGCCAACCTAGCAGTTCGAAAGCATGTCAAAGTGCAAGTAGATAAATAGGTACCACTCCGGCGGGAAAGTAAACGCCGTTTCCGTGCACTGCTCTGGTTCGCCAGAAGCGGCTTAGTCATGCTGGCCACATGACCCGGAGCTGTACACCGGCTCCCTCGGCCAATAAAGCGAAATGAGCGCTGCAACCCCAGAGTCGGCCACGCCTGGACCTAATGGTCAGGGGTCCCTTTACCCTTTACCTAACAAAGAGAAAAGTACCATTTCATAGACCAAAAACCTGAGATGGGAAGAGAATTTGAGGTGCATCCAATATTTGGAAGAAGGATGAGTGAAACTTCATGGTTCCCATGTGGAACTTTTTGGTGGAGCCAGGACTCCACAATGACAAGGACACCATTTCAGCAACACCCTCTCACCATTCCAGAGATGTGAGGAAGAACAATTCTAGGACTCTGCAACAAGAGAACGTGCCTTTTCTGTGGTGGCTCCGTGATTGTGGAATGTTTTCCCAAGAGAGACTCACCTGGTATCATCACTACATGTCTTTAAGTGCCAGCCTAAATAATCTATGGCCTCTGAAAGTGGGAGAGGACTGTTATTATAATGATCGTTCTACCCGGACACTGAGGTCTAGCGCCAAGGGCCTTCTGGCAGTTCCCTCACTGCAAGAAGCCAAGTTACAGGGAACCAGGCAGAGGGCCTTCTTGGTACTGGCACCCACCCTGTGGAATGTCCTCCCACCAGATGTCAAAGAGAACAACTACCAGACTTTTAGACGACATCTGAAGGCAGCCCTGTTTAGGGAAGCTTTTAATGTTTGATGCATTACTGTATTTTAATATTGTGTTGGAAGCCGCCCAGAGTGGCTGGGGAAACCCAGCCAGATGGGCGGGGTATAAATAATAAATTATTATTATTATTATTATTATTATTATTATTATTATTATTATTTTATTACTTGGCAGTTTGTCAGTTTTTTTTATTATGTTTTTATCACTGATGTTCTGTATTGTGTTTTATATGTTGCACACAACCCTGGGATCTTTTGACAAAGGGTGGTATATAAAAGGTAAAGGGACCCCTGACCATTAGGTCCAGTCGTTTCCGACTCTGGGGTTGTGGCGCTCATCTCGCTTTATTGGCAAGGGAGCCGGCGTACAGCTTCCGGGTCATGTGGTATATAAATTGTAATAATAATAATAATAATAATAATAATAATAATAATAATAATAATATTGTAGTCAGAGTCCTCTAGCAAAATGAAGAGGGAACGGTGACATTATCCTGGGGCAGAAGTGGGCAACCGATCTCCTTCTTCAATCTCATCTGTGTTCCTTCCAGTTTGTTTGCATTTCAAGACCCCCTAGCCACCCCCAGGAGAATAAAGACACAAGGACACAGATTTGAGGTTAATGTTAATGGGCAAAATTTAGGCCACAACTTTAATGGTTACAGAATGTGAGCGGTATTGGCTTAGGCATTGGCATCCACAGACTATATCTGACTCCTTCCTGCCTTGCAGGAAGTATGGAAGGGTAAACCACCAGTAAGGGGAGTCCTGCTGATACGGATCGACTTCAGCCTCCCTGGGTTCCTGCTGGGGTCGTGGCATGGCCCTAGCGGTCCTCCATTGCTGTTCTTCAACAGGAACTCAGCAAAGGGGCTAGTGCCACATGGAAGGAAGGTGAGGAAGGAGATCACTGAAGCTGCAGATCCACGGCTTGAGGCTGGAAGAGGAGCTTCCAGAGTCGTGCCGTGGTTTAATTGGCCCCGGCCATTCCCCCACAGTGCCCTGATTGGTCGCCTGGTAAATGGCGTGGCCGGGACACCCTCAGCGTGATTCAGGATGCTACTCCGCATCACGCTGAGGCAGGGGTGGGACCTGGCAGCCCGAGCGCAACCCAGTCCCACTTGGAAGCAGAACCGATTTCTCCTCATTTTCCGTGACTTTCTAAAGCATTTAATCCTCTTTCTATGTAGTTTCAGAACATCCGGAACAGGCAGATTTTTATTAGATAGAAAATAATTGTGAGTTGTTGTCGTCCCCCCCCCCCCCCGCCGCAAAAAAATATATATATTAATTTTCCACATTTATCACCAAATAACATAACAAAGAAACACAAAACACACAACCAAGAAAAACACATTACAATACAATAAAATTAAACACAAAAAGAAATTATTTCTTCTAATACCTAATTCTCACAACATTGATAACTGACTTCCTCGAATCTCCTCTAACTGAATTTCATTATATCACATTCATAACAGTTCTCCAAGTTCATATTTATAATAATATTAACTCATTTCATTTACTAATCTCTTCTCCTTTATTAATCTTCCAATCCTTAATGTTTACTACCCATATCCTTATTCTACCCCTAGGCCTATTTGTTACTTCCAGGGATTTTCTATAATTGTGAGTTGTTGGTTCCTCCCCCCCACCCCCGTCCTGTTTTTTTAGCATTCTGGGGTGTGGGTGGTGGTGTGCATATGTGCATGTGTGTCACAACAAAGTCGGAAAGGAATTATTTTCACTTCCAATCCAGAACAGGAGCTCTCTTGTTCTGTACTTCTGTACCAGAAGGGTAGGATAGAAACATGTTAATTAATTAAGACCTTTCTGTGTACTTTTTTGAGAGCTATTCCATAAAAACCAGGTGGACGTCTGACCATAAGGCTGTGAAGTCTATTCCAAGGTAGTCATGCTGAGTACCAAAGCAAGAGAATCATTATTCTGGATTATTCGAAATATTGTTAGCACAGTACCTCAGCTGTTATTGCTTATCAGCTTCTGAAAGCGGTGGATTTGGCAGGACCGTGCTACCTGCTCAGTTTATAATTGGGAGCTTATAACTGACTGTATTCCTTGCGCCAGACTTCAAGTAACTGAAAGTACAAATATTTCCATCCCATTCAGAATCATCAACAGTTTAAACCAAAAAGGCGAAAGGATTAGAAATTAGGTAAAATTAATTAAATCGTTTATGGAATAGATTTACCCAGCTATTAGGATTGGGAATGCATAAAGTTCTTAACCTTTTGCTAAATGGAATACTAAGAAGTGGAATGTCTATCTGAGAATTCAACAGGTATAATAGTTTAAAAAGTACCTCATAACAGGTTTGTTAGCTGCATTGTCAGCCTTCTTCTGGTACATTGTATGACCTGTCAGACTTGCATCTTTTCTGTTCTGTGGGTGGTCTACCTCATAATAATAATAATAATAATAATAATAATAATAATAATAATAATGTGCCACTTTTATGCTTGTAGACATATGTTTCTATCTACTTGTTTCACTTTGTTTAATAAACTAAATTGTTAGAAACATAATTGGAGTGAACATCTGCATTCATCTGGTAGTAGCTTTGTATTTTCCGTGTGTGGACAAATGGAGTTAATGGTGGGTGCTTCTTAAATCAGATCTATATTGTTAAATACTGGGGACATGTGACTGAAGATTTTCAGTGTTTGCACTGTTTCAGACATCACCTTTCTAATATATATAAATTATAACTTCTATTTCTCCAGAAAAAGAGGTGCTGCTACTCAGCATGAACGCATCCCTTTTTCTCTTAGAATGGCAATTACACCCACCTGAGAGGTGCCGGTACAGAGTTCTGGTGAGTTCTGGCTGAGAAAAAGCCCTGCATATAATATATACAGTATCCATTTCATTGTATATTGTCCCCCCTTCTTTCATTCCTCCCCCCATATGCTACTCTGTGCATAAATGTGAAATGCAGTGTATTTTTTTCTGGGGGTACTCAAGGATACACAGCATTGGCACCATTTTTCATAGAAGAAAAGCACTGGGTAAATGTATTATTCTTGCACCTGTTGTGCAAAAAAGCCTTATCAAGGGAGCCAAGCAGAATTCTCCCGTCTCCTTCTAGTAATCTTCTAACACAAGATGACTCCATCAGCAGTTCTCTACAAGCAGACTCCTTTCTGTGTCTCTCAAAGCACGTCCCCTCTTCCCTTATTGTTCCCTCCCTTTTGCATGTATTTTAATATGATTTTCATTTCGTGCCTCTGCTGTACACACAGGGCTATTTATTCCATGCCAGTTTAGTCTGGCAAATCAATCTCTGCCCATTCAAATAAAAGAGAACAGTCTATTTATCCCACCCACCCCACTCTCCGTCCCTCAGATCGAAACTGTAAGTTATGCTATGATATACTGAAATGTTGTTGTTGTTTAGTCGTGTCTGACTCTTCATGGCCCCATGGACCAGAGCACGCCAGGCACTTCTGTCTTCCACTGCCTCCCGCAGTTCGGTCAAACTCATGCTGGTAGCTCCGAGAACACTATCCAACCATCTCGTCCTCTGTCGTCCCCTCCTCCTTGTGCCCTCCATCTTTCCCAACATCAGGGTCTTTTCCAGGGAGTCTTCTCTTCTCATGAAGTGGCCAAAGTATTGGAGTCTCAGCTTCAGGATCTGTTCTTCCAGTGAGCAGTTGGGGCTGATTTCCTTCAGAATGGATAGGTTTGATCTTCTTGCAGTCCATGGGACTCTCAAGAGTCTCCTCCAGCACCATAATTCAAAAGCATCAATTCTTTGGCAATCAGCCTTCTTTATGGTCCAGCTCTCACTTCCGTACATTACTACTGGGAAAACCATAGCTTTAACTGTACGGACCTTTGTTGGCAAGGTGATGTCTCTGCTTTTTAAGATGCTGTCTAGGTTTGTCATTGCTTTTCTCCCAAGAAGCAGGCGTCTTTTAATTTCGTGGCTGCTGTCACCATCTGCAGTGATCATGGAGCCCAAGAAAGTAAAATCTCTCACTGCCTCCATTTCTTCCCCTTCTATTTGCCAGGAGGTGATGGGACCAGTGGCCATGATCTTCGTTTTTTTGATGTTGAGCTTCAGACCATATTTTGCACTCTCCTCTTTCACCCTCATTAAAAGGTTCTTTAATTCCTCCTCACTTTCTGCCATCAATGTTGTGTCATCTGCATAATGGAGGTTGTTGATATTTCTTCCGGCAATCTTAATTCCGGCTAGGGATTCATCCAGCCCAGCCGATATACTGAAAACCCATAAGCAAAACCACATCCCATTAGATTAAACAGCGGTGTAGGCCAATCTTCCTAAACCTAATGTTCTCCAAATGTTTTGGACTCCAATTCCCATAATCCCTGTACATTGGCCATACTGGCTGGGCTGAAGGGAGAAGGAGTCCACAACATCTCCACTATGTTGGGGAGTGCTAAGGTAGTCAACTGAAGGCAATGAAGGCATGAAGAAGGAATACAGCCCTGAGAAGTAGTGGCAGCCAGGGAAGCAAAAAGGCTTTCAAAAGTATCAAAGCCTTTATTTATTTTTTGCCAGTGTCCCCCTCTTGCTTCATTTGGCAGCATCAGACATTTTGAAAACAACATTGAAATCAGAGAATAATCTATGCACCCCTAATTTTTATTTACAAAACTTCTTTTCAGCCAAAGAAGGCATTTTTCCCCTGTATGTTTCACTAATCAGAAGCCTAGGAGAAATGGATAATCAAAATGTTGCCGTGTCCCTCATGTTGGCTAGACCATTCTACTGCTGTGCACCGTGTTAGAGGTCAAGTGAGGTATATTAACCTAATCCCCAGGTACAAGCGGCAAAAAGGGTACATTTTTCTATCACCACATGATTGGGGAAAAGCTAGCAACTGTGGAAATTATTCTGTACGATGTAGAAATTCATAACTGCAAGGTACCAAGAGGCTGAGGTTATCTCTTTACAAAGCCTTGGGGATCTTTATGTCCAGCCAAACCACTCATTCTGTGATAAATTGAAGAGAGAAGTTATAAATGTGACCTCTGCTAAAAATGAAATGAAAAGTAACAGTCACAAGTTGGTGCTGTCAACTGATTTCTCAAAAGTTTGCTTCCTCTGTGAAAGAGGCTTCAGATTTGCTGCCTCTGTCTCTGGACACATGAGAATTTCTTTCACGTGTTGGTGAAAGAGAAAAGGTAGATTTTGGCACAGCGTTGCCACATGTGGTTGTCTTTCTGTCAGTGGGGATCATGGACATTGAATTAGATACTCCGTGACCCTTGGTGTAATATGGCCCACTCTGCCATAAAAAAAGATGCTATGCTACCAGCATCTTCACTTTCCAAACAGTCGAGAAAGAAGACCTCTTCTATCTTAGAACTGCAGCCAACTGCTTCCTGGTCCTGTTCCCCAGGATGAGTTTTTCTCTCCTTTAAGCTGGAGGTAGGTTATCTCAGCACCTGCCAACCTGGTGTCTTTCAGCTCCCATCAGCCCCAGGCAGAATGGACAATTGTAGTCCAAAATATCTGGAGGGTATCACTAGGTTGGTGATGACTGGTTAAGGGAATCTGAGCACTTTTCTGACTGTTCAGCCTTGCCTCTTGATGAGTCTTTTATTATGAAATCATTTTTGTTGGTTTTACAAATACAAAGCATAAATAAACACAAGCTAGTAAAAACCTATCTGTATAAGGAGATTATCTGAGTCTTATCTTCAACATCTACATCTACAACTGCATCATCATCCATACTCCAATTTTTATATCAAACCATATTGTCCACTACAAGTGAGTCAAAATCCTGCTATTGTTTCCATCTGCTTACAGTGGTCTCCTAAATAACTTATAAAATTTTCCCATTCTTTTATAAAGTTTTTATACTCTTGGTTTCTGAGTTTTCCAGTCAGCTTTGCCATCTTGGCATAATCCATCAGCTTGGTTGCCATTCTTCTCTGGTAGGGACTTTGTCTTCTTTCCAATTCTGGGCTAATAACATCCGGGCGGCCATTGTTTCATATGTAAAGAGTCTTTTTCTGCTCCTTTGGTACGTCGGTACCTGTAATTCCAAATAAAAAAGCTTCTGGTTTCTTAACAAAAGTTATTTTAAGCATTTTTTCATTTCATTATATATCATGCCCCAGAAAGCTTTTATTACCCTACAAGTCCACCACATATGATGAAAGGTACCTTTTCAATGAGTTTTGAGCACTCAGATAGACCACTCTAATGAACCCAACTCATGTTGAGGTGATTTGATTTGTCCTTCCTTCCTTCCTTCCTTCTGCATTTGATATACCAATATAATTGCTATTTTAAGTACCAGAAGTGCTGGGTGTGTTTTACTGTGATTTGTTGTGTGCCTCAAGCAACTAAGAAGAGGAATGTTAAAAACATTGCTATCGTTTTATTACGAGCAGTACAATTTAAGGGGCAGGAGCTCAGATCTGAGGCTTGGACATTATTGGGGTTGATTTTTAACACCAAAACAATTAAATACTTCAAATAAATTTATCTAGGAAGCCAGAGTCCATCATTTCTTAGTGCTGCTTATTTAATTTTCTGGTTGGGATCGGATCTTTAAAGAGACTTTCTATTAACAACATTAAGTCCTTGAAATGAGGGCACATGCTGAGTTATGTGACTGTTAATGTCTGCAAGTGCCTTGAAGAGGGCAGGACTAGCATATTCTTATTAGTTGCTAAGTGTTCTATAGACTTCAAATGACTTATCATTGCATAGCCATAATTGTTTTAAAAGCATCTCATATAGATTAGCTACCACTTAAAGGCATCACCTGGAATTGACTGTAGCAAGAGAATTGAGCAATCTGAATTCATTCATCAGGAAGGTAAGTACAGCAATGGTTGTTATTGCAGGAAGGACAGGATTACACACACACAGAGAGAGAGAGAGAGAGAGAGAGAGAGAGAGAGAGAGAGAGAGTCGTACCTTGGATCCTGAATGCCCTGGAACTTGGACATTTTGGCTCCCAAATGCCGCAAACCCAGAAGCGATTGTTCCAGTTTTTTAACGTTCTTTTGGAAGCCAGATATCCGCCAGGGCTCCAGTGGCTTCTGATTGGCTACAGGAGCTTGCTGCAGCCAAACAGAAGCTGCAATTTGGTTTTCGAATGTTTTGGAAGTCGAATGGACTTCCAGAACGGATTCCGTTCAACTTCCAAGGTATGACTGTATTGCACTCTAGACCTCATGAAACCAAAATGGCATGAACCACACAAGAGGTACAGTGGATGCTCAGGTTGCAAACGTGATCTGTGCGGGAGGCACATTTGCAACCCGCAGCATTCACAACCCACAGTGCTATGTCTGCACATGCACAGGTTGTGATTCGGAGCTTCTGCGCATGTGCAAAGTGTGATTTAGTGGTTCTGCGCATGCGCGAGCAACGGAACCCGGAAGTAACCCATTCCGGTACTTCCAGGTTCAGCCCAGTGCACAACCCAAAAATGCGCAACCTGAAGCGTCTGTAACCCGAGGTATGACTGTATTAGTATATTGGGGTACAGTATAGAAAACCCTGCTTATGTGTGGGGACGGAGTACTGAAAGAGAATAAACAGGTTTGGATTCTAATTCTGAGCAGGAGGGAGAGTAGGGTGGAAAACTGAGTGGACAGGAGAAAGAAATGGAGCTTCATAGAGGAGGGTGAGGCTCCCTCTTTCCTATTTCCTGTTAAGGTCAGAACCCCTGGGCTGCCTGTGTGTTACCCTAGAACATATATCTCAGCACAAGGAGCTGTCCTGACTTATAGTCCTGGTGGCTCACCACATGAGGTGACAACATGAAGATCTCAGAGTTATTGGTTCTAACCCCCAAGGCCTAGACACTTTCCTGTCCTGTATGCCTGTGCAGAAGCAAATTATTTTGCTGTGCTGCCAAAGTAAAATAGACAGCAAAGCCATGGAATGTGGCAGTATGGATTGGTTGCCCCTGGCAACCTCAGTAGGTGGCATTTAGTCTCACCTTCCCCTACCCTACGTTCTTCAGCTGGTGGTGGAAGGAAGCAGAATGGCAGTGCCATGGGTGGGGAGAACATTTACAGGGCTTCCATGCCCCACTCATGCCTGCTAAATCCGCTGAGTTTCCCATGGGACCAGTAAGCGTTTAAGCCCTATCTGAATCACCTGCCTGTTGGTCTGCTGCCCCTGCTGCCCTGGGTGTGCAATGTCATCCACTGCAGAGGACTAGCCAAGTTGTCTTTCCAAACCAGTATCATTCCTAAGCTTTCCCGCTACCTCCTTTAGGTGGGGTGCAATGCCACCGAAACCAGTTTAAAGAGCCAAAGATCTGCTGATCTGCAGTGCTACTACTCTCTGCCCTGTTTGCTTTCATAAATCTGAATTTCTGGCAGCTTCATTTCATGGTGTTGCAACACTGGACTCCCAGGAGGCCGTAGAAGGTAAGGCTGAGCAATTTCATCATGTTTTAAGGTCAAAACACCTACCCGTTCCCGGAGGCAATGGAATAACAAATATAACCACCGGTTCCAATGTTCTGTACAAATCGAATCAACAGAAAAGGAATGGTTTAAACAAATAGGGAATATTTATCACACGAGCTACACTTGTTTTTATTTAAAAGAAGAAGGGGAAAGTGGTACCGTGCTCCATTTTCTGTTTTATGTTGCTACACAGACATTCTTCACTGCTAATGAGGGAACGGTTTTCATTCGGGCTCACTTTTTCATTTTGGAGTTGCACATGGCTTCTCTATGCTTATAGGAAAGGCAGTTGCTAAATCCTAGTAGATTGGATGTATCTGTGAATTTAGGAGTGCAGTAATGTCAGAGAGACGGGGCTGGTAGTGTTATTCCAACACAAGTCAGTTAAAATATATATACATGGAGTGGAAAACAAAGGCAGAGTGGCAAATTCATGAGGAAGGGTGTAAATTTAATTTCCGTTTGGGGCCTTTTTATGTGTTCATTATTCTGGCTCAGATAACAAGCTAGCAAGCTAACAGCCCAGTTCTTTGCCTTTTAAAAATTATTTATTCCTCTCCACTGCTAGGACCTTGGAGTTGTCCCATTTTGTCCTCATGAAAGCAATAAAAGAGGTGAACTTCAAACCGGTGATGGATGCAGAATTTAGTAGCAGAGGAAGGAACAGTGTGTTACACAAGGTCAGGCTATTTGTCCATCTAGTCTACTCTGACTGCCAATAGCTCTCTGCAGTCTGAGGTAAAGGTCTCCCATATCACCTGCTATCTGGATCTTTTTAAGTGGAGATGTCATAGAGTGAACCTGGGGGGGGGGGGGGGTTGCAGAAGCACAGCGACCCAAAGGGAAAAAACCCACCTCTTTCTCAATGACAATGGTCTATTTCAAAAAATGGAGTCCTCTGAGTTGTAACAGAATGTGTCTCCGTTTTCCATCATTTATAATGTTTTCAGCAGTTGAGATATCTGGCACCAGTTTTTCAATTCCTTGGACATTTTTGGTGCTGTCTTCCTTCACTTTCTTTTTGTATTTTGTCTTCCAGGTACTGCATGCAACCATGAACCTGTTTTTTGAATGAGAGGAAGGTACGGTATGTCAGAAAAGACAGCACCAAGCTATCCCAAGGTTGAGGGGGAAACTACATGTTACTCTGTATTTACAGCAATATTTATTGTTTAATTTTTGCATCCTAGTAATCATGATTATTGAGTCACAGTAACCCAGAGCAGGCCTTTAAGTGTGACTGCCTGTTTTTTTCTGTGGAACAGCATCCCTGTTTGTATACAACAGGTGCCCACAATCTGCATTTTCCAGAAACATTTTAATTAAAAAAAATTCTCAACAAGCTTTTCCAGCTGGATGAAAAGTTTAGGTAATCATCTTGTATGGCTGTATACATACCACTGTTTGTTGTTTGTATGGCTGTTCAGAATTCAGAACCAAACCAACCAGGCAATCTGCAACTAAACACAGTTTCTTCCTTTGTCCAAACTGGGAAACTGTGGTTTCCAGCTTCAGACCAAATCAGGATATTAAACCAGAGATGGAGTTTGGATTATGTTGGATTGTTTGGAAACTGGTAACCTAGTTTGAATGAAATGGAAAACTACAGTTAATTAGATACTGCTTTTAAAATAAGCTTACATCACAAAAGGAGGGATAAAGGGGCTGCGTATACAGGCCAAAGACTTATTCATATATTGGCTTATTAAGCCATTTTTATTATGGGTACAAGGTAGTGTGTTTGTGTAACTCCCAAGAAATGTGAAATGGCTATATCAAAACCCTTCCTCACTCCCTTGCAATTCTTCAGACATTTCCCTTGAACAGGACCATTTAAATTTACCTCAACGCTGTGCTTTGGGGAAAATTTAGTGGCACATTTAGTAAACCAGGACAACTGGCAATACTTTCCGCTATAAGGGAACTCCAGCCAGATACTATGAGTAACACATTATCTGGCTATTGGCTGGTAGGAGGAACTCCCCCCCCCCCCCCCGAATTATACCTTTTAATATTTTCTGCACATTCAAAAGAATTGCTAGTGGTCCTAAAGTAAAAGCAAGGCCTTTGTAGGAAAACATAAAAAAATGGAAAAAGCCATCCAGAAGATGTCACAGCTCATTAAAGATGCAAATTAAAAAATGTCCAAAGCATGGAGATTTGCTTAACCTTTTACCAATGTCTAAATCCTTAATATGATACTTATATGTCAGCTGGTTTGCCACAGATCTAATAAAGAAGCTTCTTCAAGCATTGCTTGGATCCAGGGCAGCATATTAAGTGCTTGTATCAGAGAGAGAGAGAGAGAGAGAGAGAGAGAGAGAGAGAGAGAGAGTTAAGCTAGGTCATTTGCCCTAGGAACTCTCCAGGCCAGGCATGTCAGGGTCACATTGTGCTGACCCAGCAGTGAGAGAAATGTACCTATATTCATTCATATTGTTCCCAAACTCAGTCTTGGTATTGACTTTGTGGCTGAGCTATGTACCGTCTGAAACCATATGGAATTTGTGTTTTCCCTAAGGTAGGCTATTGTGTCCTTGTACATCTGGTGTGAGTTTGGTGTCTGGTGTGATTTCTAGAAAGGTTTTTATTTTGCTTTAAAGTAACTCAGCATACAGTTCAGGATCACATTCTCACGTGCCAAACAGTGGGCTGTAAATCTCTGACAATTTAAATTAGTCACTAACTAAAATAAGAAGACATGATTAATCACTTCAGAGACTACCTGGCAGAATTACTAGTCAGTGACTATAATATTACTTACTGACATATACCCTACAATAATTCTGGCACACACTTCATCACCTGGTATTGCCTAAAACGCAATCCTTATGAACTGAAAAGTGGCAAAAATGGTCCCTGAGGTGTCATGTGATTACTCCAAAACAGATAGGAGATGAAAGAATGCTGCCAATATGCATTTCAAGTCATCAAATGTTAATTTTATTCATGATTTATAATATTTCTGGGTAATGTGCCCCACATGTATTCCTTTTTATTTATAAGACTGATTTTTATCTGAACAAATAAAACCTATCTCAAAGCCATAACTCTTCTGTGTTAAATTTTTAAGTGTATTTCCCTCTGCCAGATTTGATATTGTTGTATTTTATGGAGCAATGTTTTTAATTGAATTTCTGGTTCCTCATTCATAATGTATAATATTTTACAGCATTTTATGTGCATGGATTTGCACAGTAATTTACAGGATGCAGCCATAAACTACCATGCTGTGAGGAATGTGACATAGACTCTTGCCTCTTGAATGTCACGATACAAGCCAATTTCAGCAGTAAGAAATACAGGAGGCCTTCCTAGAGTTAGTCAGGGACAATATGCCTTGGTCATCGGGGGGACTTAAGAGGTGCTCCAAAACAGATTATTAGCTGCCTCTAGACAGTTGCTGTTTTGTAGGAGGGATTCAAACACATAGCAGAAATTTAGGATCATGCAATTCAAGTCTTCTATCACCATAGCACAACAGATACACTCCTTTTAAAGGAAAACCTGGGATTTTGTGGTTAGGAAAGTGAAAAGCGCCGGAATATTTGGGATGACTGAATCATTAACAGGGATACCTATAACAGGGAGCTAGCAAATCAGGATCACACCCTGCAAACAAATCAGAACGAGTGATCCGTAAGGCCTACATACCATTTAACTTCTGCATAATATTTGTGCAAGAAGATCAGGATGAATATTGACTAAACAGGTAATCTGGAAGAACCCAATACCAATAAATGCAGAGTTATAAAGAACGACAACCAGAGTGCTTACATATGAAGGGACTGCCATAGGATACTATATAGAGCATGGTCAGAAGGACAACTTCCAGAATAGTTCCTGGAGCAAACAAGGGAAGGAGGGCTTGACAGGGATATGGAAGGTGCACACAAATATCAGAGGTCCACACCTGGAGTACAGTGTCCAGTTCTGGATGCCCCAATATAAGGATATTGACAAGTCGGAATGTGTGGAGGGGAGGACAGCCAAGACGATATAGGGTCTGGAAACCGAGCCTTATGAGGAATGGTTGAGGGAGCCTGGAAAAGAGGAGACTGGGAGGAGATATGATAGCCATCTTCAAATATTTTGAGGGCTGTCACACAGACGATGGAGCAAGCTTGTTTTCCCCTGCTCCAGAGGGTAGGACCTGAACCAATGGATCCAAGTTACAACAAAGGAAATTCCGACTCAACATCAAGAATAACTTTCTAACAGTAAGAGCTGTTCAACAGTGGAATGGACTCCCTTGGGAGGTGGTAGACTCCCATGGAGGTTTTTAAGCAGAAGTCATGGATGCTTTAGTTGAGATTCCTTTATTGCACAGGGTTTGACTAGATGACTCTCAGGATCCCTTCCAACTCTACGATTTATGATTCTAGGAATAGATAAATAATAAGTCACTAATCATCAAGCTGGGCAGTTTTCCAAGTAGTCAAGAGTGTCCACAGCATACATGCCAATTGTTGTATCACAAATTAATTTTAATGCAAGAAGAATAGGGGGACTAGGCCCTTGTCAGAGTTCTGTAGGAGGAAACACCCCAAAAACACACGCACAACCCCTTTTCCTCCTGCACAGACATGGAGCATCTGCTGAGGAAGTCTGTGGGGATAGACCTCCTTCTTCATCTATGGACCTTCCTCTCTGCCTATGGAGAGGGAAGTGTGCAGAATCTCACAGCCCCAGGGATATCCTCCCAGGGTCCATAGGATCGTGACCAAAGAAATGCCACCTTTCTGGGTGAGGCAGCTTACAAAGCATAATTAAAACATTAGAAAGAGACCCGATTACAAAAATGAAAACAGCAGGAGTGCCAAAGCTCAGCACAACAAATTGCAGGTTGAAACAAAAAGCATGTTTCAAAGGAAACTAATTAGCATTACAAATGAAACAACTGAGACAATTAGATTCTGAGTGTGCTAAAAAAAATTCAATGCCTTGCACACTAGTTAGCCATTTGGAAGTTACATTTTAAAAATGAGAGCATCAAATATAGCTATTGGCTCGTGTGTGTGCCCGCTACTGTGCATAGGGGTACTGTGCTTCAGGAAGCTGTGGCCCTCCTCGTGTGTTTGGGTGGCAGCGGCGGTCAGCTAGCAAATAAAGGTGTGGAATGAAAAGATGCATATCTGCTTGTTCCGCACTCTTTCAGTCCCCCTTGGCTGAAATCCCGGGTCATCCCAGGGTGGAATCAGAAGCTGGGGTAGCTTCTGTAACTCCAGGCTAGTCCCAGAAAAAACGGGGCAGTGGCGTAGTATGGTGGTTTGTTATAAGTGCTGAGAGATGTTAGGAGGCCCCTTCTGCCCTTACAGAGCTACAATGATGAGGCATTGATTGTAAGTAGTCTAGAAATTGTAGCTCTGGGTGGATGATGGGAGGAGGAAAAGGATCGTGCCAAGGTATATATAGTTTGGGATTCTGCCTCCAAAAGCAGTCAGTCATGCCTAATGGGATGCTCACAAACAGGGTGTGCTTTGATAGCCATCCCTAGTTGTTGGTGCGTAGCCTCTACACATCATCTTGCCAACAAAGGTCCGTATAGTTAAAGCCATGGTTTTCCCTGTAGTGATGTATGGAAGTGAGAGCTGGACCATGAAGAAGGCTGATCGCCGAAGAATTGATGCTTTTGAATTATGGTGCTGGAGGAGACTCTTGAGAGTCCCATGGACTGCAAGAAGATCAAACCTATCAATTCTTAAGGAAATCAGCCCTGAGTGCTCACTGGAAGGACAGATTGTGAAGCTGAGGCTCCAATACTTTGCCCACCTCATGAGAAGAGAAGATTCCCTGGAAAGACCCTGATGCTGGGAAAGATGGAAGGCACAAGGAGAAGGGGACAACAGAGGATGAGATGGTTGGACAGTGTTCTTGAAGCTACAAACATGAGACTGACCAAACTGCGGGAGGCAGTGGAAGACAGGAGTGCCTGGCGTGCTCTGGTCCATGGGATCACGAAGAGTCGGACACGTCTAAACGACTAAGCAACAACACCAACAAGCCTCTACACATGGAGATTCCATTTGGCTTTTCACAACTGTTGCGTGTTAGATCCCAAGGCCTCCCTCCTTAAATAAAGACACATTTGACTCAAACTTTAGTTTTGGTTTTTGGCAGAATTTAGACCACAACTTTATGGATTACAGAAAAGTGAGTGGCCGCATAGGCTCAGGTTCGACTAGCTCCCTACACCCTTGCAGGTAGCGCTGACCCAGAGCTCTATCATAGGTCAGCCAAGGGTGAACACCTGAGGCAGGTGGGAGCAGACACTGGGAGCAGACACTGTTCACTCCCCAAATGCTCCCCTGGACTCAGGCATGGGCACAACCCTCTTTCATGGGTTGACCAAACCAAGTTGAGTCCCTGGATTCCTTTAACAGAATACCCTTCACATAGGGATAGCGAGACCGTTCTCCCATCCCTATCACCATGAACCAGTGCCTATCCACAACCTTACAAGTTGTGATGATTTGCTGCATGGCAGGCGAAACCCAAATGGCCCCAGCCAATCAGCCAAGTGGGAAAATTCCTGCCGTGCCCCTTTCCCAACGACAGATGACACACAATGGCCTAGCAAGGTCAATCGCAAAAGACCCTAAATATAGGGAGAGGTGAGTGGGTGTTCCAATGCATGAGCCAAAAGAGCAAGCTCTGGGTCACATGCATGGGTATATATATAGGCCCCTCGATCCATTTGCACTGCAACCCATTGGCCAGATCGAACCCATCATTGAGGGACCTCCAATTGGGTGTTGTGGCTGTTGAGGTCAGTCTCATAGATCTCACCGCAACACGTGCCCTCTTTGAGGGAGGACACAATTTATCCACCAACAGACCCACCTTCCATGCCAATCTATTTAAGTGGTTTTAAAAGCCATCTAAGATTGTGCCCATTGTCACATGTTGTCTAAGTTTACTATTTTTAAACTATTATGTGAAGTGCTTCCTTTTGTCTCTTCAGAATGAACTACCTGAAATTTCTTCTTTTTTAAAGCAACTATGCGCCTCCATTTCTTGCATTTCCATTTCATTTTGTGACCTTTGACCTCCTCTGTTTCAAGGGCATTGCAATTTAGGAATGGCAGCCACAACAGCATCAGCAGGAGGAATCGCAGTATTAGCAGCAGCAGGTATTTTGCCAGAGCTGCTTTGAAGAATATTTCAGTAATGAAAGGGATAATTGGGGCTCCCTGCCTCCGCTGTAATTGAAAACCTAGCATAGTGCCTTTTCCATTTAACTTTATTGCTTGAGTTCAAATCATTGTGCAGTTGAGAAAGCAGGACCAGAATAATCTAATGCTTTTGCTCTGGGTTTTTCTCTCTCCCTTTGACCATTTATTCAAACCTAGCATTAGCATGAAACAGAGGACACAATGAGAGATATGTGCCGTTTTTGCAGTTTGAGAGAACCATAATCATCAATTTCATTACAGGAAATGCATCGTTCACCAAATACTATTTGCTTATTACTAAGTTGGGTGACCAAGATTATGCCCCTTAAAATGGGGAAGTAGCAATGGGTTGAAAACAATGATCCTCGTAATTTTAGATAAATCACACTCCAGTCCGCTTGTCTGTGTTATGAACATAGAGAAATAAAGTAATGATCAGTGACAGGTTAAAGTCTCTGTTTGGGTCTGTGGGTTCATGGTCCTATTCATTACTCAGTGAATGTTGTTACAAACATTATCGTCTCAGGGCCACCAATTGCCTCAGGGTTAGCCGTTGACATTTCACCCCTCATACAGTGAACAAAACATGTGAAGAGGTGAAGTAGGAAGGGACATATGGTCCCTTAGAGAAATACATTATGGCCAATAAGCAGACATATCATTTTCCACTGCAGTTTAGATGGAGCTGGAATTTTCCCTTCTTTTACATTTCCCATTTCTTTTAGTCAAGGTGCTTAGATAGTACTCTAAAGGACTCCAAAACTGGGATCACCAGCAACATTTTCTTGTCCTATAGCAAGATCTGCTCCCCTCCAGATGTTATTGGACTCCTACCCATCAGCCTCAGTGGCGCTGCCAGTGGCCAAGGGTGATGGGGGCAGGAGACCGACAACATCTGAAGTAGCACAGGTTTTTGTAACGGTTTTGTAATGGAGTAGGACTCTCTTGTTTAATTCAAAGGAGAAAAAGCTCGGTAGGTAATAATGCTTGACCTGTTTGCTAGAGAATTTAGGGTGCAATCATAATCCCCGGTTGGCAGTGGCAGGGCTTGGTGGAACAGGACCACCAGTTTGTGCCAGTCTGGGCAGAAGTTGAGAGGGGAGAGAAGACGAAAAAAGGCTCTTTGCTTCACTAGCTCCTAGGCTGGATGTCAGGGAGCCAACAAGGAGAATACTGAGCTAACTTAAAGTTTGTTTCTTTATTAAGGAAAGCAGAACAAAGAACACACAGAGACTTCTCAACATTGCTCCTGTCTTGATGAAGCAGTTGTCTTGACTGACTTGTAGCTCTCCCTTCACTCCATAGCCCTCTGTGTCAGGCCCCTCCTGCTGTCTACTGCAAGCTGCAAGGGACCCTCTCTGTGTTGCCTGGCTCTCTGCTTGGTAACATGCAATAAACATCTCATGGGGGCAGGGCTTGCAGGCTGTCAGTAGAGAAGCTGTCAGAGTGGCTCTGTGGTAGAGCAGCCAAGTCTGATTCTTGTCTCTCCCCTGTGCTAGGGCACTTGCCTGTTTCCTCTTCCTCTTCATCATCTCCCAAGCTCCGGTACTTCCCAGCTTGTCCCTTCCTCTCGGGTGTGGCTGGTTTCCCACCACCAAGATCCAGGATCCAAATTTTTTACCTCTGTGCTTTCCCTGGGGGGGGGGGCATGGCCAGGTGACATCCACTGCTCCTCCTCATCTAGCCAGTCCCTGATGTCAGCACAGTAAATTATGTTACCAAGAGAATTGAGACTGTTGCTGTCCTGTGACAGCAGCACGGTCTGCACAAGATACAGCAGATCTTGTGATGGAACAGCCCCAGGCCCTGAAATGCCCTGTCTTGGGGGGTTCAATTGGCTACTGTTTGGGTGAATGCATTGAGGTGCTCTTTGCCAGAAAGACAGGAATGAGTGGAGAGATTTCTGGTACATAAGGTGCCATCTCCTCAATCTCTCCTGACTCCAGCACCAGACTTTCTTGGGAATACATTGGGCTATTTCCACCAAAAGAGCTTCTTCCTAAGCCTATCCAGTTTCCACTAAATGTTGAAGGAGAGTAATTATACCACTTTTCTATGTCTTGGACTGCATGCATTATGTGGGATGGTGTCCAATATGTCTCAGAGAGATGGAACTATTAGCCATTCCCATCATGGAAGACTCTGAGCTTCAGCAGCACTGAGTCTAGAGTAGGCAGTCATATGAAGACATGTAAGCGACATTTCTGCACCTGTCCTGTCACCCCTTTGAACAGCTTCACTCGTCACTTCTGCAAGGAAGACTGACTTCTGTCACATGTGACAAAACAAGTCGTCTCTGGTCTCTGCATGAGGCTAGAATGGAACTATTCTGTCAGATGAATTGTGTCATGAGCAAATTGCCAGCCACACAGAGTACTTTACTTCAATATAGCCGGGGAATTCTGTACTGTTCTGGGGTTTGAATCATAAGTGTCAACATGTGACGCTGGTTCCCTCCTCACTGGACTTCTGCTGGACCAAAATGGAAAAACTGCAGGTTTAAATTCAAATGCTGATTCTGGAGGTTTCTAAAGCATACTGGAGGCTGAACAAGTGTTCCTGCACAAGGAAAGCTATTTAATTACAAATTATGGAAAATAATGCACATCACTTTGCAAGTGCAAATAGGAAAAGCTATACAGTGGTGCCCCGCAAGATGAATGCCTCGCAAGACGGAAAACTCGCTAGACGAAAGAGTTTTCCGTTTTGGAGGTGCTTCGCAAAACGAATTTCCTATGGGCTTGCTTCGCAAGACGACAATGTCTTGCGAGTTCCTGCTGGTTTTTCCCCCCTTTCCCCTCTTTTTCTAAGCCGCTAATCCGCTTATCAGCTGATCCGATCAGCAGATAAGCTGCTAAAAGCTGCTAATAGCGCTAATCCGCTAATCTGTCAATGGGCTTGCTTCGCAAGACGAAAAAACCACTAGATGAAGAGAATCACAGAACGGATTCTTTTCGTCTTGCGAGGCACCACTGTATATCTATATCCAGTGCTATTTTTCTAGAAAAAGAGGTGTGGGAACTCACCATGAACACTTCTCTCATTCTCTTAGAATGGCAATGGCACCCACCTGAGAGATGCAGGAACCGAGTTCCTGTGAGTTCCCCCTGGGAAAAAGACTCTGTCTCTGTCTCTGTCTCTGTCTCTGTCTCTGTCTCTGTCTCTGTCTCTGTCTCTGTCTCTGTCTCTGTCTCTGTCTCTGTCTCTGTCTCTGTCTCTGTCTCTGTCTCTGTCTCTGTCTCTATTGAACCAAATGTAAACTGTTCTGGAAGCTCTGCAAATGCCATATTAGTAGTCAAGATAACCCCACAATTAATTGGTAGAGTCACAGAATCATAAACTTGGAGGGGACCACGGGGATCATCTAGTCCAATCATCTGCAATGCATGAATCTTTTGCCCAATGTGGGGCTTCAACACACAACCATGAGAGTCTCATGCTGTACTGACCATGAGGTCATATATTTTTATATTCACTTGCTTTGATAAAAGCTACTTGGCTTGCTTAGATGTTATCGTTATCTGTGAGCTTTGGGTGCTGAGCCCAGAAAGTGGAACCATATGAAAGACTTGGGTATCTACCACCTATGCCCTCATCTGGTCAGGTGAAGTGATGGGAAGTCCTGGCGAAAGTGATGTATGCTACTTTTTGTATTAAGAATGCATTAATGTTTGGTTGGGTCATTGCCTTGCTGTGGTGTACATCCTGCGTCTGTAAAGGCAGGCTGATTGGCTGTAAGTCCACACCTTTCTTTAATAAAGCACTAGAACATCCCTCTGATGTTTTTGACATCCTTTTCTTGCATCCCTGCGCCCAGCCACTACTACTCGAACTCCTTTGGGCTGCAGTTCAGACACTATTTTATGAATGTTAAAGTTTAGGAAAATGTCTACACATCTGGATAAAAGATCCACTGCTCTATAACCAGCTGGGACTTACCAGATTGTGTCAAACAGATACTGGACTTGTATTGCATTTTCTCTGCTTCCAACACAAAGCAGTGCAATATAACCACTAGCACATTTGCAAAAGCTAAGCAGGGTCCGGTATAGTTTCGAACATTCACAGGGTCTCACTACTCCGAGAGTTGCTTAAGAAAATCCATTTTACTATTCATTACAAATCTAATGCTATCACCACTGTGAGTCAGTTTGGACCTTAGTTTAATATCAACTGGTTGTGAAGAAATGAACAATTCAATAGTTTGTTCTTATCTGGGTAGTCGCATTTAGCTAGGCTCTGAGGTTTACCTAAGTTTCATAGTTTGTGTGGACTTCTCTCAAGCATGCCCACCACGGTTGCAAAATACAGAAAAGCAGCCCCTTTCACTTATAATGAAAACACTATAAGTGTTTTCAGATTGCTGTGGTTACACGAATGACTGGCTAGATGTGATCTGAATATTATTTATTATTAATTTAAATCATTTTTGCCATGCTCTTCAACTGAAAAGTTTCCTAGAGTGGCTAACAAGTGAGCAATAAAAATAATACAGTCACTGTCTGCAGGCTTACAGGCTAAAAGGCATGACACAAAAGGAACAAGGTATAAGGAGGGAAGAGGAAAACAAGCAGACTCAGAAGCCAGTTCTTATCATTGTATATGAACATTGCAGTTCACATAATGAACAGCTAAACTGGAGGTAGATAAGGGAAAGAAGGAAACAAATGTAGCTAATCTTTTAGCAGAACTTAGGAAGTGGGCCCTGATTCTAGTCTTTCTCTCTGCTGTATCCTGACGGGATGGCTATTGTCCATTGACCATGTTGGTTATCATTGTGTCTGTGGTATGCTAGCCCAAGTATGAGCCCAGATGCTGCCTCCATTTGCTCTTGGGTGCTTGCAGAGGGCTGCTATGAATGTGAACTGGAGAAGTTAAAGCAGCATCCCCATGGTTTTCTGTAACATAATCAGCATTTTGTAGATTTGTACAATGGGTTGCCGCTGCCAGAGTTTCTCAGTGCCTCCTCTGCTTCATCCAGCAGTTCCAGAAGTCAAGGTGGCTGTTGCAGATGAAGCAGGGAATGTTGGTGAGTGGCTTGGCTGATCCCTTCCAAAGGGATTCCTAACAGGCTGAGTAGGGGTGGGGAAACAGGAATAGGAAAGTGCAGCCATAGCCTGAACTCTAATCCTTGCAGGATACAGAACACTCAGCTGTGCTCTCTTGTATGCCAGACAGATCCAGAAATAAGTGCAGCCCCACAAGAACAAGGACACAGAGATCATACCCTCCCAGTGTACTGTTTTAAGCGGGACATCCTAAATCACAGAAGTCAATCCTGGCTTCTGTTTGGATCCTGGAATGCCCCATTATTTTAGTCCAGTGCTCTGGTGCGAGTCCCTGTGCCAAAACACCAGACCAAAAGGCACTCACTCTGGCATGAGTTTGCAGGATCATCCCAGAGCTCTGGCACTTCCACCAGACTGGAAGGTACAACCCTCCTGACATCTCAGTTTTGGGGACAAAAATGTTGGAGGGTATGAGGGAGATGACTTGGCCTCTGGCATCCACCGTCTCTCTGAGCAGGAACATGCACCTAAATGGTTTCACATCCCTTGGCCAGAATTAAGATCCAGACAAACCAAGCAAAAGGAAGGCGGAGGCCATAGAGGCCTTAAGGATTAGACAACTTTCCCTTTCTTTTGTGGCTTGGGAGATAGCTGCTTGACCAGTGTGGCAATACCAGAGGAATAGGCTGTAGTAGTGGAGTCTATCTCTGTTGTCAGGGCCAGCATGCCTATAAATACTAGTTGCTGGGAATCACAAGTGCGGAGAGTGCTGTTGCTCTCCTATCCCATTTGTGGACTTCCCATGGGCATCTGGTCGGCCACTGTGAATCAGGAGCGAGACTAGGTAGACCTTTAGCTTTTCTTATGTTCTTATGTACCAGTGATGTAAGCCCCCTGGTTAAAGTGACTTGCATCAATAGAGCTGGCCCATTTAAAAACCTATTGTATTCCTGTTAATAAAATCAAGTTGTGCGTGGGACAGGCTAGCCGCTGACTTGGAAGTCCCTCTGAGCAAATATTGTGCCTTTTCATTCCTAGAGGCTATTTTGCTCCCCATCTGCAGCTTTCATAAATGAATCTAGTTGAATAAGCCAATCTTTCCAATATACTTGGGAATGCTTTGACTGCTGTGAGCATTTTATAAGTTGCTGTATAACACCGCAGGTACCCACGATATGCCACAGTGCAACAGTTTCTCAACTAAGCAATGGGGCATGCAAAATTTCACATTGTTAGACCTGTCTGCATTGTTGGCTTCCAGTCATAAATTAAACAGTGAATGGTCAAATATTGTGACACAACAATCCGAAGTATATTTTCTAGCACACCCCGTTTTATTTTAATGGCACTGCATTCAAACCAAGGAACTGTAGATTCCAGCCAAAGCATTGGGGGGCGGGGGGCAGATTCAATCTGACTGAATTTCAGGTCAATTTAGGGTCATTTTGTGGGAAGTACACGGAATAATCGAGTCATCTTTCAACGGTTTTCCATTACAGAGTCAATACAGCAGCAGAGGTCATAATCTTCGGAACTTTTTTCATTTGTGTACTTGATGTATGATGGAAACATTGCGAGTGAACTATGCAGGTTTCCACCTCAGAAATGCCATTCTGAAAATGTACAACCCATTCATGAACACATTCATTTGAAATTGAATTCAGCTCACCTTGATTCAACAGAAGGAAAATTATGGCCGCTGGTGACTTACTGATACCCGTAGGTTCGGCAATGACCACTGCTGGGTGTTAGACCATTTACTCTGCTCGCAGAAGGTCTCCAAATGGACGCCCCCCCGGCCTGAAATCCTGGAGGGTCATTGCCAGTCAATGGAGACAATGCTAAACTAGATAGACCAATGGCCAACAGCATAAGATGGCTTACTATATTCCTGTTATGGGATCTGAAAACCCCACTCAAAAAGTTGAGGTTACAGTGGAATTGTCTTGACACCAATCATTTGTACCTGGGTTAGGGGCATACAAAGGGGGGGCGCAGGCGGTGGTCTGCCCCGGGCACCACTCAGGGGGTGGGGACAAGATGGCCCGCTGCCTCCCCCAACTGTAGAGCGGCTGAGGCCATGCACACAGTTAGTATAGGTGCCACTTGCAAGCCCATATAGGATGCCGCATGTGCGCAGTCTGTATGGGATGCCATGCATGCGCAGCCCATATGGATGTTGTGCATGCACCACGGGGCAGTTCTCCACTAACCAGGGTGTCAGAATCCAGCTTTCTGCACCTTTTTCCTTCCCCTCAAACAAAAGACCATCTCATTTCAGCAGTGGTGTGTGGTCAGTGGACTTGAGGAACTAAACTAGTCCCCTAAATGTTCCCAGTAAATTAGAGTATTATAGTATCAAAGCCTGGTGCCTCCTTCCCAAAGCCCAGGAAGTTTCTGTCCATTTTAGGGAGGGAGGCACAATCTTCTGAGAGGGTCCAAGAGCCCTCCTTCCACCTTTCCAAAGCCTGCCTGGTTTGGGGAAGGAAGCAGCAGGGCTCCAGCATCCTGGTATCTCTTTCCAAAGTCCAAGAAGCTTCTGCCCAGGTTAGGGAAGGAGGCACAATGCTCATGTGCGTCTCTGGCCATAACTAAAAAGGTAAAGGGACCCCTGACCATTAGGTGCAGTCGTGACTGACTCTGGGGTTGCGCCGCTCATCTCGCTTTATTGCCCGAGGGAGCTGGTGTACAGCTTCTGGGTCATGTGGCCAGCATGACTAAGCCGCTTCTGTCAAACCAGAGCAGTGCACGAAAATGCCGTTTACCTTCCCGCCAGAGCGGTACCTATTTATCTACTTGCACTTTGACGTGCTTTCGAACTGCTAGGTTGGCAGGAGCAGGGACCGAGCAATGGGAGCTCACCCCGTCATGGGGATTTGAACCGCCGACCTTCTGATTGGCAAGTCCTCGGCTCTGTGGTTTAACCCACAGCACCACCCATGTCCCCTGGCCCTAACTGCTCTGCTACCAAAAAATGTCTCTGCACACCACTGTATTTCAGCCCCTCAGAATCCACACATAGCACATATTTGTCCATGTGTTCCCCCCATTGGGCCAGGACAACTGAGTTCAGGAGGTGTTTTTCCTACAACATGCAAAATGCAGCAAACCACTCTAACTAGGAGCGAGCCATTCAGTGCTCTTACTTAGGCAGCTCTGTTTCAGTTGCATATATATCTGTTGACATTCAAGATCCCACCTGAATTATCCAGGAAATGCTCACTTGATAATATGGCCAAGAGAGCCCTGGAAAGAGAAAAAGCAGTGTGTTTTCAGCTCCTCGTGTTAGATCAATTCCATTACGTTGTCCACCTCTTACTGCAAAGACAACTATCTTATTTTTATTTCACTTACACAGTAAAAGAAATGAAAAGAAGAATATACTTTGTGGTTGGTTGTTGTCTGTTCCAAAGAGCGCATGATGCCTCTGGGGCCAGGTGTGCACAACAGGAAAGACTTAAGAAGGCACAGAATGTAACAATTGTGTCTTGATGAGTTCTGATCATTTTAAGGCACACCTGTTCCAAGTCGGTGGGATTTCAGAGGAAAATCAGAACTGTTTGGACGTGTCCCAAGACACATAAAAGACAGAATTCAATTCTGTCTAGCTGGTGTTCAGAAATTTGCTACAGTGCTGACTAAGCTAAATGCCTTGCTGGCAAAACAGCCGAAGACACGGAGCTATATTTGTCTGTGAAGTTATACAGCAGCTCAGTTGTTAAATATGTATGACGTTTCATGCATCAGAGGCAGAAGCACTTGTGCTAGGCCAAAAAGTGAATTTTCTCTAAAGAACCTTATGTCAAACTCAACTCAAGGCTTTGCTTACTGCAAAGAATATGAACCACATGCAGTGGCAGACCTTTGGGTCTCAAATTACAGTGGCATCCTGTGTGACAGCAAAATTTAGTGGCCCCCCCATGCCTCTCACCTTCCATTCTACATCATAGTTGTGGTAACCCTGAATACACAACATGGAATCTCCAAACATAAATAACATAAATAAAAATGGAGACCTGCTTTCTCTCAAAAGCCAGGAGCTGATTTTGATAGTCAATAGAAGGAAATAAATTGGTTGTTCTTGTTGTTTAGTCGTTTAGTCGTGTCCGACTCTTCGTGACCCCATGGACCAGAGCATGCCAGGCACTCCTGTCTTCCACTGCCTCCCGCAGTTTGGTCAAACTCATGCTGGTAGCTTCGAGAACACTGTCCAACCATCTCGTCCTCTGTCATCCCCTTCTCCTTGTGCCCTCCATCTTTCCCAACATCAGGGTCTTTTCCAGGGAGTCTTCTCTTCTCATGAGGTGGCCAAAGTATTGGAGCCTCAGCTTCAGGATTTGTTGTTCCAGTGAGCACACAGGGCTGATTTCCTTAAGAATGGATAGGTTTGATCTTCTTGCAGTCCATGTGACTCTCAAGTGTCTCCTCCAGCACCATAATTCAAAAGCATCAATACTTCGGCCATCAGCCTTCTTTATGGTCCAGCTCTCACTTCCATACAACACTACTGGGAAAACCATACAACAAACAAACAAACAAACACATAAACCAGACCCCTCCATGTCCTTATTTTCCAAGGGACAGTGCTGGATTTACAGAACTCATCCTGGTTTCTGATTTGATCCCAGAATTCCCACTTTTCCTTAGGACCCTATTTTCATTGGAGAAATGTTGGAAGGTATGGAGTTATCCTGAAGGAGCTTCTCCACCCCCATTGTTCAACCCGGACACTGAGGTTCAGCTCTGAGGGCCTTCTGGCGGTTTCCTCCCTGCAAGAAGTGAGGTTACTCAGAACCAGGCAGAGGACCATCTTAGTAGTGGCGCCCGCCCTGTGGAACGCCCTCCCATCAGATGTCAAGGAAACAAACAACTATCTGACTTTTAGAAGACATCTGAAGACAGCCCTGTTTAGGGAAGTTTTTAATGTTTAATGCTGTACTGTTTTTAATATTTGGTTGGACGCTGCCCAGAGTGGCTGGGGAATCCCAGCCAGATAGGCGGGGTATAATTATTATTATTATTATTATTATTATTATTATTATTATTATTATCCAACCAACCCCTGAGCTATCTGAAGGCAGCCCTGTATAGAGAAGCTTTGTAACGTTTAATGTTTCATTGTGTTTTTAATAAATGTTGGAAGCCGCAAAGAGGGGCTGGGAAACCCAGTCAGATGAATGGGGTATAAATAGTAATGTGATGATGATAGAAAAAGACTCCCCCTATTTTCGTCAGAGAAATGTTGGAGGGTATGCATGCACATACTCTTATAAAATCTTATTAGAAGAAAAGAGAGGAAGGAGGTTGAATTATAAAGAGACTCTTCCTGGATAAAGTCAAATATATGCCTAATTTAGGAGCCGTTTCCCAACGGTAGCTAGCCAGAGGCTTCTAGGCTGCCCCAAAGCGGGACATGAAAGCAATAGCCTTCCTCTGTTCTTTGTCCCTTGAAACCAAGAGTATGTAGTTTCTGAGCATGGAGGTTCTGTTTGCTGGAATAGAAAATATTCATTGAGAAGTCTATCCTTGATGACTCTGCCTTTTTTAAAGCATCACTTCACACAAAATTATGTGTTATATGATAAGGTATTCCAGAACTTAAAAAGTAAAGGTAAAGGGACCCCTCAGCATTAGGGCCAGTCATGGCCGACTCTGGGGTTGCGGCGCTCATCTCACTTTATTGGCCTAGGGAGCTGGCGTACAGCTTCCGGGTCATGTGGCCAGCATGACTAAGCCACTTCTGGCGAACCAGAGCAGCGCACGGAAACGCCGTTTACCTTCCCGCCAGAGTGGTACCTATTTATCTACTTGCACTTTGACGTGCTTTCGAACTGCTAGGTTGGCAGGAGCAGGGACCGAGCAATGGGAGCTCACCCCATTGCGGGGATTCGAACCACCAACCTTCTGATTGGCAAGTCCTAGGCTCTGTGGTTTAACCCACAGCGCCACCCATGTCCCTATCCCAGAATTTAACAATTACTATATATATATATATATATATATATATATATATATATATATATATATATATATATTTCCCCTAGGCAACACTGTTTTCTTGAATTATTGGGGAAGTGGGATATTTGGCAGATGTGGGACGCGACTTGCCTGCAACTAAAAACAGAGCAGGGGGTATGGTAGATGAAATATGTATGGAAGGAGATGAAGCAGGGGGAAGAATCAAGCTGGATCTATACTGATCATAAAAACGCTAAAAAAAAGAAATGCTATATAGCTCTCAATGCAATTTTACACCGATGATTTTACATTGCTTTACAGCACCCTCTGGTGTCACACACTTAAAACACATTTTTAACATTTTACATTGACCAGTATAGATCAGTCCCCGGTCAAAATTAGCTGTACCAAATGGAAGGAAACACAAAGAAGGGAGACAGTGGAGATGTAGACCAATTTCATGCTATTCTTCTCAAGGGGATTCCATGAGTAAATTATCTGTATTCATGCTATCATGTTTATAAGCTGGTTCTGGTCAAAAATGAGTTTTTGTTTCATGTTTAGCTGGTGGTGGCAGTGAGCAGATATAATCGCTATATTATATAATGGCTGCCCAAAATGAAGCAATAGCTTCTAAAAATTGAGGTGCCTCCCCACCAATTTTCCTTTGTTCCATATTTTTAATCAGTCTGACTTAATTTCCATTTCCAGGACTAATATATGTTTTGAAATGTCATTATTCTTCACAGGCAAAATACAAATTAAATGCTTTTTTGCGATGAAAATATGTATTTAAGAAATTTTTGTAAATTTTCAAAAATATCCTAAATAAATTGCAGAAAAATGCAGAAATTGGGTGGGGCAGACTAAATGACAGGGTGGGAGTAAACTAAATGATATGGAAGAAAGTCAATTTATACTTTTGCAAACCACAATTCTCCTCCACCTACCCCGCCCCCACCCCCCAAAATAGTTTCATGTAATGCTATAGCTGTTGATGGGATGACTTTTGATTGTGCTTTAGAGCAATTGTCTTGCACATGGCAGCCTATAATTCACACCAAGTAAATTATTGGTTTATTTAACATCTTTAATAATGTAGCAAGGAAGTATGTAAAAATTAATTACAAACATAAAACAATGCCATACAAACATTAACAGATGTCACTAACTAATTGCTCCCAACCACACTTTTGTGACTTCAAACGGCAAATGAGCACACTTTTAATATTAGTCCAATATTTTTCCTCGCATTCAGTTCAGCAATTATTCCCGTTAATGCTGGGATTCTTCTCTCGCTCTCTCCTCCTCTCAGACCCCAAATATTTTCATAATAGTTTTCTATTTCATGTCCTCAGCAACAAGTGGCAAGAGCACTTTCAGTAATTAAGAGTTTAGATACAAAACAGACTGTTATGTGCATTTGAAAAACAGAAGTTTTGCAAGGAAGAAATCACATTAATTATAATCAAAGTACATTTTCCTCTTTATGGTATCATCAGGTCCCCTAATCTCCACACATCTGGAAATATTACTTACATCATATTGGAAGGCATAGGCATAGTTCTAAAACTCTGTGCTAATATAATAATAATAATAATAATAATAATAATAATAATAATAATAATTTTCCCCAGTTTCCCCAGCCACTCTGGGCGGCTCCCAATCAGTGTTAAAAACAGTACAGTGTTACATATTAAAAACTTCCCTGAACAGGGCTGCCTTAAGATGTCTTCTGAATGTCAGGTAATTTAAGATGCCTTAAGATGTCTTCTGAATGTCAGGTTATTTATCTCTTTGACATCTGATGGGAGGGCGTTCCACAGGGCGGGCGCCACTACCGAGAAGGCCCTCTGTCTGGTTCCCTGTAGCCTCACTTCTCGCAATGAGGGAACCGCCAGAAGGCCCTCGGCGCTGGATCTCAGTGTCCGGGCTGAACGATGGGGGTGGAGACGCTCCTTCAGGTATACTGGACCGAGGCCGTTTAGGGCTTTAAAGGTCAGCACCAACACTTTGAATTGTGCTCGGAAACGTACTGGGAGCCAATGCTAATTAGAGTCTGGGAGGTGATGGGGTATCAATGCCTTATTTCAACCTTCTTCATGATTTTTTTTTGGGGGTGGTGGAAACTGAACAGGGAAGCTTGCAATTGGGGAGTGACCCATAGATCTAGGTTCCGAGTTCAGATCCTGGCATCTTGAGTTATGCAAATCATGGGGAAACAACACAGGAACATAGGAAGATGCCTTAGACTCTTGGTCCATCTAACTTAATATTGACAGCATTGACTGGCAGAAGATCTGTAGGATTTGAGTCCTTTCCATCGCTACCTGAAGAAGCGTATGCTCTACAGCTGAGCTATAGTCTTCCTGTATTGCCAAAGTAGACAGTCCTACAACAAATGAAACAGTAGCCTGACTCAGTAAGCTCACAAGCCCACCTGCACCTTCATTCTGCTGCTGTTGAACCCAAGGCTGTGATGTAGCCAGTGTTTTTTTGGGGGGGGCATGCAGGGGTATGCATACCCCTAAATATTTTGTGAATCTAACAGGAGAAGAATTTTTTTTAAAAGTTTCTTCTCTAGCACGGTGAACCATCAGTTCTGTTGCAACCCCCAATGGTGGCCTCATTTCCTTTCCTGGTGTTTCCTGAGTCTCAGATGGAAGCGGGCGTTTAATGTGTGAAGCAGTGTGGAATGTGGATGTGTGGCGTTTTACCGATGAAAATTTGGCCTCATTGAGGGGCAGTAGTTCAATATGAGTAGAAAAATGGTTGCATACCCCAACAGCAGGCAGAGGACTCGGGAAGGTGTTAGTGCACACAACCTCAAGCCAATGTGGAAGTTATTGTGAGCTGTCAACTGTGTAATAGGAGGCAATAATAATAATAATTTATTATTTATACCCCGCCCATCTGGCTGGGCTTCCCCAGCCACTCTGGGCGGCTTCCAAAAGAATATTAAAATACTATAATACATCAAACATTAAAAGCTTCCCAAAACAGGGCTGCCTTCAGATGTCTTTTAAAAGCCTGGTAGTTGTTGTTCTCTTTGACATCTGGTGGGAGGGTGTTCCACAGGGAAGGTGCCACTACCGAGAAGGCCCTCTGCCTGGTTCCCTGTAACTTGGCTTCTCACAGTGAGGGAACTGCCAGAAGGCCCTCGGTGCTGGACCTCAGTGTCCGGGTAGAACGATGGGGGTGGAGACGCTCCTTCAGATATACTGAACCAATGCATGTTCTTTGTACTTTTGTCCATTTACTGTATTTATTTCCCACGATTTGAACTATGAAATGGAGGTTTTCTTGAGTCAACATGAGAGTACCCCTAAACATTTTTTTTTTGGGGGGGGAGCACTGGATGTAGCCCTAATAGGAGAGGCATGCAGAAATGGTCTTCAACTTCAAATGGAGGAGATATGAAACTGTTGTTCTGCTCAAAGGCAGTGGCTATTTTAGATTGGGTTTCTTACAACTAGTCAGCTGGTGTCTGTTGAACCTCACTTTTATGACAGTGGCAACTGCAGAGCCATCACTGGGGGGGGGGTGTCATTTGAAGACAATGTATTTTTCATCCCTAACATGGTGCTGTACTGGGTGGAAAGGTTTCAGCCCCGGGTGCTCATCAGATACTTCTTCTGAAGAATGGGGATGGGCAGTAATCCATACTACTCAGTTGATGGACACAAATTAGTGGATTGTGGTGGTGGGACTTTCTTTCTGTGTGTGTATACCTCTGTCTGTCTGCATCCATGCCTGTGGTATGTATGTCCTGGGGATGGGTTGTGGAAGAGTGTGTGCTGTTGTCACGAGGGAGCTGTTAGACAGCTCACTGGGCTAACTGCCGAGTGAAACCAGACATGTGGTGAGCTTCTTTTATTAGAATCACTAGAAATGGACCGATATCATGGAATGTGCTCCCTCAAAGCTGAGCTGTTGCTCAGAGTGCCTGGATCTCCCCCTGGCAGGTACTTCCTACCTCTCAGACCCCTCCTGCTGTCTACAATGGCCGCTAAGCGAATCTTTCTGTCTCTGTGGTTCTCGGGGAAGCAGGGGCATCTAGCATACTCTCCAGACACATTGTCTTCTGTACTGTCCCTTGGCTGCTGTACTGTTTCTAACAGATCTGGTTCCTGTCTCTGTTCAGGGCTAGTCACCTGCTATCTCACTGCTTTTCATCACTATCCATTGTTTCCCAGCTCTTTTCTTCTTCTGGGGTGTGTTCCATCTCCAGTGCTGGATTTACGTATAAGCTAAACAAGCTATAGCTTAGGGCCCCACTCTCTTGCCCCCCCCCAAAAAAATGTACTGGATGTACATTTCCAAAATATAAGATAAAAACAAATAAAATAAAATCTACATACAGCAACAGTGTTTTGTGTTGTGTATGGACCTATCAGGTCATGGGTAGGCAAATTAAGGCCCACAGGCTGGATCTAGCCCAATCACCTTCTCAATCCGGCTCGCAGACAGTCCGGGAATCAGCATATTTTTATATGAGTAGGATGTGTCCTTTTATTTAAAATGCATCTCTGGGTTATTTATGGGGCATAGGAATTCGTTCACCCCCCAAAAAAAAAATAGTCCAGCCCCCCCCCCCATGTCTGAGGGTCAGTGGACCGGCCCCCTGCTGAAAAAGTTTGCTGACCCCTGTATTAAGTCCATAAATTACCATATAGCATATATTCAACACAAAAACAGCGACCATTTGTTGTTGACAAACAACTGCTGGACATATAAAGGGCCCCATTACCTTCTGTAGCTTAGGGCTTCATCCAACCCAAATCTGGCCCTGCCTGGCTCCCACCACCACAAACCTGGTCCATACTCCTTTCATCTGTCCTCTGACTGGAAGTTTCCTGGAGTGGGGTCTCCACCACTCCTCCTCATCTGTCTAGTCCCTGACAGCTGTGTGTATTTGTGCTGTGCATGTGTGCATGCATGCAGGAGTGTGTTTTTGTGTGTGGAGGATGATCCAGTGCCGGGCTTCAGGGAATCTGACCCCCCTTCCCTCATGCCTGGCAGCCAGAAAACAAGAAGTTCTTAACATGGTATTTTATTCAATATTCACAGAAAGAGATGGATGATGCCGACTCTCATATAATGGCCTTGATCCAAATAAAGTCCCATCCCCTCCATCTCTCCTATTCTACGTCACCCCTGTGCTGGATGATCTGAGCTTTCTGCCTCTGAGCTTTCTGTTCTACTACTCTCAATGCATGCCTGGTCCTGGGAGAGGAGGGGTCAGGAATGCTTTCCAAAGACACTGAGGTCCTTCTGAGGTCCAGTGCTGAGGGCCTTCTGGCGGTTCCCTTGCTGCGAGAAGCCAAGTTACAGGGAAACAGGTGGAAGGCCTTCTTGGTAGTGGCACCCACCCTGTGGAACACCCTCCCACCAGATGTCAAAGAGAAAAACAACTACCAGAATTTTAGAAGACATCTGAAGGCAGCCTTGTTTAGGGAAGCTTTTAATGTTTAATAGATTATCGTATTTTAATATTTTGTTGGAAGCCACCCAAAGTGGCTGGGGAAGGCCAGTCAGATGGGTGGGGTATAAATAACAATAAATATTATTAGCTGTCTCTCTCCTGGTGCTGCTTCTTCTTGCTGCTCTCCCAATATTTCTCCTATCTGCAGCCTCTGAACTATGACCTTCTGTAAACCACTGTACTAAATCTATACTGTCCGCCTTTTCTGGGTAAGGTTCAGGAAGAGGGGGGGCAGTCCCCACCATTCCTCCTCAGTCCAGCCCATGATATCCAGAGAAGGATTATGAGGATGTTGGGGCTGACAGTGGTGATGGGGATGATGAGGGTGGAATGTGAGACCTATTTTTGACCACATTCACTGCAGGCATGGACCTCCATCTAAAAAAGAACCATCACCCCCAGTTGACTGTCTCATTTAGCATAACGTGTAGAGCAATCACAGCAAATTAGCGAACCACAGCTTCTCTGACGTCATACTAATCTTCCATATTTTAACCCAAATGGAAATTCATCCCTCCCCTTAGTTTCTGAATAGTTTAAATTCCTTCTAACTTTAGCAGTATCCTTAAAGAATGCCCAGTGTTTGAGCGACCCATGCCTGTTTTTAATCAAGCTGAGCTTTTCAAAGGACTCCTTCATTTGATCTCCCAAAATAGTTTCTAAGACTTTCTCTGCCACTGAAGTTAAAGGTAACTAGTGAAAAAGAAAGAAAAATCCTCCTGGTGTGCCACTAAGTCTTCTTTTCAATTAATGCTTGATATTGGTCATTTTCTGTATCTTCAGGGAAGGCTCCTGACTGAGAACACCTGCAACATATTCCTTTCAAACCCCTGCCAATTTCTCTGAACCTTAAAGTGTCTTCTGGTCTTAAAAAAGTGGCTATGTAACAAGGGGACCTTGTAAATTCCATAGATCTCCCCATTGCACACATTAAGAGCCAACTTCAGAAGATTTTAATGACACATTGTGGGGGAGGGGGGGAAAGTGACAGCTTTTATTCCTATTAGCACGACAGGACCAGTATGGCTGAGAGGCACCAGATTGCACTGAGAACAGGTGCATGCTCTTTAAAAGTTCTTAAGATAATAAGCACATAATGAATACTTATCAGTACCAGACCTCTGAACCATACCTCACAATTCCTAACCATTGTCATCCCTGCGCTGGGAACATCCAAGCTGCATTACTGCAGTGCATTCTCTCTGGTGCTGTCCTTGAGAGTGGTCTGAAAGTTCGCCTGGCGCCTTCATTATACACCTTTAGGCGCCAGGCAAAAACGTTCTTTTATAACCAGGCCTTTGGTTGACATCCTATACCCTTTTAAAATGTGGCTCTTTTTGGGAAGGGGGTATTGTTGGGTTATTGCTTTTATTTTATATCCTGTGATCTTTTTATGTGAACCGCCCTGAGACCTCCGGGTATAGGGTGGTATATAAATTCCATAAGTAATAATAATAAAGTACAGCAGCTCAATTGCTCACTGGGACAGTCTCTCACCAACATGCTACCTTGCTGTTGAAATAATTGCACTGGCTGCCAATTGGCTACCAGACTAAGTTGAAGGTACTGGTTTTGGAGTATCAAACCCTATGCAGTGGTACCTCTGGTTATGAACTTAATTCATTCCGGAGGTCCGTTCTTAATTCTAAACCGTTCTTAACATGAGGCACACTTTCGCTAATGGGGCTTCCAGCTGCTGCCGCGCCACCGCCCCATGACTTCCGCTCGCATCCCGGGGCAAAGTTCGCAACAAGGGGCATCTACTTCTGGGTTAGCGGAGCTCATTACCCGAAGCATTCGTAAGGGGGCCGGTAAGTAACCTGAGGTTCCACTGTACAACTTAGGAGCAGGATACCAGAAAAAATAATTGATTATTTTAATTTCCATACTGCTCAATACAGTGGTACCTCGGGTTAAGTACTTAATTTGTTCCGGAGGTCCGTTCCTAACCTGAAACTGTTCTTAACCTGAAGCACCACTTTAGCTAATGGGGCCTCCTGCTGCTGCCGCGCCACTGGAGCACAATTTCTGTTCTCATCCTGAAGCAGAGTTCTTAACATGAGGTACTATTTCTGGGTTAGCGGAGTCTGTAACCTGAAGCATATGTAACCTGAAGTGTGTGTAACCCGAGGTACAACTGTATATTTAAGAATTCTGTCAGCCGTTGTCAGAGATTGTGCTGAGGAGGGCTACAGCGAGGAGGCAAAGTGGGTGCCGCTGCCTTCCCCTAACCCTGAATCTCCCCAGGAGCAGGAGGACAGTATAGATTTAGAACAGTGGTTTGCAAGGGGGCGTAGTTCAGAATGAAAAAGCCAGGAAATACTGGATGAAGAGCAGCATGAGAAGTACTTCTGTCTTGTAAGGATTCAACCTTAATCCATTAGCCGCCATCCATCCTCCAACTGCCTCCAGGCACTCACACAGGACCTTCACTGCCTTCACTGGTTCCGATTTAAAAGAGAGATAAAGCTGGGTATCATCCTCATATTGATGGGCACCCAGCCCAAACCCCCTGATGATATCTCCCAGTGGCTTCATGTAGATGTTAAAAATCACTTAAATAAAATCAGTATGCAGATGACACCCAGCTCTACCTCTCCTTTAAATCAGAACCAGTGAAGGCGGTGAAGGTCCTGTGTGAGTGCCTGGAGGCTGTTGGAGGATGGATGGCGGCTAACAGATTGAGGTTGAATCCTGACAAGACAGAAGTACTGTTTTGGGGGGACAGGGGGCGGGCGGGTGTGGGGGATTCCCTGGTCCTGAATGGGGTAACTGTGCCCCTGAAGGACCAGGTGCGCAGCCTGGGAGTCATTTTGGACTCACAGCTGTCCATGGAGGCACAGGTTAATTCTGTGTCCAGGGCAGCTGTCTACCAGCTCCACCTGGTACGCAGGCTAAGACCCTACCTGCCCGCGGACTGTCTTGCCAGAGTGGTGCATGCTCTAGTTATCTCCCGCTTGGACTACTGCAACACACTCTATGTGGGGCTACCTTTGAAGGTGACACGGAAACCGCAATTAATCCAGAATGCAGCAGCTAGACTGGTGACTGGGAGTGGCCGCCGGGACCACATAACACCGGTTCTGAGAGATCTGCATTGGCTCCCAGCACGTTTCCGAGCACAATTCAAAGTGTTGGTGCTGACCTTTAAAGCCCTAAACGGCCTTGGTCCAGTATACCTGAAGGAGCGTCTCCATCCCCATCATTCAGCCCGGACACTGAGATCCAGCGCCAAGGGCCTTCTGGCGGTTCCCTCATTGCGAGAAGTAAGGTTACAGGGAACCAGGCAGAGGGCCTTCTCGGTAGTGGCGCCTGCCTTGTGGAAGGTCCTCCCAGCAAATGTCAAAGCAATAAACAACTATTTTACTTTTAAAAGTCATCTGAAGGCAGCCCTCTTTAGGGAAGTTTTTAATGTTTGATGCTGTACTGTTTTTAATATTCAGTTGGAAGCCGCGCAGAGTGGCTGGGGAAACCCAGCCAGATGGGCGAGGTATAAATAATAAATTATTATTATTATTATTATTATTATTATTATTATTATTATTATTATTATTATTTTAAAAATACATGGCAAAACCAGGATGAAGGTCTTCCAGGCCTGTGTTCTGAGCATGTTGCTTTATGGAAGTGAGTCATGGGCAACTTCTGAATCATAGAATCATAGAATCATAGAAGAGTTGGAAGAGACCACAAGGGCCATCGAGTCCAACCCCCTGCCAAGCAGGAAACACCATCAGAGCACTCCTGACATATGGTTGTCAAGCCTCTGCTTAAAGACCTCCAAAGAAGGAGACTCCACCACACTCATTGGCAGCAAATTCCACTGTCGAACAGCTCTTACTGTCAGGAAGTTCTTCCTAATGTTTAGGTGGAATCTTCTTTCTTTCTGCCTGCCAGGAGTGACACCTCTACGCCTTCCATATGTGCTGCATCAGGAGGATTTTGGGTATCACATGGCAGGACAGAATTCCAAATAAAGATGTGCTCTCTCAAGCCCACATTCCCAGCATGTTTGCACTCCTGTCTCAGTGATGTCTACACTGGCTTGGTCATGCCCACAGAATGGAAGACGGCAGGAGCCCCAAGGATGTTCTCTGCAGGGACCTGGCTTCAGGCACCAGGTCAATTGGCTGACAATTTCCCTGTTACAAATGTGACATGAAGGTTGTCAACATCAACCCTGTCATGTGGGAATCCCTTGCAGAAGACAGGCAGTCAAGACATGTAACCATAGCACTGACCAGAGGAGGAATGACTGCTTGGAGGAACATATAGAGGAAATAACACCATGGCGCATCTGCAGCAGCACAACCAGATGCCTTCACCTGCCCCAGCTGTAGCAAAATTTGTCTCTCCTGCATTGGTCTCTACAGCCTTCCAATAGCTTGACCTCACTCAAAAAGTCACACTTCTCCATTGTCTCCTGATACAGATGGATGCCCACAACTAACATAAAAAATGTTAAATTAATGCAAAGTTACTAATATATTTAAATCAATATAAATTTATTTTTCTTCTGACACACCCTCCTTTTCAGCTTCCAAGTTCTCACCCAGGGTCCAAACAAACTTTCAGTTCACCCACAAAAGTCTCACAAGAAGGTTTCATGGAAACAGCCATCATCACCCTCATCTCTCACTCTAGAATTGGTTTTCACGAGCAGGATCAAAGTGGATGGTAGTTCCTCAGGCTGCCCACATCTGTGTCCCATTCAGCTGCACTCTCCATGCCCAGTTCCAGGTCCATCAGCATTTTAGTGCACCATTCTCCAAACATACACATTTTTGTATGCAACTTTCTCCAATGTGCAGATTTTTGCAAATCATTTCCCCCCTATTTGAATGCATTTTTGTATGCTATTTTCACTAAGGTGTACATTAATATGTACACTCTACCCTAGTATATGCATTTTTGTGCATGCTACTTGGTTGGGGAATTACACACACAAAAAAAATCAGATATATTCAAGTTTAAATTCAAGTATAAATTTCAAGGAATAGCTGTGCTTCAATTCACATATTGTTCTGGAAAGCACAATCTGAATTAATTTTCCCCCATCCCAGCACAGGAAATCTAACAAGCTTCAGGTTTTGTGTGTGAAAGTAGGCTATGGCTCAGTCAGCTACTATATGTATTATATATTTTGCTCATGCAGTACTTAGTTTGCAGTAACTTTTTGCCCTACCTGCAAAGCAGAGAATATTCAGTCTCCTATATTCAAGATTTTGTTTAAGTGATTATGCTCCTTTTTCTATTATTTCAGCAGAAATGGTCTTCCTGATGTGTAGAACAGATTAACTCCCTCTGCATGGCAAATGAATGAAATCATTTTAAAACGGGGGAGAAATAATTTTTTTTCCTAGCCAAGCATTGAATTTATGGCATTAGGAGAGTGGCACAGCACTAAGATATAGCCTTGGTCCCTTAGGTGATTTAATCAAATGAAGCTCTGTTTCTCTTGGCTGGCTTTGATGAGGAAACCAAGATGTCTGGAATGAGATCTGAACACACAAATGTTCCCAATTTGCATTGCCTCCAAAGAGGGAATGAGCAGAAATGGTCAAAGTGTGAAGTGTTCCAGAAGGCAGCGCCAACAGAAGTAAACACGTAGCATTGGGGATTTTGCTGCACGAGAGCGAGAGAGGTGGAACACAATTTCATATGAATGCCACAGCATTAGGAAGGTTGTCAGACACCAATACTGGCATCTTTAGCTGGTTGAGTCAGGTGCACTGAGAGCAGGGCTGAAAGGGTTTCATTTCTGGTGAACGTCTAGGGAACTGCTGGAAAATGCCTGCCTTCTTCTTCTTCTTCTTCTTCTTCTTCTTCTTCTTCTTCTTCTTTGCAAGAAAGGGCTGACAAATTAACAAGTCACTCACTTGTGACATTGTCCCCACACTCCAAAAAATTGTCTTGCTCAAAGGCTTAATGAGATCAGCAGGCTTAGGATAATAGCAATTTTGCAGCTTCTTAATGATAAAAAAACCATAGGTGTGGAAGTGCATATGGAAGTCAAAATAAAAAAATTCCTTCCAGTAGCACCTTAAAGACCAACTAAGTTAGTTCTTGGTATGAGCTTTCGTGTGCATGCACACTTCTTCAGATACACTGAAACAGCTTAGTTGGTCTTTAAGGTGCTACTGGAAGGAATTTTTTTATTTTGACTATGGCAGACCAACACGGCTACCTATCTACATATGGAAGTCAATGAGCCTCCCCTTCCCCCTCTTCCTTCTCCTGCTCCGGATCCTGAATCTTCCCAGGTGCAGGAGAACAGTATAGATTTGGAACAGTGGTTTGCAGAGGGGCATAGCTCAGATGGCAGAAGCTGGGGAATACTTGATGGGGAACAGCTAGGAGAAGGAACACTGGGAGAGAGAGGGTTAACAGATTCACAGTCTTTGGAAAGCATTCATCCACTTTCACCAAGGTCAAGAAGAGTTCAGAAAGTGGCAGAGCAGAAAGCACACAAAGCTCAGATTACAAGATGTAGAAGTGATGTAGATTCATAGGGATGTAAGGGGGTGGAAGGGGGTGGGTTCCTTAATTGGGAGCACTGCCATTCAGGGGAATGAATGAGTGAGTGAATGAATCTTTATTTGCATCAGCCATTGGCCATAGCAAAAAAACAACAATACGATATACAAAGATTAGAAATAAAAAGTTAATCATATAAAATACATTTTAGGATTTTGACTCAGTTGTCAAAATAGTGGATCTTATTCTAATTGCTTCAGCTAAAAACATTGCAACCTTTGCTGTCACCTGCTCATCTTGATCTGCCAAGAGAAATGACATTGTGGCAGTGTTTGGGCAACCCAGAATGGACAATAAAAGAAGGGTGATAACCTCATTCCTCAAGTCTTTATAAAAAGTGCAAGCCGGAAGGGCACGCACCACCGATTCATTACTGCCATCTCTACAGGGACATAAGCATTTTTTGTAGAATCTGTTGGAATTGTCTCTCAAGTACAGCTGAGGGCAATACATTCAATCTTGTGAAAGTAAAAGTGTGTCTATATTTTAGAATTGCTAGGTTATGCAGATAGGGTGCCAGAGAGTCGAAATGGGAAGAGCAAAATTTCCTTTTTGTGGCCAAGTTGTTCTGACGCTTGATATCATTCTGGACGATGGGTTCTTTGTTCTCTCCCTGTGATTATTAAAGTTTCTAACTGGTAAGAATACTCCTTTTCCTTTGTTCTGCATATCTGCTGCAATGGGGGGAGGAAGCTGATTCCCTGAAGCCTGACATCCATCCACAGATATGTCCCTGAGACCTCACCTCAATAAACATCTCTCTACTGGTGCCTCTCGGTGGCATGTCTTGGTAACCACACTAGCTGTCTTCCCATCATGGTGGCAGCTCAGCAGTGGAAACCAGGGTAGTGTGGTGGTTAGAGCAGGGGTCCTCAACCTGTGGCCCATGGGGGCCGTTTAACTGGCCCACGAGCCACCCCCAAAGTAAGCCACCCGCTCAGTGAATCCCCATGTGCTGCGCTAAACTGGCGCGGCGCAGCACGGGGACTCTCTTCCGCTGCTCCAGAAATCACTTCTGTGCATGCCCAGGTGCTGGAAATCGCTTCTGCACAGGCACAATTTTTGGCATCTGGGCATTTCCAGCCCCACAGACATGCGCAGAAGTGATTTCCAGTGTTGTGTTGCGCTGGCCCGGCCCACGGAGGTTCTCCGCGGGACTGATCTGGCCCATGCCTGGTAAGCCTTGCCAACCCCTGGGTTAGAGTGTCAGACTGGGACCTAGGGAACCAGGCTTCATTCCCAACTCAGCAACTGACACCCCTGCAACAACACAAGCACACATTTAGCATAGTTCAGGGGAATGCAGAATGGAACCTTGTAGAAACAAATAACTACACAAAACCTTTTGATAGAGCAAGTGTTGTTGTTGTTGTTTAAGATAAATAAATTGTGTTTTTTTCCTTAAAGGCTACAATGCTATCTCATGTTTCCTCTGTTTTAGGTGGACTCTGCTTTAAAGATTTAAAAATTCATAATTTGTGTGTGTCTGACGATATAAGTAACAGAGACCTGGTACCTTTCCACCATGTCTATTAGGTGGAGAGAAGAAAACCCTGTCAGTATGTATCTAAATCCAAAAGTCATGCTTTGTATGGCAGAAGCAAAATAAGAGAGGGGGGAGGAATATGGCTGAATAGCTTGGGCAGTCATGCAGAAGCCTTTCCAGCATATCACACATAACCGTAGTGTGTGTACATGCACAAAGGAGACATGGCTCTTTATTTCCATCTGCCTCTCTTCTTATCAGTCACATTGTCACAGAATAGCGGCTCTCCTGTTCACCTCTGTGACAAAAGAGCCCAGGTAATGTGGTTGTCAAAATGACAACCATCTTCAAGTTGGTGTCTCGGCATCTGAACAAAGAGCCAGTCCGGGGGGTGGGGTTGGAGGTGGGGATAGAGAAAGGAATATGTGCCATACATTTGAAAAGGCTTCAAGCACTTAAAGTGAAATTCCCTTTGGAACGGGGAGAAATTGGGGAGAACAGCAGGAGGTCAGGACAGAAGAAATTCCCAGTTTTCAAGGCTTTAGTGTAAATATCAGTAACATTAGATGGGACATATTGGTCTGAGTTTGATAGCAGGGCCTGAGTGCAAGCTAAAGAGCTTATATTCTTAACTTTATTAGAAAGAAAAAGAAAAAGAGAGTGAGAAAGTTTGTGCCAAACCTGAAATTAAACTACCACCATGAAAATTTATTCCATTTTTACCCTGACATTCAGGCCATTTTAGGATCCTTGTGGCAGCTTGCAATAAATACAAGAAAGCATAATACACATGAATTAATAACTGTAGAGCACAAATGACAATGAAAGGAGAAAATAAATGACTCCAATTCAGTTGTTCTCCTGCTTAATAACTGGAAGAGGCGGAGGAGAGAGATGAAAATACAGTGGTACCTTGGTTTAAGAACAGCTTAGTTTATGAACAACTTGGATTAAGAACGCTCCAAACCCGGAAGTAGGTGTTTTGGTTTGTGAACTTTGCCTTGGAAGCAGAACATGTTCCGCTTCCTGTTGAGTGTGTTCCATTTGTAAATTGAATCCCCTGCTGCTATGGGAAAGCACTCCTTGGTTTAAGAACACTTTGGTTTAAGAATGGACTTCAAGAACGGATTAAGTTCATAAACCATGGTACCACTGTATCAGATTCTATCTGTTTGATATTAAATGCAAGAGTGGCTGAGTTTTTGTCAATAGTATCTCTTAGAGTGGTGAATGGCATAATTTAGCAGGAAGAAACCCCAATGAAAATCCTCATTATCGCATATTTTACATGGCTATTTTTGTGTGTGAGAGAGACAGAGAGAGCATGTCTATGGATGTTTTATGATGGCCTATATTTGTATAGACGTGGGTGGAGCTGTGGGTTACACCACAGAGCCTAGGGCTTGCTGATCAGAAGGTCGGCAGTTTGAATCCCCGCAACGGGTTGAGCTCCCATTGCTTGGTCCCTGCTCCTGCCAACCGAGCAGTTTGAAAGCATGCCAAAGTACAAGTAGATAAATAGGTACTGCTCCGGCGGAAAGGTAAATGGTGTTTCCGTGCACTGCTCTGGTTCACCAGAAGTGGCTTAGTCATCCTGGCCACATGACCCGGAAGCTGTACGCTGGCTCCCTTGGCCAGTAAAGCGAGATGAGCACCGCAACCCCAGAGTCGTCCGCAACTGGACTTAACTGTCAGGGGTCCCTTTACTTTTACCTATATTTGTAATGCCTAATAAAGGTTTGGTGAAGTAAGTAGAGAGATGGACCCAGCTAAACCTGATGGACTCTTATGAGCAGCCCAGTGCATATCTGGATGTGTGATTATGTGCAAAGATCCCTCCTGCTGGATCAGAAAGCATATCATTAAAAAATGAGCACACACCCTTTTATATACGGTCATCATTTCAACCTCTATGTACTCAATCAATTACTGCACTCGGCAGGAGAGGGCTTCCTGCAGATACCATCTTATCAGGAGGTCCGTTCCATACAGCTCAGGAACTGGGCCTTTGGTGTTGTGACTTAGCCTTTGAAATTCCCTCCCTTTCAATATTAGACAGACATCTTCTTTGCTGTCTCTGGAAGATCTTCGTCATTCAACAAGTCTTTCCCAGTCTGCATCTTCATTACTGGAAAGGTTTTTAAAACGGTTTAAAGATGTTTTATCACTGGTTGTTTGGAATGAGGAGCAGAGCATAAATAATCACAGTGTTTTTATACTGATCGAGATCGGGGTGGGTTATCATTTAGAGAGCAAAACTTTATAGGTTGGGTCTTTCCACCTAGAGACACACAACATGCCTCATCTGAGTAAACAGGGTGATAACTCAATACATATTTTGGGATAAAAAGGCCTTTGAGTACAAACCAATGTTAGTCTTACAGTCAATCCACTGAAATTCAATGGGCTTAAGTAACAAAATTAAGTAGGACTTGGTTAGATGTCACTCATTGGCTTTAAAATCACATATCCCCTCTCAATTTTTTTCTAAAGGAAAAAGCTCTCAAAGTTGCAGCTTTTTCCCATTGGGGAGTCCCAGACCCCAGACCCTATTAGTTGCCTGTTTCTGAGTTGCACTTTCCCATCGACTAGGGAAGGATATCAATTTCTCATTTTTTTCCTATCTTAAGTCCAGTCCTCCACATTTCCACATCAGTTTACAATTTTAAAAAGTCATGAAAATTCAGCAGCACATTTTTGTGAATTTCTCCTAATGCACACATCTTTAAATGCAATTTTGCTTAATACACACACATTTGCAAAGCAATTTTTGCAAATACAATGCTTCTTTAAATGTTTTTCGCCCAGATATATTTGTATGCACAGCTTACCCCAGTACATATATTTCTGTACCCATTACTTGAATCATAGAATCATAGAGTTGGAATAGACCACAAGGGCCATCGAGTCCAACCCCCTGCCAAGCAGGAAACACCATCAGAGCATTGGAGATCTGGATTGCAAATTTCAGAGAAGTGTGGATTTTGAAGGATGGCTGTGTTTTGGGGTGCATATTGTTTTGGAGAATGCAAATAGCTTCATCTTGAACTGTGAAATGAATCAAGTTCCTCCCCCCTCCTCACCATTGACTGAGATGCTATTAAGTAATGGAATTTTGCCAACTACATACTGTGGGAAACTCTATGATGGGATGTTGTATTCTTCAGTTTTCCGTGTATGAAAATGCTAACATGCAGAGGGCATGGCCAAATCAGCCTGGGAGCATGGCCTATAATTCTGACTATCACAAACATGCCAGAAATGAAAAATAGGTAATGGAGTGTGTGCAGAGTCTTTTAGTCCAGATGAACAAAGTAGGCAAGCCAAGCCACAATAATTAAAATAATGGAGGCTCTGAGCATGGGGAGAAAGTCTTTACTTCACCTGTTCTCTCATATGAAATCAGAGAGAGGCAAGGTATCCTTTCGTGAAAGAGGGTGGACCTCAGGGAGACCTAAGGACTGGCACATTTTCTTTTAAAAAGCCATGCATCATATCACAGAAGTCTGGCAATCTGGGGAAGACTATACAAGGCAGCTGCTTTGTGTGTTGGGATGGCAGAACTATAACTTACCAGGCAAAAAGCCACTTTCAGTTGGTGTCTTCTAGAATCTCTAGCTGACACCTTCCTCAAGCCAAGATGTTTAGCAGAGGATAGATGTAATTATAGCCAGAAATGCAGAGCTCCAGGCACCCTCTGGAGTCTACTTCAGCACCATGGAGAGGGCCAGATTTCTTTGTGTGAAGTTGCATTTGATGATATGGGTTCTAATCTGTTAAATCTTCTGCTGGTCTGTAACATATCACAAGACTCTTTTTTTCTTTTCTTTCCTGTAACAGACCAAACAGGTGTGCGGCTTTAGAACTTAATGGGGAAGACAGAAGAGGGTTTATGCTAGCCAAGGCGCTCTGGCCATGGTGCACAAACATCACTGCTCATCTTCCTTATAGGCCTGTTATAAGGCCGAGTTACTGGATGTGAAGCACTTTGAGCCTTTGAAATCTGCAATACGTATAGCAGTCATATATTTGATTGGACAGTAGCTTTAGGGGAAAGTTTGTCTCTTATTGTTTACAGGCTGCTCTAGCTTGCGAAAATCTGTTTTCCTACGTTGTACATTTATTCAGCCATGGCTTTTAAGAACCAGCTCTCATTAATTAACTGATGAAATGGTTGAGTTTGTGGCATGAGATTGGTGCCACTGGATAACATTTTAGTTTTCAGTTTTAGTCTGAATTCCCATACTGTACTAATATAAATCATGAATATAAATGAATTCTGGACTGTAAAGCTTCCAGCTCAGGAAAGCAATTGCACAATAAGCAAGGAATTCTGGGTAGCAATTTATGCATTAACACAATATGACTGTGCTGATGATAGCTTGTTAGAAGGAGATCTCTATCCACCTGCTATGACACTTCTGCCAAGCTACAAACTATAATGGCAGATAAGGTCATTATAACCTTATTAGCTAAAATGGTGATTGCACTTCTGGGCCAATTCACTACTGGCTGACATGAATTTTGGCAGGTAGGCCTTTGAAGAGCTGGTAGGGGAGAAAGGAAGCCTGAGCAATAGACAAGAAGCTTGAAATATATGCACTAATAATGATTAATGTTGCTATTACTTGCTTTTCTGACTGGATGGGGGCTGGCATCTATAAATTCTAGTACTCTGGCACTGAGAAGCAATATGACCATGGTGCTTTCCCCAAAAATTGCCTTATTTGAGTCATCTGTAAGGTCTTTACTTAATAACTAATGCCAGGGCAGCCTGATTTTAGCCAATCATCTCAATGTTTGAAGGATATTTCAGAGATCTTTAAGGATAGCAGTGCTACATTGTCTCAGTAAATCCATCAGTTCTGATCAGTTCCCTAAATATTAACAGCCCTCACTTCTCATTCTCAGTGAGAATTAAGACTGATGGGGCTGCTAAGAGGCACAGATCTTTTTCTTATATTGACTAGAGGGATTGGGCATCACACAAGGCCCTTGAATGGGGTCTGATTTGCTTATGCGGTGATGGCAATTATCAAACCCATTTCACAGAACACCCACACAATATAGACACTTATCTTCTCTGCCTATTCTCTTTTATAACTTCTCATCTCCCTCTGGCCTTCTCTCATTACCAACATCATTCTGGTCCACTCCCTGTTCCAATCCTTCCTACGTTGGCAACTAGCCTGAACACGAGCCCCTGCCTGTCTGTCACACATACAGTCCATCATTTCCCAATGTTTTCCACCAGCCCTGTCCTTCTCTGGGATCTGAGGAGCTCAGACAATGGTAGTCAAAGACTCCCTTGTGACATTAGAGGTGGTCAGCCAGAGGTAAACTCACCATCACCAAATCTCTTGGTACAGTTTGAATGAGATTAAAAAATATGGGCAGAGATGACCTCAAGTAATGTCAATGAGCAGACAAGATGGAGCAGAGATGTCTTCATGGAATTAGATGGCACACATTGTGTTAGGACAGAGTAGGATTCTATTGCCTTACTGGTGGTTTACTAGCATCTTCAAAAGGCTGAATTTGCTGGGAATCACTGCAGTTGTTGTATGTGACAGTTTGGTTCCTTGAATCAGAACATAGTAACTCCCTTGGTAGGTCTGATCTATGGTCTTTCTAGTCTTATGTAGTTCAACAATCCACTGGGGTTGGGAACTGGCACACAACCCCCACTGAAATTAATCAACTTACTTCTGAGTAGATAAATTTAGCATTGCACTGTTCAGATATAATCCTATACTTCCTTACTCAGAAGCAAGGCTGGCTGAAATTATAGTCAGATTAAACTTGTAGCTAGCTACCAGATGCTGATGGTGGGCTAGAAAGTTCAGCTACAAATTGTGGACCAGTGTTCAGACCCATCAAATGTTATCCCACAGGAGCTGAGTGTGCATTACAATGTACTCAGTACTCTCCTGCAACTTCATTATACAAAGGAAGATCAATTACGGTGGATGTTAGAATCATAGAATCATAGAGTTGGAATAGACCACAAGCGCCATCGAGTCCAACCCCCTGCCAAGCAGGAAACACCATCAGAGCACTCCTGATATATGGTTGTCAAGCCTCTGCTTAAAGACCTCCAAAGAAGGAGACTCCACCACACTCCTTGGCAGCAAATTCCACTGTCGAACAGCTCTTACTGTCAGGAAGTTCTTCCTAATGTTTAGGTGGAATCTTCTTTCTTGTAGTTTGGATCCATTGCTCCGTGTCCGCTTCTCTGGAGCAGCAGAAAACAACCTTTCTCCCTCCTCTATGTGACATCCTTTTATATATTTGAACATGGCTATCATATCACCCCTTAACCTCCTCTTCTCCAGGCTAAACATGCCCAGCTCCCTTAGCCGTTCCTCATAAGGCATCGTTTCCAGGCCTTTGACCATTTTGGTTGCCCTCCTCTGGACACGTTCCAGTTTGTCAGTGTCCTTCTTGAACTGTGGTGCCCAGAACTGGACACAGTACTCCAGGTGAGGTCTGTTGATCAATCTGGTTTGGGCCAAACCACAACACAAGCCAAATTAGACCTTTGGGGTACAGGTTCCCCCATCACTGATGTGAGACATCAAACACTTTACAAGACAAAAGCCTGTCAGAATAAAATGCCTTCATAGACTGAAGAAAAACAATCAGAGAGGGGGCAGCCAAAGCTTCACAGGGCAAAGTATTCCACAATAATGATGCAACCATGGAAAAGGCCTGGACACCATTACTGATGTTGTTACCAAGAAAGTCCACTGTTCCTAGGAACACACTGTTCTTCAAGTCACTTGCATATGTGTGATCATTTTTCTTCTTTTAATTAAGTCATACTAATGATCAAATGTGTACACATTAACCTATCATTTATTAAACTTTAAGAAACAAGATGACAAATATCAGCCATGGATGGTACAAGAAAAATATAATAACACAAATAAAACAGTCTCCTAAAAGCCACACACAAGACTACGAAAGCCCTGGAGAATTTTGATAATTAGTTTTCAGTGCTGTACTAGAAAGCCAACTTAATACTGTTCACCTTTGTTACTCCATGTTATATTATATCATAATTTTATTATCTTTGTCTTTTTTTTCAAAATCCTCTGGAAAATTCTTCAGCATTTTAGTGCAAATTTCTCCCGCTATACACTATGCAAGTTTGCCTCGTGCATTTATTTTTTGCAGAGCAATGCTCCTCAATTCCGTGCATTGTTTTCTTCTTATTTTCACTAATATATGCATTTTCATGCACACTTGCTATTCTAGCATATGCATATTTGTACATATTACTTGGCTGGAGAGGTACAAATTGCAAAGGAAAAGCTGTGTTTTGATCCCTGTACTCTTTCAGGTAGGGTTGCCTTTAAAGGCAAACTGAACTGAATTTGGCTCCCATCTCTGCTTCCACCCTGCCCAGGTCTCTTGCAAGGTGTGCCACATTATTTCCCTTCGCGTTATTGCATGCTGCTGTGTCTCGCACCTTCAGGAAATGGACCCCGTTTCATCACTGGAAATTCTACCTGAGAAGAGACCTTTAGGCCCTCTCATGCCTACCAGTTCTATGACACTAATCTCTTTAATCGATTACTAATATGAAAGCCATCCCATACTCTTAATTATTTTTATATTCCTTCTCTTCACCTCTTTGCTCCTGCTATCCCTGTATTATTGGCACAGGGAAAGCTGCACTCTCAAGCTGTCAAAATGGATCGTTTCATAAGCACTCAAGTCATGCAAGGATTTTTGTTTGTTTGTTTTTAATATATGCTGCCTCCCAAGAACGATTTTTTTTCATATATAAAAAAAGCTTTGATCTGTTTGAATGTTAACTCATCAGGAATTGAAGACTTTTGTTCTGTAGGATTTGTTATACAACACTTCAATAGATTCAAGTTCTGAAGTGCAATAATCTTAAAACTTCACGAAGCTCCTTTAAAGAGTTATTCCCATCCTTTAAAGACCATTCAAATACACTATAAAGAGCCAGAAAGAAGCACATTTATTGCTTTTGCTGTGTGATGTGCTGAATGTATGCATATCCTATTACAACTGTAGCTATTAGCATCCTGGCCAGAGATGGCGCCACATGCAACCTATCCTACCAGCCATCTAGGGCTCACCACCTGCTTGACTGTCAGAAAAGTTCCAGGCTAGCCACCCACCAAGTGTACAACAAAATATCTGCTCCAAAACTACAATTGGCCCGGAACCCAGAAGCTGGGTTACTGACCAGGGGTCATGCATCTCTCCAGTTTCACTGTGCATATTTTTGCCAGGTAGCAAGGATGGGGAATCCATGCCTCTCTGTCAGGGGCTGGACTAAGGAGGAATGGTGGAGACGGTTTTTTAAAGGGGAGATTGCGTTGAAATCAATGTCAATGTCCTGGTGTCACCAAGTGGGGAGAATGCCCAGAGAGCTGCAAATGGCCCACATACTGACACCACTGTCCTGCATTCACTTTTCTCCTACTCCAATAAGCAGTGGAGGCAGGGGAAGAGCTTCCATGTACAAGGGCCCAAGTATTATTTTCAGACAAGGCTGACTCCATACCTCACCCCTTTACCTTCATATGCAGTGGCTGTCGTGTTACAAACTTCAACACACACACTGCTCCCCATCTCTGCACCCAGGGGGCCGTGGGTGTTTGGGCACCCACAATAAGATAATTGTGGGAGCCAGGAACCCACAAAGTCAATGAAAAATTTTGTCAGGTGGCAGCGGTGCTGCCTCTGAGAGAGAAGCAATTCAGCTCTGTCTTCCGCAGCCAGCCAGCAAGACATACTTTTCTGTGGGCTGGGCCTCAGACAGAGAGGCAGAGTCTCTCTGCTTCTAACTCTAAGGCCTGTCAGCATCACCCTTGAGCCAGTGCCACCAACTGGACTCATACACTTCAGCCCCGACTGGGCCAGGAGAGCTGGGTAGAACTTCCAGAGACCACCTTCTGCACAGGAACAGGTCAAAGTGCTGTGGACTCACAGCTTAAGAGTTGTGAGCACCAGATTAACTCCAACAAGAAGACAGTCGTCACACAGCAGAGTACAGCAGAGTATAGCAGAGCATAAACGACTCAGAGAGCAGCTCTGTAGAATATCTTCTTTTATTCTATCTACAACTATAATACACAACTATGTACAGAGCTAAATGAGGTCTAAGCGAGAATGCTGAACTGCACTGAATGTCTGCAGCTGCTCTTAGCAGCAACCTTATCTATACACACGATCTCTCTCTAACACTCAGTCTCTCTCTCTCTCTTTTTGATGTGAGGCTGGAGCGGAATAAGTAGAGAGCAGAAACCGCCCCCTCCTCTCTGGAGAATCAGCAGAGAACATCAGCAGATTCTTGGATATGGGAGGGGTGAAATCTCCTCAAGGCCCTCCCTGTGGAAAAGGGTGCCTCGCTGACTGCGGATAGGAGGAGGAGTCACTGCCACCACCAGCCGCCACTGGCTGCCTCAACACGGACATGCAACGTCACATGCACACACCTGCACATACAGTGTGTGATGTCACACACATTATGTGTGGTGTGTGCGGGCACCCACAATCCTGAGGGCAAAATGGCGCCCCTGTCTCTGCATATAAAATATGTGATTGTTTTCTGAATGCTGGTTCTCTCTTGCTCTGGATATTGAACCTGCTTTGTGTCTGGAGTTCAGTTTCCAGACTAAGGACATCCTGGATTCAAAGCACCACCGTTCTTCTGGTTTGGATGCTTCCTTCAAGATGCGGAGCTAGGGAGGGGCAGGGAAAGAATGGGTGAGCCTGGGGGATTGAAATTGGAGTGTGTGGGGGAGAGAAAATGCACCAACATTCCTTTCTTCCTCTAAAGCCAGCATATTTTCTAGCAGGCTAAATAGAAACAGCACCATATCTAAACGAAGCCTCTTTTCCGAATGGATTCTGACAAGGGTCCTTCTGAGCCTCGGAGCTACTATTCAAATGATCATTTTTTCTTCTTCTACAGATTTAAAAGGTAACGTGCACCTGCAGTATTGAGTCATCAGAAGCAGAAGCCGATTCTAAGCTCCTGCTTCCATGGCCCTGATTTGTTTAACTGAAAGAAATGAAAGTGCTCTTTCCTTCTTTCTAAAACTGTGTTGTCAAATTATTTCTGAAAAGCCCGCTTAGAATTATAAGAGATTCATTATGACTGTAACAATGACAATAACTGTCCCACCCTCCAGAAGGCGGAGGCGGATAACGTAACATAACCTAATGCTTTTGTGGTTGTGTGTTATTCTACAGATTTTATGTATATTTTTAATCTTTTTATCTGATTTATTTTATCAGGTTTATCTTCATTGTCAACTGCCCTGTGGCTTGCACAAAGGATGGTATACAAATGGCTTAAATCAGCTAATGATTTAACAAACAAAACTCTTCACTCTCTTTTTTTTTTAAAAAAAAAAATTATTAACAGGCCAATCACATCACATTATCCGTATCACATTGATTCTAAATTATACAGCCAAATTTTAAATTTTGTTGGGGGTACCCATACATCAAGCTCCGCTCGAGTCCAAAACAGCATCACTTATCTTACTGCATTAATTAGACAGTTCTGTCCAGTTTGATCCGGATAGTCCTTTATTACTTCCTTTCTCTTCTTGTTGTTATCATAAATTCCTTTCTTTGCGATCTCTGATGATTTTCACAAGCAGGTTGAAAGCTGGCATTCTATGTGGGTTTTGTACTCTTCCAAAAATTATATCGACCCGGGACAACCTCCGTACAACGCTTCCATAAAAAAAAAATCTCTGATCTGTCCTTTATTTTTCTCAGGCTTACCGAATAAATCAAATGAGTCTGGGGGTTCTGTCAGGTCAAACTTACATTCCAGCATTCCTTCTCATTCAAACAATCCTGATTCTCCTCCCCCAGTCCTTCTTCCCCCGGCAAACCTGTCATGGCGAGACGCCATTTTTTAACTGCGTCATTAAATTTTTCCTCTTTTCTCACTGTTCTCCAGTCTTCTTTCCTGTTATACTCCATCCCACATAGTTCTTAAAATCCTGCCTGTGATTCACAGAAACGCGACAATCTTTTTTCTATCTGGGGTGAAGGGTTATTAATGTCACATCATGCAGGAAAAAAAAGAGGTTTTTCCTCCACCCCCCCTTCGTTCCAAACATACAGTCTCCTTATGGTAATTCATCAGAAGATTTACTTATCCGTCCGTCACTCCTGGTCGCAGAGATCCATTAATCAGCAGTCTTATCAGTCGAGCTTTACTTGATGTATGTGCTTTCAGCTTCATTTCCAAACGTATGTTTCCAATTATAATTCCAAGCTGCAGCAACCAGCACGCGCTGATTGGAATCGGCGACAGGAAGATCTGACTTCACCGAGGGCCTGTGCCAAGTGTTCGGCACCCCCGCCACTCGTTTCAGGGGGTGCAACTCTTCACTCTCTATAACAGCAGCAGCTAACATGGTTAGCTGGATGTTGTTGGACCACAGTGCCTGGAGACAGTCAGTCAGGTCGTGTATCCACAGCAGTAACCATAGGAGAAACGATCACTGGGAGGAGCACAGAGAGAAGAAATGCCATGCTGCATCTGCAGCAGCACAACCAGATGCCTTCATCTGCCCCAGCTGCAACAAAACATGTTTCTTCCCTATCAGTCTCAACAGCCACAGCAGACACTGCAACTCTCCAGCAGTTTGACTTCACCCATGAAAGCACACTCCTCCATTGTCCTCTGAGACAGATGGATGCCAGCCAGCCAACCAACCAACCAGTTCCCACCAATCCCAGGCCAGCACAGCCTAAAGTCAAGGGTGATGGGAGTTGTAGTCCAACAATACCCATATAACACCACATTGGCTACCCCGTGTTATTACGCATAGCTCATCCTTTCATTTGGCTTGTTCAGCTTATGTAGCCAAAATGGCACCATCCACACATGAATAGGCATGGGACAACCCCAAGGTTTGCAGAAGTACAGAAACATATTTAGGAGGAACCTGAAACGGCATAATAAGGATTGAATGTTTTCAGCGGCTGTGGGATGTTGGCTGGGACCTACGAAGTGAAGGACATAGCATAGCACTACACAATGACCCATTTTACTTCAGATCCCATGCCTGAGTTACATCATGGGAGAAGGGATTCCAGCTTTGCTACCTCTTGCCTTTAGAAGCCTCGCACGTTGCAATGTAAGAGAGACTGCAAGCAACATCGTGGGAGGGGAATTTATAGAAAGAAGATGGAACGATCAAGCTTCCTTGTTATTGCTGCTATTGCCAGGACAGTCTTAAGGTAATCTTGTTGCCCAAACAGCAACAACATTTCCGTCTTACAAATCTACGCTATTATACTTGTTATTGTGCCATTTTATTATACTATTCTGAAATTGCTTTTGCACTATTTGCTTTTGAGAATCATTCCTCTTTTCTTTGTTGTAAGGTGCTTTGAGCTTGATTGCTTGATTGATTGTGGAAAAGCAGCATACAAACAAAATAATGAATGAACAAATGGCCTTAAACTGCTCAAGCATAAACCCCATTGTGTTCGTCAACATCTGCACAAGTCAGAAACAGAACCCAATTTTCAAACAATTTACTCCCCGAGTAAATTTACTTTCCTTGAGCTACCTTCCTAAAATCTATTTTCCTTTTTCATGACTCAGTGTCCCCAGTTAACATTCTCATTATGTAATTGCAAAGTGCCTGAGCATTTTGTTTTAAAGAAATGTATCGCACGCATAGTATATTCAGTTAAGTGTCCACATGCCCAGAAGTCTTTGCTAATATCTGTTTGTCACCGCAGAAGGTTCTGGTTGACATGATTTTTAAAAGAAATGATTTCCAGTTTGAATTCCTTTTCTAGATGATGAATCCAAGAAGGTGAAATAAGAGTATCCTATGTATAAGCAATTATATATATAATTGAAATATGGTCTCATATCTCCACCTACAGACACAAAGACAATGGCAGGAGATTTTATTTTCCTCTTCTGCTAATGCCTTTTAGAAACCAGTGCCATATATTCTGAAGCAGAAGACATGCAGGTACTTCACAATAACACTTCATTATACTCGGGCCTTCACAGCAAATGCTAATAAATGAACAAATGCATATTTGCATATTTTACATTTGCATTTCATTTTCTTTCCTGCAGCAAATGAACAGTCCCGTGTTAAACCCTTTTCTGTGCAAGTCCAAATATCCTTCATCATCGTATGAAAAGTGTCACACGTGCTTCAGAGCAGCCCAAGGCATTTTGATGCCTGAGGCAAATAGCAAGATTATGCCCCTTCCCCAATTTATACCAACTAGGCTGGCAGCTTCAAGACTGGCAACCATTTAAGTTTGTTTGTTTTTAAACTAAACTGTTTTTACTGTTGTAAATTGTCGTGACCTGCACTTGGGTCTTGGGGTGATGTGTAGGTTAGTTAATTAATTAATAATACCCATCATCTTTACATAAGTACAAAGATTTTGTTGACTACTGCCTAGAAAGCCTTGCGAGTACATTGTACACAGTTACTGCACAAGCAGCACATATGCAGCAAAAATAATTTTAAATTGAAATACACGATGTAACAATTCCATTAAAACATAAATGACCATGTTTAAAACGTACAATAATATCTTATTAAATATATTATCAAAGATATCTTTATCAAAGATATTAAGATATCTTTTTCTTATTAAAATAACATGGCAATTTTGCAACAAAGCAAACTGGACTCCTTGGCTGGCTTTGAATAAACATTTGGTATTTCAGCAGAAAGTGCACTCCACAACACCAGAGCAACTTCTTCTTCTTCTTCTTCTTCTTCTTCTTCTTCTTCTTCTTCTTCTTCTTCTTCTTCTTCTTCTTCTTCTTCTTTAAAACCTTCTTTGTCACCACAAGCAAATCTCTACATTGTTCACAACAAGCTAAAGCCTCTTTAAAAAATACTGAAAACACCCTCCTTCTCAATCCATAGTCCATAAAACACAATTAACAACTAAATAAAGATACTCCCATCCCAGATATCTGAAATGCTTTAATAGCGACACTCCTTAGAATAGTTTTACAGTCGTACCTTGGTTGTCATATTTAATCCATTCCTTGGTTCAAAAACCAAGGCGCAGCTTCTGATTGGCTGCAGAAGATTCCTGCACTCAATCAGAAGCCGTGCCAGACGTTCGACTTCCGAAAAACATTTGCAAACTGGAACACTCACTTACGGGTTTCCACCGTTTGGGAGCCAAAATGTCCGAGTACCAAGGCGTTTGACAACCAAGGTACAACTGTAGTGACAAAAACAGCTGGCCCTGTTGATGGTGGAAATAAATCCACCTCAACAGCTTATTAACAGGTTAATTGAAATGATAGGCATAGAATCAACTTGAAATTGTTTATCTTTCTCTGGCATGGTTGGGGTAAGTGTGCTGCCTTCCCTTGTTTTCATTTGACCAGATAGCCATTGGTTTACTTGGCACTACAAATAATTCGTCTTGCTTCTCTCTCTCTTTTTCCTTCTTTAAAAAGGAGGAAAACCGCCTTCTCTGAACCTATTATAGTGAACAGCACCAACACTGTAAAGCGCACATGTGCAACAGAGAAAATCAGATAATAATAATTATTATTATTATTATTTATACCCCGCCCATCTGGCTGGGCCTCCCCAGCCACTCTGGGCGGCTTCCAAAAGAATATTAAAATACTATAATACATCAAACATTAAAAGCTTCCCGATGTAAAAAGTGATATTCTTGTTAAATTGGCACAGAATGTGGAAGCAGAAAGACCTACGGGGGGGAGTTCTGCTTTGTCAGGACAATGACCCTGGCCAAGGCACACATTTTCCTATTCTTCTTTTGTGTCCTTCATCCATCATGCCACAGTCTCAATTAAAAGAAAGTGTCTATATTTTGTATGTGCTACCATTAATGACTGGGACATGGGTGGTGCTGTGGTCTAAACCACAGAGCCTAGGGCTTGCTGATCAGAAGGTCGGCAGTTCGAATCCCCACGACGGGGTGAGCTCCCGTTGCTCGGTCCCTGCTCCTGCCAATCTAGCAGTTTGAAAGCACAAAGTGCAAGTAGATAAATACCGTATTTTTTTGCTCTATAAGACTCACTTTTTCCCTCCTAAAAAGTAAGGGAAAATGTGTGTGCGTCTTATGGAGCGAATGCAGGCTACGCAGCTATCCCAGAAGCCAGAACAGCAAGAGGGATTGCTGCTTTCACTGTGCAGCGATCCCTCTTGCTATTCTGGCTTCTGAGATTCAGAATATTTTTTTTCTTGTTTTCCTCCTCCAAAAACTAGGTGCGTCTTGTGGTCTGGTGCGTCTTATAGAGCGAAAAATACGGTAGGTATCGCTCTGGCAGGAAAGTAAATGGCATTTCCTTGCGCTGCTCTGGTTCACCAGAAGCGGCTTAGTCATGCTGGCCACATGACCTGGAAGCTGTCTGCAGACAAACGCCGGCTCCCTAGGCCTATAGAGCGAGATTAGTGCACAACCCCAGAGTCGTCCATGACTGGACTTAACGGTCAGGGGTCCCTTTAACTTTTTACCATTAATGAAATTATTCCCACCTACACCTACTCTCTCTGCTGTGAAATGCATGCTGTGTTGTGTGGTGATGCTCAATAGAGTTGTCCTCCCATCCACCCTGGGTCTCCAATTTGGGGTGAGGGGAGATCAGGCCACTCTGCTTTGGGCTGACCTAAAGTCAACATATGCTCACCTCAACTTTTGAGGTGTCCTGGTTTTTACTTTTTGAAATACGGCAACCCTACTACAGAAAAGCCCCTCATGAGTGAGCAGAACCACAGACAGTGTAGGGAAATATCACAGAAACTAGCACAGCAAATGTATAGATCAAACAGTGCCCAACACCGAGGGAGGGAGGTGCTCTGGTGCACAGGATATATTCAAGGGAAGAACACATTTAGTTAGGTCATTTCATAGGGAAGAGATTAGTGGACAACTCAAAACTATTAACCAGCAATCTCCTTAACAAAAGAAGAGTTGATGCTTGGTGAACATCTTAGTAATAATAATAGGTTTTTTATTATTTATACCCCGCCCATCTGTTTGGGTTGCCCCAGCCATTCTGGGTGGCTTGCAACACACATAAAAACATAATAAAACACCAAACATTTTAAACTTCCTGATACAGGACTGTGTTCAGATGTTTTCTAAAAGTTGTATAGTTGTTTATCTGCTTGATATCTGATGGAAGGGCATTCCAGAGGATGGGGGCCACTACCGAGAAGGCCCTGTAACGTCACTTCTTACAGTGAGGGAACCACCAAAATGCCCTCAGAACTCAGCGCCAACAGTATTAGTAAAACCTATTGGTGTTTCACAACTTTCTGACAGGCCCTTAGCCAGACCTAGCAGAGTAAACGCAGAATCCATGGAAGCAATTGGCGACTTGGCTGCAGACAGGATAGACGAAGCAGGAACCAGGAACTTGTAGAACAGAACACGGATCTTTTGCTAGCTCTCTCTGACACGACTCACAACTCCTACAGTGACACACAGAACTCTGAACACAAACTCCGAACTAACACATTCCAGTTAGTAGGCCATTAATTATCACTCCCTTGAGAGGAGAGAGCTTGACCAATCAGGGAGCGGTCTCCATGTCTCTGTTATCACCAGGGAGACTTACTCCTTCAGATTGCCTTCTGGCTGTCTGCCAAACCTTAATTGACTCTGTGTGAGTAGCTGTATGTACACAGTTTCCCAATAAACACTTTGAATTGTGCTCGCAAACATACCAGGAGCCAATGTAGATCCTTTAGGAACAGTGTTGTACTGTCCTGGCAGCTGTTCTCAGTCGCCAGTCTAGATTCCGCATATCAATACAGTTGGGGTATGAAAGTACATAATCAAATATGTACATTAGCTCAAGTGGCAAAAGTGTAAGTGATCAGAATAAGACGGCAGTGATCTTAAGAATCTAAGATGCCCAGATCTGGAAATCTCTGAACTAGATGGAATGGTAGAAGGGGAGCCACTCACCCCCTTGCCCAGGTAAGTATGCCCACACCCACCTAGTAATTATACTTTAGGAGAAAGTCATTATTGCTTTCCTTGCTCTTTGTAAGTAACTATAGATTTTGTTGTCTTGATTTCTTTCCTTTTTACTTTTTTTATTCTAAGCTGTGGCACGTGTCCAGTTTTGAAAGGACGCAGTTCTTGTTGAGGGGAAAGAACATTTCAGATTTATTCTGTCACCAACAAATCTAGGGTTAATTTGAGCTTAGAAATGGGTTATTTTATGCACACCTCAATAGCTCTAATCGCCATATTTATCACCATGCAAAAGCTGGAACTGCTAGGAAGGTAGTGACATTTTAAGAGAAAGCACAGCTTCCCCATAGGGATTTTATTCTCCAGCATTACAGAACACCTGCCATACAGTGGTCATTGTCACCACAAGCTCAGCTGTGCAACACAATAACTTGTTTGCTAAGGGCAAATGGGCAAAAATGTCCTGGTATTATCTGAAGATTTCTTGTACTGTACAAAGTGCTGCACTGAACCTTTGTGAAAGCTTGCTAACGGGGGCGGGGAAGGGAGGAAAGATTATAAAGCATGTAGATTCAAAACCACATCAAGATTTTTAGAAACTATAGGCCTTTAGAAAAAATAGTAGCAAATTCTTTAAGGCATCTTTTAAAGTAGGGCTGAATCTTAGGCAAGTCAATCAAAAATTGTGAAATATCATGATTTGGGGGTCTTCCTAAAAAAAAAGCTCATCAACTTTGGGGTGTCCTAGTTTTTACGTTTTGAAATACAGTGGTACCTCGGGTTACATACGCTTCAGGTTACATACGCTTCAGGTTACAGACTCCACTAACCCAGAAATAGTGCTTCAGGTTAAGAACTTTGCTTCAGGATGAGAACAGAAATCGTGCTCCGGTGGCGTGGCGGCAGCAGGAGGCCCCATTAGCTAAAGTGGTGCTTCAGGTTAAGAATAGTTTCAGGTTAAGAACGGACCTCCGGAATGAATTAAGTACTTAACCTGAGGTACCACTGTATAGCAACCCTATTTAAAGTAGACAATGGGGGGATTAATACTGTCATGCACACCCCAATTTCTGAGCGGCTCCAGGGGTGCCAGCACTTACCAAGAATTCTGTTTCCTTGGAATGAAGGTCACTGGAGATGGTCTTTAGGATATATTGTTTTGTTTACATATATATGCAGCCTGAGCACAATATAAAAGGACTCACAACATTAGTGCCCCAACAGATCTTGCTTCCCCTATTTTTTAGTAGGGTCCTGAAAGTCATAGTTTTCATTTCAACCCAGAAAGCGTGCCCAGGTTCTACATTTTTCAAGGTCCCAGCTTCAGACCAGACTAAAAAAAAAAAAAGGCTAGCTCTTGGCCTATTGTTCTTCTACCTACAAAATGGCATGGCCTCTTGTAGGTGGGAGGAGCAGGCTTACCCCTTCCTTAAAGTGCACCTCAGTCAGTTGTCTCTATCTGTTCTTCACCAAGACTTTAGACATGTAAATGTATGCCTAACAGATTTAGCTCAGCCCATTACCTTTAAAAAGAATCTGGCCTGACCACTTCAGCAGGCCCTTCTATAGTGAACTCCCATCCCACAGATGGACTTGACAATGGACTTGACAGAGACCCACAGGCATAATCCAAATCAAACTTTCAAAGCGATAGCAACTTGAATGTAGTGTCATTCAGTGGACTTTTGATGCAATCCTAACCTCTCTTGAAGTAAGCACCTATGGTAAGTAGGACTTTCTTCTGGGTAAACTCAGTTAGGATTGGGTTGTTAGCTTCAGTTTACTGACAATCTATTTGTGCTACTGCAATGAAGCATCTTAACACCAGTTGGTTAAGCTGTGGTGACATGGAACTGTTTGCTGAACAGTTTTTGTTTTATTTTGAAGAGTTCTACTAATAAAATTTGAATAATATTTTCATGGGTCTGGACAATGCTTCATTTCCAAAAGGAATCCGTTTACATGCATCTAATCGCTTGAAACTGCACAATATTAATAATATCTGCAACACTGTATGGCAGAGGGTAGGAAGTTGGGTACCAGAAACAGAGCCCTTTCAGTGTTTCCCCGAAACCTATAGATTATGATCCCCAAGGTTTTGTTTAAAGGACTCTCAACACATGTTAATATTGGATCTGTTTTTTATTAGTTGTTATCACCTGCTGGAACTCGCTGTTGTTTCATTTCATTGATGAATCACTTTCCACAAGGAACCCCAAAGTGATCTGCAATATAATAAACTATATAAAAGCAGTTAAAAACAATCACATAAATATTTCAAAACAATTAAAACAGCACATCAATTCAGTTCCAAGGCAGATGTCAACTGTGATAAAGCTTTTAGAAGGTTTGTTGAAATAGGTGCTCCTTTAGCAGGCAGTGTCTGATAAAAAGTGCTTGTCTGATATACAATAGGAACAAGTTCCAATGTATAGGTGCCACCACACTGAAGGCCCCATGCTGACATCCTGGTAGGATGGTAAATGCCAGTTGCTCTCTCCAGCAGAACACAGTGACTGGGTGCTCTTTAACTGCTCGTTCTAAGGTGTTTAATTGTTGTTTGACATTCTTGTTTTTATTTTACATGCTGTCAGAGCTGCCCGAGGTCGCAGCTCACAAAGGACCAACGCCAGTTCGTTGTTATATACAAAAGTCTTTATTGAAGTTCATTTTCGCTTTCACAGCCGCAGCGTGCAGCTCTACGTCTGAAACTCTAGACCGCTGAAGCTCCGTCTGAATCTCCTCCCCCCAGACACCAGTTTAAGACTCTAGCCTTGCTCCACCTCTTCCTTTGCTCTTTCCTCCTCTGGGTCCGCCTGTCAGCTGGGGTCTCGCCCTTCCTAGGCTCTTCTGACGCTGAGTCCCCTGAGTCTTCCCCCTGCCTCCGGCGGGCTTTAGGACCTGGTTCCCCATCCGGGTTTTCTGCTGTCCCGCGCGCCTGTACATTCGAACTTGGCACGCGCGCCCAGCCGGCAACCTTCCTCCTGACCGTTACACTGCTCCTGTCACTGCTTCCCCCTTCGGGGAGGCTAGCTGGACCTCCCCTCCATTCCCCCACTCTCCGACAGAGGCGTGGTCAGTCCCAACTCATCTTCTCTCCCTGCTGGAGGAGACGCTGGCCCTGACACCTGGGACTCTTCCCCCCCACTATGCTCTGGTGGGGAAGCTGGTCCTGATCTCCAGCTGCTGCTTTGGGAGTCCCCGCTGGCCCCCTGTTTCTGGTGTGTCCCCCCTGGGACCCCCCTTGCCCTGACCATCGGCGCCTCCTTCTGGGAATCTTCTGATTCGCTGAAGAAGCTCATGGAATCTCTCGGGTCACTGCCATACTCCCCTACGCTGCCCTCAGATCCTTCCCCTTCGCTCTCCATTTCCTCTCTCCCCTGTGCCTCTGTTCCTGAGCCCCTGACACATGCTTTCCACATGCCACCTTGTGAGGACATTTTTCCTAAATGGTGGGACATAAATGAACACCTATGAGTCCCTTAACCACAGGCAACTTTGTTGTAAATTCTAAGCATCCGCTATCGGGTTACACAGTTCCAGTCCTTGGAGAAGTGCATGGAGGCACCAAGAATATAAAAGTTATTCATCCTTGTTACAAGAGCATCCTTAACAGCTGTGAGATCTGACTGAGACCAAATCCCTTCTCTGTTGCAAAAGAGCCTGCACACTTGAAACAATGGGGTAAAGCTCTGCAAGATTTATGATTTCTGCCCAGCATGTATTCCCCTCTTCGCTGACCACTGAGTGAACTATTGGCAGTTTGTGCTAATTGTCTGTGGGTTTGTGTTTCGGCTTAGCACTTCTTTGGCACACCTCCCAGTCCGCTTCTCCTTGGGAAGGGAACATAATCATAAGGAACAGGAGATTTAAAGGGATGAGCACACACAACCCTAGTTACAGTTTACCTGGACCAATGCAGGTAGCCACGGGAACAAAATGTTTAACAAGATTTTTTGGGAAGATTCAGCATGCCAGCTCCTATTAGCAAAAACAACAGAGCCTTGCAATGGCACCATAATGATCAAGACACTTATTGTGAGAGCCCAGTTCACTGGATGCATGAATGGAAACCAATTAGAAGAAAACATTTCCCCCCGTGGGGCTAAGGAGGGGGAACTGCAAGATGTCAATGGAAATATCCCAGCTCCACAAACTGTTAGTTTAGGTGTGTTTTGGGACTACAGTGCTACCTCAGGTTACAGACGCTTCAGGTTACAGACTCCACTAACCCAGAAATAGTACCTCGGGTTAAGAACTTTGCTTCAGGATGAGAACAGAAATCGTTCAGTGGCGGCACAGCGGCAGCAGGAGGCCCCATTGGCTAAAGTGGTACCTCAGGTTAAGAACAGTTTCAGGTTAAGAACAGACCTCCAGAATGAATTAAGTTCTTAACCCGAGATACCACTGTACTTGTAGTCATCCTCAAAATTGGACCTGGAGTTTTATCAGGCGGTTTTATCAAGTAGTGAGCCATCACCCTCCAGTTCTGACTACAGGGAGATATTATTGTTTGTTTGTTTGTTTGTTTGTACCCCAGCCATCTGACTGGGTTGCCCCAGTGCTCTGAGACGCTTCCAACATATACAAAAACATTCCACATTAAAAAGCTTCCCTACACAGGGCTGCCTTCAGATGTCTTATAAAGGTTATATTTTTACTCATCTCCTTGACATCTAATGGTAGGGTGTTCCACAGGATGGGTGCCACTACTGAGGAGGCCCTCATCTTTGTTCCCTGTAGCTTCACTTCTTACAGTGAGGGAACCACCAGAAGGCCCACAGAGCTGGATCTCAGTGTCTGGGCTGAATGATGGAGGAGATCAGCCAACAAACCATGAATCCTCTGAACCAGAAATAGATTAGATGAGATCAGGTGGTACTCCTTGACCTTTATAAAGGGTACCAGTTCTGGATTGTTCATTGGTCTCAGTAACTTCCTTCTACCTCCACTGTTGGACACAGTATGCTTCTGAGTACCAGCTGCTCATAAGTGTGGAGTGTTTTGATGTGTTCAGGACCACTTTGAGGGTTCCATAGGCATCTGGTTGGCCACTGTGAAAACAGGATGCTGGTGTAGATGAGTCTTTGCCCTGATCCAGCCTGGCTCTTCTTAACTTGAGAAGTCTTCTTCTTCTGCTGGATGCGTGTCTTCTGTTATCTTAATAGTTGGAAGGGAGAAGTGGCTAGCTTTTCTTTCTTCACTTTAATTTATTCTGTCTCCCCCCTCCTCTCCCCTCCTCCCCGCATAGGCCTCTCTGATGCTAGGACCTGTTTTGGAGAGGAAGGGGCAGTAGTTTCAGATCTCCTGCCAGTCGACGAGAAGCCCCGTCCAATGCAACTATTGTCTTCTCACTCATTTGGCTGAGCATTGCAAGGATGCATGAGAAATTCAAGCTTTGTGAAGTCCTATATGAAAGCACACCCTCCAATATTGCTCCGATGAAAATAGGGACGTCCTATCTGGACCTGTGGGTCTTGGACTACTGTGAGGATCAGAATATAAGTATTCAACAGATTTCATACTTCTCCATCGTTAAAATGTTCCAAGTATGCATTGGTTGTCAGGGCATCAAGAAGAGCTCTCAGCGAGCAATTTGTTTAACTCAGTGTCCTGGTCACTGCTGGATTCAAAAAACAGACATAAATGAATAAAGTAGGAAAAGTAAGTCTGTAACATATTCGTTTTCAGGAGTGGGGGGGGGGAGTTAGCTTTGAAAACCTTTTTTGTAGATAATTACCCTTTAAATAGGTCTGATTTGTGCTGTTCAAAGCTTCAAATTTGCTTAGTTGCCAAAAGCTAATTGTCCTAAAGGTTAAAATGAAATTAAGGCTACTGTTTCCTTTGAACTAAAGCTGTGGCATCCCCCCCCCCACCCGCTGGAAAAGCCTTTCTTTACTTTCAAGAGAGCTTAATTAAAAATGCCAAAAAGTTGGAAAGAAAAATGGAAGTGGGTAGATTGAATAAAACATTCAATCAGTGTTATATTTCACTGAAACATAAGTGCATCAACATATATATATATATATATATATATGCAGGTTTTGGTGTCTTCGGGTGTCTTCCCGTGTAAGAGTTGGGGTGTCTAGGCGACGTTTCGACGAGGTCTCACTCGTCATCTTCAGGCTGGTGCTTTCGGCTTCTTGTTACTGGAACAGAAGCCGAAAGCACCAGCCTGAAGATGACGAGTGAGACCTCGTCGAAACGTCGCCTAGACACCCCAACTCTTACACGGGAAGACACCCGAAGACACCAAAACCTGCATTCCTGTACCCGTGAAAATCTACGAAAGCAAATATATATATATATATATATATATATATATATATATATATATATATATAAACTATTAAAAAAATATAACTTCCAAATTTCATCCACAGTGAAATTTTACAATCAACGTCAAGGCTTCTGTTTGGGTAAAATATCTAAGGTATTTTGAGGAAAGGGGGCGGAATTATTATTTAAAAAATATTATTTTTTAAAGCTTTTATTTTGCTAAAGGTATGTGTGCTGAAGACAATATTTAGTTTGAATCCAGTTTTGGCACTTTGGAAAGTGGTTCCTTTGCCTAGACTGCTTCAGAGGTCATACACAGGTCAGAATCAGACCCTCTCTTCAGAAAGCTTGATGGTTTCTGTATCTCCCCATTGGCTTACAAGAGGGAAATGAAAACATGGCTATAACTTCTTTAACTTTCAACAGAATTGGATGAAATTTGCAGGTGCAAATTATCATCCTGCGTAGATGATATCTGCCCAATTTCAGACAAATGAGTTTCAAAAAATAGCCTTTAAATTTTTATATATAAATATTTTTTAAAGTGAACTACCATTTTAAAAATGGAAGAACTGGATGAATTTTACAGTCAACTTCTGAGTTAATGTGACCTTGATAGTGAGGCATCTGATCAAGGCCTGTAATTTAAAATGAGCTTAAAGATATATTTGCAAATGTTTGTATGTTTCATGCCAGGCATAAAGCAGCTGGCTAAGTACTTTGGCAGCTGTTTATCTTCCTGCTGTCCTGGACAAGGGCCCCCCTGATTTATAGCAGTAGCAGGAGACAAATTTCTCAAAGTTGTAAAAGGGAATTACAGGCTGGGAGCAAAGGTCATACTGACCATACATATTACAGAATACAATCAAGCTGCAAAAACACTAATTAAGAGTTGGTAAATAGTAAGATTTATTGTTTAACAGAAAATAATACCATGTGCCTCCCATTAGACTCGAGTCATATTTTCCTAAGGTTAAAGGGCAAGAGCTAATGGGAACAAGCAGCTGGCTGGGAAAGGGCGTTGTAAATTGAAGAGGTTGCTTTTGAAACTGTTTTTACTGAGTTCCTTTTCTTCTAAAAAGCTATCTATGTTAATGTATGAAATTGATTGGTTAAATGTAATTATGCAAAGGATTTAGAAAGTAAGAATTTTTAGATTCTTATGTTAGATTCTTATTTCATTGATGGTGTGTGAGAAGGTGAACCCAAGATCTCTGTTTAGATAAAATTTAAAACCATGAGCCATCTGTTTTAGCCATTTGTTTTTGAAATGCCAGGGGCAATAGGGCAAAAGGTGATCTCGTAATTAAGGTGCCTTGTCGAGGCAAATGTAAGATATATGGCTACTTGTCTGCCATTTATGGATAGAAGGAAATATAGCTCTTTGTCTCCCATAAAAGGTAATAGGAAGTGGGTGTATCTTTTATGATTGGTTCTAGCAAACAGCCAATAGGAATTTCAACCAGGCTGATTGGACAGAGGCAGCCAAAGGAGGAGCAAGGGGGCTGGGCTGAGGAAATATAAGTGCTGGCCATCAGGGCTGGAGTGGGCAGAGCTTTGGTAACCATATACCACTGTGTCTCTCATTTATTTGTCTGACAAATAAATTATTATTTTAATTTCTCTATTGCTGCGTTGAATATTTCATTCCAGCTAAGCGTTAACCACAAGCAGGGTGCTACAATAGATTTCAGTCAGATAGATATTTTCTGCATTGCTTACAAAAGCACTGTGACTGAAAGTACAAAGGAGAGGGCTGGTTAATTCCTGGATGGAAACTAGATGTGTCTGTCAGTAACAAAACTGTACTCCCTCCCCTTCCCCCATGTGATGTTTTCCTAACTAGACTGCTGCCGGGGGGGGAGGGGTATCCATTTTTTCAGACACATTGTATCTCTGAGTTCCTCTGAATCACCAAATTGGTCCCAAAGCTTTAGGAAATGCCCAGTTCAGTTTGAGCTCCGTTGGGGACATCCATTTCTATTTGGACCTACCTCAAATCCACCAGAGTGGCTTTATTCAGTTAAGGATTCACCCAGACCAAATGTACATCCCTAGTTCCAGCACATCTCTGCTTGAAATCTACAGAGGATACAGGTTTTGTTATCTTCTGGATCTCAACTGTATCGGATGTTCGGTTGAGAACTTTGGACTAGATAAGAAACACTCCACGCTGTCTGCAAGAATATGACCTGCAGCCAATCACAAGTATCATCTAAAGTGAAAATTCATGGCAACTCTGAGGATTTCTGTTCAGGAGAAACTTCAGGATAATTCACAGAAATCAAAGAGTTCTCCATTTCTTTTTGTTTTCAATTTGTTACTAAAGGACAATTTTAACTTAAACCAGCTTTTGAGAGCACAGTCCTGTTCATGTTTACGTAGATGTCAGTTGCATTCAATTTACTGTAAGCCTGATTAGAATTGCAGCCTAAATAAATGCAGAGCTGTCATATTTGAATATTGGCAGAGTTTCATCTTAAACTCTGAATATGCTTTTTTGAGGAGATGCAGGAAAGTCATGAAAATAAGGGTCCATGGGTATCTGGATAATATAGTCTTTAGGATAATTAAGAGTGCATTGGGAACGTTTAAATGGATAAAGATATTAAAACATTACATCAAACAAGATGCTATTTTATTACCTTCATCTCTATGAAGCTATATTTAAACACGAGGCTCATTTTGCATTTTCAAAACAGCATGCACACTTGATTAAAATGAGCTTGTAACGGTAATGTTTTGTATCAGTGCTGTACAGGGATGCCAACAGGATTTCCTGGTTCCAGTATGAGCTCCCAAAATGCATGCATGTGTGGCAATCACACAGGGTTCCTGGACGTTTCACCGTCTATTGATCCCTGTGCCACCACTTTATTTCTCCCTGCCACCACCCAGGCCCTACCTGGTACAATACTGAGTCCAGTCAGGGTTAAATTGGAACATAAACTTTTGTTTATTTATTGCAGTTTAACAAGCGTATGTTTTCATAAACAGTATCAGTCAATTACAATCATGGGGGACCTATCCAGACCTATAACTTCTGCTACTTGCTCTCACTCACTAAATAATAATAATAATAATAATAATAATAATAATAATAATAATAATAATTTATTATTATTTATACCCCGCCCATCTGGCTGAGTTTCCCCAGCCACTCTGGGCAGCTCCCAATGAAATGTTAAAAACAACCACCTCTCAGATATTTACTTGTCTTCCTAGCCCCTAACTATTCCTGACTCAGCTTATTTCGCTACACTAACTCAACCTACCCACATACTCTATCCCAATTTACTCCCACTCCAACCAACCACCCAACAAACTCCTCCCTTTGCCCCTGCCAGAGGTGGTTTTATAGTCCCTCTGACTCCACCCCCCTGGGTCCTGATTGGGTAACCTGTTTAACTATTTCACCTCCAGCACTCTCATATGTTAACATCACAGCATGCACACACACTTTACTGGCTAGTTCTGATGTTTATGTGCATATGTTAAATTAGCTGAACTTACCTCACAGGGCTGTTGCAAAGATAAAATGAAGGAGGGTAATGTACACTTCCTTGAGCTACTGGGATGTGTCGTAGAGTCGTAGAATTGTAGAACTGGAAGGGACCACGAGGGTCATTTGGTCCAAGCCCCTGCAATGCAGAAATCTTTTTGCCCAAGGTGGGGCATGAACTCATGACCCAGAGATTAAGAGTCTCATGTTCTACCAACTGAGCTATTACCCTCCTCTCCCCCATTTTAGGGACGTGGGTGGCGCTGTGGGTTAAACCACAGAGGCTAGGACTTGCTGATCAGAAGGTCGGCAGTTCAAATCCCTGCAACGGGGTGAGCTCCCATTGCTTGGTCCTAGCTCCTGCCAACCTAGCAGTTCGAAAGCACGTCAAAGTGCAAGTAGATAAATAGGTACCGCTCCGGCGGGAAGGTAAACGGCATTTCCGTGCACTGCTCTGGTTCGCCAGAAGCGGCTTAGTCATGCTGGCCACATGACCTGGAAGCTGTACACCTGCTCCCTCAGCCAATAAAGCGAGATGAGCGCCACAACCCCAGAGTCGGTCACAACTGGACCTAATGGTCAGGGGTCCCTTTACCTTTTACCCCCATTTCACCTTTGCAACAGTAGAGTGTGTGAAAGTGTGTGCGTGCATCTGTGTGCAGGGTGTTCAGTTCACACTGTACTGGAACCAAGAGATCCTATACAATGTTATAAGTTTGGGCCTGCCAGACTTCCCTGAATTCCTGGACCCAGTAAGTGTTAGACTTTAATCATATTTTGTATTTGCCATTTGGGGAGGGGATTATTTAACGTCTATCCACACTTACTGTGTAGGAGTATTTCCAGAAAGCATATTCCAATGAATACCTGATCTTAGATGAGCCCAACCACAGGATAGAAACATGGGTGGGATAGAAATAAATTATCATCATCATCATCATCATCATTATCATTATTAGTATTACGACTTGGTGGAAAGGAAGGGTATGGAGATTCCAAGGACTTTTGGGAAATAAAACAGAAGTGTAAGAAACACACTAAATGGGAGGAGAAGACAGCAGCTCTTATGATCCGAGGGATTCCTGTTGCCTCATGTCCAAACAACTCACTTAGCAACCACAGTTCTGACTTCACTCATTGGATAAAACAGTGTTACGTGACAGCAGCTTGGCTGGCCCATCCCACAGAAATTTCTTAGAAGAATACCTGCACATGTTGCTTCATACCTGCCATACTTGAAGGGCTGTTCCTCTGTATATTTCTGAAGATAAAAAAAGCACCCTGCACACGACTACAAGTCAGATCAAGCAGTGCAATGAATCTTTTTAGTTAAATCAAATCAGCACATTTTTCTGGTTCATTTTGAAATCTCTGATATCTACATATGACCTTTCCATTTTTATTAATACTTTATTGGAATTTTGCATTGCAGCCAGTGGAAGATAAAGTTAATTTACACAGATGTGACAGAAAGTTAGGCAAGCAGCAGTAAACTCCAGTCTATTCACTGAATCTTCCTGTAACTTTTACTTGACCTATCAATTTTGTTTTTAAAAAGCTGTGTACATTTTGTGTCTCTGTTAAAAACACACACACACACACACACAAATGAAATCACCTTATTTCTGTACTTTTCAATTGCTTTTCAATTGTTTTTAATATTGTGTTGTGTTTTAATTATTGTAGCCTGCCATGGGACCTTAGTGTGAAGGGTGAGTAATAAAGTATTATTATTGAATGCCATCTTCATCATCTGCATTTTATTGTTCAAAAAATCTCAGAGCAGTGTATCAATGAAACACAAGATAATAAAATATGGCAAAAGCATCAAAATTGCAGCATATAAATCTTTTATAAACTGCCTCCAATGTGATACTTTTTCAGATGCACTGTAGGTGAAAAAAGAGTGGCCTCCATTGTTTATTTTTTTAAAGAGATGGTTGATGTAGGCCAATGCTTCTGAAGGGACAGTGTCCTTGGTGAACATATTGGGTTGTCTCCAATTCAGAGTAGATCCATGAATAACAATGGACCTAAGTTAGTAATGCCCATTACAGTGGTACCTCGCAAGACAAATGCCTCGCAAGACGAAAAACGCGCAAGACGAAAGAGTTTTCCGTTTTTTGAGTCATTCCGCAAGACGAATTTCCCTATGGGCTTGCTTCGCAAGACAAAACGTCTTGCGAGTTCTTGCGAGTTTGTTTCCTTTTTCTTAAAGCCGCTAAGCCGTTAATAGCCGCTAAGCCACTAAGCCGTTAATAGCCGCTAAGCCGCTAATAGCCGCTAAGCTGCTAAGCCGCTAATAGCCGTGCTTCGCAAGACGAAAAAACCGCAAGACTAAGAGACTCGCGGAACGGATTAATTTCATCTTGCGAGGCACCACTGTACTTTCTATAGTTCTACTCTGAGGGACTAAATATGGACACAACCCCCTTGGTCATGTGTAGGTAGGAAAGCATGGATGGAAGAAAGATGCAGAAAGCATGCATGCTGAAATCTGGTAATTAGTTTGTTGTTGTTTTCAAAAAAAATGTCCTAAATAACTTGAAATTTTGCAAGAGCAATATCCTGGCCACAGTGAGTCCATAGAATAACAAAGTTACACAATGAGGGAGATCTGTTGATCCCAAGAGACCACTTGCAGTATTAGCATAGAGTCCAATCTTGCATGAAGCTTTCCCACTAGGTTAAAAAAAAAGGTAAAGGATTCCTGGATGGTTAAGATGGGGTTGCAGCACTCGTCTCGCTTTCAGGCTGAGGAAGCTGGCGTTGGTCCACAGACAGCTTTCCGGGTCATGTGGCCAGCATGACTAAACTGCTTCTGGTGCAACGGGACACCATAACAGAAACGCGGGTGATGCTGTGGTCTAAACCATTCCATCAGAATGAATGTTAGAAGGATGTTGGATAGCAACTAAGCGGTTTCCAGCTGAAATGTTTTAAGAGATATGGAAAGAAAAAAAAAGAGAGGTTTTATAAATAGGTAAAAGTTTAATGGTAAGGATTTGCTGAACTAACAAATTGAACTGGAACACAAAGAAGGGAGGTATGAGGAGGTCCGAGGAAATAAGTGTATGGAAGTTATGTTATTGAAAATTAATGTGTGTTTTTAACTGTTTTTTATTTTGTATGTTTATTTTTCTTTTTTCTTGTTATATCTTAAAAACTTTTAATAAATATCTTTTTAAAAATAAATAAATAAATAAACCATTCCATCAGGCAAGGCCTCTTTCCACCTGCCTTGCCCCACCCTCTAGTCTCTGCTTCTCAATTTGTATTGTATTATTTTATGTACTGTGGCTTGTCATTGTTTTACTGATTATACTTTAGAAATTATTTATTATAACTGCTGAGTGGATTTCTGTTTACTTTTCTATGTTATTATTATTATTTAATACTATTCTAATGATTGTTGGATGATACTTTTTTGATATAGGTTACTTATTTTAAAGTTACGTTTTATTATCACATTTTTGTATTGCATTAGATTGTTATTAAATGTATATTTTTTGTTTCTTCGGCTTGTAAACTGCCTTGAGCAGCATTGTAAGATAGAAAAATGGTATACAAATTAAAAATGATGAATGATGATCATCAGCCTCTTGGGCTTGCTGGTCAGAAGGTCAACAGTTCAAATCCATGTGGTGAAATGAGCTCCCATTGCTCTGTCCCAGCTCCTGCCAACCTAGTAGTTCAAAAGCACACCAGGGCAAGTAGATAAACAGGTACCACTGTGGCGAGAAGCTAAATGGTGTTTCTGTGTGCTCTGGTTTGCCACTCTGAGGAGCACAGAGTAGAGGCTGAATTCAATACAGTGGCTTCATTTTTCAGAGCTGTTTCAAAGCACACAGTTTGAGAATCGTGGCTTGAGAGACTGGGGAAATATTGACACCATTACTTTCCCACAAAATGGTTGTGCTTTTTTTTTCAGGTACCGGGGCAGATTGGGTTTGCTGCTGTCATTACCATGAATGAGAAAAGACAAGGCATCATTTATGTGAAGCCACTCAGGGAATAGGCATGAGTCATTAAAATTTTCAGAAATGGTGAGTGTGTTTTTTCTCTCTCCCTCCCAATAAAGCAATAACTCTAAACTAATTACAGCAATCTAAGCAGTCCTCTACTCCAATGATATTAACATTCATTGATCCTTTGCATTTAATCTTTATTTGTCTAAATGCAAAATGACATTTATTGCACAAAAATAACAGTAAATTGTACAAGCCTGGATCTCTGGATAATTAAAGGAGTCAGACGAGATTGGCAGGATTTTGAGAGAAAGGATGTCCAGTATGGTGTTGTTGAGCTAGAGGACATCTTGATTAATAACTTTCAGAAGTGCACAGAATTTCTTTTACCTTCTGGGCTGTTCTGTTGTATTTGGCTGAATTTTAATGCTTGGGGAGAGAATAATATAAGTAATAAAAAGAGCTCTACTGAGTCAGACTAAAGGCAGACTAATCCAGTAGCCTGTTTTCTATGATAGCCAACCCAGTTTCTCTGGCAAAAACTCTAGAAGCAGGATACAGTTGTTACTGAGCAACTGGTATTCAATATGCCTTCATGGCTTTGAAGTATTCTTTTATATAAAGTTTATATGCCAAAATGACTTCTAAGTGGTTTACAACTATAAAATCAATGCATAATTAAAATGCACAATAATAAATCCATTGCGACATTAAAACATCCTCAGTTAAAAATACAACAAACAATTTAAAAGCATAACAATTAAAACAGTTAAGAAACAGTTAACAAAATTTGTAGATCTGACAAAGACTTTTGACCTTGTCAGCCCCAAAGAACTCTTTACACTATTCAACAAGATTAACTATCTTGTTGAATAGTGTAAAGAGTTCTTTGGGGCTGACAAGGTCAAAAGTCTTTGTCAGATCTACAAAGTCAATGTACAAGGGGCATCCCTAGATGTTACTTATCCCAAATTTCTTGAGAGACTTTGGAAGAGGCAAATGTTTTAAGGGGGTATCATGTGCAGAAAGGCTGAGGGAGTAGCAGCGTTGTCCAATGATATTCATTGTTGTGTCATCATGTCCACTGAGGTGATTGAAATTTAAGGTAACATATGCTGGTATATGAGTCAAAAAGCCACAGTTTCAGGTACTGCCATGTGGAAACAAAATCGGAGAGGATTACAGGGGAACCTCGGTTGTCAAACACTTCAGAAGCTGAACAATTTGGAACCCAAGTGCTGATAACCCGGAAGTGAATGCTTCCGTTTTTGAACGCGCCTCAGAAGTCGAACAGCTTCTGAGGCGCGTTTCTCCATTTCGCTAAAGGAATTTTCCGACCGGCAATTGCACCTTGGTTGTCGAATGTTTCGGAAGTTGAACGGACTTTCGGAACAGATTACGTTTGACAACCGAGGTTCCATTGTATTAGCATTATAATCAGGAATATGAATACAATATTCCCCAAGACTGAATGCACACTAACTGAAGGGTCTTTAAGACTCTTTGCCAACCACATTCCTTCCTCAGCAGTTCCAAACTATTCACTCTCAAACAGGTTTTCTCCATGCCTGGCATAAGGAAAACAGAGTGACTCCACCAATAATTCCTGCTGGATTGTGTAAGGTTGAGTATAGCAATAATTCAACAAAACAGTAATGCCAGCATCATCTGACGTCCAGCCAGCAAGAAGCACTTACCATAGCCCAAAGTTACAAAGCCAACATAAAAAACAACAACCCTAGAATTTAAACTGCTGTTTTTGATGATTGTGTAAGCATATCCAAAAGGAAGGCGAGGGTGAGCGGAGGGAGTGTGGGGGACATGCTCAACAAAACAAATTAGACAAATCTGCTGGAGCTTCACTGCCTTAGGGAGACACAAAACATCGCACAATGCATGGAGCAAAAACAACATGGAAATCAAACTCATGGCAAACGCAAGCAGCGAGCCACAGAACAGGAAAGCTAACCCCCAAAAAGGATGTGCTGGTCAGGAATGACAAAAGAGAAGAGAAAATGTTACCCTCAAGCTATGAGCATGCTGCCAGAAGTCATCAGACTTAATCTGCAATAGAGTGGGCTACTGTGAAAAGTAGGGCCAAGCAATGTGGGGGTGTGGGGGGCAGGGGGTGTCTATGCTGCCTCTGAAACACTCCTAGGTTGGGATGCTTCAGGAATTGCAAATTATGGTAGGAACTGGCCTGATTTGCTGTTCTGCCCCAGATTAATATGTAGCATCACTAAGGCCAGCTCTACCATTAGTCAGAGGGACACGGGTGGCGCTGTGGGTTAAACCACAGAACCTAGGATTTGCCAATCAGAAGGTCGGTGGTTCGAATCCCCACGATGGGGTGAGCTCCCGTTGCTTGGTCCCTGCTCCTGCCAACATAGCAGTTCGAAAGCACGCCAGTGTAAGTAGATAAATAGGTACCGCTCTGGCGGGAAGGTAACCGGCGTTTTCGTGTGCTGCTCTGGTTCTCCAGAAGTGGCTTAGTCATGCTGGCCACATGACCCGGAACTGTATGCCAGCACCCTCAGCCAATAAAGCGAGATGAGCACCGCAACCCCAGAGTCAGCCACAACTGGACCTAATGGTCAGGGGTCCATTTACCTTTACCATTAGGCAGAATGAGACAACCACCTTAGACAGCATGGTTGAAGGACAGAGCTGTATTTGCTACACAGCCCCTTTTGCGTACAGGAGCTGCTTGAAGGAGGCATACAAGGTGTCATCCAGCTGTCTTAGGGACTCCACTCTAAATTTGTGTAGGGTTTACAGTGGTACCTCAGGTTACATATGCTTCAGGTTACAGACTCTGCTAACCCAGAAGTAGTGCTTCAGGTTAAGAACTTTGCTTCAGGATGAGAACAGAAATCGCACTCCGGGGGTGCGGCAGCAGCAGGAGGCCCCATTAGCTAAAGTGGTGCTTCAGGTTAAGAACAGTTTCAGGTTAAGAACAGACCTCTGGAACGAATTAAGTACGTAACCAGAGGTACCACTGTGCTCCTTATTCTTTTTTACTCCTGAAGGTATCTCATAAGGCTACAGAGAATAAAATAATAAAAAGTAGTCATAAAACCAAACAGAAGCCCGGACATTACCTAAAAATGCCTACTGGAATAAGAGTTCCTTATACATATCTGGTGGACCTGTGAAAATATCAAAAGCTTCTGGGATATAGTATATGATGAACTTTTAAAAAATGTTTAATTATAAGTTTGTGAAAAATACAGAAGCTTTCCTATTGGGAATAACAGACACAGGTATAGCAAAGGAAGATCGGAAAACATTCCTTTATGCCACAGGCGCGGTGAGGACCTTAATTGCCAGAAATGTGAAAAAAGAATTTGTGCCAACAAAAAAGGGCTGCCAGGATAAATTATTATATTATACTGAACTGGCCAGTTTAACAGAGGCAATTAGGGGACAACCCAGTCAAGAATTTCAAAAAGAATAGGGAAAATGCAAAGAATACTTTACCAAACAGTGCCCCAAAATATATACCTGGACAAATATATACCTGGACTTGTTTTGATTAATTTCTACAGGAGACTTTGTGGTTTTTAAAAGTCCTAACTAGGAAAAATTATATACAAGAAGTAAATAAGGAGGCCATTTACAGGATGAAGGAAGTCTTCTATTTTGATGTTTGTTTTCTTCATGTAAGGGAATAGGAGTTTAATTTTGATAATTAAATTGTCGATAGTGGTGGGTTTGTTTGTATGTATGAGTTGTTGTGGACTATGTTGTAAATAAATTATTATTATTAATTTTTAAAGAGTTGCTTTGTCATGCACTTGAAGTTCAGCAAGGAGAGTGCTGAAACTAAATTCTCCAAGATCCCTAGTTGGGTTCAGCAACACCTGGTGGATCACAAGTTTCCCTTTCTTGATATAAAGCAAAGAAAAAGTATAACAACAACAATAGTTTATTTATTATTTATAACCCGCCCATCTGGCTGTGTTTCCCTAGCCATTCTGGGCGGCTCCCAACAGAATTAAAAGCACACAAAAATCAAACATTAAAAACTTCCCTAAACAGGGCTGCCTTCAGAAGCTTCTAAAAGTCAGATAGTTGTTTATTTCCTTGACATCTGATGGGAGGGCATTCCACAGGACAGGCACCACTACCAAGAAGGCCCTCTGCCTGGTTCCCTGTAACCTCACTCCTTGCAATGAGGTAACTGCCAGAAGGCCCTCGAAGTTGGACCTCAGCGTCCAGGCTAAACAATGGGGGTGGAGACGCTCCTTCTGGTATATGGGGCCAAAGCCATTTAATTCAGAACAAACACTTTGAATTGTGATCGGAAACGTACTGGGAGCCAATGTAGGTCTTTCAGGACTGGTGTTATATGGTCTCGGTGGCTGCTCCCAGTCACCAGTCTGGCTGCCGCATTCTGGATTTGTTGTAGTTTCCGGGTCGCCTTCAAAGGTAGCCCCATGTAGAGTGCATCCTCTTCACTTAGTGTGCATGCTGTGTAGAAGAAGAAGAGTTTGGATTTGATATCCGGCTTTATCACTACCCGAAGGAGTCTCAATGCGGCTAACATTCTCCTTTCCCTTCCTCCCCCACAACAAACACTCTGTGAGGTGAGTGAGGCTGAGAGACTTCAGAGAAGTGTGACTAGCCCAAGGTCACCCAGCAGCTGCATGTGGAGGAGCGGAGACGCGAACCCGGTTCCCCAGATTACGAGACTACCGCTCTTAACCACTACACCACACTGGCTCTCTTAAATTCCCTAAGCATGGGAATTTAAGCATGTGAGTTTGTTGAGCTCAGCCCAAACCACTATTTCACATGTTTCATAGAAGACTGCTGAGGGGATGTATGTTTGTGATTCGTCCCATACTTGCCCCCCACCCCCGTTCAGTGGAACTGAGGGAGGCAAGATAGGGTGTGGCAGAGCAACATGGCAATGTGGCAGGAACAACTGTGAGAGGTAATCTTGATGCTTGTTTTTCACCCATTCCCAAACTCCCCTGAGCTCCTGTCCAGACAGCAAGAATTTTAAAAATCTCCCTCTTCCTTTCTTCCCCCATCATCATTCCACCTGCTTTCAACATCAGGTGCTAGTCATCTGCCACAAAGTTTCATCAAATTTCAATTTTCTGCCCATGTAGGTCTTTCCCGGAAAATGCAAAGTCTGCCCTGGTGGTTCCGATTCACCATTCCACTTAATTTATTTCCAAACCTGCTTAAATTAAACGTGACTGGGGACTTTATCCGTTCCTGCATAGATGAAGTTGTCAGAGAGATCATAAACACACAGGCTCATTTGAGATATGATGAAGTACAAACAGTCAGGAAGGCATCCAGCTATATGACAGAAAGAGGTCCAGGAAAACTCCAGCTGTTTATGCAAATAGTGATACTGAGAGGCTGGCATCCTATCAAGGACCCAGGGATCAGTGGCATATTTGTATACTGTCGTCAGCATGTAATGGATGTTTACTGCTTCAAAGAGAGAGAAAAATGTGTGCTGTTCTGTAATAATTTACAGGGTTCAGAATACAGGGATGTTCAATAGTGCCTAAACTAGGATTATATAATTGAACTTGCCTGGAACTACTTGCAGTTTTCACTCGCCAGTGTTCCCCTGCATGCTTCAAAGAAAGAATTTTATTTGTTCTTTTCAAACAGAGTTGCCACCAGCTTTCTCCTAAAGTGAGATTTGAGGTGAAATTGGTAGACCCTATTTAGGCAAAACAGTTCTAGAATTTCAAGGGGAAACAAAGGAAGTTCACTGAAATTAACAAAACATTTCCAGGAAGGTAAAAGGTAAAGGACCCCTGGACGGTTAAGTCCAGTCAAAGGCGACTATGGGGTTGCAGAACTCATCTCGCTTTCAGGCCGAGGGAGCCAGTGTTTGTCCGCAGACAGCTTTCTGGGTCATGTGGCCAGCATGACTAAGCTGCTTCGGGTGAACCAGAGCAGCACACGGAAACGCCATTTCCCTTCCTGCTGCAGAGGTACATATTTATCTACTTGCACTGGTGTGCTTTCGAACTGCTAGGTTGGCAGGAGCTGGGACAGAGCAATGGGAGCTCACTCTATCATGGGGATTCGAACCGCCGACCTTCTTATCAGCAAACCCAAGAGGCTCAGAGGTTTCGACTACAGCGCCACCCCTGTTTTACCTTTGTTTCCAGTAGGTCTGTCTGTCTGTCTGAGTGTCTGTCTGTCTCTCTCTCTCTTTCACACACACACAGACACTCCCCTGAAATTGAAGCATATTTTGGTGGGTCCTGTTCAGGCAAATACTTCTGCAAGAAATCAAAGGGTAGTTATAGCAATTTTAATTTTAAATACAGTGGTATCTTGGTTTACAACTATAATCCGTTCCAGAGGTCCGTTTGTAAACCAAAACAGGTTGTAACCCAAGGCGCGCTTTTGCCAATGGGGCCTCCAAAAATAAATTGTTCGTAATAAAAAAACAATGGGTTGTAATCCAAAAAAGAAAGGTTGCAAACCGGGACACACACTTCTGGGTTTGACGTGTTTGTAATCCAAAACGTATGCGAACCAAGACATCTGCAAACCAAGGTACCACTGTATAGCAATATTTCAGGAGGTGTGAGTTGGACTCATCTAAGCGATTGCTGCATTTCACCAAAAGTGAAGGTTCTTTATCAGGTGGCACATGTGTAGGGGTTTTCAGACAAACATTTCTCAGTGTCCATTTCACATGTCTCTTCTGGTCCATTAGAGTGAATGGGAAACGGCACCGCCAAGCTGAATTGCCCCCTGCCTTCTTCCCTACATCCTCTTACTTAGTCTCAGTTTTGCCTTTGTAGAACTCATCAGAAAAGATGGGGACTAAACTGGAATGAATTGCCTCTGCCTCTCACTGACTATGGTCCTACTGAACTTTGAGCTACATGCTGTCTGCTCTACCACTACCATGGACTGCACAAATCCTCTTTAGCTCTGATTTCATACATATTTCCCCCCCCCCCCATATCTTGTGCTGTGTTTTCACAGCCTGAGCTGCTGCTGATGGCTTCTTTGCCTGGTTCATCCTAGACGGGGCATCACTCCCTCTGCCACTCGAAAACCAGTCACATAGCCATATAACTGGAAGAATACACCTCAAAGTTGTGAAAGCCAATGCTGTCCAGTGGGCAAAGTGGTGGCTGCGGACCTGGGTGACCTTGATTCAAATTGCAAGTCAGTGGTGGCCTTCATTGTGATATAATCTCTCATGTTGAGTTATATGGCAGGGAGTGAGAGCTATCCTATACAGATGTGCAGCTGCTGATCAAGATAGCATACTCATAATATATCTATAAGAATTTGAATTATGTGTGCTTTAGAATCATTACTCATTTGAGGGCCTTTTCTTGAGTACTGGTGGAGGGGAATGAACACTATCATTGCCATTCATTTCAGCTTCGAAATGCTTACATTTTATTTATTTATTTGGGCTACACTTTCCTTGTTTGTTTGTTTTTATAGGATATTTATTAAAGTTTCCAAGATTTTACAAAACACACACAAAAAAGAAAAAATACAAAGTAAAAATATTTAAAAACAATTCATTCCTTCCATTACTTGACCTTCATTTGCTTATTTCCAGGACCTCTCACACCTTCCTTTTTTGTATTCCAGTTTGGTTATTTCGTTCAGCAAATCCCTCCCCTCTTTATGTATCCTAATCATTAATCATAGAGTATTGTAATTTTAGATTTTTGCATATAAATAAGCCTTTTTTCCATATTCCTTATAACCTTTCAGCTAAAGCACTTAGTTTCTATCAAACATCATTCTAACATTCATTAATTTTACAATATTTCTGTAGATAATCTTTAAACTTTTTCCAAATGTTCCTCCATCGACTCTTCTCCCTGGTCTTGGATTCTGCCAGTCATTTCCGCCAATTCCATATAGTCCATCGCCTTCATCTGCCATTCTTCCAAGGTGGGTAGGTCTCGTGTCTTCAACATTTTAAGCTGTCCAAAGCGAAAGGTGTCATTTCACAGACGGTGGTCACATTCTGAGCATTTCAGCATGGTTTCTTAAATGTGGTCACCATCAGGAGTATGCATGGACCAATGGTACCAAATAGTATGGGAAACAGCCCTACTAGAAAAGTTAACCAATAAACTGAAACTGACACGGGGACAAACAGAAGAAGATGGCTCCCCTTTATCACATACACAGCCCAACAAGACAATGGCAATAATCCACCAACAGCATATAAATCAATATGGCTAACCTGATCCAAAACACCCACCCACCTCACCCACACACAAAAACAAAGATCACCACAGCCAATTACAAACAAACAACCATACCCTAGGCCAACCCCAACCTCTCTCACCACCAAAGGAACACAAGTGAACAGCACAAGCAACGCTGACACCAAACCCTACATGCATTAAGCATAATAGAAACATCGCCACCCGACCCCCTCATCTTTCCCCCTCCCCCCATCCCCATCTCCCCCCCCCCCAATGTCTCAACAAATGAAATGGATTTGTAAAAATGTTACATGGAAAAAATACGAGAGACATTACACATATTTCTGTAAAACAAGAAAATCTTTAATAAAAAAACCAAAAATCTAAATTTAAATGTCGTCACCAGGATCTTCTAATAAAGTCTCCACCCCACCCACCCCACCCCCACCCCCATTGAGCTGTGTGCGATATTATAGTGTTGTGACTGTTGGGATACTGTGACCAGTGGACATATTTTGTGACTGTATACCAATTTCATAACCACTGTTCTTGAGTGTCTGAGAAGCTTATCAAAGATTGTAATTATCCAGTCCTCTTTTTCCTTGTAGAATAATGCAAGCCAGTTAATTTATAAGGTTTGTGCATGAGAGAGGCTAGTGTATGTGGGTGCTTGAACACAGTGAGAGTTTTAAGCAAACAGGCTCATGCACTCTTAGAGGGGGACATTAACAAAGCAGCGTTTTTTCTAATGCAGAAATCTATAGGCAAGGTAAATCAGAATCTGCATTAAGTAGACTTCTAATCCTGTAAACAAAATGTAAATTAGAACGGAATTACAATATTTAATTGCAATTTCATTTATGATCATGAAATTATGGTTGTAAAAATATTTTACCCCTAACTTAAACAAAGTGTCACATTCTCTTTATTGAGGCTTACAAACTGTATAACAAGATGACACATTATTATGATCTTTGCTAAGCACCAATAAATATGTACTTAGTAATCAGATTTGTATTTAACAAGTACTTGCTACCCTATTAAATCCAAATTAAACACCGAGTGCATGCAAGGAAAGAAAATGTAAAAGTTCTTAGTGATTGTCAAAAAGTTAGTTTCCCAGAACTAACTTTTTCTTTCTTTCTTGGACTGTTTGTTACGTTACATATAACCTCACTCAGATGTTCAGCACAATATAGAAAGAAGTAGATAAAAACCCAGGGCCTCTTCCCAGTACTCCATTACTGTTGTTGCTTATTACATTTTCTTTTGCCAACCATTCACCATAGGTTCCCAAGGCAGGTTACAGCAAGATAGAATTCAGTTTTTAAAACAGTTCAAACGAATTCCAGTCACAGAAATAGGGTAGGTGCCAAAGCATGTGCCAAAGTCCAGCATAAAAAGGTGTGTCTTTGTCATCGAAAAACAAACTACTTAATGAAATAGCCCAATGCCAACACTATATCGAAGGGGTCCACAGCTTAGGAGCTGCCACAAAGAATGCCCTCTTCCAAGCTGCTACTTTCTGAATTTCTGAGGACCATAGAACTACCAAGAGGACTCCCTCTGCTGATCTTAAGACCCAAGGTGGTCTTTAGGGATGGAGGTAGTCTTTCAGATATCTGGGGCTGAAGTCATTTAGAGTTTTAATTACTAGTGTGAACACCTTGAATTGGGCCGTGAAACAAACTGGCAGTGGTAGCCAATGCAGCTGTTTTTAAACAGTGGTTATGTATTTTTTAAGTGCAGATCTCAGAAATTCCTGATACCTTTCAGTTTGGAGCAGACATCAAATTACTTGCCGTATTTTTCCATCTATAAGGCACCCCTATGTATAAGACGCCCCCTATTTTGGGAAACTCTGATTTAAGAAAATGGGGGAAGAGCTATCCGTGTATAAGATGCCCCCAAATTTTGAACATTACATTTTAGGGGAAAAACCTAGTCTTATACATGGAAAAAATATGGTAAATTGCCGCTTCAGATCTCCCCCACATCAAGCACTCAGTTGCATTCAGAAGCCTCATGCTGCATGGACTTGCATGCAAACTACTTCTAGTTTTAACGATTCAAAAAGCTAAACTAAATAAAAATGCACGACAGAAATGACCCAAGTTGGAGCAGAGACTCCTGTCTTTGATACTATCCCACCACCACAGAAGCTTTGTGAACACCACAGAAGACCTCAAGGTCTGCATGTTGGTGATTGCTGGATCGGACCATAGAACCCTTTTAGTGCAGGGATGACTAACCGGTAGCCCTCCAGATGTTCTGGAATGGTATGTCCCATTTTCTCTAGCCACTGACCAAGTTAGCAACATCTGCTTTAGTGGATTATGCTGTCATTCAAAGTAATTGATGGCATCCATATGAATGTTAGGTTGTCCAGATTGGAAGCTCTGGATTTTTAGCTAAAGAGCAATGAAAGAAAAGTTCAAGCTTCCAAAATAGAAGCTTTCTAATTAGATAAACTAAATTAGCAAAACAAGTAAAGCAATAATACTGATGGAAATGTTAATGTCAGTTGTGAATGAGACAACAAAGAACCTAAACAATTCTTTGAAGTCAGAGAAGCAAGAGACAATGGAAAGGATTAGTGTCCGGGCCGAAAGGTATTTCTAGTTCAAAGTGGGTAAAGTGTTATCAACGTCTTTCAGGGTCAAAGTACAAAATGTTTTCCATTTTCTCCAAAGTGTGATATTATCATCTGAACAGCTACAGGGTTTATACCTTTCCTGCTTCGAAAAATGCATGGGCGCCACATATATAGTCCCCTGAAAACAACTGTGTATGAGTTGCAGCAAATAACAAATATAATAATAATAATAATAATAATAATAATAATAATAATAATAATAATTTATAACCTGCCCATCTGGCTGGGTTTCCCCAGTTACTCTGGGTGGCTTCCAACACAATATTAAAATACAGCAATGCATCAAACATTAAAAGCTTCCCTAAACACCTTGTATGTCACTTTCATTTGCTCTCAGTGGTGAAAACGAGCTGAGGTCAGACACCTTGTTATGGTGTCTGTTTTGAGACACAGCAGCTTGCCATTATAAAGCAAGGAGTTAGTTTTCCACGTATTAACGAAGATCTAGAATACCATTCTGAACATTCACATTCATAGAACATGCAATCCTGGTTCACCCATAAGCACTGGCCATCAAATGGCTGCCCCATCAAACCATGGTATCAGAGCTATCTCCAAGGGGCTGTGGGGGCTTTGGCTCCCACAATAAAATATTTGGGGGGATGGGCCCTGTAGTAAAATTGGGCCGGCACACGCCCCTTCCTCACCTGTCCTGCAATCCAGCGGGACCAGGCTAAGAGGGAAGGTGGTGCCACAACATTAACTTTTACAGAACAAAACGCATCAGAAGGGTAGTTGCTGCCACCACTCCCTTGTAACCAGGGATAGCCAGAAGATTAACCCAAGGGAGAAGGTTATTCTTCTTAGTTACCGGCTGCCCCACCCTGCAATTTGCTTCCACAAAATGCAGGCAGAAATTCAACAGGTTCCGCAATTACAGGCAGAAATTCACAGGCTCAGTAGGCGGCTAAATGGTTAGGCTCTGGATTCAGACTTCCCCAGGAAGGCACACAGAACAAATAAAAAATTCTCTTTTTAAAATTTATTTAAAAAACAAGATTAAACATACTTAAATGTAGGCACATCTCTTATAACGTTTCAGACAGAAAAAACAAGAACATTGCAAAGTATCACTAGCTGAACGTACTTACAAAACGAGAACAACAAAAAAGTTAGAGCAAGTCATCATCATCATCATCATTTAATTTAATTGCATTAGCATACAGCCATAGCAAAATAAGACAATACAAAAATGTTGGAGACAAGCAACCAAGCAAAATTCAAAGCGATATTGCTGGCGTAATGACATTTAAAATACCTTAAGACAATAATACAGAGATTTAGTTGCCAGCGCCAAAAAAATCTAATATGCGGATATAAATAAAGCATAAAATGGCCCCAAAATAGGCTCAGCACATTGAGTTAAAAAAGGTAATAAAAGAATTAAAACAGGTCCAGGACTAGGACACACTACCCTGTCAGAGTAGCCCTGAGTTTCAGAGCCTGCACTATGAAGATTGCCACCCCACGTGAAATATGGGGATTTGCGTCCACAAGAAGTGCTTTCAAACAGTCTTCCTTAGATGAAATGGAGAACGGGATCAAGAGGAGGAGCTTAGGTCTTATTGGGTCATAAATAGGGCAGTAGAAAAAGAAATGTATGAAGTTCTCTACTTCATTCATTGTGCATGGACATAGACGCTGAGTAATAGGGGTCTTAGAGTAGATCCCCTGCAGGAAGGCCGTGGGTATAGAATGGAAACAGGCCATAGTAAATGCTCTTCTCAAATTGGGCTCCGTCAGGTCTATCTAGAGCAAGTCAAAAGTCCTCCATTGAATCCGCATCTCAAAGACAGTAGGGATCTTCATCACAAAGGCATGCATACAAATGTAGCAAGTCGACTGTCAGCGTGATGGTTACCTGACAGAAGGGCGGATGGCGGCTGCACACTGCAGGCTCCTTTCCTAGGGTATTTATTTTCAAAAACCCCATGTGGAATCGGACCTCAAGACCAAAGTTGATGGGTATTCCCATTCAAATGGTGTGGGTGCACTCAGTGGCATAGCATGGGCCGTCAGCACCCGGGGCAAGGCAAGTAATTTGCGCCCCCTAACCCATGGATTTGCGGCCCCTAACCCTAACCCCCAGATGTTGCGCCCGGTGCGGCCGGCCCCCCCTGCACCCCCCACGCTACGCCACTGGGTGCACTGCATCATGTGATCGATTTATGTGGGGCGGGGCTTACCTAGACCTCCACAATATTTTATTCAAGTTGGTGCCCCTGAACCGTGGCACTTTTGAATGTGTTGTCCTAAACAAAAATCTACCACCTCATCTTTCTTCAGGTGTAATGCTCTTCAGTGGATACACATTAATAAAGTGATGAGAATTCCAAATGCCCAGTTTATTGAGCATTCATCCTGATTTTTTTGCAGGGAGATTTGACAATGTTTGCTATTTAATATACATACGGTCATCCCACAGGGCTCAAACCAAGTCACGGCAGTGTCCCAATCCTGTATCTGTTTTCAAATGGATACACTTCAGGATAGTGAAGAATCAATGTGCAGTGAGCTTTTATATTTAGAGTGAAACCAGTTTCTCAATAAGCACTTTTTACGAGCAAAAAAACATGCAAGAGATCTGGATTGTGCGACGACTGTGTACACAAAACAAGTGCTCAGTTACCATTGATTTTAGAATAAAATGTTGTGTGTACACAGTCCATGACTAAATTGACTCCATCAGATTGGTATTTTCTGTTTTGGGTATCATTTCGCTCTGATATTAGTGACTTTTTTCTAAAAGCTCCACCAAAAAAATTCCAAGATTTTCTGTTTTTGGAGAGAATCCTGAACCACATCTCCGAAATGCAGGCTGTGCTATATATGTCTTGCTTACTCGTGTAAATGAAATCTCTACTTACTAAAAATGACAATCTCCTGAATGCTAATTGTCATTTTGTGAATAAGTGTTATGTTTCGTGTTGCACGCAGGAGAAGAAAAAAACGGCACTTCAGCTTGCTATTGTTATGTTCATGTAGGTTGCCAAGATGATCATGAGGCGCAATAAGGCATTCTTTTTATCATCCAAAGAACAAGGACGGGAATGAGATGACTGCTTTTCCGTGTCAGTTAAAATCATTCAGGCAGTTTTGGCCTTGTACGCGATCAAAATAAAGCTTGTAACAGACGTTTTATCTTTTTAAAGGCATACAACGGTCCTTACTTTTCAGCTTTTTGTTTCTTCCTCATTAAAAACCCTGAAAGCATAATTATGCTTAACACATTTTACCTGTGACATATTTATGAAAGACAACATCAACAAAGTATAGGCACAGCATGGATTCTGGCAGGATTGAGGCAGGAATGGAGAGCCTGTGGCTCTCCAAATTTTGCTAGACTACAACTCCCATCATCCCTGACAATCAGCCCTGTTGACTGGGGCTAATGGTAAGTTGGAGCCCAGAAACACCTGGACTTCACAGGTTACTCATTAGTGGATTAAAGAGTGCAATCCATCAAAATTTATGGATTCTTCAGGGAAAGAAATTCAGTCTAGGTATCACTGAAAGCTGGCTCTATCAAATGAGGACTTTCCAAAACAATATGCAAACTGAAGCACAGCTCTCCTTCAAAATTCACACTTTGTGAAATTCTGTGATGCAGTTCATCAGCTAAGCAATCTTTACGAAAGTGCATATATGAGACGAAGGGTGCATAAAAATGAATATACTGGTGAAAATACCACACAGAATGCCTTATATTAATGGAAATTGCTTGCAGAAATGTGCCCATTTGTTAAAACTGCATATACAAATGTGCCCATTGGGAGAAATTCACCCTAAAATTGTGGTGAATTTCATGAGGATTTTAAAAAATCACGAATTGCTGCAAAATGTGGAGAAGTGAATTTAAGATGGGGAAAATAACAAGCCGAGAAAATCGAAATTGACACATCCTTCCTCCATATTTGGCCAGTACCATTCTAACCATCTAATCACCTCAATGAAGACTTATGTTTTAAAGTCCCCTCCCTTCCAGTCAAATTAGACAATGAAAAGAATACACTGGCAAAACGAATAAGCTTCTTTCTAGAGGGTAAATCCTTGTTTTGTTACTGTTGCTTATTTCCAGAACGATATTTTCTCAAGCAAACTGGAGCAGGACGGCTTTTGTGCCTGCCAAAAAATTCTCAGGAAGCAGAGCATGTTTCAGGGATGCGCATTCTTGAGTGCAAGAGACTGAGGAAACTGTCTGCTTCAGTGCCATCCACAGCAGCAGGAGATGACAACAGTGGCTGTAGCAGTGGCATGAAGCCGGTTTTTCAATTTAGAAATGAAACTGAGCATATGGAGTACTAATTAGGCTTTTCCTCATTTGACCAGAATAGACCCAACTGGGCAGCATCAATAGAGATACTGTACAGGCAGAAAAATGCAAGGTGCCATTTAGGAAAGACCTTTAAAAAAAGCATACTAGCAACATGAATTCCCCTCTAAATCAGGCGTGCACAACTTACAAGCAACCGTGCCAAACTCACCCTTGCATGATGATCTACCAGGAGCACAATAAATGTCCCAGCTTCATTGGCTGCATGGGACTTCAACATCTATGCCAAGAGGTCATGGAAGGCCTTGATAGTGTTTGGTGGGACACATGTCAGACCACCCAGTCCAAATGGCCTTGAGGAAGGGTTTATTCTTCACCTTTAAAGCAGGGATGGGAATTTTTTTTATCCCATGGGGCCACATTTCCATCTGGGCAATGTTTCAGGGGCCATAGGCCAATGTTCTGCAAAAACAGGCAGAGCAGCAAATGTGGATGTTGCAAGCAATTTTCAACCTCTCTATTCTCCACCCTCGCAAGCAAAAGGTGTTATCAGGGTTCAGGGACACATTCCAACCATGCAAAAAGACACAAGGAGGGTGTAAAGCAGTGTGGAATGCAGCCTGGGAAAATGAGATATAGCTGAATAGAGAGACTTGGGGCCACAATTGGCACACAGGCCTGAGGTTTTCTAGTCCTGCTTTCAAATGAAGTTGCTCACTATGATGTTTCCCTCCCCCTGCCTTTTAAAGGTAAAGGTAAAGGACCCCTGACAGTTAAGTCTATTTGCAAATGACTCTGAAGTTGCGGCGCTCATCTCGCTTTACAGGCCAAGGGAGCCGGTGTTTGTCTGCAGACAGTTTTTAAGGGTCATGTGGCCAGCATGACTAAGCCGCTTCTGGCGAAACCAGCGCACGGAAACGCCATTTGCCTTCCCACCGGAGCGGTACCTATTTATCTACTTACATTTTTGGTGTGCTTTCGAAATGCTAAGTTGGCAGGAGCTGGGACTGAGCAACGGGAGCTCACCCCGTCGTGGTGAGAGAGGCTTGGAGCCACAATTGGCCCACAGACCTGAAGTTTTCTAGTTCTGCTTTCTAACGAAGTTGCTCACTGTGATCTCCCCCCCCACCTTGTGCCCAGCCCTCAATCTACAGCAGTAAATCTCTTAATTTATCTCCAAAGATATGCAAACTGAGAAAGTAGGCTGGTATTTACAGTGCCTCATTCTGGCGTATTCTATTTCTTCATGATCAATCATTCCACAATAGGATGATTGCACTAAAGTAAGCAGCAAGTGGCCCGTGGACGACATTCATCTCATGAAACACTAAATCTTGTCATTTCCCCCTTTGCAATTCATCCTCCTCCTGATTCTCTTTCAGAAATGCTGGTTCAAGTATTTCTCATTCTGATTATTTCATACAGTTCCAGCTGGTATTCTCCTTGGCAGGTTAGTTTTGAATGCGCAGGGTGACGATCATCATCATCATTACATTGAGACAGCTAAGAAGTTCTGTATTTATCTACTTTATATTTTGAAAAGTTGTTTATTTGCTAGGCATTTGGACACCTCTTAAGTTACCACAATCAACTTTTGTATGGTGGTTCCTGAGAGCAGTAACTCCATTTTCATCTATGTTTCGATACAATTGGACACTATTTTGAATCCAGAGGGTGGAGTGACCTTTTCAAAACAGCTCTGATTTTAACAGCTTATTTCACAACTTCACTGAAATTTTGGCTCCTTGAGTTCCTGAACAATGTCAGGTATGAGGCTATTAATTATATTATAATGTCAGGGATGGCCAAAATTTGTCCTCCGGTCCAAGCCATTGTAAACAGCAGCATGGTGGAGGGACGGAATCCAACTGTCAGGAACGTGCCCCCCCCCCCCGAGCACAGGAGAAGAGCTAGACTCAGAAATCGAACTAAACAAACGTGGACTTTGCAGATGAGAGTCGAGAAAGGGCAGTCCAACCCCCCTTCCAGGGAAAACTCTATTAGCTCTCAAGATGAAGAAGAATTGGAAGGCAGCCAAAGTGTTGCTAGGCAATCAGCAGATAAGCAGAGGTCAGAGTCTGGGTTGAGTAACAGTGGGGAGGGGGCAGACCAGCTTCACAATCCTCAGGCTAGGAGTCTGGATAAGATCAGATGGCAACGGAAGGGCAAGAGGGGAAAGGTGGGTTTGGCATCCTTCCTGCTGTGGGAGGGGCGAAATTTCAGACTGACCAACTACAGTGGTACCTCAGGTTACATACACTTCAGGTTACATACACTTTAGGTTACAGACTCCGCTAACCCAGAAATAGTGCTTCAGGTTAAGAACTTTGCTTCAGGATGAGAACAGAAATCGTGCTCCGGTGGCGTGGCAGCAGCAGGAGGCCCCATTACCTTAAGTGGTGCTTCAGGTTAAGAACAGTTTCAGGTTAAGAACAGACCTCCGGAATGAATTAAGTACTTAACCCGAGGTACCACTGTATTGTAAATGTGAGCAGGCGAGAAGCCGTATGTACATAAAACTCCCGGAGAGTTATTACTTCTTATCAGGGCTTGATTATCTGCCAGATATCATTAGACCAACTGAGATAGTGGTAGTGATAAAACATTAAAGACCCCTTCCTGACTCCACCCTCCCATGCCAACCATTTGCTAAAATGGGTGGGGAATCTGTGACTTCCTATACATTGCAGTAGCACAGCTCCCATCATCTCTGACTCTTGGCCTACTGTGGATAGGAATTGAAGTCCAGCAACACATGTAGAGACACAGGCACCGTACAGTGGAAACATCAAATCTAGGATGGCCCTTAGCATCACTCTGTTCTCTAGACAGTGAGTCAGAAAAATGCATTTTACGGTATACATATGTCGTCCTGACAAGAAGGATGTAACATTAAACAATGAACCAAGAAATGCAATCCAGGAATGCTTCAACCTTCACTGAATTTTGTCTCTGGTCCTGGCCACTGCTGGCATGTGGCTTCCTATGAATTACCCTTGAAGGAATGAGACTCTCAACAGAACAAAATGTTCCCCATTCCTGGAATTAAAGTGCGGAGTAAGGTAAAGGTAGGGGATGCGGGTGGCGCTGTGGGTTAAACCACAGATCCTAGGACTTGCCAATCAGAAGGTCAGCGGTTCGAATCCCCGCGACGGAGTGAGCTCCTGTTGCTCAGTCTCTGCTCCTGCCAACCTAGCAGTTCGAAAGCACATCAAAGTGCAAGTAGATAAATAGGTACCACTCCGGCGGGAAGGTAAACGGCGTTTCTGTGTGCTGCTCTGGTTTGCCAGAAGTGGCTTAGTCATGCTGGCCACATGACCCGGAAGCTGTACGCCGGCTCCCTCGGCTAATAAAGCGAGATGAGTGCCGCAACCCCAGAGTCGGTCATGACTGGACCTAATGGTCAGGGGTCCCTTTACCTTAAGGTAAAGGTAAAGGACCCCTGGATGGTTAAGTCCAGTCAAAAGCGACTATGGGGTTGCGACGCTCATCTCACTTCTCAGGCTGATGGCGTTTGTCCATAGACAGCTCTCCGGGCCATGTGGCCAGTATGACTAAACCACTTCTGGCACAATGGGACACTGTGATGGAAACCAGAGTGCACGGAAACACCGTTTACCTTCCCGCGGCAGCGGTACCTATTTATCTACTTGCACTGGCATGCTTTCGAACTTCTAGGTTGGCAGAAGCTGGGACAGAGCAACTGGAGCTCACCCCATCGCAGGGATTCAAACCACCGACCTTCTGATTAGCAAGCCCAAGAGGATCAGTTGTTTAGACCACAGCACCACCTGTGCCCCAAAGTGTAGAGTATAGTAAGCCCTCAATTTATGAACATTTAACTTGTGTGCATTCAGCTTTACATGCTTGGCAAAAAGAATTAAAAGGGGGGGCAGAAGGGGGGGGGGAGACAATACCACCTGCCATTGCACCCAGTGTGTTTTGACTATACGTGATTTTGGCTTTAGGCACTATCCCCTGGAACATATCCCCCACGTAAGTTGTAGGTTTACATCTGGTTGGCACCAGATTGGATAATGCTGCTCTACTCTTACAACTTGAAATAATTCCCCATTCCTTTTGAGAGAAACTATGGGCTACATTTTGATCCTAACTTGATCAATAGAATTCTCCCCAGATTTTGGGGGGTCTTTACTGATGTTCTGTAGTTTCCTGGTAGGGATGTTGAAGGGGCCCTCTGTGGTCCACAGACCACCTCTCATCAGTCAGCCATCACGGTTCTCATCTAGAGCACCATCATGGACATGTAGATTTGCTGTCTCCCTTGAAAGAGTGGAATGATTTGAGGATATAAGCAGGCAGAAAGTTACTTTTTCTCCCTTAATTGCAAGAATTTTATCTGAACCAAAGCCCAAAGTCTTTCATAAAGTCTGAGAAAATGACACAGGAGTATCACGTTATTAAATCAATCCTTGCATCAATTTCTCTTTAGTGCACAGTGTCACTTTTTATTCTGACAGCTTCTTGTTTCAGATCCTGGCTGGAACCGAGTGAAAAATGTAGTGATAAAAGGGAAAGCTGGAAATGATATATAGCCCTTTACTTAAGTTCTGCTTTGTGCTTTAATTAGGAATCTTACTAAGGCCTACACTTTGAAAGGCCATATTTTATTTCATGTTTTCACAAATTCGTTCTGCATAAACTGTTGGATTGTGAGGTTTGGATGGGAAGATACTTCGTAGCATCTTTTTAAACACATCAGACAATGTCTGGTGTTTAACTCTCAGACTTCTGCCAAACTTTGCTGTGTAAATGGAAAACATTTGATGCTGCTGTATTGAAATAAATCAGGATAGTACTACTTACTTTTATAATTATCCCATAGAATCAGACATTCTTGTATTTCTTTCACATTGCATGACCGCTGGGAGAAAAAACAGCCCAGGTGGATCTCTCAGGATTTGGTAGGACAAGATTTGTGGACAGCAAGGATCTACCCGAGCATTAAAACTTCAAGCTACATTAAGCTTTCTCAACCTCACTTCTAGATCAATTAATGGCCACACACACACAACCCTACCACATGATTTTCTTCTTCTGATTTAGGTGCCTTTCAGTCTAAATGGAGCTGACTTCACTAAGATATTCAGGCTTCATAACTAGTGCCAATGAGGGGTGTTCAGGTGTCAAGTGTTCCTTGTTTAGTTGGTCTTTAATAGTAAGGTAAAGGTAAAGGGACCCCTGACCATTAGGTCCAATCATGGCCGACTCTGGGGTTGCGGTGCTCATCTCACTTTATTGGCCGAGGGAGCCGGCATACAGCTTCCAGGTCATATGGCCAGCATGACTTAGCTGCTTCTGGCAAACCAGAGCAGTGCACGGAAACGCCATTTACCTTCCCGCCGGAGTGGTACCTATTTATCTACTTGCACTTGACGTGCTTTCAAACTGCTAGGTTGACAGGAGCAGGGACCGAGCAACGGGAGCTCACTCCATCGCGGGGATTCGAACCGCTTACCTTCTGATCGGCAAGTCCTAGGCTCTGTGGTTTAACCCACAGTGCCACCCGCGTCCTGGTCTTTAATAGTAGTTGGCTTCTATTGATGGAAGGCTCAGCAACTGCAAGTAGGGTTTCAGCAAACTCAGAAGAAAAATGGAAACAGGAATAGAATTTGCTTATTTGTCCCTTGTCCAAATCCTGAAGAATGTTGTATATAACTTAAATACTTGAAATATATTGAAGAAAGAGAAATCAACATTTTAGCCCTTTTCCAAAAACCATACAGGAATATTGGTGATGCATTCACCTAACAGCATTCATTATTTTTATTTTTTAATGCTTGATTCAACCAAATTGTGCTTGTGGGAGCCAGTGCTCTCCCTATGTTACCTTCATACCTTCCCCAAATCTTCTTGGGACAACCTTTAAACAGAGCAGAGGGAGGAAATGAGTGGTCGTTCTGTCTGGCAAGCACATTTCCACTCATAATAGCTTTATCTTAATAGTTCATAACAAGTCAGCGTGCAAGAAAGAAGTGCAAGAAAACAGCCAGCGTGCAAGAAAGAAGTGCATGTTTGCAAATAAAATTTAAAAACCTTGCCTTCTTTCATCATCCTGTCTTTCCCCCCTTAAAGAATAGAAAACTTTGAAATGTTCCCATTGCATGCAGTCTATGCTCTATTTATGGTTTGATATGTGAATGACAGGGATGGAAACAATATAAACAAACTCTGGATAAAGGCTCAGTCAGTGAAAGTTTTGAGTTCTGTGAAGATGCAGTGGTCCATGAACAGAAACATTTCCCCCCCTTCACGGCTGATCATATGGCTGAATTTTTAAACTGTAGGCAAGGATCTAAGTTCACCTTTAAGGACATTCTGCAAGTTAAAAACTAGCAAAGGAAGCGGGAAAGACTTTTCACCCTGAAGTCTTCGTTCTATAAACCCCTTCTTGTCAGGCCGCAGTGCATTATGAAGACTTTATTTCAGTACTCTGTTGCTGAATGTGCTTCTGCTGCGGACTGCTTTTGTGGGGTATTATGGGAATTTATGGATATCTACTTATTATTTTTACAATATTCTCATGAACCAAGTGAGGGCCACTAAGAAGTAGCTTCTAGAGCTGCATTTTAACCCACAACAATTAGCACTTCCTGCTGTTAAAAACAGAGGATTAGGCCCAAGTCTATTTTCCAGAGGAACCTGAAGGGCAAGTTGAAATACAAATGTATAAGTGTATGAAACTAAAGGTCCCTATTATGGATCTGCATGTGTCTGCATACATATTGTGTCTGAGAAATATGGGTTGTTGTTGTTTTGAGAGAGGATAGCAATCATCTCATTTAAACTTGTGGTAAAAAGTATAATTGCATTTGTCAGGAACTGTGACATCTCTCCACATGAGGCCTTTAAGCCCAAAGAAGAATATCAAAAAGCATTTGGCACCCTTCTTTTTAAACTCAGAATATAGATGCAGACCTTTTCAGAAAGCATACTTTGCTCCAGAGCCGAAATGAGAAACTTCTGTCCCTTTTATCTAGTAAGGTTCTTGAAACGTCTGACCCAATCTATGCCTTCAACACTGTTAAATGTCTTTTCAATTCACCACCACCAGAATGAAGACACAAGGAAAATAAGTTGGGTAAAAGGGTCAAGGCTATCTTACCTAAAGTTCTGCAGCAGGAAGTAAACATGCATGAACGGCAGCTTGTTCTAGGAAGTGGCCAATGCTTGTTCACCTTTGGTTCCAAACTTGGGCAAACCTGCCTGGCTCAAGGCTCGGTCTAGTCCAGGGATGGGGGACCTCTGACCTGCAGGCCAAACTTTGATCACTAGGCCTCCCCAATTGGTCTACAAGGCTGTTCAGGGCATGCCATGCCTGCCATACCTCCCCCCCCTTACCTGATGTGTTTGGAGCAGTTAAGGGCGGGGCTTCAAAGTAACAATCAGGAACTTTAAGTGAGCTCCTGGCTGTACTTTTGCTGGAGCAAGACATGCCCTCCATGGCCCATCAACTTATTGGTGGTAGGAATGTCCCTAACTCCGGGAGAGGAGAGCGGTTTCCACTGAAACCACTTTTAAAATGGAGGGGAGGGATCTCCATTTTAGCAGTGGTTTCCCCCTCCCAGTGCTGCTCCTTTAATCTCCAAAAACTGTTTAGAAAGTTTAAAGGGGCTTTCAAACAGGCCAGTGCTGCTCTTTAAAACAGAGTGATCCCCTCCCCGCAAAATCTATACAGACTTCCCAGGCAGCAACTCCTCTGAAGCCCAAACAGTCCATAGCATGGACAGCTGGGTTGGTGTGCCAAATGCAGCTGAGGAGGAACAGATGGAAAAGATGTTTATACGAACCTTACCCCTTCTGATTGGCTGTGTGTACAGTGGTACCTCAGGTTAAGTACTTAATTCGTTCCGGAGGTCCGTTCTTAACCTGAAACTGTTCTTAACCTGAAGTACCACTTTAGCTAATGGGGCCTCCTGCTGCTGCTGCTGCTGCACTGCCGGAGCACAATTTCTGTTCTCATCCTGAAGCAAAGTTCTTAACTCAAGGTACTTCTGGGCTAGTGGAGTCTGTAACCTGAAGTGTATGTAACCTGAAGTGTATGTAACCCGAGGTACCACTGTACAGCTGAGTGGATGGGAAGGTAGCCCCTCTAGGAGAAGGAAAACTCTGACCCTAAATCTCTGCTGCTTTGTGGCTCTACACATTCATGAGAAAGGCTTTGGGAGTGAACCCCGAGGGAAACTTGTGGGACATCTCTGGGAGAAGAAAGGGCTACGGAGTAAACCCTACCCAAATCCATAGTGGAGTCCCTAGGATGGTTGGATGGTGTCATGAATGAGCCAGCTCCCAGGGAAGGATGACTGCCAACTGAAGAAAGCAGCCAGGAACAGAGAGGGTTAACTGCCATGTAGGATGATCATCGGCTAGTGCCAACTCCCCCGCCCCTAGGAATGCCGGCTGATAAGGGAATGGCGGAGAGCAAGTGGGCAAAGCTCACCGGAAACACAAACAGGTAGAAAAGAGTTAAGAGACAGCCTCTCAGAGAATGGGGTAGAGCAGGGAGCTGACCCACTCAGTCTGAGATCTCGACGAATGGGAGGGCTGCAAGATAGGAAGCAAAACGAAAGACGAATGAAGTGAAAGTTCAGTTGCTGCTGGTCACGCCGGAAGCAATCCTCAGAAGGGTCATCTTGATTGATGATGGCGGAGGCTATCTTAAAGCCATCTGGAGCTATCTGTTTCTTTTGACAAAAAAGCATCTTTTTTAAATAACAATGCTCACTGTGTTATCAAGCCAGGAACTGGACTCCTGACAGATGGCACCTTGTATGCCTCCTTCTGGCAACTCTGGCAGCCAAGCTGGTGCCAAATGTATTGCTTTGCTTTCCTTCTGACAGCATCAGTGAGGCCAAGATGGTCTGTGTGTCTGGGCAGTCCAAGACCTCCATACACCCTCCCTAGGCTAGCACCTTGGAGGGGTCACTTTGGTGCTGCTGATACAGCAGAAACAATGAAGGAGGGAGAAGTTACAAGTTATGGGTCCCTGCAGCCACAGCACATGCTGTGATTCTCCAGTGGTTTGAGTTCAGTCCTGTTGGCACACTCCATTGTCTCTCAAGATTGACAGATGCCAACAACACCACATTGGGGCACCTGTGTGTCCCTTCCACATGACCTCATTCTAGCTTTTTGTGGGAGGGGGCAGACCTGCTCTCCCCTAATGGCAAGGTTTGACATTCTCTAAGTAAGCTGCTCAGATTGTGAGGGAGGAATGATAATATAGATGGAACTGACTATTCCCTCTAGGCTCATTTGTTTGCTCCCCAAGTTTTCCCGGCAACGATATGTTGAAATCTCTATTGAAAATGCAAAAACAGACAAGCAAGCTACCATTGTAATATTGGATCTTTCCATTTTAGAGATAAGATATGTACACAAGTCTGCTTTTTTTATATAATGAAAGAATGACAGGGCAAAATCTCACTAGGATTAGTCAGAGAACATCCTTCCCACCGAGACGGAAGACATTTAATCATTCCTTCACTGTTCCGGGCAGCTGCACACTGACCCCTGAGACATCACCTGCTTCTGGTCTGTCAGCCACAGTGCCTTGTGCTGAGGAGAGAGGAGATACTTCTCATGCAAGCTTTACAAAGAAGAACTGCCACTAGCTGTGACAACATCCCTAATTAGATGTTGAAATACTATTGCGAGGATTTGTCACTAGTGATTATTCATCTCTATAATGCTTCCCTCCAACAGAGCTGTGTTCCGGCTATTTAGGAAATGGCTGATGTCATTACTAGTCCCTTAGGGGCTTATCCTAGTACTCTAAAGGACAGCTGTTCAATTCTGGGGTGAAACACAGTTGCCAACACTAGAAATAGCACAGGTGGGGCAAGCTGATCTTATTGCAAGAGGGAACAAAGGGTAACTGCAGACAGGAGATGACCTGCATAAGCCCACTGCCAGTGCAGAAGAGACCATGAAAGGCGTCACTCAGAGATCAAACTCTGAACCAGATTTGGAAACTCTTCCTCTGGTAAAACATGCAAGGCTTTTGAGGGAAGCCTCAGATGCGTGACTGCATAATGTCTAAAAGTCCATGGAGGGATGCCTCCACATCTCTAGATAGTCCCTAAATTTTGCCAAAGTAAAATTCTTGGTGAATTTGGAGATTCCATCTCAGGGGAAATGCCCAAGGGATGCCATAGATAGCAAAATGTTCCAGAGGTTTCACATTTCCCAGTACTGGACGCTAAGTAAATTATAACAAAATGTGTGTGTGGGGGGGGGGGAGATATACTGAGAAGAAAATGGAGGAAGATTAGTCTAAGCATAAGTAGAGCAACCACCTGTGCGTTTTCCAAAAGAGAATCTTATCAAAACCACACCATTCATTATTTTTTAATCTGTTTTTAGTCTGTGGCACACATCCACTTATTGACACCTTACTTGCACATTAAATAAACCATGGCTTACCATGAAGCAGCAGCATCACTCTATCACTTCCTTTGTGTTTTGCCATTCCACCCCTTTTATTGGCTTTGGTTTATTGTGTCATATGAACTGGCCCTTGGTGAACCAAGAAAACCCATTGGTTTAGCATTGTGGTTTGACTGGAGAGAAGCAAACCATGAGTATTAGCTTCCATACCATAGTAAGCGAAGATTTATGACTTGTACTTGACTCAAGGAAGAGTGGAGTGAGTCAGTAGTGCACTTGTATATTTTTCAGTCATGGTAAGCTATTGTTAATGACTTTCCATGATAGGAAAACATCAGTATGTGATGTTTTTTCCAGCTCATAAAAAATAGTTAGGTTGCACACAGACAGTGCTTTATTCCATCTTCCTGATGTTTGCTCACCAGTTAATTTTTGCTCACAATGTGATATTTCCAACAATGTAAAGCCTTCTTCAAATATAGTGGAATCTAGCTAGAGTTTAGTGCTCATTTCCATGTTACTTATTTCCAGAAAGAAAGAAGAAGAAAAATCAGGCCAACCAGGAGCTGATGACACAAGTTCTCTGGTCTGGGCTCCCTCGTTTCTCCTTTCCCTCAGGTCCATTCATGGTCTGGAAATGGCTGCCCCATCAGTTCCGCCTTCCCTCAGAGCACACAGATCTTTTTTTAAACCAAGGAAAGGTTGGGGAGGAGCTGCCACAACATCTCTCTCTGGTCATTGATGGTTCTGTCAGGGGCCTGTGGGTTCTGACACAAAAGAAGGCTTCTAAGTGCATTGAACCAAGTGCACTTAAGAAGCTTCACATCAGATCTTAGCACTCAGCACAGATGCTGGACTAGGCAGTGATGCAGATTTTGTGGGTGGTGTCCATACATCTGTTCCCCCCCAATGGCCAAAGAACACAGGAACAGCCCTATACTAAAATTCCTACCTTATTCATACTTTTATGCACAAAGTTTGAAGAACTGCATTAATGCAAACTTAAAGTTAAATGATTTTCCTACATATTCTATCTGCCAAACTAAATTAACTTTAGCTTAACTTATATGCGTGCCCTGTAGAAATTCATTCCAATTTAAAGCAGTAGTTGTTGGCGTTTCTAAAAAGGATTTCATCTCTTCCTAATAGCCTAGACACTCTTCGATACACAGCACACATTATCATTTTTGTGCATTGAGCAAATTGATAAACACGGAATAGTAACCTGAAGATTTGTAATAGAGGGTCTAACTTACCAGAAATAAAGTCATGGTTCATTCCGGTGGCAACTCAGCTGAGAAATTACAGATAAATTATTACTGACCAGAATAGCTAATTGTCACAGAGTGAAAACATCTTCCTTGTGGGTTAGCTTACATGCAGGGATGAACAAATCAATCTATTTTCAGTCCATGTCACTTTCAAATGTGTTTACATCACATCGTCACATTAATTTGCACCCAGCCCCCCCCCAAGTGTATTCTCTCAAAATACACATTTTTATACTGTTTCTTTTTTCAATTTAATTTTTCCCATCAAAACATGCTTTTAAAAAACATACTTTTTCAACATTTTGCAAGCTAGAGGCTGTGTCACAACATTTGCAGGAATGCAAAATTCAGTGGACAGCTCCTTTCTGATCTGCACATTAGTTCATGAGCTGGTGATAAGGTCAGTTCATATTGGAATCATCAAAGACTGAATTCCTCAGATATTCCTGTTCACAAGACCATTACTCAAACACAAGGAGATTTTCATGAATGATAGGATTGGATGCCATCTGCTTTTTGGAACAGGTTACCTCATGGGTAGGCAAACTAAGGCCCGGGGGCTGGATCAAGCCCAATCGCCTTCTCAATCCGGCCCACGGATAGTCCAGGAATCAGCGTGTTTTTACATGAGTAGAATGTGTGCTTTTATTTACCGTATTTTTCATCCCATAGGACGCTCCGTCCCATAGGACGCACCTAGTTTTTTGGGGGGGAAATAAAGGATTCCCCCCCTTTATTTCCCCCCAAAACCAGGTCGGGGAAACCGAACCAGGTCGAGGAACAGCGGGATGGTGGCACTGCGCCTCCCTGCTGTCCCCCGAGCTTGTGGGGCTGGCCGATGTCTGCCCGGCACGCGGGGCGCTCTGCTTCAGGGTGTTCCGTGCGCCGGGCGGCAGGCTGCTATCCGCAGCGTGGGGAGCCCTGCGAGGAACTCCTGCAGGGCTCCCCACGCTGCGGATGTCTGCCCGGCGTGAGGGGCGCTCTGCTTCAGGGTGCCTCTCGCGCCGGGCAGCAGGCTGCTATCCACAGCGTTGGGAGCCCTGCGAGGAATTCCTGCAGGGCTCCCCACGCTGCGGATGTCTGCTCGGCGCGAGGGGCGCTCTGCTTCAGGGCACTCCTCGCGCCGGGCAGCAGGCTGCTATCCGCAGCCTAGACAGCCCTGCGGGAACTCCCGCAGGGCTACCTAGGCTGTGGATGTGTTCCCGAAGCGCCGGGCGCTCTGCTTTCAGCACGCCCGGCGCTCCGGGAAGCAGGCTGCTATCCGAAGCCTAGACAGCCCTGCGGGAACTCCCGCAGGGCTGCCTAGGCTGCAGATGTGTTCCTGAAGCCTGGAGAGCGAGAGGGGTCGGTGCGCACCGACCCCTCTCGCTCTCCAAGCTTCAGCGAAAGCCTGCATTCGCCCCATAGGACGCACCCAGATTTCCCCTTCATTTTTGGAGGGGGAAAAGTGCATCCTATAGGGTGAACAATACGGTAAAATGCATCTCTGGGTTATTTGCGGGGTATAGGAATTTGTTCATTATTATTTTTTTCAAAATATAGTCCATTCCCCCAACAAGGTCTGAGGGACAGTGGACTGGCGCCCTGCTGTAAAAGTTTGCTGACCCCTGGGTTAGCTACTTACCTTGGATATTGATTAGTAGGTGACACAATCTTTTGCCGATGAATTATTAGACAATACAATTATTTCATCTAACTTTGACAGTGATCAAAATAATCTATTTCTACGTTTATCTAGCTCAGCTGCAAACTCCATAAGGACTGTACGGTGAAATATAGCACTATTATCACTGAAATTAGTTTTTATTGTGCATTATTTTTGCAGTGCGAAAAATTCAAGAAGGAGCCTGTGAGTGGACTACAAACTCCTGTGGATTAGACAACGTCCTTTGACACAATAAATCGTGAAGTTTGTGGCACAGCATGCTGTCCATATATGATTGCTATGTTTGCTTGTTTTTATGATGGCAAAGGTAATGAAGTGTGTTGATCCCAACCCCCCAAAAAATAAAAAAGGGGGGTGTTAACCATGACACTGTGCAAATTTGTATTACGGACCCATTCCACTGTGTCACATTTATCAGCCATATTTCCATTTCAGGGTTTTAACAAATATGTATGCATCAGATTTATAATCAATTGGAGACAGGCTATCAGAACAGTTTTTGAGAGAGGTCCAGTGCCAGATATACATATAAGCTAAACAAGCTATAGTTTGGGGCCGCACTCTCTTGGGGGCCCCCCAAAAAATAAAGGAAAAAAACCTGGATTTACATTTCCAAAATATAAGATAAAAAACCAATAAAATAAAACCTACATACAGCAACAGTGTTTTGTGTTGTGTAGGCTCCTATGATGTAGGTAATGGGCCCCGTCTGCTAGCCTGCTCCTTAAAATATCACTGGTTTGCTCATTTCTACATATAGGGTGCCTACATTCTGCTATTTATAATTATTAGTAGTTTGCATCATATATTCACGCCTGTTATTATTTCATGTTATAGCAAGTTTCGAGAGACTAGATTATGAGTCTTTGTAAATTGTGTTTCTAAAGGAACTTGGGTTATTGCCAAATGCCAATGTGCTTGCATTATTAAGTTTGTTATGAATAAAAAATCATTTTAAGTCAGAACTTAATATTTATTTCACTATTAATATATCAGTACCTCTTCTTAATTGTGTTTCACTATTAATATACTTCTTCTTAATTGTATTTCAGTTCAACAATTACTTTGATAAAATACATATTTCGTTATGTGCAAATGGCTTTAGATACCTATTAGTTCCATAGATTTCCATTTACTGTAGCATATATTCAACACGAAAAACAGTGACAATTTGTTGTTGACAAAGGACAGCTGGACATATAAAGGGCCCCATTACCTTCAGGAGCTTAGGGCCTCATCAAACCTAAATCTGGCCCTGGAGAGGTCATAAAAACCTAAGAAGAGTTTTACTGGATCAAACCAAAGACCTACCTAGCCCAGCATGATGTCCTCATGGGGAACAAACCCAGAACACAGATTATCATGAGCACCTCGCACTCACAATTCCAGCAACTGGTATTCAGAGGCATACTGGTTGTGATATTGGAATCATCAGGACCTCAAGCCTCAATGGATTTTTCTAATCCCCCTTTAAAGCTGTTTAGGCTGGTGTCCTGTGTCCTCATTGATCACACATTTGAGGACATTTAGCAAAACTGTGGGCTGCTTTGCTTTTGCTGCCACATTTCCCACATTTATGCAGAAAACAGAACTTTTGCACACACAAAAAGACGGACACTTTGCACTAGCCAACACAAGGTCATCAGCGTAGCGTTCATCTCTCTATTGAATCCAGAAATTCTGTCACCAAAGTCACGCTCTAGCAGTATTGTGCGGGATTATGCAGTGTCTGACAAAGGTGGGTTTTATGTTTGGTAGGCTTGCCTGCAGGTTTATCTTATCACAGAGGGGGGGAAATATCTACCGTGTCACTGTCCTTGCCTCACTTCTTTATAGCTGTCCATGCTTTATCAATGCCATCTATAATCAGCTGGGATGTTTCCATTTTAACCATTTGCATTTTAAACTGGGAGTAGAGAACTTCTTTTTTAAAGACGCCAATTTTATCAAAATCCTTACTGGGGAACATCTGCACGGGCACGTGGAGGCCTTCTGTAAACCTGCAGTTGTAATATATGTGTTACAAGGAAATACAAATATCCAGGAGGGGAAGCATTGTTAAGGTTAGCACTGTGAACTCTGATGCTTATGCTAATGTACAGTAGATGCATTTGCATGCAAACATGTGTGCCAGTCTGAGATTGGGTTTATATCTCATAGAAGTAAGGACCTTAGCTGATGCTGGCTGTACAAATATCAATCACTGTGGAAGAGAGACTGACCATGCAACATAAAAATATATGGTTATGATTTTATATCAAGGGTGGAGAACACATGACCATTTAAATGTAGTTGGATTTGAACTCTCATCAACACCAGCCCGCATGGTGCAATAATGGGAATTTTAGTCCAGCAAAACGCGAAGTGGGGTGGGGGTTCCACAGGTTCCTCACACCAATATATATGGCACTTTTAGTGCACATGATACTTTACAAAATGACTTAGGGAAACGACATAGCCAAAGGTACTTATTATCTACAGTTAAAGCGGGGAAACAGGAAGGTGCCATGGGTTACAAGGGATGAAAAACTGAATATCTGCCAATGTAGTGATGTGGCTGGGGATGAGACCAATCTGTTAACATTACAAGTACATAAAATGCTATGTTTGAATGCATTGTATTTGGATTGCTGTAAAGAGAAGTTAACCTTAAGCAAGAGGTTTCACTCTGGGTGAAAGCGGAAAGCTGGTGTGTTTCCATTTTAGTGAGTCCCTGATGACACATCACAGGAAACCCAAGTTGCAGCCCTCACAGCAGGAGATGAAACCTGAGAAGTCAGAGGTGCCTAGTAGCAGGAGTTGTAGCAGAGGATAACTGCAATGATGTACGAGCTTAGGATCTCTCTCTGGGATCAGAGAGAGGAAATCAACCATCCAACATAAAAATATATGGTTATGATTATATATCAAGGATGGAGAACATATGACCATATCCAAATGTAGTTCGACTCCAACTCTCAATGCAACTCCCTGCAATGATGAACGAGCTTAGGATCTCTCTCTGGGACCAGAGAGAAGAAAGTTTTCAAAACTGCATAAGGCAGTTAAAGGACTGAACCACACTACTTGTTTGCAATATGTTACTCTGTTATTTTGTTCATGTTATGTAACTAGTATTTAAGACTGTTCTGCAGTAAAACTTTGAAACTCATTCTTGGTGGGGAAAGCTCATATATATCTACACAAGGTCCAGATTATTGATTCCACTGAACAGCCCTAACACAATTCGTTTGTTAGAGCAGTGGCAACACTTCCCTGTGGAGGAGGCCAGCTACAAATGAAATAGATACATTGATCATTTAGCCTTAGAACTGCTTTACACGTGTAGCAGAATGAGGTAGTGGACTAAACTAGCCAGATTGAAAACAGGGTTCACATATTATTATTATTTTAAAAGAAAATATTCCACCATGTAACAATATTCTGACAATTAAAAAGAAGCACATCAGGGGAAAAGTTGTGGTACATCATTTCCCCTTCTGTGGCTGCTTCAACTTGCAGGTAGACTGGATACTTGTTTATACAGCAGGGATCATTTTAAAATGTGGCAAGACCCCACCTAGTCTGAACAATCACAGTCCATTCTCCCACCTCATTCTACTGCAAGTGTATACTAGTCTCAAATCAGAAAGGCAAGTCATAAATCAATAGGCCCAATAAGGCTGTGGTGCCATGGAAGGCTTCCTGTTCAAATAAGCTCTCCAAAGGCTTAGGCAAAAACAAACAAGAAACAGAATCAGGACCAAATGCCAAAACTTCACAGACAACTGAGGCAACATAATCTTTCATAAACCTGCTGTATTGTTCCCAAAACAGCCAAGCTCCCATAATCAGAATCCATTCATTTGTGAAGAATGGTTCTGAGGCTTTCCATCTGTACTAATGTTTGTTATTGGGCTATTTTGCAGAAATAAAAAAGACTAAAAAACTAATAATAACCAAGCTCTTTCTTTTCAGTAATGCTTGAAAACAAATGAACCAAGGCAACATGGTGCATACATGTGCTCACAACAATCTATCAATTTTGAAATGTCACATCACTTAGAAAGGAACTAGAGAACAGGGCAACTAATGACAGCTACCACAAAAGTTTAATCCTCTAATGGACAATTGGCAAATTTTTCTCGGTGCCTGTACTCTGGAAGCATGCTATTTATTTCCCAAGCAGGTTAGGAGGTGAGAAACATGGTGATTAGAATTCAATATAAAAATACTCTTAAATAAAGTTGGAAGGAGTGCTTGACTCAGGGCTACAGTGAATACTTTCATAGCTTCCAAATAGGCTTGGATTGTGCTTTTCGTTAACTTCTTTTCCCCCTTTGTATAATACAATCCCTTGGAACCAAACACCCATCACACTTTTGTTTGTGAGATAACAACAGGGGTGTTCACGTGCTACGTTCAGTGAGTGTACACAGATACAACAACTGTGCACTCTTTCACACAACCCTTTATAGATGTGTAGCTTCTACCTGTGCTCAGAATAATATAGGCCCAGTTCATGGTGCTCACATTCAAAGCTCTCAACTGACTTAGGCCCTAAGAATCTCAAAGACTCCCTCTTTCCTTACAGACCCCCTCAGGTATTAACATCAGCAGAGGAGGCCCTCTTGGTAGTTTCACCTCCCTCAGAAGATATGTGGTAGTAGCAACCCCGTAACTGTGGAATGCTCTCCCTACAAATCTGTACAGTCATACCTCATGTTGCGTCCACTTCAGGTTACGTCTTTTCAAGTTGCGTCCCGTGGCAACCCGGAAGTACCGGAAGGGGTTACTTCCAGGTTTGCCACTCGTGCGTGCACAGGCGCGCGCTTCTGTATGCGAACGCTTCGAGTTGCAGACGTGCCTCCATGATTACGTCTGCAACTCGAGGTTCTACTGTATCTGACTTCTTCACTGTACAACCTTTGGTCAATCCTGAAGACACATCTCTTTACCTTTGCTTTTGACAACTGGGATATGTGATTTCAGGGGCCCACCTTATTCTTGTGAATGTAATATGTTCTAAATGTTCTAAATTTTAAACAGTTGTGGTTCACCCGGGGACCTTCTGGAGAAGGGCAGGCAATGCATTTAATGATGAGAAGAACAATAATAATATTAATGTGTGAACAAGACAAATGCAGCCCTGTGCATACTCCCTTGAGAGGAAGCACATGGAACACAATGGGAATATTTTTTTCACAAGCAGGACTTGAACCCTTTTCTCTCTTGCAACAGCCCTGAATAAAATCACTGACTCGAAAGTGTTATGTTCAGTGAGAAGAAATTTCCAGAGCCAGAACCTTTGGTACAATCCACTCAATAGCCATAGTAGTAGTAGAAGTAAGGTGTTGTTTTTTTTTGGGGGGGGGGCTAACACCACAGAGCCTAGGACTTGCCGATCAGAAGGTTGGCGGTTCGAATCCCCATGATGGTGTGAGCTCCTGTTGCTCGGTCCCAACTCCTGCCAACCTAGCAGTTCGAAAGCATGCCAAAAGTGCAAGTAGATGAATAGGTACCGCTCCGGCGGGAAGGTAAATGGCGTTTCCGTGCGCTACTCTGGTTCGCCAGAAGCAGCTTAGTCATGCTGGCCACATGACCCAGAAGCTGTATGCCGGCTCCCTCAGCCAATAAAGCAAGATGAGCGCCGCAACCCCAGAGTATGCCACGACTGGACCTAACGGTCAGGGGTCCATTTACCTTTAACTATTTCAATAAAAATATTCATGGAGGCTAAGACTGCAACTGCCATATGGGGTCCAGTGTCCACTCAAATGAAGTACCTGGGAGCAGACTCCGGGGAAAGAAACACTTGGCAGCCACAACTTTCTGAATAGGGGGGGAATATGCAATGGGGGGGGGAGAGATAAGGCTGAAATCTTCAGCACATTTGCATAATAAGAATAATTCTTATTAAGCTCATTAGAACTTGCTGTTGAATAAATATGCATAGAGCTGAGCTGTTTATATGTTTCTTAGAGTAAATGGGTTTTGAAGACTCAGTGCTATATATTAAAAAATCTTCCCAAAGTTATGTCCCATATATGAAAGCGCAAAAAGTCGGAACCACATCTACCTATCTGAGGAGGAAGTTGTTGCCCAATTACTATTCCATTTCTACTGTCTTAACAGTCAGTGAGATGTGAGAATGCCAGTGACATGGCAGGCAGAATCTCACCTGCTAAGGAAAGAACCTGTTGAAGATTGCCAGAGGCGGTGTTGACAGAAACTCAGATTGACAATCCACTATAGCAAATATTAATCTGCAATGTAAATGACACACCTGCACCTTAGATAAGAGAAACAAAAGAGGTATAATTGATGTAGCTCATTAATTATATCATTAATTATAGGACATTTTAGTAGAGGTATGAACAATGGCTGATGCCAAATTTGGAGTGTAGAGGGGAGTAGCTATATCACTAGCACAGATTCCTGAAAAGCATAAAACAAATAGGGGTTTTTGTGAGGGGGATGTTTTTCTAACCACATCCACAGCCATGCTATACACTGTGGTCACTGTAGAAGGTGGAGTGGCAGGCAGACTGTGACATCAGCTGGAAGCTAGAGCAGTGATTGGACCCAGATCAGGCCTGACACCATCATCTGATGGCAGCAGGACTGACTCACAATACAATAGACTCCAGGCCAACTCGTCCCTGTTCCCAGCAAGCCCTGTTTTGGAGTTGGCAGGAGGAGATCCGCCCTGGCATCACTCAGCAGGTTCTGTCTGGTGAAAGATTGGCAGTTTCGAGCTCCTTCACCAAGTTCACTCCCCCCCTCCCCATAGCCTGGTGAAAAGCAGATATGGATTGCTCTGTAAAATATGTATTGCACCTGAATACCACACTTAAGGCAGCTTTCCTGGATCAGTTTTCATTGCAAACAGTTGGTTGGTTGGTTTTAAATCCCAATACTTTCATAGTAGCTGGGACAGGGAACCATGCCAGTAGAAAAATCCAAGAGATTTCTTGGGATGTTCTCCCAACTCTTTTTGATTTTCACAAACCAAACACAGACACTTAAACCTGCACCATTGGATCATGTAAAAATCAGTTGGTTTTCTTTAAGGTGGGTTTTCTTTTGGTCCCAGGTGCTTTTTGTGCATAGAAAGTTGGAACTTGAATGATGACACTGTCTTCTGCACTGATGTTTCATCTCCTCCTATCCCAGTATATTAACAACTAATTAAATTGTGAAAATATGAAGGTAAATGGGACCTTTCTGGTGTCGGATATCAGTGAAGAAAGACATTGAAATCGAATCTGAAAAGCCCATGGTATTGCAGGCTCACCTCCATGTCATGATAAATCTATCTCTATGCAAGATCAGCCATCCAGTCCTTTATTGGAACACGCACAAGCTCTGTTTCTGGAAGATACAGATAAAATTTCAAGGGCAGACACCACACTAAAAAACAACAGCTTTGCATTGCTACATCCCACTTCATGGCAAATGCTGGAATTTTACCTCTTTACCAGATGCACAACATAGCAAGAGCCATAGCAAAAAACGGATATACCTCTGATGGTGTATGTGTGCAGAACAGTCAGAACACAGCCAGACTAACAGGTCTGATGTTATTTTACAGTGATAAATACAGTATTTTTGTTATAAATACATATTGATAAAATAACACTGCAAGCACCTAATGCTTGTTAGGTATGCGAATGCCTTTGCACATCTTGGTCAGATCATTGGAAGGCGCATGCAGGTTTACTTCTTACTAGGTAAAATGCTGCCCATGCATATTTGCTTGCATAAAATGCCTTGAGGTTTTCTTGTATCATAGAGTTTAGGTCCGATTTGGTTCATTGATTATTATTCATTAAACGTGCCTGTCGCTTCTCACCAAGAAAGTCCTAGATTGATTTGCAACCAAAATGAAAAGAACAAAAAAAAAAAAAGATTGCATAAGTGTTATTAAAAACAGAGTTAACAGTACAGTCATATCATTTCTGCTGCCAAATGCCTGGGAAAACAAAGAGAAATTTGCCTGGTGCTGAAATGATGACAAGAATGGCACCAGTGGTAGTGGCACATGTTTGGACTGGTGGAAGAGAGACCAACAGTAGGTGGAACTGGAACCCATGGCAGACATATCTGACATGCTGTAAGGATGAAAGCAGGCAGGGGATGGCTGGTTGAGGGCAGACTGAGGCTGGTGGGAAAGTTCCCCATTTCCTCTTAGGTGTGATGGCCTGGGACTCGGGCTCGGACCTGGAAGCAGAGGAGACTCAGTCTGCACAGGATCCTTTGCCTCAGGCATCATCTGAAACAAGTTTGGGGCATGATCCTGAAGAGTCCCAGGCTGCACAGGTTCCCCTGCAGCAAACACCAGCTGGGCCGAGTCAGGGGCCTTAGCCTGCCCCGGCTCCAGATGCGGGGATTACCTCGTTGCCTCCAGCTAGGCAATCACTTACAGCTGCTCCACTACCAGTTTGGTCATGGGAGGCTGAGGTGGCCCCTGGGTCTAGTAACCCACCAATGTCTCCCAAGTTGCAAAGACTCAGGTCTGAGAGAAGGAGAGACCTGAGTACTCACAGGAGGAGTGCTTGCCTTCGGGTGAAACAGGGAGGTGAGTCGCTGGGGACCGCACCTGGACCGCACCTGACTGCAGTTCCTGGGTTACCCCTGGGCCCAGCACACCCATTTCCTCTTAGACACCAGCCTCCCTGGCATGATTGGTGCCAGGTAGGCTTCGTAGGGAGAGCATTCAATAAATAGAGGACTACTACAGAGAAGGTCTCATCTCTCAGCACCACCCTCTGGTGCTCCACTGGAGAAGGAATGCAGAGAAGGGTCTTAGATGAAGATCTCAGGATCGGGGCATGCCCGATTGGGAAAAGATATTTGGAAGGGATGTCTGGATGTTACACTAGTGGCCAAAACTGTGGAAACCTTTTGGGAAAAGGGCATTTCTGAGATTTGATGGTTCATAACACCACTTTGTTTTGGAGGAATATCATAAAATTATGTATCAATGGAAAGATAATTTAATGGAAAATGTAATGCAACAAAGTTTGTTCCATTATCTGTACAGTGGTGCCCCGCAAGACGAATGCCTCGCAAGACGGAAAACTCGCTAGACGAAAGAGTTTTCCGTTTTGGAGGTGCTTCACAAAACAAATTTCCTATGGCCTTGCTTCGCAAGACGACAATGTCTTGCGAGTTCCTGCTGGTTTTTTTTCTTTCCCCCCTTTTTCTAAGCTGCTAAGCCGCTTATCAGCTGATCCGATCAGCAGATAAGCCGCTAAAAGCCGCTAATAGCGCTAATCTGCTAATCCGCCAATGGGCTTGCTTCGCAAGACGAAAAAACCGCTAGATGAAGAGAATCACAGAACGGATTCTTTTCGTCTTGCGAGGCACCACTGTATAGTCAAATAACCAGAAAAGGGAAGCACAACTTGCTTAGGTTGATATGCAGTAGATTTCCTTCATTTGAATGTAGCCGATGAGCATGAGTGTTTAGAGAGCCAATCAGGTGTTATGAGCCATCAAACCTCAAAAATACACTTTCCCCAAAAGTTTTCCATCTTGTCATCTTGTATAAGCCCACTACTCAGTATAGGGCCTGCAATTTGTGATGCCACCACAGCATCTGTGGACAATAGCCATCCAGCCCCCCCAGAAATATCTCCATTGAAAGATCCTCACCATTCCCAATGCACTCTGTGCTACTGTTCAACAGTGTTTCTTCTAATACTAAGCTGAAATCTGCTCCCCCAGCAACTTTCCAAACATTGGTTCTAGTCTTTCCCTCTGGAGTAACAGAGAATAAGTCTGTTTCATCTTGTTCATGACAGCCCTTCATGAAAACTGCTCTTATGTCACACCTCGCTCTTCTCTTCTCCAACTAAGCAAACAACATTCCTCCAACCATTCATCACATAACTTGGCTTCTAGATATTTCACTGTTATGGAGACTTCCTCCTGGACTTCCTCAAGTTGTGTGTGTGTGTATTTTTTAATATAATGTGGTGTTGACATCTGAACGTAGTCTGGCCTTTGGACAAAAAGGTGGTACATGAATATACTGTAACACAATGCAATACAACATCATATAACCAACCCTTCCCATATGCTAAGTCTGTTCCTTGTATTGGAGTTTACTTGGCCAATTATATGCATGGGACTTCTGCAGTAATGTTGTTTGTCTTACTTGGGAACTGAATTTTGCTAGCATGAATTGAATTGTGAAATTGGGCTTGCTTTTGGGAGGCCTGGGTTAAAAATCCCCACATCTGCCTTGGATTCATTCTGTGGCCTTGAGAAAGTTATTTGAATGATGTATTTTTTACCCTGGAAAAAAGCAATAAAAAAAATTATATATATAAAAAAGAGAAAGTTATTTGAACAACTCAGTACTGCATCCCGTGAGTCATACCCTACAGAGTCATCAATCTATAAGAAATGATCAACAGATTGTGCCTGAAGGTTTGCAAGCAGTGCAGGAGTCCCCTCACCCCCCAGAAAAATATTTGACTTCACAGTCTGGTGATTGGTATGGTTACTCCTCACGATGAAGTCAGTAGAATTCGGTACGTTCTCCTTTTATATTGACTCCTTGAAAAGCACAACTTGAGAACATCTGCAGAAATGAAAAGTTGGAGGAACATTTTTTGAGTTGTTTTATTTTAGTTGTGGTGTTCTTTGTAGCAGGAACAAGGAGGTGCAGCTGACACACGGCTTGTAGGAAGAGCTTTACGACTGAGCTGAAACCAGAAGGAGTTTTGAGCACCAGCAGTTTTGGCAAGCCTTAACCACCAGTGCAAAGGGAATATACTTCCAAAATGTTGTAATGGGGAGATGCCCTAAGCTGACAATAAAATGCAGTCTGTTTTTAACGAGTTGTTTTTGTGTGTTTATTAGAATGTTGTTTTTAACTTTTTCCCCAGAAGTTTTAATTATACTGTTTTATATGTGTTCCACCCTGGGCTGCTTTGGAGCAAGGTGCAAGATCTAAATTTAAGAAATAATATAAACAATATAACCTGGGTACAATTAAATTAAGTTCTATTTAATTGTACTCAGGTTATATTATTTATATTATTTCAACTTTGGTATGTACAATGAAAGTGAAATAGGAGCAGGCAGCAAGTGTGGGGGGCTCCATTTTAATTTGTCATTAGTCCTAGAAAACACACACAAACATTCTTGTTTGCGTGTTAAGATCCCAAGACCTCCCCCATAATAAAGACACAATTGACACAGAATTTAGTTTAATGTTATTGGCATAATTTTGGCCACAACTTTATTGATTACCGATCATGAGTGGTTTGCTTAGGCCAGCCTTTCTCAACCTGTGGGTCCCCAGATGTTGTTGAACTACAACTCCCATCACCCCTAGCTAGCAAGGCCAGAGCTCAGGGATGATGGGAGTTGTAGTTCAACAACATCTGGGGGCCCACAGGTTGAGAACCGCTGGCTTAGGCATTGGTTCCTGACTAGCTGCACTGGCAGGGCAGCACTGATGACTGGATACTGGCAGAGGTCAGTACAGGTAAACATTGTGGGGGAGCATTGGACCAGGCTCAGACTCAAGCTCACCCCAAATGCTCCCAGGGGCTCTGGCGTGGACCTAACCCCTGGAAAGGGATCAGACAAAAGCAAGGTGAGCCCCTGGCTTCCTTTAACGGAATACCCTTTCACGCATTGGAGGGGCAGGTGTGACAACCTCCCCTCCCCTCCAATTAGAGCTCTTCCGTATAGTTAAAGCTATGGTTTTCCGAGTAGTGATGTATGGAAGTGAGAGCTGGACCATAAAGAAGGTTGATCGCAGAAGAATTGATGCTTTTGAATTATGCTGCTGGAGGAGACTCTTGAGAGTCCCATGGACTGCAAGAAGATCAAACCGATCCATTCTGAAGGAAATCAGCCCTGAGTGCTCACTGGAAGGACAGATCCTGAAGCCGAGGCTCCAATACTTTGGCCACCATATGAGAAGAAAAGACTCCCTGGAAAAGACCCTGATGTTGGGAAAGAAGGAGAAGAGGACGACAGAGGACGAGATGGTTGGACAGTGTTCTCGAAGCTACGAACATGAGTTTGACCAAACTGCGGGAGGCAGTGGAAGACAGGAGTGCCTGGTTTGCTCTGGTCCATGGGGTCACGAAGAGTCGGACACGACTAAACGACTAAACAACAACAACAACAACAACAACAACAAAAGAGCTCTTGCTACAAGGATGGCTGAATATTAGAGCACACGATCACAACTGCCATGTGGCAGTGAAGACTGTAAAGAAGGCATACATTGTGGCCTCCATTGAAACCTGACATACAACCCACTGGGATTCTTCAGGGTGGTATTGAAGATTGTTTCCCTTAAAGATGGTGATATTGAATGAAAGTTCAGCACTGATGGTGCCTATGTTTCAAGACTGGACTCTATTATGACAGGTTTATCAAGTTTTAAAAGGACCAGGCCATAGTCTAAGCCCTGACATATGATTCGAAAATGTAGTCTGCATGTTTATGATGTAAGTCCCATTGAAATATGAACATCTGCTTGAGCCCTGCACATGCTTTGAAGTTCGGGAGAAAATACACAAATTGCAATGAGATATAGTCTAGAAAATATAGCCTCGTGAAGACTCCACCCCACTGGAAGCTTCAACAGTAGGTAATATACCATAATCCTCAAGAGACAGAAGTTGACAGGCTGAAACCCTATGCACAGTTGGTGGAGAGCGTAAGTTTGACTGAATATAGCGGGACTTACTTGGTCCTGCAAAGGATTGCACTAAATATCCATCAACCGTTTCCCCTTTTAACTGATCAACTCCCCAGATAAAGAGTGAGTACAATGGAGCAATTAACAAAAGGCCTCCATTCATTTGTTTTTGGCAATGTCACAATAAAACCTCTGGGGTGTCTAAAATATTAAAAACTCTGGAACAGGGCACGTCACTGTTGCATTATTTTCTGTGAAAGAATGAATTGGTTTTATTCCTCCCCTCCCCCCCCCACCTTGTTATCTCAGCTGGAATATATGCACTTGACATATGGACATTTTGGATGCAAAAATAAAGAAGCAGTAAAGCTTCAATCACATGGTAATTTTGGAAGTAGCCCAGGAGCTAAAGTGCCTTCCTAATAAGGCAAAATCGCTTTGGTTGCCCAAGCATAAATTTGCCTTGTCTATCCAAGTTTCAATAAACATTTGGCATAATTTTCTGACATGGAAAGAAAGGCTGGTTAATGGAGTTCTTGCCTTCCCCTCCTGCTCCCCCAGGGGGAAGCCAGCTGAAGTGGCCAACTACTAACAATGAATAGGTTGGTAGGGAAGAAGTAGTAAAGGCATATTGCCTTTATTATATTTGAAAGCCAAAATTATTAATTGAGGAAACACACAAAGCGTCTGCAGCTGCATGTAGCTCAAAAAGGTTTTTCGCACAGTGGGACTTTTTTAGTTTAAGGAAGATTTGCAGGATAGGTATGGAAAACAAAACAGAAGCACAGCTTCCCCTATGACTTAGGGTACAGTTGATGCAATACAGGTTGGAAGAAGAAGAAAATCCAGGAGAGGAAAAGCTGAGAAGCCATGAGGGGAATTGAACAGCAAAATTGTGGTGAGTAAAACATCGGGGGGGGGGGGGGACAACAACTGCTAAGAGTAAAGTTGTAAGGGGGGGAATGAGAGTGGAAGGCAAAAGTTTGAAGGGAAAAGACAAGAAAGTATTCATTTCTTTCATACATATATTTTGTTCTATGGAAGGTAATTTGAACAGCAGGAAGAATTGAGACAATAGATGGTTACAGTGGGAAACAGCATGGGCTTTCATGGACCACAGCTGATTTATGCATCTTTCAGGCCAATCGCACAACCAGTACTAGTTTGGGGCTCTGTCCCACCCGCATTGCTGACAGTTGCTTTCTTCGTCATCATGGGTAGACGTCAAAAGTTCATGTCTGGCTAATGGGAAAGGACTAGTTCAGTGGTATAGGATATGCTTTGTATGCAGAACGTCCCAGGTACACTCACAAACAATTCCAGGTAGGCCTAAAAGAGATCCAGCTATTGACAGTTGCTATAGGTGTTACTAGGGTCTCACAAGGTAGAGAACATAAAAATTTTTGAAAAAATGTCCAGTAGCACCTTAGAGACCAACTAAGTTTCTTCTGGGCATAAGCTTTTGTGTCCATGCACACTCCTTCAGATACACGCATGCATGCACACGAAAGCTTATACCCAGAACAAACTTAGTTGGTCTCTAAGGTGCTACTGGACAATTATTATTTTTTCTTTCGACTGCATCAGACTAACACAGCTAGCTACCTGAAGGTAGACAACAGCTTCCTATGTTCCTGTGGTCATCTCTGAAACCACACTATGTGGTTTCTGTAACATCAGAGCTCAATGTCGGTGTGACTTGGCCAAATCATATCCTCCAAGTGTCCCAATTTTCCAGGGACGGTTCCAGAATTATGAAAGCCATCCAGCTTTTGATTTGATCTTGGAATGGCTCTATTTCACCTGCCAGAACTGTCAGTAGTAAAGAAGAAGTAAAGGCATATCCTCTTTATTATATTAGAAAGCCAAAATTGATCCGGTGCTTGTCCTGAGCGATGGCGGTGGCAGCAGTGTCAACTTTGAAGGAGCATCCTGTTGACTCTTCATGGCCACCTCTGCTGGCCTCCCTTCTTGGGCAGCTTGTGGTGGCTGCTGGAGAGCAGGTGAGAAAGAGGAGAGGCTACCGCCCTGAAGCACAATCCTGCATGGCATGTCAGCTCTGAGGGGCAGGCAGAGGGCAAGGCCACCCAGACTGGGAAGAAAGATGAAACAGAGCAGAGAGCAAGGTCTTGATTTTTCATATACAGTGGATGCTCAGGTTGCGAACATGATCCAAGCGGGAAGGACATTCGCAACCTACAGCACCGCATGTGCACACACGCAGGTCGCGATTCTGCGCTTCTGTGCATGCACACGCACTGAAACCCAGAAGTAACCAGTTCTGGTATTTCTGGGTTAGGCGCGGTGCGCAATCTGAAATTGTGCGACCCAAAGCGTCTGTAACCCGAGGTATGACTGTATTTAAAAAATGCTTTGTGTCTCTGTGTCTAATCTTGCCCCTTTCTAAATTTATTTGTTGGTGTGTGTTTTTCTTTTTGTCCAACTACCAAAGAATAACATAAAATCAAATCAGGATTAAGGGGTTTTCTCAGGATGGTGGAACAGCAGCCTGAAGGGGGAGAAGGGAGAGTGACTCCACCTGCCGCTGATCAGCCTTCAAGGACACAGAGGGAAAGGTGCTGATGAGAACCAGCTGGCTTCAGCCTTCTTAAGCAGAGCTTCCAGCAGCAGTCAATGGTAACAATGCTTTTAGTTCCGGGTCTTACCTTACTGCTTCCTGCACATCTTGACCCTTGACCCCCATGATCATCAGATTCCCTGACTCCTGAACCATCTGAAGACATGGATTGCGGTTTGCCTGCCCCTAGGACTGGACCTGGCTTTGGATGCTGACTCTGCCTCCAGGTAAGTACACCTCAGAGACTCTTCTGGTTGGCTGGCTTCCCACTCCACTGAGCTCTGCACATGGTTGCTCAGCAATGAGATTATGACAGAGGGTGGGTGTGCTGTGTCCCATTGGTGTGATAGAAAATGCTCTGCTGTGGGTGGGGAATGGGGGTCAAGGAGTGTCAGTTTATGCAGACAAGGATTAAATGTAAGGTATTGGTTGTGTTTAGAATAGATTTATGAAAGATTTAGAAAACGTATTGACTAGAATATTTGTGTGAAATTGTATCTGTTATTCCATATTTTCCCCATACAATCTTGCTTAAAATGTATATAGGAAGTGCAGTGTAAGCAATGGAAGTTAACCAATGAAATTTTATTATTTTCATATTGAGATTTATAGAATAAACTTGTAAGAAATTCTTCCAACTTTTCTTCTTCTTTTCTCTTTATTTTTTCTTCTTTCTTCTTTTTTTCTCTTCTGTTCCTTTTTCATATATATGTCCTTATTTGAAATATATATATATGTATGTATTTGCAATATTTTGTTTATATTTTATAACAATTATGTTAAATAAATTAAAATCTAAAAAAAAAGGAGTGTCAGTTTGTGGGCTGGAATGAGAAATGTTGCTATTTCCATCTGAGGAATGTTGAAGGGAATTAATCACATAGTACAGCCCCCCATCATTTTATTCCAACATTGACTTTTTCTTGTAGTGTGGATTGAATGTGTATGTATTTAGCTGAACTTCCTAACTTTCCTGGACTAGGGATTAGTGAGACCAGAACAAATTTAGGGGAATGTGGGGGACAGGCAGGGGAAGTTCCACTGAGCAACCAAAGAAATCCTTGCAGTTGTAGAAATACTTTGGTGGATGCTGCCCATAAAGAACAAAATGGTTATCTGGATCAGTTCCACACTGCTAATACGCTCATGATGCTGAGAGCAGATAACTGAAAATTCAGTCCTTAGCTGTATCTGAAGGTTCCAGTTACAGATAGGTAGCCGTGTTGGTCTGCCATAGATACGGTGTATCTGAAGAAGTGTGCATGCACACGAAAGCTCATACCAAGAACTAACTTAGTTGGTCTTTAAGGTGCTACTGGAAGGATTTTTTTTATTTTGTATCTGAAGGAATCTAGGTGGCTATATGCAAATGAATTTGCATATGCTTTAACGTTTCTTTATGGCTGTGCTGCGTTTGGATCTCTGCTATAAATCATAAGCTTTTCTGCTTCTGATGTTTCTTACACTCTGACCTTGGTGGCTCCTGTCAGATTTGGTTCCTTGTCTAGCTCTTGTCTTCCTGGTTTGCGTTTACTTGCAATGGCATGTTGCGATGTGTGGTAGCTTTGAATGTTTGCTGTGAGCTGAAGGGGCCTGGCGTTGAGCAGTTGCAAAGGGAGCAGGATGTCAACCCCCTGCCATGGCTGTCAACATTGCTTGGCTTCAGCACCATCATACCCCATTTTTATCTCATCATCTACACGTTGATTTCCCTTTGACCCTCACTGCCCATCTCGCATGGTAAAAAAAGATCAGTTGTTGAACTGGACATTGAACATGCTTCTATTTTGTATCTAAGCGCGGACTCTGACATCTTAAGTTCACATCACCTAAGCGCCCATAGAATGAAAATAGGCAAGGCTAAGGAGACACAGGTTTTTAAAGAGAGCAACGTTTAGTGGTACCCAGTACGTTGGCTCCCAGTACGTTTCTGAGCACAATTCAAAGTGTTGGTGTTGACTTTTAAAGCCCTAAACGGCCTTGGCCCAGTATACCTGAAGGAGCGTCTCCACCCCATCGTTCTGCCCGGACGCTGAGGTCCAGCGCCAAGGGCCTTCTGGCGGTTTCCTCATTGCGAGAAGCAAACCTACAGGGAACCAGGCAGAGGGCCTTCTCGGTAGTGGCGCGCCCCCCCCCCATGAAATGCCCTCCCATCAGATGTTGAAGCGATAAACCAACTACCTGACATTCAGAAGACATCTTAAGGCAGCCCTGTTCGGGAAGTTTTTAATGTGTGACATTTTAATGTATTTTTGGTCTCTGCGGAAGCCGCCCAGAGTGGCTGGGGAAACCCAGCCAGATAGGTTGGGTACAAATAATAAATTATTATTATTATACCCAGGGGGGCTTCTATAAAGTTCTGCTTTTCCCAGCCTGCCTGGATCATCTATACTGGGTGGCAGGCATTGTCAAGACCTTGGCATACTAGAGGTCATGGCTGATGAACTGAGCGTGGTGGGCTAGAAACTGAATAGAAAAGAAACCCCTACAAAACTGAGACTGCCTGAGCAGCACCAATAAATGCCGGCAATGTAGTGCAGGTGAGGTTGTGTTGCTGAACTGGCTTTCCAACCCTGTGCTTGCTGGTCAATGAGAGGGAGGTACAAGGCAGCAGTGAGCTCAGTGCAGCGCAGGAGCAGCAACAGAGCCAATCAGATGCTCCCTCCATGGCTCTTTCCCACTCAGTAATTGGCAGTGATGTGAAGCATTGGAAAGCAGATCAGCAGCACAGCGCCCTCTGCACCGCACCACTGGCAGGCAGCAAAAAGGAAGACTAGGTGCTAGAAACATAGCTTATTGTAGCATAGATGTGTTTCATCTTTCTTCTTTTGAGGCCACTGCAAATGTACAACTAGGTGAGGAACGATAAATGTGGAGCAGATTATATCAACAATAAAAATTACCAGGTCTATTTTGTAAAGTTTACTACGCTAACACACACACACACGTCTAACAAACAGAATTCAAAACAGATTCCTGGAAAAAAGAGACAACAGTTCATCTACGTACTTCAAAAGCATATTCTTTCAAACTGGAAATAGGAATGAAAGTAAGATTCAAAATATAACCTGAAGACCTCTATAAAAATAAATGCATAAATATTATAATAACGAAGCTGCAAGCAAACATAAGAAGGCGGAATAACCATTTATAGAAACTCTTCTCCCATTTGAGGTATTCTCATAAATTGGCCAGTTCTAAAGCTGTTGGATACTATCTAACTTAGTTATTGAATAGACCTAAAGTATTTTGATTTCAATAGGCCTGAGTAGTTCTGAGTCTAGTTGGCTATCATCCCATTATCTGTTCCAAGACATTTGCAACTTAGATTTCAGATTTCTGTAGAAGTGGAGAGAACAAAGTAGCCAACATCTTAGGTTTGCTCCTGAATACATGAATTTGCATACACACATACACTTTTGCATATCTCATAACAACTGTAGCATTGTTATCAGTGCAAGCAAAGATTATTTATTTTTTAAAATGGTGTTTATGGCTTTGGCATATATAAATAGCTAATATGTAGTCCCTAGGGGTGTACAAACATGACCCAATGCATTCCAGTATTCATTTGCACTTTCATCTGGTATTTTCCATTCTGCTGAAATTGGTTTATTCTGTTTATTCTTTGCTGATGCAGAAATGTACATATTTTAATCTATTTTTATATAGCCCACAACAGACACACATAGCTCGGCCATCAACAGATATTTGCAAATCAATTAAATTCTCTCTTAGTTCATCATAAAGCCATCATAAAAGTCCATCATAAAGCCATCTATGGCTGCAAACCTGACTGTTTCTACTCAAAAGTAAGCCCCATTGAATTCAGTGGGTCTTTCTGCTAGGTAAGTGGAGTTAGGATTGCAGCTACATTTGCTACCTTGATTTTACAGTTCAGTATACACTTGTCATTTCTCATTTCCCACACTCGGGTATCAAGGAGAGATAGTTTAGTAAAAAGTCAAGAAAACTTCAGGGGGAGAAAAGGAAAATTAAGAATTATAAAATGAGAATTTAAGGTGGTCCAAAATGGGCAGTCCCCAAGCTGGTGGGAAGAGATACAATCCACAGGTAACAAAAGAGATCCTTTGTTTCCACATGGAAAGAACAATAATGTGTGATGCATTCCACAAGTTTTACAAAATTCACGAAAGGAAGCAGCATGAAGGTGAAATCTTAACCCTACAGGTCAGAGAGTAAGCCTCACTGAATTCAGTGGCATCTACCTCTGAATACAAATGGTTAGGATTGCAGCTTTAGTGTATGTTAAGTGCCTTTGGCAACAAAGAACACTTCCAAACAGAGAAAAGGTATCTGTATACAGATGGCGACCATTTTAGGCATGTCCAATTGATGTGCCATCTTTAACATACGGGTCCTTTTGGACCTGGAAGAGGCCAGAATAGGGATGGGACAGGGAGTGGAACAAGGTGAAATGGGGAGAAGCACACTTATACGTGCTCCGCTAAAGCATATGGGCGCTGAGAACGGAACCCCCACATAAATGAACATGTAAAGCAATTTATGTTTCTATTGACATATAATGTGTGCATGTTAAAAAACATTTGCTGTAGAGAATTAAGAATAGCTTTCAATGCAGGAGTCTGTGCTGCTGTGAAGGTTGAATATGCATACAGTAGACAATCTGCTTCATGGTTTGTTTTCAGTTAAGTGCTCTGACATCCCTACTATAACAGCCATCAGTTTATGTAGAACCGGTCAGCTAGCCAGAAATATGGGGTTGGTTAAAAAATCACACCAGGAGTTCTCAGACTTTCTTCTTTTGAGCCACACTTTCAGAATAAAAATAGTGCTTGTGCCACACCATTTTTTAACTAACAAGAAATACATTGGAAGACAATACATTGGAAGACAAAGCGAAACAACTCCTAGCAGTGCTTGATTTATAACGTAGAACACAACTGCTTTATAATGTGATCATGGGATATCCAGAAAGTATAAAACAATGCAGCTATACATGAAGATGAATCATTCCTGAAATATAATATTGATTGTCCTTGAATCTTCCCGCCATAGTTCCATTCTCTCTTGCCACACCTGTATGGCACACCAAACACTTTGAGAGTGCTGACTTACAAAGTTGAGTAACAGCTTATGTGGATTTAACTTGCAGGACCACAACTTTACACACTTGGCTGGAAAAAGGGGGGTGAGGGAGTGGGAAGGGAAGGGGAGAGGAGGGGGGAAGGTAGGCAATCCCACCCGCCACTGCAGTCATCCTGGGGGAGTGTATGGAGGTATATAGAGAGTCTGTAGCAGCCTTGGGAGGCTGTGGTAAGTGCTACCTGGTGCTTTTTGTAGGTTTAAAAGGCTCGATTTGAGTATATGCAATTTCGGCTTCTTGCACTATCTCTGGAACATAACCCCCGCGTAAGTTGGGAGGTAGCTGTAGTCCATAACCCATGGTAAAGGGGTGTCCCACTGCCTTCGTACATTGCACCTCTTTCCACTTTGCAAGACTTGGTGCATTGCACAGAAGAGGTTTCCGAGCAGGAATAGTGCTTTGACAGGCTTAAATTATCATGCTCAGAACTAGACCAATCAATAAGACCACAACAAATGTTTATCCCTTCGGAAAAGAACCCAGAGTATAATGACACAGGGAGTGGTTCGGTCAACGTGTGTCTGTCATTCCTGTCTGCTCATATCTCAAGTCCCATTGGAAGCCAGACACTCAACAGCGGATCCTTCTATCATGATTTCCCCTCAAACAACCTGAAGCCTTTTAGAAAATTGGATTTGTCAACATTATTGAGTTGTGTGACCAAGCATGGCACAAATTAAGATGAAAGATGATAAACTTACGTTTATCAAGTCCTATGGGAGGAGGAGGGTGGACCAGTGACATCTAGATTCATGACTAAGATCTCTGCATCTGAACTTGGAACACAACAGGTGTGCAGAGCTGTTATTCATCGCAAGCTTTAGATACTAAGGGCTATTTATTGTGTTTGTTACATGCTACTGTTCCAGTTTGCATGTTCCAGTGGAGGAGGAATAGAGTGCACTGTACATGCTTGATGTAGGTGAACTTTTGAGGAGGGATTTTATATATATATTTTTGCCCCCATCTGAATACCTCAGGCCCTCCAGGTTTCTCTGTCTGGACATTGGAACACATCCCAGGCCATGTCCCTCATACGAATGTTTTTGCTGGACTGGAATGTTCCCTTGAACTCTGCTAATAACTCTTACTTGCCTAAATGGAGACTGGAGAGGCATGTCATAGTGTGTGTGGGAAATAACCTACTGTGCAAAGGCAAAATTAAACTGAGTTCTGCTGCCTGCTTTGGCCATGTGGATTTTGAAAGGTTTTGCATATCCACGCTGCAGCAGCTCCTCTTCCTCCTCTTCTCCACAGCCTGCCTCCATGTCCAAGCCCCACTTCCAGAAGAGGATGCCTCAATCTCTGGTTGTGTAGGGTAGAACTGTATACCTGAAGGAATGTCTCCATCCCCATCATTCTGCCGAGACACTGAGGTCCAGCTCCAAGGGCCTTCTGGCAGTTCCCTCACTGTGAGAAGTGAGATTGCAGGGAAGCAGACCTTCATGGTAGTGGCGCCCTGTGAAACGCCCTCCCATCTGGAAATAAACAGCTACCTGACTTTTAGAAGACACCTAAAGGCAGACCTATCTAGGGAAGGTTTTTAAAGTTTCATGCTTTTAATATTCTGTTGGGAGCTCTCCAGAGTGGCTGAGGAAACCCAGCCACATGGGCAGGTTATAAAAATTTATTTATTTATTTATTTATTGGATAAATAAATTTGCCTGCCAGCTTTTCTCATTAACTTTGTGGGTGCCCGCCCCCCACAATTATATTATTGTGGGAGCCCAAGTACCCACAGCCCCCTGTGGTTGTTTCCTATGCTCCTGAGCAAGACAACAACTTAAAATGGATAAGAACTAGGAAGACAGAGTTCTTAACTATTTTCACATTGTTTGCTTCCTCCTGCAACCCTCCTCACCAATGAATTCTTCAGCAGTCTAGAAAAGAAGCTTAGGGAAAAGAGGTTTAGGAAGTGGAGTTACAGCAGCGGAAAGAGAAGGATTGAGCACTTATCTCCTGCTGGCTGCCTCTTCACTGCCAATTGCTCTCCTACCATGCCACAGCTGAATGTGTTGCTCTGATCTGGCTCATGCTACATCGTTTCTGCAATTCTGCAAGGGGCCCAACATAACATGTGAATGAATACTAGCTTTTGGTTTCCTCTGCCTAAAAGAAGAATCAATTACACAAAATGCTGGCAAATGCAAGCTTTGCAACCTTGCCATCTCCCTAAAGGCAGCTATTATCCTGATCATTTCCAGGGAATATTCTAACATAACAGCACGTTGGATTGAATATGAGTAGAATTTTAAATAACGGCTTATTTGCTTTTGGTACACAGAAAAAGAATGTTATGATGCTTCCACATACCACAAAATTTCCAGTCTGTTTGTTCTTCATCTTGCTGCCTTAATAACATTCTGTCGCTCAGACGTGAGCACAATTATTTTGGAAAGCCCTTTGTGTTGTCAGTTTCACTTTTTGCTAGCCAACGAATAAATGCTTATCTATACTGCATTGCACTGTTTGTGAAGCTTTCTGGCACTGATTGGCTGAGGGCTAAATACTAGCCATGTCAACAAAATCTGTAATGACCTGAATGAGAATGTGAATTTGTCCAGCCCATGAGGCTCACCTCCGTCATGAAGATCACTTCGTTTTTCTGCAAAATGCTTGCTCACCTTTGTTTACAACCCAAACTGGGGTGCTCTAGAAACTGAATGCCACTGAGCTCTGCACACCCAGAGTGAAGTGTGCAGAGTTGGATTCCCACGGGGCAAAACACAGTGACAACAGCAAGAACCTTTATGGAACTACAGAACTGGATGACAGGAGCAAAGCAATTGCTTATATACATTTCTGAAGGCCTGGGCCACTCCCACTCCCAACGTGATTGGCTGTCTAAACTTCCAAGCTGCGAATCGTGACTCAGAGTTTAAGGGCCAATGGCAGAGGCCCAAATCCTGAAATGTTCTGTGATTGGATATTATGTATCGAACACAGGAGCTCAGAATGCTTAGTCCAGACTCAAGCTCAGCCAAACACAAACCACTGAATACATAACATGGAGTGCATGGGCAATTGCAAGTAGCTCTTGGACATAGAGGTGTTTTTTTTAAAAAATAACCTGATCTCCATAATATGGCCCAGGTTTTCTTTCAATGAAGGTAGTCCATTGTTGCTCATCTTGTCACCTGAGTGTAGCCTTATTTGAGTTCACCGATTGGGTCTGCGTTGCTCCAGGACAGGAGGAAGGAAGTCAAATGACACCCGGGTTGGTTCAAAGAAAGAGTTTATTCTGCTCTCCGGATAGCAGAAGGCACTTGCATGATCAAGTCCACAGCAAGTCCAAATAAATGAGAAGTTTCATGCAGTATATATATCCTCCATGCACCCTCTCCCCCTTCCCCAGCCACGTCAGCTTGTACATGCAGGTTGACATCACAGATGTTCCTGCTCCGGCACTCTTAACCATAAAAGGGATTTCCTTCCTGCACTCCTGACCATAAAAGGATCTTCCTCTTCCTACTCTTATCTTGGAGGAAGAGCTCATCATCTCTGAGAACACTTTCTGGGGTTGTTCCCAGACTTGGGTCTGTGCGTCTTTTGTGGTCAGCACATAAGGCACGAACGTGTCTTCTCTGTTCTGCTGGTGCAGTCAGGGTCATCCCTGCTGTCACAAACTGATAAAGGAGAGGGCTCTGAGCACAGCCAGGTTTTTGTTTATACATTGTCTCAGAGCTCAAGTTAATGGATTTTAGCGAAGGAAAAATAGGGATTTTGGTGCAGTTTCAAACTGCCTGCACAGTCAGTTTTGGGTTTGGGGAAACCCATTCCTTCAGGAGAACCACAGAGAAGATTTCCAAAGAACCAGAGTTCTGTTGAGCACAAATTGAAAACCACTGCTTTAAGTTAGCTGCGATGGCAACCAAGCTCAGCAATCAACCCTGTTGAATGACAGCACTGACTTTAAGCGCATTCAATTCCATTTTGGTCAGTGGGGCTGAACAGTCCATGTACATTTGCCTTACCTGGGATGCTGAATGTCCTCACCGGTGCACATAATGTTTTCTTCTTCTTGCTTTGCGTTTTAACTCTTGGCAGAAGCACTTGGTCTTTGATCAAGGAATAAAGAGAAGGTAGGTGGCAGGTACATTGGCAAAGAGCTGAGCCACTCCACGATATTGCTGCTGTGCTAAAGGTAATTCATCTGTTTTAATTTGGTCTCTCTCTTTTTGCTCGGAATTTAATTCTTTTGCTGAATGTGGCAATACTGAAAGGTCAGTGGATTTATCTATAATGGAACCTTAAGGGGATTTGGCATCCTTTTTATCTTAGCAATTCCCCCTTCTAAAAGAAATGACAGGTGGTAATTTTCGAGTATACGTATGACATTTCAGTGACCTGTAGCAAACAAGGTCAATAGGCAAGTCTGAAATCATAGGGAAATGCTGCAAAGTCGGCAACAACACAAAATTCTGTCAAATGGGATTTTATGGGGACTCTTATAATAACTGGACACCAGACCTTTTAAAAAAAAATCAATGGAGCTCTTTCAAAGACTATTCGCTGAGAGCTGATCTTATGCCAGATTTGTTCTGTGGAAAGTAAAGGTGTGATCAGGACTTTTTTTTCCAGCCAGAATTCTCCAGAACTCAGTTCCAGCACCTCTCAGGTGGAGCCACTGACATTCTAAAAGAATGAGGGAGGTGTTGATGGTGAGATCTGGCACCTCTTTGTCTAGAAAAAATAGGACTGGGTGTGAGCCAGTCAAACTAGACCAGCATAGGACATTCTGAGGTGAAGTACCAAATAGTTTCCTTCCTTCCTTCTCTCTCTCTCTCTCTCTCTCTCTCTCTCTCTCTCTTTCTCTTACACACACACTTCAAGGTAAATTACAAAATTCTTACTCAGGCAAAATATCAAAGAAATTTCAAGGAAACGAAGTTTTGGGAAGCCAAATATGAAACTGAATCAAAAGATCTCAAGATGGTTTACAAAATATTAAATGAACAAGCTAATGAAACATAGTTAAAAGTATAAAACCTACAATAAAACAAGTAATAATAATAATAATTTATCTATGCCCTGCCCATCTGGCTGGGCTTCCCCAGCCACTCTGGACAGCTTCCCACAAAATATTAAAAATACCATAAAACATCAGACATTGGAAACTTCCCTAAACAGGACTGCCTGCAGATATCTTCTAAAAGTCAGATAGTTGCTTATTTCCTTGACATCTGATGGGAGGGCTTTCCACAGTGGGCGCCACTACCAAGAAGGCCCTCTGCATGGTTCCCTGTAACCTCACTTCTCGCAGTGAGGGAACCACCAGAAGGCCCTTGGAGCTGGACCTCAGTGTCCGAGCTGAACGATGGGGGTGGAGATGCTCCTTCAGGTATACTGGGCTGAGGCTGTTTAGGGCTTTAAAGGGCAGCACCAACACTTTGAATTGTGCTCGGAAACTTACTGGCAGCCAATGTAGGTCTTTCAGAACCGGTGTTATATGGTCTCGGCGGACACTCCCAGTCACCAGTCTAGCTGCAGTATATCATAGCAACCTTAGAATCCGGGACAATTGTGGATTAATGTCAACCCAAGGTCTGGCTGAATGAAGGGTGTCGGGAGTGAGGTTTGTGATGCTGAGTCTGTTAACAAAAGTTAACAAACACAAAGCTAGCTGCTGACTTACTGGAACACTGCCTTCCTCTAACTTATGAATTCATAATCACTGAAGTTATTCTTCCTACAAAAATTATTCTCCAAACAAATGCTACCTGATATATGTCTTTTTTTTAATCATGCATTTCCCCCCCTCCATAAATGCTCAAGACAGTAGACTGAAAACTTCATGCCTTAATAAGCGTGTGATCACATTTGTACTTTGCAATCAAAGCTTCAGAATAATAAGCAGCATAGCAGAAAGAAATGGAGGGGATGTGGTGAAAATCTGTGCCATGTATGCACACTGTGATGAGGAAACAAACTTCTGCCACACTGAGGATTCCCCCCCCCCCATATGCAGCAGGAGATTCCCTCTAGCTAGGAAAACATTTGTGCAGTTGTCTTTGAAATTGAATCACTCCAGGGAAATAAAATGGTATAAATTAAATTATTGGGAAGAGGAGATGGATAGACTCAGTTCAATTCAGTGATACTTTAGTAGCATGCCAAGCTAAACAAGCACAAAATATAAGAAAAGGGCCATCCCTCTCAGATTCGATCAGGAGTAGGTATAACTCACTAGGCTGAGATCGAACACTGTGATTTGAGACAGTTGCCTTTGGGATTAGTCAAATCAGTACTTTACAGTTCAAGAAACTTCAGCGCTTCAGTCCAGCCTCATAAAGTCCATCCATCTCCTCTCAAAAAGATAGAGGACAGTGTCTACTGACTTAAAATTGGTTTTTCACTTCAAAAATAATTGATCAGCTCTGCTCAGCAAATAAAAAACGTATCATAGGGTGGGGTGGGGAGGGAAGAGAAAAATGATTTATTTATTTTTTTGCTCCATAGAAAAGTGCTCCTGATCTATTGAGAGAGATTGGAGACAGGTGAAATTCATCCAAGCTAGCCTCTGATTAACTCGGGAGCAGTCAGAAGTTGGGATCTGGTTAACCCAGAAGATCTTAAGTTATTTCTCTGAGCCAATTTGAAGGTAATCAGGAAAAGAAATGACGTGCAGGACACGTCCCTGCAGACCCATACAAACTAAAAGAGCCAAAGACATTGGCAGAGAAGGGATGCTGATGGAGCCTAGGTTTGATAGTGGAAGAGGGGGGTTGATCCTGAGCAGGAAATGCCCTCCTTTTATTACCTATGAAAGGATCTGCACTCGGAGAATGAATTTGTTGTTGACAGATAGATTATGAACAAAAGAACTTAAAGAGATCCAGATTACAGACTTATAACCGCATCATTTAATGTTAATACTTTCTTCTATTTAAAATAGTAAGTTGTCCTGAGCAGGACTGCAGCTATAGACGACCTTCTGGAACAGCCTCACATACATCTATTTGAAAGACATTGCCAGACAGATTTTGCATTGCGGCCTGCATTCAGTCAGCAAAAATAGAAGGAGGGGCTGAAGTCTGTGAGTCTAACACAATGTCTCAAGCCAGTTACGTTATGAGTGAAAGATAAGGACCTGCAAGCTGAAAGCCTTTGCTCAGGGTCAATTCCTTATCTGTGCTCACCAGCTGCAGTTTCCACTGAATTCTGCAAGCATTGTTGTTTGCTCAGAAAGTATGTTGACAGAATGAGTATTCTGCCCTTAAATGTTCCCTGTTTGAGCTATCTAGCTGAAGGTTTGTCTAGTCAAAGCATGAGTAAGGATTATGATTCAATCTGCCATATTCTCTGTATCAGTAGTGGGTCAACTTGCAGGATCTAGTTGTTTATCAAATTAACAGCCCACCCTTCCTCCCACATGAGGCATGGGCAGCAAAGTATCGGTAATGAAAATACAATTAACAATAAAATAAAATAACACATTGAAAACATTTTTAAACCTGTTAAAAACATCTATGAGCAATGCAACACAATAAAACATGTAACCAGTCATGTGTCTGAATAGGCCTGCTGAAATGGAAATATTTTTCACAGGCGTCTTAACACAATGGTTTGTTGTTGTTTAGTCGTGTCCAACTCTTCATGACCCCATGGACAAGAGCACACAAGGCACTTCTGTCTTCCACTGCCTCCCGCAGTTTCGTCAAACTCATGTTCATAGCTTCAAGAACACTGTCCAACCATCTCGTCCTCTGTCATCCCCTTCTCCTTGTGCCCTCCATCTTTCCCAACATCAGGGTCTTTTCCAGGGAGTCTTCTCTTCTCATGAGGTGGCCAAAGTATTGGAGCCTCAGCTTCAGGATCTGTCCTTCCAGTGAGCACTCCTTCAGAATGGATAGGTTTGATCTTCTTGCAGTCCATGGGACTCTCAAGAGTCTCCTCCAGCACCATAATTTAAAAACGTTAATTCTTTGGCAATCAGCCTTTTTTATGGTCCAGCTCACTTCCATACATCACTACTGGGAAAACCATAGTTTTAACTATATGGACCTTTGTCAGCAAGGTGGTGTCTCTGCTTTTTAAAATGCTGTCAAAAAGGTTTGTCACTGCTTTTCTCCCAAGAAGCAGGTGTCTTTTAACACAATGGTGCTTGCTGCTTATTCTCAATATGCAGAGACCTGTGAAGTGCATTGCATGGGACTTGTAGTAGGGTAAGTTCTGCTGATCAAAGTGATTGATCATGTATCGGGTAAAGTGATCTCTTAAGTACACTATTCCCAAGCCATTTAAGACTTTTTACATTATTGTTACTTTGTTGTTGTTTTGTTGTGTGGCTTCTATGTAACACATGTAAGGTATAAAATCTAATAAATCTTTTTTTAAAAAAAAAAAGAAATACATTGAACTGCGCCTGGTGAAGATCTTTAAACACAGATGTAAGATGCTGACAGACTCTTCCTCCTGCTAAGCAACTGCTGAATAATTCTGCACTAACAAAATGAACTGGAGTTTCCAGACCAAACACAAGGCAACCCTGCACTGCTGCAATGTACTCTATGGGACATGGGTGGCACTGTGGTGTAACCCACAGAACCTCTTGGGCTTGCTGATTCTAAGGTCAGCAGTTCAAGTCCCCATGATGGGGTGAGCTCCTGTTGCTTTGTCCCAGCTCCTGCCAACCTAGCAGTTCAAAAGAATACCAGCGCAAGTAGATTAATAGGTACCACTGCGGAAGGAAGGTAAATGGCATTTCTGCACACTGTGGCACTTGTCATGGTGTTCCATGTGCCAGGAGTGGTTTGTTCATGTTGGCGACATGACACAGAAAAGCTATTTGCAGACAAACGCCGGCTCCCTCAGCCTGAAAGCAGAGATGAGTGTCGTACCCCATAGCGATTACCCGCTTTTAAAAACTGAGTTGGATCAAATGTCACTTTGGGTTTTCTGCATATTCACATTTGCTACAATTGAACATCTGAAATGGGCCGATTTGTGGCATTGGCATCATGGCAATATTCTCCCCCCATCCACTGGGTCTGTTTTGCTTCACATCCAGCCTAAAGAAAGGTTTTTTTGTGACATTTTACTTAATCCTAATAAAGGCATTGCCCTGCTATAGATTTTTAACTCCCCCTCACCTGAATCAACAGGATTATATATGCCTCTTCTTAGACATAACTAGGGCTGAAATTCTCTGTAGCCTTAACTGAGAGGAAGTCCAGTTCAATGGGGCCTGCTTGTTAATATTTAGGATTATGCTGTTAGCATATAGAGTTTGCATGCAGCAGCAGTTAACTTCAGTTAAATGAATCCTTGCTTGGAGCACACCTTCAGTTGAAAGGTATTCAGCATCAAGTTTGGTATAAAATAAGAAAGCTTGTGTTTATTAAAGGAGCAAGGTCTATAGTCCTAGATAACTATTTAGTTGGAGAAGAAGCCATGTTCTTAGAAAGCAGACCCAAGATGACCTCTCTCCCTTAGGTCCAGAAAAAGAATGTGAGGAGGAGCAGGAATTTGGATGCAACCTAAGATTGAATACTCCAAACACAAAAAGCTAGAGAAGTCAGCACAGAGATAAAGTTACAGTGATAGTCTGGGAAACTGGAGGTCTTAACCTATGTAATCCCCTCTCCACAATCTGAGTTGCCCTCAAACTTCCAACAGATGCTACATGTGTTCCTCTTATGGTACAGTAGTTGCAGTAGCAGCAAAGTTTTATTGTGCGACTATAACTTATAACAACTTATTCTTATGATGTGATGACTTGGGGGGAAAGAGTACCTCACCAATTTAATTTTGAAACCTTCTACATTAATTATTCCTTTAATATACAGGATCTGGATCATGTTCAGCAATATGAAACAGCCTCTAAGACCTAATGGGAGCTCATAAAGCTAGAATTAAGCAGCTGTTTCCAATAACTGCATGTTCAAAAGAACTGAACTCCGCCCAATAATAAATTAATCAATTCATTATTAGTTGTCGGTAAGCCTTGATTATTGCACCAGAGTAAGGAATAATTCACAGCTGGGAAGCTGGGACTGCTTTGTGTGCTGCAAATAAAACGTTCATGCCTTGAGTATATAAAACCCACAAGTTAATATAGCGATCACACTACTTTTTTTAGCTTAGTGCAATACATTAGGGTTAAGTGCGGAAAGTGGTGGCTTTACAAGCTGAGAAGTGGTGTTTGGAGGTTATCATCAAACCATTAAACATGTTTAATGTAAGTAGATATTTAAAATGGCTGAATGAAATGTAAGAGAACGTCTTCGCTGTAGGCTTCCAACAGTGTGAGAAAGCGAAAATAACTTCAACAAAGGCATAAAGAAAAGTACTCTAAACAACCTCAGACTATCACGGGGACCGTTCAGAAGGCGATCTAGATAGTAAGCGGATAGCAGCATTTGGTCTGATGAGAATTCAGAGACATTTTGCTTCTTGATGGGAAAACAATAATTGAAATGGCAGTCCCACATGGGTTACTTAAAAAAATTATTATAATAAACCATGCTGACAATTTGAATAATAATACTTATAATCTTTATAGCTCTTTAGAATGTTCAAACTAAGTTCTTCATTTGCATCAACTTGTTGTAATTCATATACCATATTTTTCCATTTATAAGACACCCCCTATTTTGGGGGACTCAGATTTAAGAAAATGGGAGAGGACCCCCTAATTTTTGGCATTACATTTTAGGAAAAAAACCTAGTCTTATACACGGAAAAATACGGTAACAATCCTTTAATATATCATCCCCATATAGGAAATGGAGATACTAAGGCTGAAATATGGGGACAGCCCTATGAATAATTGCTTGTTCATGGTAGAGGCAACATTTCATAAGCTCTCCATGACAGGAACCTATCTTATAGTTTGTAGTACTCTGTAATTAGTCATGGCATCATTATCATTATTATTATTATTAGTAGTAGTAATAGCAGCAGCAGCAGCTGACCTCATCAGATCTTTAATTAATTTCCAAAATCTACTTCAAGTCGGCCACCTCCCCCCCTACCTATTGGTAGGGCTGGCCCCAGACTGTTTGCTTTACATAGCCCCATTGGTTACAACCTCTTCTCTGATAAAATTCCAGTATTCAAGGTATTTACATAATCAGCCTGGATAGACGCATTAAAATTTGCCATATAAGTCCCAGATTAAAAATATGGCAAGTAATAAAATATGATGAACCAGTCTCTATTAAATTGCATCGACTTGAACTATAATAGTAATAAAAAAAACCACCACAGTAATTTACCTATTGCTTTCCTGAGAGTTAATGAGTATTCTGGGTATGAAATTCACCAACAACATTTTAGAACAGCTTGAAAGAGCATATTTTATGTGATAAGCCAAATGTAAGTCAGAAAACTCAGTGATTTTAATTTAAAATTCTCTGCCTCATTTCCATAAATGTTAATTTTTCACCCATAAATCTCATTTTAACTGTTCATAAGGCTAGAAGTGAACACTGTCCATAAATAATTGTATATTCTGTATGTGAGAGTAATTTTCTTTAATTGAAGGAGATGTCACCCTTATTTGAGTGAGCTGACTATCTGCTCTAGTGAAGCACATTTTTAGGCTGCAATCCTGTACACACTTATCTGGGAGTAAGCCCCATTGAACTGTATGGGTCCTACTTCTTAGGAAACATGTATAGGAATACACTGTAAATTTCTTAACAGAGCCTGAACCACTCTACACAAACAGCAGACACTTTAAGTGTCCCTATGTTCCAGGGACAGTCTTGGATTTACAGAAGCTGTCCTGGTTTCTGATTTGATCCCAGAATGACCCGCTTTTCCTTAGGACATCCCTATTTTTATTGGAGAAAGGTTGGAGCGTACGGAGTTACCAAGAAGATAAGTAACTATACAACCTTTAGACAACATCTGAAGGCAGTATAGAGAAGCTTTTTAATGTTTAATGTTCTATTTTGCTTTTATATATGTTGGAAGCTGTCCTGATTGGCTGAAGCAACCAAGTCAGATGGGCAGAGTATAAATAGTAAAAGCATTACAGTGGTACCTCCAGTTGTGGACGGGATACGTTCCGGAGCTCTGGTCGGATCCTGAGGTTTCTGCAACCGGAGGGACCGCTTCTGCACATGCGTGAGAAGTGAAACCCGGAAAAATACTTCCAGGTTTGCCGTGTTCGCATCCTGAAGGATACGCAACCGGAGGTGTGCGTATCCAGAGGTACCACTGTATTAATAATATTATTATGGAATAGGATGTCCCTATTTTCATAAGAAGATCAAACCTATCCATTCTTAAGGAAATCAGCCCTGAGTGCTCACTGGAAGAACAGATCCTGAAGCTGAGACTCCAATACTTTGGCCACCTCATGAGAAGAGAAGACTCCCTGGAAAAGACCCTGATGCTGGGAAACATGGAGGGCACAAGGAGAAGGGGACAGCAGAGGACGAGATGGTTGGATAGTGTTCTCGAAGCTACCAGCATGGGTTTGGCCAAACTGCGGGAGGCAGTGGAGGACAGGAGTGCCTGGCATGCTCTGGTCCATGGGGTCATGAAGAGTCGGACACGGCTAAACGACTAAACAACAACATTTTCATTGGAGAAATGTTGGAGGGTATGAAACAGTAGCTAAGAAAATTTTGCAAACTCTTACCTCCTGGCCCTAAAACGTACACACACAAACAAATTGGATCCCCTCTTTTGACGGTCCGTATTGCGTGCGGGCCCAAGGCGCTTCCCACACACACTATCCGTAGGAGAGGTGGGGGTTGAGCCCAAGCCGTGTGGTGGCCCCACAGTCACACCATGGCCTGTTGGCCAATTGGGGGCAGTGACATGATTGGGGGGCCTCTTTAAAGTTGGCGTCACATCACTGGGGCTTTACCTGGCTTCGCGCTGCCAACCCCACCACCACCACCACCTGCCCTAGTGGTTTAGGTTTCTGCTTTGGCCTTGCTCTGGACTTTGGTTGGCCACCTGTTTTGGAACAGCGGCCGGCTAGAATTTTTTTCCTTTGGCAGATTGGCACTGGCCATTTGGTTTTTGCCTACCTCTTAGCAATCGTCACAATTTTGTAAAGTTTGGCAGTTAGGCATTGGTTTAGTGAGGTGTGGGGGAGGGGAGGTGCAGCCATCACCTGCCCCTCCAAAAACAAGGGTATTCTGTTAAAGGAATCCGTGGGTCTGGATCTTGTCAGATGTCTGCTTGAGGGGTCATGCCAGGACCCAACGGGAACCCCAGGGTGAGCTTCAATTAGTCGCCATTGACAGAGCTCCCTCTTTTGTGGTTTATCCTTCCAGACTCCCTGCAAGGCGGGCAGGAGTCAAATATAGTTTCGCCAATGCCTAAGCCAATAGCACTCACAATTCTGTAATCAATAAAGTTGTGACCTTTTTCTCCCATTAACCTTTAAACTAAAATTCTGTGTCAATGTGTCTTTATTTTATTGGGGGGGGGGGAGGTGATGGGGCCTTGATGCGCAAACACATACCTGACATGTAGGCATGTCAAGACAAAAGTTATGTGCAGGATCTTCCTTGTACAGAACATGGCTACTCAATGGCTGCATTCAGACATGGGGTTTATTGTGCTTGTTTTACTTGTTATAATGCCAGCACCAATTACTAGTATTCCTTTTGCGGTTCCTGTTCCATTATGGAGCTGGGGCTTTTTGATTGAAACACTACAATGCACTAAATTTTAAGTGGCAGGAGAGAACCGTAACCTGGAGTACTGCCTGAAATCTCATCACATGCAATTACAATGCAAAACTCCCACAATTTTCTAAGGGCTCATCCAATCTTCCCTTGGGGAGGTTTTTGGTTTTGTCTGGTGCTTTCCCCAGAAAAATTCACATTTTACCACTGAATCAGAGAAATGGAAGTTGGGCTTTCTGTGGGTTGCCAGTTGCTCCAGTTCAGTAGTATAGCACAAATTTTCCCAGGGAAAGTGCAGGGGGGAAAAACAGCTCAGAAAAGGAGCTTTAAAGTGTAGACAAATGCCAGGAAAATGTGGCACAAAGGAAAGTCTTGATGAGTCCCAAGTTAACAGATTAATGTGCTTATATACCACTTTTTTGTCACAAATGATCTCAAAGCAGTTTATACATTAAAAAAAAAAATACAAATCGCAGGACACAAATAAGATAACAGTAAATCATCAGCAACATCGGTAATAAAAACACACAATATATAAACCATAATATTTCAGCAATCTCAATAATAAAGCTACAGAATCGTTGCTATAAAACAAAACAAACTCAAGGCTATTTGTTGTTGGCCAATAGCTGCAGGAATGAGGACATAGCTGAAAATAATACTGTTTGGCATGATAAATGCCATTCTGAAAAGTGCAGATATGATCTAGGGAAAATCAGGACCTTCCTAGAACTATTTCTCAGTGTTGCAATGAGTAAGTAGTTATTTCATAGTGTTATAAAACACACTGTGTTGTTCTGTGCATGGCAAAGGAGGTCTGATTAACTCTGTGCCTTCAGCAATTTGCAGCATAGTTCGGACAATTATGGAATAAAAGAGTAACACAGGATCTTTAGCCAACATGTATTTTGAAATATATTCGAACATTGCAAATTTCCCCCACTGGCTAGTTTCTATAGTCTTTGCAACCCCCAACCTCTAAAACAACAAAACAAACATCAGTTACAAAATGAAAGCTATTTTTATGAAAGAAAGAAAGAAAGAAAGAAAGAAAGAAAGAAAGAAAGAAAGAAAGAAAGAAAGAAAGAAAGAAAAGACTTTGTTTGCAATTAGATATCATCCTGAAATTTAGGCTTGTAAGAAGAGAAACTGCTAGCCTGACTCTCAAATGTCAAATCAGTATAAGTTACGTTATAAAGAGTAAGGGTAACATATCAAGAAAGAACTATAGTACATTCAGTTTAGTAAATTGGTATCATAACAGGCATAGAGGATTTGGATTTCTTTCTTTCTTTGGTGATCACTCATTGCTGAGTAAGATTGTCTTCCATAAACACGGTTTTAACAATGAGTCTGTAAGTGACTGTGGAGGCCAACTCTGGATCCACACGTCCTTCCACAGTGGGGACATTGGTTTCTGGGCAGGATTTGATCATGGTGTGGATTTGCCAAGCATCTCTTCCTCTTAGCACATTTCGCCCTTGCATCCTGAGTTCGAGTGTCTTCAAAGTCCATGACACCTTTGGTAAAGGCTGTTCTCCAACTGGAGTGCTCGTAGGCCAGTGTTTCCCAGTTGTCAGTGTTTATACTACATTTTTTAAGATTTGCCTTGAGTCAGTGGTTAAACCTCTTTTGCTGACCACCAGCATTAAGCTTTTCATTTTTAAGTTCGGAATAGAGTAGTTGCTTTGGAAGACGATCATCAGGCATCCGGACAATATGACCAGTCCAACGAAGTTGATGTTGAAGAATCACTGCTTCAACACTGGTGATCTTTGCTTCTTCCAGCACACTGATATTTTTTCGCCTGTCTTCCCAAGTAATGTGTAAAATTTTTCAGAGACACCGTTGATGGAATCTTTCAAGGAGTTGGAGATGGCAATTATAAGTGGTCCATGTTTCACAAACATATAGTAAGGTTGGTAGTACAATAGCTTTGTAAACAAGCATTTTGGTTTCCCTGTGAATGTCCCGGTTCTCAAACACTCTGCACTTCAATTGGGAGAAAGCTCAATTGGGAGAAAGCCACACTTGCAGAGTTCAGGCGATGCTGGATTTCGGCATCAGTGTTGGCCCTTGTGGAAAGATAACTGCCTAGGTAGGAGAAGTGATTGACATTTTCCAACATTACACCATTGAGTTGGATTTGTGGTGCTGCAGAGGGGTTATTTTGTACTTGTTGGTGCAGCACTTTGGTTTTTTGGATGTTGAGTGATAGGCCAAGCTTTTCATAGGCAAAGGTGCCCCTGCCCGTACGGGCCAGTCGTGACTGACTCTAGGGTTTGCGCGCTCATCTCGCTCTAGAGGCCGGGAGCCGGCGCTGTCTGAAGACACTTCTGGGTCATGTGGCCAGTGTGACAAGGCTGCACTGGCGAGCCAGCACCAGCGCCACACAGCGCCGTTTACCTTCCCGCTATAAAACGGTCCCTATTTATCTACTTGCACTTAGGGGTGCTTCCAAACTCCTAGGTGGGCAGGAGCTGGGACCGAACGACGGGAGCTCACCCCGCCGTGGGGATTTGAACCGCTGACCGTACAATCAGCAAGTCCTAGGCACTGAGGTTTTACCCACAGCACCACCAGCATCCTAAGCTTTTCATAAGCTTCTGCAAAGATATTTAGGATGGTTTGGAGGTCATCCTCTGAGCATACACACACTACATTGTCATCAGCATACTGAAGCTCTATGATGGAAGTTACGCGTGAGTTGGGGCTTAGAAGACACATCAGTAAGGAAGCTAGATAAAAGCTTTTTTTTTTTGTCTCAAACAAATACACAGCAGATACAGGAAGTGCCTGACTTTGCCCAGATCTTATTAAGCCCAGTGCCATACAACTGCACTATCCACACAAACAGTTTCCTTTTCAGGCTGGGAAGAAGGGATGCATCACTGAATTAACACTCCTCCACGAAACAAAGAATTTCAGCACAAACCAAAATGTCATAACAGGGAGGAGACTGCTTTGAACTATTCTCCCTCGCAAGCTGCATTTTATTAGTGTGCAACCATTTAAATTATGTGAGTCCCCCTCCTGCAGCATGAAGTGGTACAGTTCACACACAATGTCTTTACCACTTTAATCCGATGAATGCATAAGCAGGTCACAAGAGACATCCATGTTGCTTCATCTCATGCACAGATGCGAGAGGACCTACAAACCTCAAATTTCTCCAGCTTATTTTAAAAACTGATTATATTTTCATTATGCTCCTTCCTGCATCTGAATTTGAAAACTGTCTACTCTAGACGATTTTAATATTTATCCCAGCAGCACCCCCAAAATGATATATTTAAGATTTTAATTTCCATCAACTTCAATGTTAAGATGCACACATCTGAATTATTTTTTTTACCAGTAATAAGTGAGAGTGGGAAGGGGGGGGGTCAATTTATGTCATTTTGTATCCCATTATTCTAGGTGTATCTGTTATGCTTTGCCCTTCTGCAGATTAATGGGATACACTTTCAAAGAAGCAAGAAGAGGAGTTACATGAAGGTTGCAATCATACACACTCTTCCCTGGAAGTAAGTTCCATTAAAGTCAATGGGGTTTACTTCTGAGTAGACATGCATACGCTTGGCTTGTGCACAAAGCCTCTTGCGTTGCAGGGGGAGGGAAGTAGACTAGTACATTTTTCGCTTTATTTCCAGTGCTTAATTGGATAGATTAATGAATGTGTCTTTGTTTCTCCTCACCCAGGGGGCTTACAGAACATGGAGCTGACATAGCAAATATTTTTTTTCAAGGATAAACAAGCTAATCCTTTGAACATCATGCCTATCCAGCTACGTTTGTCCCCTTCTGAATAACTCCTTGCAACACAAATGCCAAGTTGCCCAAAATAATTCCTGCACTTATAGCAAACTGTGTACCTGTCAGGAACTGGATAGTTTGTAGCTAGCAGACAAATGCTTGTATGCATCATAAGAGAACTCACTGAGATCGGTTTTCAGAGCAGTCTCTGGGGAGTTACGTGCAGGAACCCATTAGTGTGTTATCTCAAAACGTTTGTGAATATTGCGTTGTTTGTCATAGTTCCACACCATGAGTGTTTCAAGCTCACAGACAATTGGAGGGTATAGAACCCTTCTTTTGCAGAAAAAAAGATCTTTATGAATGATCATTTATATTGAGAACAGCAGTTTTGGATTTGGCCTTGAAGGGAGTATTAGTAGAGCCAATTAGAAATTAAAGCCTTGAAATATTTCCAACTAAAGTGAAATAATGAGAAATCCCAATTAACTCTGAAAGGAAGGGATTTCACTGCCCATGCCTGAACCTTGATCTGATCCCAGTGAAAATTGGATGTGGTTTAACAAACTGAGGCTGAATCCAGACGAGACCAAAGTGCATTTCATCAGCAGGAAAGCTGATCTGGCCCTGGAGTTATGGCCTACACTGGATAAGGTGGCACTCCTCTTGCAGGTGGTGCTGTGGTCTAAACCACTGAGCCTCTTGGGCTTGCCAATTGGAAGGTCAGCAGTTCAAATCCCCGCGATGGAGTGAGCTCCCGTTGCTCTCTCCCAGCTCCTGCCAACCTTGCAGTTCGAAAGCACACCAGTGCAAGTAGAGAAATAGGTACTGCTGCAGAGGGAAGGTAAACAGTGTTTCCATGTGCTCTGATGTCCATCATGTTGTGCCAGAAGCGGTTTAGTCATGCTGGCCACATGGCCCAAAACGCTGTCTGTGGACAAACGCCGGCTCCCTCAGCCTGAAAGTGAGATGAGCGCCACAACCTCATAGTCGCCTTTGACTGGACTTAACTGTCCAGGGGTCCTTTACCTTTTACCTTTTTTACCCCTTGCAGGTACTCCTTCCCACAAATGGATCATTTTCACTACTCTTACTTCAACAAAGCTAGCGTAACAGCTCCACCTCAGCAAGCAGCTTCTGGTGAGAAGGCCAGACTAGCACTGCTTGGTTCAAGGAAAAAATGTCCCCTCAGCTCAGCACCCTTTGCCGGGGAACTGCCCACATAACACTAAACCTGGCTTTGTTTTTGTTATAACTGCTAAGCCTCATCTTTGGTGGTGTGAAACTGTTTTTCCTTTTAAAAAATATACGGTGGTGGACAGGAGGGCAGGCTCAGGTTAAGAACTTAATTCATTCTGGAGGTCCATTCTTAACCTGAAACTGTTCTTAACCTGAAGCACCACTTTAGCTAATGGGGCCTCATATTTGCCACCATGCTACGATTTCTGTTCACATCCTGAAGCAAAGTTCTTAACCCAAGGTACTATTTCAGGGTTAGTGGAGTCTGTAACCCGAAGTGTCTGTAACCTGAAGCGTTTGTAACCTGAGGTACCACTGTATTGTTGTAATCTGCCCTGAATCTGCTTTTGCACCAAAACACCAGACTAGAAATGTTTTAGTTAACAATATAAATGTAGCTATGATTCTTTTCTCTCTTTTAGTTAGGAGGATGGTAAAATACCCTGGTCCCAAAGGCCAATCATGAATACAGCTCACTTTAGAATATAACCATTCTGGAAAAGATTACTCATCAATTGAAACTCAGACAAGGTCAAAAAACCCAGACTCTTTTCACTTGATTTAGCATTCTCTTATTCATTTCACCTCGAGAGCTGGATTTCCAAAGAAACTGTCCATTCAGACTTGGGAAGTCAGGCAACATATATAATTAACTCACTGATCCAATATTACCTCTTTGCTGTTCTTATCTTTTTTGTGCTACAGAGCGAAACAAGTTGGGTGATATGCTATCTATAATTTTTCTAAATGGGACGTAAGTCTAAAGGTTTTCTTGCTATGGTGTGTTTTTTGTCATGGTTTCTGTATTTCGTTGCAATGCTGTTTTGGATTTTTACCATCACTCCGCTTGTAGTTGGGAGATTCTGTAAAAAAGGGAAAAGTTAATAAAACTGTTTACAAAAGAAAAAGAAATGGAGGAGGGGGAGAGAATGCAGGTAAATAATTCATTTCCACCTGCATCAACCAGCGAGGGATATAGAGCATAGCAAGAGTTTTGATGTGACAAAAGTGGGAGAATGCGGGAAGTAGAAGCAGCTGTTTGGGTTGAAGCCCCTTTGTCAGCTTCCTAGGAGGTTGGTTATTGTCGCTTTCTGGGCAGGAGAAGGATGAGGCAACAGGGAGGTTGGGGCGGTGTAGAACAAGGAGTGCCAGATTGATTTTTCTGGTGCATTCGACCTTTCTTCACTTCTCTGCCACTTTCCCTTCTCCCCACCAGTAAGCAAAGCAATCCACTTGCTAGGAAGCTTGTTAAGTATAGTACCATATTTTTCGCTCTATAGGACGCACTTTTCCCCCCTCCAAAAATGAAGGGGAAATGTTTGTGCATCCTATGGAGCGAAGGCAGGCTCCTTGGCTTCAGCGATAGCAACGCAAAGCCTCCGAAGCGCAGAGGGAGAGCTCCCTCCGCGCTGAATTCACTGAAATTGCAAATGCTTGTATGCATTACTATGGGTTTTTAAAAAAATCGATTGGTTGGTAACAGAATTCTAGAGCACGGTTAGGCAACCTAAGGCCCAGGGGTTGGATGCGGTCCAATCGCCTTCTCAATCTGGCCTGCGGATGGTCCGGGAATCAGCGTGTTTTTACATGAGTAGAATGTGTCCGTTTATTAAAAATGCATCTCTGGGTTATTTGTTGGGCATAGGAATTTGTTCATTTTTTAATATATATATATATAGTCTGGGCCACCACATGGTCTGAGGGACGGTGGACCAGCCCATGGCTGAAAAAGGCTGCTGGCCCCTGTTCTAGAGAATTCTCTAATAGTTCTCATGTGACTGGCTACCGTTGGTCACATGGGAGCTACCTAGTGAAGGAGAGACTCCATGCTGTGCGAAGCAAGGTGACTTTGTTTTAGAATCCACTGTGAACACTGCTAAGTTGAATAGAGTGTTGGAGTGCTGTTTCCCCTTGAAAGAAAGAGAGCAAAGCTGCGGGAGATGGTAAAAGTGGAAATCTCTCATAGGAGCTGCAAAGCATGGCCTAACTGAGATACAGAAGGCTGAGTGCTGAGCTCTGGAAAGGGAGGAAAATGCAGTTGTTTGGAATTTAGAAGAAGAGACTGTAAGTCCATGCTTGGAGAAGCATGTGACTGTTTTAATAAGTTTCTGCAAGTAAGGTTTTTGAATGGGCGTTGCTTTAATTTCCAAAGAAGGGTGTCAGTCATATATATGATCTGAGTTTCTCTGCTGCGTTTGCGCCACTCTTACTTCAACAAAGCTAGTGTAACAGTTCCACCTCAGCAAGTGGCTTCTGGTGAGAAGGCCAGAATCAAACTGCTTGACCAGAGGCCTTCCTCCTGGGCATTGTTGGCCAGAAGGTGTTAAAGAAGGACAGAACTTTCTTTATGTATGCAACAATGGCAGCAAGAATACTTATCGCAAAATACTGGAAGACACAAGATTTGCCCACACTGGAAGAGTGGCACACGCAGTTGATGGACTACATGGAATTGGCGGAAATGACTGGCAGAATCCGAGATTTGGGAGAAGAAACAATGGAAGAGGATTGGAAAAAATTCAAAGACTATTTACAAAAATATTATAAGTTATATGAATGTTAAGAGTTTTGTATGACTTGGAAAATTTGGCTTCAGCAACAAGATTCGGTATTTGGGAAATTAAGTTATAATTATGAAAGGACTAATGTTTAAAGTAATATCATATTTATTTTAAAGTAAAGTAATTAGATAATAAGTATTTTAAACATAAAACAGAACTATTCAAAAGTACAAAGGAATATACGAAACAAGGAAATAATTTGCTGATATCTTTTATTGTAAAGAATGCAGGGTGAGGGAGATGTGGGGAAGTCCAGTTGGTTATGAGAAAATACTTTGGAAAGATGGCTTTTTCTTTCTTCTTTTTTTCTTTTTTTTTCTTATTGTTATTTCTTTATTCTGACTGTACATTTCTATCTGGAAAAGCAATAAAAATCTCTTTTTTTTAAAAAAAAAACCAGAATCAAACTGCTTGGCTCAAGGAGGAAATGTATGGCAAAAGCAGGGAGTCCCACACCACGTATGCATAGTTACCAGTGATTACTAACTGAGTGTGATTACTACTTCAATTGTGCCAACTGCTTTGCACATCTGCAAGGAATGTTCCCAGATAAATAAATTGAACTCATATGCATCCCTGGCTTACATCTTCCTATTAGTTCATCAGTCTAAGGAGAACACCATTCCTGCCTCCAAGTAAAACTCTTATCTAGTCTCTGTGTATCTGACTTGCTAGAAGGAAAAGTCCACCCCTCCCATTTTTATTGAACTTCTGCGAGAGATGACAAAAGACTTTAGGGGTTCAGGGCAGAATGCAATTTTATGCCAATCAGGCTACAGGCAATATATTGTCTCCAAATGTACCACAAAACATGTAATGGAACATTTCGACCTTTTTTTGTTTGTTTGTTGTCTGTTTGGAAAACTTTGGGGATCCCAGTTGGATGTTTTAGAATGAAACTTTCACACAAGATATGCAGGAGGGCAATGTTTTTGTTTTATTTGATATAGCAAAAAAATGTTTGTGGCTGTTTGCTAGTTTTTTTGCAGCATGCCTGAGAGAGAAATGATTTGGAGTGATAACGTAAAAGAAGCAGATGAGAGTGAGTAAAATGTCAAGGGAGATTTTTATGTGACAACTTGTTTATTTTGACCCGATATATAGCACCTCCTTGCGTTCTATGAATTTTCTCCAGGACTTCTATATGGTATGGAAATTGTAAAAGAAACTAAATAGACTTGCATTGCCTGATCCCTAAACAAGTTAAGACGGATCTTGCTACTTGAAAGTAGTCCTATTCTTTTCCATTATGGAGGGGGAAGTTTTTTGTTTGTTTTTTTAAAGACATGCTGAATAATGATGTTATTTTCAGGTGAACAGGTTTAGAAATAAAGGAGTGGGGTTTACTTATTTGAGAAGTGGTGACAGACAGTTCCTTTTTTTAAAAAAAAAAACAACACAAAAAGCCCAGCAGGACGACAATCTCCTACAAAATTTCCCAGTGGAAATGACATTGCTTTGTGGCAGTGTTGGTTGGGCTAGTAGGAGTTTCCTTCTATTGCAAATTGAAAGTGCACTTTCTCTTGTCTTACTGTGGTCCTGAGCCAGCTTCCTGGCTTTTTGGTTTTTTTTTAAATAAAAATAAATCAGGAATGCAAGGTTAAATAATGTGAAAACAAAAATCAATTCTAGGTTGCCCTGTGTGTTGTCCTGTCTGCGTAGACAGAAGATTATGAACACAACCCTGGCTCCTTTCCTTCCAAATTCTGAGCCTGGTTCAGTGTTTATAGGGTCCTGTAAGACTAGGTCACCCTATTTTTCTAATGTACCACTGATTTTTCCAGCCTATGTAGTGTCACCTGCAACTGTTTGGACCACTGCATGGAAGTTGGCATACAGAAGGTTGGGGCGGAATCTGCTATGTTTGGACCGGCAGGACAACATCTGCAAACAATAACAATAAATAATAAATATATTATTTATACCCTGCCCATCTGGCTGGGTTTCCCCAGCCACTCTGGGCGGCAGAATTAGAAGCACAATAAAACATCAAATATTAAAAACCTTCCCTAAACAGGGTTGCCTTCAGATGTCTTCTAAAAGTCAGATAGTGCATATCTGGTGGGAGGGGGTTCCACAGGGTGGGCACCACTATCGAGAAGGCCGTGGGGTGGCGCTAGGGGAGGAGTTGTCATCACAGCACCCCTTGGTGTGTGGCATGTCACAGGGCACAATCCTCTCCCCAATGCTTTTTAACATTTTTATGCGCCCCCTTGCCCAGCTTATCCAGTAGTTTGGGCTGGGTTGTCATCAATATGCTGATGACACCCAGCTTATCTGTTGACAGACAGTCATCCTGACTCAGCCCCGGACACACTGACCAGATGCTTGGAAGCTGTGGCTGGATGACTGCGTGGGAACCGGTTGACGTTAAATCCTTCAAAGACAGAGGTCCTCTGGCTGGGTTGGGATGACATGGGGTTGGGACGCCAACTCCCATCTCTTGCGGGGGCTCAATTAGTGCCAGAGCCTTCTGTTCGGAGTTTGGGTGTAACCTTTGACGCCTCCCTCTCTATGGAGGCGCAGGTTGCAGCTACAGCAAAGGCATCATTTTTCCACCTTTGCCGTGCTAAGCAGCTGGTCCCTTACCTTTCTCGCCCTCATCTGGCCACAGTGATCCATGCGATGATCACCTCCAGGCTCAATTATTGTAACTCACTCTACGCGGGGCTGGCCTTGAAGCTGACCCAGAAACTCTAGTGGGTGCAGAATGCTGCCGCAAGGCTCCTTACAGGGTCCTTGCCACAGGACCACATTCATCCAGTGCTATACCAGCTGCACTGGCTCACAGAGGAGTACAGAGTCAGGTTTAAGTTGCTGGTTTTAACCTTGAAAGCCCTATACAACCTAGGACCCTTGTACTTACGGGACCGCCTCTCCTGGTATGCCCCACAGAGGACCTTACGGTTCGCAAATGATAACATCTTGGAGCTCCCAGGCCTCAAGGAGGTTAAACTGGCCTCAACCAGGGTGAAGGTCTTTTCCGCTTTGGCCCCAGCCTGGTGGAACGCTCTATCGCAGGAGACCAAGGCCTTGCAGGACTTGATATCCTTCCACAGGGCCTGGAAGATGGAGCTGTTCCACCTGGCCTTTGGTCTGGCCCCAGTTTGACCATGTAAGTCTATGGGACCATGTAAGTTACCTCTTTGGCCCTTTTATCGGCTCATGTGGGACCAACATGGATAGCTGGCCCTGATGAATACTTGAGGTTCCCAACCCCTATGGTTGTAATTTCATGGGCAGTCATTTAATTTTATCCTGATTCTAATTTTTAAGCTGTATTTTAACCAATTGCTTGATTGTGTTTTAATGCATTTGACATTTTTTGTTAGCTGCCCTGAGCCCAGTCTTGGCCGGGGAGGCCGAGGTATAAATAAAAATTTACTTACTTACTACTTACTGCCTGGTTTTCTGTAACCTCACATCTCGAAGTGAGGGAACCGCCAGAAGGCACTCGGAGCTGGACCTCAGTGTCCGGGCTGAATGATGGGGGTGGAGACGCTCCTTCAGGTATACTGGGCCCAGGCCAGTGTTGACCAAATGAGCCTTCATTGCTCTAACACGGCATAGCTTTCATGTAATGAAATCTTACTTTTTCTATTTTAACTTCAGTTGTCACAGGGCATGGGTGGGGTCAGGAGGAGACATTGCAGATAATATGAAGGGGTCCTAAAGTTTATTATATGGCCCCTTTTAACCCTACATCTATAATTGCAGCATTATTGCTTGTCTCTTTTTCTGTATGCCACTTTCAATGAAGCTTAAAACCTAAGATGCTTAAGCAGAAGCCTTGATTTCCAGATAAAACAACCCCAGCCATTTTGATACAGCAGCTTTCCTTTCGGATAAGGGCAGAGGGATAAGAGCGAAAAAGCTTCACATGACATAGAACTTTTAAGGGTATAAAAATATTCAAATTCTTTCTGAAAGGAGTGACGATGAGAAGCAATTTCACCACAAGCTCTGCTGCGTGGGCTTAATAAATAAATGCATTGCCAATAACTGTTGTTTGCATTTTCGCTTTCAAAGTTGAAAGGATTATTAAAGTGAATCTCAACACAATTTGTATTTTTAAAGGGTAAGATTGCCTGTGTAGGTTGTGAAGAATTTTCATTTATCATTGATAGAGTAAATGAAAACTTAATTAAAAGCTGGAATTCTTGGGATGTTTTATCCACCCCCTCCTATATCCAATGTAGATCTGGAGTCAGCCATATTGTAATGAAAATGTATTAAATCCACTGCTTTCAGCCCTTCAAGAGAACTGTTTTCTCCTTTCTGTTCTTTGAGGACTTACTTTTACTTAGCTACCTACTACTGGTACATTTTTTTCCCATGGAAAATGTCATTCTGAGTATCCTACAAATATTGACTAAATGGAATAAATCCTTTGATATAATTTTACCCTTTATTATTATTATTATTATTATTTGCTTACAGGAACCAGGCTTTTAGCTAAGTATAGCTGAAGGGTTCTGCATCCCCCCCTTTTATTTAATCAATGTTTTCTAAGCTTAGAGTAATCACTTTAAAAGGGAGGTAGAGCAAGTGGGAATAAAGGAGTAAAAGTGTGCAAGCTGAATAATAAATCTGTAAAAGGCTTTAAGATATTAATAGATTTTTTGGGCTGGTGCAGCATCCCACAAAGACAAACAGAGATTGAAAGATAACTTAAAACCGACATTCTTTATATATTGTGCCTGATGTACCCTGTCCCCCTTTGAAAAATTGCCAACTTGTTTCTGGGGGTTGTGTAACCTAATCCTTTCATAAAGGCCTGATTCTTTTTCCTCAGACATGCTGATAAGCTGATCTGGTTTGGGTATTGCTTACAATTCCCCTGTGAATTATATATACAGCCGTACCTTGGAAGTCGAAAGGAATCCATTCCGGAAGTCCGTCCAACTTCCAAAACATTCAAAAACCAAAGTGCAGTTTCTGATTGGCTGCAGGAAGCTCCTGCAGCCAACTGGAAGCCAAGTTTGACATTCAGCTTCCAAAAATAGATCGTAAACCAGAACACTCACTTCCAAGTTTGTGGTGTTCAGGAGCTAAAACGTTCAAGAGCTAAGTTGTTTGAAAATCAAGGTACGACTGTACACTATTGCACCTAGTTTGTGCTACTATTCATCACTCCACTAGCAACTTTGCAACTTGCCAGCCCCATGACATCTGTTACCATACATAGGCACCTTCAGTAGTGGACGGTGGAGTGGAAGGAGTTATCGGACCTCTCTGCTGCTTACTGGGAGGGAGAGTGGGAGAGCCAAGGTGGCAGGGAGGATGGTGCTTTGCAAATGTACTGGCAGACGCCTCATATTGGCACCAACAGTACATTTGCAAAGTGCTGACCGCCTTGCTGCCTTGCCCACTACTACTCTCAAAAGGTAAAAGTAAAGGACCCCTGGAAGGTTAAGTCCAGCCAAAGGTGACTATGGGGTTGTGGCGCTCATCTCACTTTCAGCTCGAGGGAGCCGGTGTTTGTCCACAAACAGCTTTCCGGGTCATGTGGCCAGCATGACTAAACTGTTTCTGATGCAACGGATGGAAACCAGGGCACACGGAAATGCCTTTTACTTTCCTGCCAGAGCCATACCTATTTATCTACTTGCACTTTGACGTGCTTTCGAACTGCTAGGTTGGCAGGAGCTGGGACAGAACAACAGGAGCTCACTTTGTCGTGGGGATTTCAACCGCCAACCTACATATTGGCAAGCCCAAGAGGCTCTGTGGTTTAGACCACAGCACCATCCATGTCCAGTAAGCACAGACCGTCCAAGTGTTCCTATTTTCCAGTGACAGTCCTGGATTTATAGTAGCCATCCCAGTTTTTGATTTGATCCTGGAATGTCCCACTTTTCCTTAAGGTAAAGGTAAAGGTAAAGGGACCCCTGACCATTAGGTCCAGTCGTGACCGACTCTGGGGTTGCGGCGCTCATCTCGCTCTATAGGCCGAGGAGCCGGCGTTTGTCCGCAGACAGCTTCCGGGTCATGTGGCCAGCATGACTAAGCCGCTTCTGGTGAACTAGAGCAGCGCACGGAAACGCCGTTTACCTTCCCGCCGGAGCCATACCTATTTATCTACTTGCACTTTGATGTGCTTTCAAACTGCTAGGTGGGCAGGAGCAGGGACCGAGCAACAGGAGCTCACCCCGTCACGGGGATTCGAACCGCCAACCTTCTGATCGGCAAGTCCTAGGCTCTGTGGTTTAACCCACAGCGCCACCCATGTCCCTCTGGCTTTAGGACACTTTTCCTTAGGACACCCCTATTTTCTTTGAAGAAATGTTGGAGGGTATGTGACTCCTGAGCCAAGGAAATAGTAACTATTCAATCTTTAGAAGACATCTGAAGGCAGCTCTGTATAAGGAAGTTTTTTAAATGTTTATTGTTTTATCATGTTTTTATATATGTTGGAAGGAGCCGAGTGGCTGGGAAAACCCAGTCAGATGAGCATGGTAATAATAATAATAATAATAATAATAATAATAATAATAATAATAATAATAATAATAATAATAATGGAATCAGGTGTCCCTGTTTTCATCGGAGAAATATTGGAGGGTATGGGTGGCGCTGTGGAAGGGACGCGGGTGGCACTGTGGGTTAAACCACAGAGCCTAGGACTTCCAATCAGAAGGTGGGCAGTGTGAATCCCCGCGATGGGGTGAGCTCCCATTGCTCGGTCCCTGCTCCTGCCAACCTAGCAGTTTGAAAGCACGTCAAAGTGCAAGTAGATAAATAGGTACCGCTCCTGCGGGAAGGTAAATGGCGTTTCCGTGAGTTGCTCTGGTTCGCCAGAAGCGGCTTAGTCATGCTGGCCACATGACCAGGAAGCTGTACGCCGGCTCCCTAGGCAAATAAAGTGAGATGAGCGCCGCAACCCCAGAGTTGGTCACAACTGGACCTAATGGTCAGGGCTCCCTTTACCATTTACCTATGTAAGCAGTAGTAATCTACCTGCTGGGTTAGTGTCTCACCATCAGCTACTGGAAACATGATAAAGGGAAGCCCAAATTAATGGACTTGTACAAGCCTAGGTTTCCATGAGATCAAGAACCATGCTTGCTTAAAATCCCCAGTCCCATTGAAAATTATGTGTGTAGTTTTTCCTACATGCTTTTTTTCAGATGTTCATTGCAACAGACTCTTGTACTTGCAGAGCCACTTTCAACTGAGTACTGCTGGGGTGGGGTGGGGATTGCAGTATTATCAGTCATGATCATTCCTCAATATTTATCTGGGTTATTCTACACTAAGCTCACTGTCATCTTCCCGGGCCAGCCCTGAGACCTTATAACATTTGAGAAAAGAGCAGTAGAGGTACCTTAATCAACATATTTGTTTGGGGTTTTTTTTCCTCCCGAGAATTTATATTACCTGCTGAGCATTTTTACAGCTACTCTATCTTTTACAAAAATGCCATGCCTCTTTCATCTCTCTCTCTCTCCCCCTCCCTTTGAAGGCTTTAGTCCCTTTGAAAAGCATAGGTTATGGGACACAGTCTCTTTTCAGGCTTCCAAATTGTAGACAGTCGATGATTTGGGTACCTGGAACAGAAATACATTGTTATGTTGACCCAAAGCAACCGCTGAGAATAGATGGGATTTTCCTTTCTGCAACGCTCCCTGCTGTTATTTCAGTAACCCTCGTGTAATTGTTACTGTGACTGCAGAATGCCATTCTGCATTGAATACAGTGAGAACAATTTCCTCCCACGGTCGCTTTTAAATGTATCCCAGCAACCCCTTAACATCATTCCTGTATCTCAATGGTCCATTCCCTTTCAAGCTTTTCTTGCTGTCGCCGTCATGATTCTCATCTGATGCAGAGGGTTGATAAGCCCATTCATCCTGTTTGTCTGCACTGCTAAGTAGATTCTGTATCTGCACAGAAACAGAAGATTGAAATTGAATTTTTATTTATTGCACAGTGCCTTGGCCGACTGGGGGTGAGGAGGAAGGGATATATGGGTATTGATATTTGAGACCAGCCCTTTCTGAGAATGAACAGCCTTGTTTCCTGGGAAGAAACTCAAGGGATTTGCAAAACTTGTGGCCTCCAGATGTTGGACTTCAGCTCCCATAAATAATGACCTTTGGTCATGCTGGCTGGGGCTGATGGGAAATGGAGTCCAACCACATATGGGTTCCTCATCCCTGTTGTAAGTGTCCTAAATCCAAAAGATGCTTCGGTGGAAATTTTTGAAGCTGAGCTAACTCCTATACTCATTCTCATAACATATAGTTATAAAACAAGAGAAGAGGAGGCTCGTGCACATTTTTGCTTGTTCTGTACCTAGAAAGCTCACATCCAGGTGGGTTTTTCCACTTGTCTGTGCTTTCTAGGCCTGGATCCGAGAGGTTTTGCCTTTGTCCCACTACTTCCCCCCAGAAACCCGTACTTTACATTGGAAGAAACTGCAATAGACGGCAAACCCAATTGTCATTTGTTCTGAATATTGTGCTGAACTGTGGGTTTTCCTGGAAGAAAGCAGCAGGACAAACAGAAGTGTGGATGAACCCAGAGTTGAGATGTGGAGACAAATCCTACCTATACAGTGGTGCCTCTAGTTATGAACTTAATTCATTCCGGAGGTCCGTTCTTAACCTGAAACTGTTCTTAGAGGTGTGCTTTCACTAATAGGTCCTCTTGCCAGTGGCGTAGCGTGGGTTGTCAGCACCCGGGGCAAGGCAAGTAATTTGCGCCCCCTAACCCTAACCCCCAGATGTTGCGCCCGGTGCGGCTGGCACCCCCTGCACCCCCCACGCTACGCCACTGCCTCTTGCTGCTGCTGCGTCGCTGGCACACAATTTCCATTCTCATCCTGGGGCAAAGTTCTCAACTCGAGGTAACTCTTGCAGGTTAGCGGAGTTTGCAACCTGAAGTGTTTGTAACCTGAGGCATTTGTAACTCGAGGTACCACTGTATACATTTCACCGAGTTCAGTGGTACATACTTCCAGGTAACTGTGTATAGGATTTTGCTTGAAACTTGCCAGGATGGGCAAGTGATTAAAACACGCTAAGACCACCTGATTTTAGGCCTCACTCCACAAGTGGAGTGAGAAGAGGGGCAGTGTGTGTGTGTGTGTGTATTCACATGTTCACTTGATGTCTCAGGGATCAATAACACTTCTGCTTGTCCGGTGCCTAGAAAGCACACATCTAAGCAATTTTCTGTTTGACCCCCACTTTATAGGCATAGGTCCGAGCAGTATTCCCTTTGCCCCATCACTTTCCCTGGAAAACTTGCTCTTTAGTGCTTAATTGGAACAAACAGCAATCCACAGAAAACCCAATTGCCATTTGATCAGGGCTCAAGATTGGGTTTTGCCAGGGGAAAGTGGCCGGGCAAATGGAGGTGTTGATAAGCCCTCAGTCATCATCACTCAGCAGGCCAACACTCTGGGCTAGTTTACATGTTTGATCTCACTTGACTACAATATCAAGCCACAATTTAAATTTATGAAGTTGTGATGAAATATGTAATGCTACAAGGTAGAACTTTTGGAGGCCCAAAACTACACATTAGGTGAAAGTTATAATTGGATCCCAGGGTGATTTGGTGGGGATTTTTTTTGGGTACTTTAATGAACCTGGAAGGGGGTTTCAAGTTTGATTGGTGCCACAGAGCTGGGAAATTAGATGTTCATTAATGCTTTCAGCTGTTCTGTTTTCTCGAGTTAAATTGCTTATCCCTGAAGCTGCTATTAGCCCAATGACAGCAAGAGAATACAAGTATCTGGAGATTACAGTTCTAAGAACTTAACCGTTTTATGGTGTTTGTATTTACCGGTTGATATAAATATGTGTTGTTTTCGTGCAGTTGGATGCTAATATACATTGGGGTATAATCTTTGTCTTCTGTGTGTGATATTATTTGCCTGTATTGTTTTTTGCATAGGGGACACTATGACAAATGCATTTATAGTTAGAATAGTTATTGTGCAGTGGTTGCAATGCATTCCAGGAATGGTCGTTCACAATACCAGTCATAACTTGAGAGCTGCTTCAAAAAGTTGGTGTTTGGTAAACATATTGCAGCAGAGTGCAGAAACAAAGATCCTGTTAAGATTGTTGGTGGGAATAATAATAATAAAAAAGATTATTACTCCAGGAAAACAAAGCCCTTCTGAGTACAAGCGTAAATACGGCCATCATGGAATCATGAGGTTAAAAAAGAAGGTCTAATACTATCTGACTGAAGGGGGGGGGGGGAGTAAAGCCCAAGGAAAAACAAAATCTACAGGTAGCTAGTTACAAAGGAATCAAACAGAAAAGCAACCTATTCTTCCCTCGCTATTGCCCCCACTAGTTCAGATAACTTATTACAAACGTTGTTGCTTTACTACTGACAGAAAATGTGTGCACGCACATACACACAGATAGATGTGGGAACAAGAGAAGGCTTTGGATGGGAGACAGCAGCCACTTTAAACATTTGCAAGAAACAATTGAGAAGAGATTGACGTAAAACAGAAAGCTGCTTTCTCAGGGGGGTCTGGTCACGTTGTTCAGGCGCAAGCAGACTTCAGGATTGTGACAACTACAGTGGTACCTCGGGTTAAGAACTTAATTCATTCTGGAGGTCCATTCTTAACCTGAAACTGTTCTTAACCTGAGGTACCACTTTAGCTAATGGGGCCTCCCGCTGCCATAGCCGCTGCCCGATTTCTGTTCTCATCCTGAAGCAAAGTTCTTAACCTGAGGGTTATTTCTGGGTTTGTAGAGTCTGTAACCTGAAGCGTCTGTAACCCGAGGTACCACTGTATTTTGATTTCTGCTAGAACCCTAAGATCCACCAATCACAGCCTGGTGGGAATTAGCGACTCAGGGAGCTAACTCCTAAGGGCCGAGGTCACTTCACCACCTACCAATAAAATATTTGACGGGGATGACCCCCCCCCCAAAGTTAATGGGCATTGAAATGGTGTGTGTGTGCGCGCGCGTATGTGTGTGTGCTGTGTCTTATGATCAATTATGTCAAGTGGGTCTTACCTGCTCCCTCTACTTTATTCAAGTTGGCACCCCTGCCCGCTACACTCCCTCTCTGCCTTGCTTACTGGGGTCTCAGGAAGGCGGTGTGAGATTTTCAGAGGCCTCCATGCAATCTCACAGGGCTCTTGAGAGATTTTGCGGAGCACTCACAAAATATTGCCAGAACCTGGAAGCCACTGTAGTCACTGCTCCTTGCTTCTCCAGTGCTGGTAGGGAAGGTGACCATGGCGCCACCCTTGCATTTCATCACCTGAGATGGCTGTGTCAGACTGCCTCGCGGACAGGCCAACTCTGGGGAGGGTTTCTCCCCCCCCCCAAAGATTTTGGGAGATACTATGAGGATCCCTCCATTAACTTCTTTTGTTTCTCAAGGGGACCGAACAGCTATGTGTCTTTTGGGCAGCTGAGCTACAGAGCTGCTGGAAAGCTTAGGGAGTTCCTGATTTGACCCAACATGCCTTGCTAACTGCAAGATCCAACTCCGAAACATGGAAACTTTTCCCATATCGCCCAGATATGCCCCATAATTAGAGCTACCCACTGACCTGCTGCATAACCTTAAAAGCACTTTTTAGGGAGGGGGGAGGGAGTGAGATTATGATGCGGGCCATGTGATTCACCCAGGAGTGCATCCTGGAAAACTCTCGTCCCAGTTAGGACAGTATGCTTCAATTTACAGGAGGACCACTGGGCAGGTAGTGGTCTCAGGCCTTCCCCCTCAAGACAGTCTGACAGCAACTTCCACCTGTCTCTCTCTCTTTCCCTCTCAGTACAATACAATACAAATACCTTTATTGGCATTACAAGTTTTCCCCCCTCTCCCATCTCTCTCAATTTATGAACAGTTGTAAGAGAGTCAGATAAAATCCTGGAAATCTACTTAATGTTTTCAGTAGAACAACTCTGTTTGGCTTTCTCTCTTTCCTGAGAAAGGAGTACTTTTATAGGGATGAGTAACCACGGATGAATGAAAGGAACCGTTTCCATCCCCCTGACACTTTCCTTTATTAGAAGAGTTGTGTAAACATCAACACTGAATCATGGAAACGTTATGCAGGGCGACAAAATGTGTGGCTGTCCTCATTTTTGTTGCAGGATACTATTTACTGCATCTGAAAATGTATTTTTCCTCCTCTTGTCATAAAGAAGCCAGCAAATACACCGAAGAAAGTGAACTATCGTATACCAACAAAATGGTTGGAGCAGTAACAGGACACTTTTGTAAGCCTTGAACAAATAAAACTATATCTGCGGGAGACTTTGGGAAAGGAATCAGGCTATTAAACATGCATCTAAGCCTCCTTTTGCAGTAACGGCAATATTTCTCATAAAATTTCACTGTCATCACCATGGTGCTAGTTCTTGATAAGTGTGACCCAAGTTCATTGCATCACAATGGGCTACAAAGAGACAGTAACAGTTGAGGATGCTTCCCTCACACATCGGAAGGCAGCCCCAGATATAATGGCAATGTCATCAATGTCTTGCAGCTTTTATTGAATGGCTGCCGGCTGGAGCCTTAACAGATGTGTGGTGGTGTAAGAAGTGTCTTCAGCGATGACTGAAGCACTTTGCATGTCTTTTGAAATACCACACTTTGCAGTGTTTGGGAGATTTAATACATTTGGAGAGTGTTAGGTTTCTATTAGCTGATTTCCAGATTTCATGCCTGCTTTCTATTTTGCAAGCTGCCATCTTGTGGTAGTTTAGCTTGCTAGCATTAAACCGTTAGACGCGCAGTGCAAGCCTGCGACAATAAAATTGAAGAATATTGGAGTCTCGGCTATTCAGCCTCAGTTCAGAGAAGCCAGCAAGCATTTGCAAAGTACAGTGAGGGCAACAAGCCAACATAACTTTCAGCATTTTCTTCTCATGTAAAGAAGTCCCTTTGCTTTCCCTTCTGCTTCTGCATTCTTGATTTAGTTTAGGGGGGGGGGGCTTTGTCTTTTTATTCCTGCAAATGCTGATGTAGCTCATTCAGAAAACTCTCCCAAGTGGATTGGCAGTTTCTGCTGTGCAGCGCCGAATCATGGGTGTACACACTGCTTTGCACAATTGGCTTAATTGTTAAGACAATTAATTAATTGCAATTCTGTGAATAAGCAGATCTCAAGCATTGTTTCACATCAGATGCCCATTATTTTTAAGTCCTAGTAATTTCATTTGACTTTTTAAAACAATGTTATTGTAAGCTGCCCTGCTAATCTGCTAAATCTTAACAATAACTATATTATTGGCCACAATCCAGGGAGTTGTAAATAAGGCTCCAATTCTACAGACCAGAGAGTTAGTCCTGGGTAAACAAGCTTAGGATAGTGTTGCAGATAGTTGATGTGGGAGAAACTGAAACTTAGCTAAAGGTGAACTTACCTAAAACACACTTTTTGAAACAATGTGCAAACCGAAACAGTGTCATTCTTCAAAACTCTCCTTTGCAATACAGTTGCAATACAATTCCCCAGCCAAACAATGTATAGAAATGGGCATTAGTACATTAGTGCCCAAAACATACAAAAACACAGCATATTTGGGGGAAATGCTTGCAAAAATGTGCATATTTGTCAACAGCATACAAATACGTGTTTATTAGAAGAAATGCGCGCAAAAATACTGGCAAACTTTCATTTTTTAAAAAAGATAACGATGCAGTAAAATGGCTATTTACAAATTCAATTAAACAGCAATACAAACTTTCATGAGGATTTTTTTTTTTTTTTTACATATCCAGCACATAAATTGCATGCTTTCATTCAGGTTGGTGTTTGCAAGCTAGTAAATAAATTGTTATTGCTGCTTGAGTTGGAGCAACTGTATGTAGCATTGGTTTGGTCCAGTATCAGTGCCTCATTATTCATAATGAGGCTGAGGCTTTTGCAGGATCATGGCCTGTTTTGTGCCTCATTATCTGGTGGTGAGGGAGCAGCCGCAGTTCAGCAAATAATATTGCACCAGGCACCAAAATAGCCTGTTGCTCAAGGTAATACACATCTGTTTATATAACAGCATTTCTTTCTTCACACAGTCTCAGATATCTTGCTGGTGGTATAAGACAATCTGAACTTTGTTAACAAAATATGTCTCTCTTGGGCACCTAATAACCATGTGGTGTTATTTGATCTTGCTCCAAATTGTGTCTCCCCTGGGTTTGTTGTTCCAAATGTACATATTCTCCGTGTCTATTGGCAGTCTGTGCTCAGCACTTGATCTCTCTCCATTAGCGTCTCCCTCCTGGGGGAACTGAATCTTCTCAAGTACAGTTTGTAAAGATGCTCTGAGAATGTTGATAATGGAGAACACTAAGCAGGGATCTGGAGACGAGAGTTTCACTGTGAGCATATGAGAACCAGATTAAAGGGGCAGGGGGGGATGAAAGTGAGACTGACCACCTTCCATATTAGTTGGGGAAACGGTATGGTAATAATCCATTAGGCAGGTTGAAGGGGTCCTGTAGTCCCAATTGGATTTAGGTCCTTCCACAACTTTGAACAGAATAGCACCATGCTATATAAAAAGCTGTTTTTGAAGCTCCCGTCAGGTTCAAAAGCAGTCTGCTGTGCAATGTAAGGGCTGCTGTTTGAGAAATGCAGTTACAGAGCTGCATTGTATGGAACAAACTGTGCGATCTTTTATATCCCGGCTTTAAAAATATGTCTTTCTCGCCTCCCTCTTTTTCTATGAAGATAGTCATAGAATAGGACATGTTCCAGCTAAAGCCACTTGGAAGTGGCATCTATTTGAATCCTATTCAGAAGTAATTCCCATTGAATTGAGGAAAGTGGGTATAGGATTGCAGCCTTAAGGACATGCTTAAATTGTTCATTCATCGGTGGAGTTTAGCTGATATTTAAATCCCATTGATCACTTAATCACTGCTGGATTGTGTCTCTAATAAAAGAGCAGTAGCAATTATGCATCCAGTTAAATGTACATATAAAATTGTAAATAATAATAGTTACCCCACAGAGTGTAAATCCTATTATTTTAATTCAGGCTAAAACAATAAGGTTTTATACGATTTCCAAAGGGCATGCAGACTTGGACATCCATTGCAGAATATAAACAACACAGTGAGATATACATTCGTACCTTGGAAGTCAAACAGAATCCATTCCGGAAGTCTGTTTGACTTCCAAAACATTCGGAAACCAAAGCGCAGCTTCTGATTGGCTGCGGGAAGTTCTGCAGAAGCTGCAGAAGCCCCGTCGGACGTTCGGCTTCCAAAAATAGATTGCAAACCAGAACACTCACTTCTGGGTTTGTGGCGTTCAGGAGCCAAAACATTCAAGAACTAAGCTGTTTGAAAACAAAGGTATGACTGTAGATACATTTCCCAACATTTACTCTTTGTGGGAAAACTGAGGAGCACATGATTTACACGCAAATGGTCCCAAATCCAACCCCTTCAGGTTGGGTTGGTACCATTTCCCATCTGAAACCCTAGAGGGCCACTGTCCATCATTGTAGACAATACTAATAGATGGACCTATGGTGTCATTTCATATAAGGTAGCTTCCCATGTTGCCTATACCTTCCCTTCAGGAATTTGGAACTGAAGTGTTATGCCAGTGGCATAACATGGAGGAGACTACCAGGGTGGTTGCCCCAGGTGCCTTTGCAGCTGCCACCCTGACCAGAGGTGCTCCTCATCCCGCTCACCTGAGAAGCACACCAAACAGGAACTGGGGGAGGATGGGCCCTTGCATCCTTTGGGTGTGTGGTATCTCCTGCCAGTAGGAAGGCACCTTTAATGGGTGCTGGCAACCCACGCTATGCCACTGTCTCCACCCCAACACTTCCAGATATGTGTTCAGCTTGCTCCATCTTGTCGTCGTCGTCCCCGCCCCCATCACCACAATGAATGTACTGGACTGGGGGTCAGCAAACTTTTTCAGCAGGGGGCTGGTCCACTGTCCTTCAGACCTTGTGGGGAGCCGGACTATAGTTTGAAAAAATAATAATAATGAACAAATTCCTATGCCCTACAAATAACCCAGAGATGCATTTTCAATTAAAAGCACACATTCTACTCATGTAAAAACATGCTGATTCCTGGACCGTCCGTGGGCTGAATTTAGAAGGCGATAGGGCCAGATCTGGCCCCCGGGCCTTAGGTTGCCTACCCATGCACTGGACATTCAGGTGGTGTCAAAAACTGAAAAGGCGATACTGTGCAGTTCCCATGCCCCATTTCTGGCTCCATAATCTGCAATATACAGCTTATCCCAGGTGCAGCCAATATTATACCTGCCAGGTGTTCCTGGACTACAATTCCTATCTACCCCAGGGCTGATGGGAGTTGTAGTCAAGCCGTACCTGGAGGTCAACTCCTTGGCTTACGCTATGTATGGATGTCCTTCCAACTGTCCTCATATGCTTCCTTCGTATCTTGAGCCTGCATTGGTTGGGAAACTCAGAACTCAATGACAAGTTGTACTATACATTTCAGAGAGGAAGGATGTAACATGGGGCTGCCATTTTGAGCGTCTCTCTTCTGCTTCTTGTAAGATGTACTCCCACACTCTCTTAAAAAAAGAAAAGAAGAAGTTGCTTCATAAATTCTGAAGACTTAAAATATATGCCTAAGGTTTCTCTCTCTCTCTCTCTCTCTCTCTCTCTTCATTTTATTACTACTAGTATAGGTGGCATTATCTTTAAGTGCTATAACTTCTCTGGGGCATCTTTGGAACTAACCTGATGATTTAGCATGTTAGGAGAGCTCCCGTAATACTCCTGTCCAGATTCTAATTGGTTGTTACAGTGCAGTAACTAACCTCTTTCCATAGGCAAATTTCTCCCTCACATTATTGTATCTGCATCTATATCCATGTGAGGGGGGGGGGGTGTCAGAAGAAAATTATACAAAGGTAGGAGTGAAGCAGATGCTGTTTGTTTTATTTGTCTCTCAAAATGTAATACCTCGCCAACTGATTCAATACTTTCCCATAGCCACTTGCAAAATACAGGGATATACAAACTATTCAAATAAAATTAGTAAGAGCATTTACAACTTAAGTCAGGTAAGCAATTAAAAATATCCCCTATGTGGCTCAGCTTGCAGCTTTAAGAAAACTTAACAAAATGCTTCATAAAAGAAACGCTGAGCATGGTACATAAAAACCTTTATCAGTATAGAAATAAAATCAGCTGAAGCTAACAAAAGGATATGCATACATTTCTGAGTAGGCCTGTCCAAATGGAAATTTGGACCATGAAGGTTTTATGTAAATAAAAAAGACCCCCTCCTCTGTGGTACCTTCCACATTATTCTGGAAAGGAGAAGCTGATGAAAATCACTTCTCCCACCTTCCTCCAATGAGAAGATCGGAAGTACAGAGTTATGCCCACAAAAACTCATCATCTGTTTTTCAAAACAACAATAACATGTATCTGCTAGGGTGTGCCACTTTAGGGGTGAAGCTTAAGTTTTGCAAATTTCTTCAGTGAGGTGTTTTAAAAATATGTTTCGGGTATGAGGAATTCAAATTGTTCTTTTGTGTGTAATTGGACAACATTTAATTTGGTAAGTGTATGTTTGATAAGAAAAACACATAAACTGTTTTTGGAAAACCAAAGAATGATAACTTTACCTTCTAAAAATGTCAGGTAATGCTTAATAATAATAATAATAATAATAATAATAATCAATAATAATAATCAATAATAATAATATTAATATGCAGTATAACTGCAAGTACTTGGTAATCATTTTTAATGTTTTCTATGCAGTTTTACACCCATTATACTTATGAATCAAAACTACATTATATGAATTTAACCAAAATATATTCTGAATTCCCAGGTGAAGTAACAACTTTTTAGCACTCCTCATTTATGGAATTTGAAAGTTTGAAAATTCAACACACCCTAATGCCAATGCCATAATTTATTCTACACCTGACCCCCCTTTTTTAGTCCAAATTAAAATTGGAGAGAAATTGACCAGATGATGATGATATCTGTAGACTTGCTGCTTAATATTTTGCTTCGGGAATAGGAAATTGTGGCGATCTATGGTCCTTTTCTAACCATGCTTGCGTTTTCAAGCACCTTAGCGTGTAGAACTGTTACAAACTATTCCTTTCAGAAGGAAGATACATTATAAAATGGAAGAAGAGTTTATAATGAATGGAGCCAGCTTGAGCACTTTACCAGTGGTCCTATTTTCAGATTGGGAGCACTAAGCAGCTATGAATTGAACAATTATTGAGACAGGGAGGAGAATCTGATACGTTTGATCATGAACCAGAAAGGATACTTTGATGGCAGCTGCTTGGTGAAACTCAAGGAAGGGTGGGAGGAGGTTGAAGGGGGGATAAAGCACAATGAGCAGTAAATGATGTCCCCCCCCCCCCATTTAAAGACGATTGTAAATGAGTGGCGCAGCTTAGTATGTCTAAATAACACCGCCAAGAACTGTCAGTGTTATGAACTAGCTGAAGAGAAGGCAAACAAATAAATCCACATGGATATAACTGTAGGTGAAATATATGGGTTGCTTAAAAAACAATAACCCCCTTTGCAGGCTTTTCATTGTTTTCTGTACTTCCTCATTATTTTGCACTGTGTCAACCAGAGACAATAGGAGGTCTAGTTACTTTAACCCCCACCCTTTCTTGGGGTTTCTGTGATAAATAAACAAGTGAGCTGGCTGCAAAACTGGGGTTCTGCAATGCCTTGCAGCTCTTTTCCCCACTGGAAAACAAAGTAGTGGCAAAGTCATTCATCTCCTGTTGTTCTTTTTGTTCCAGTAAATTAATCAACAAAATCACTTGTCAATTAACTGGCTCTTGGTAGGAACTCAAAAACAGTCCAATTAGGTGCCTTGCCCCGACATTCTCAGAGGGTTATTGTAACAGAACAGTGCACTGTAATGGGAGATTATGACTTAATGGGCCAATGTCAGTTGACTTCTCAATGAAGAAAGAAGGTCATGAAAGTTTCTGTTTGAGAAGAAAGTAAGCTACATCGGAGCTTGCTTTCAACTCCTGATTAAATTGTTTTTGGGGTGAAAACAGCATGCAATTGATCTTTCTCAAAGTTCTGATATACAGTGGTACCTCAGGTTACATACACTTCAGGTTACAGACTCCGCTAACCCAGAAATATTACCTCGGGTTAAGAACTTTGCTTCAGGATGAGAACAGAAATCATGCTCCGGTGGCGTGGCAGCAGCAGGAGGCCCCATTAGCTAAAGTGGTGCTTCAGGTTAAGAACAGTTTCAGGTTAAGAATGGACCTCTGGAACAAATTAAGTTCTTAACCTGAGGTACCACTGTACATATAAAATTAGTACTATTGAGTCAGTTTGTATACAAAACTCCAGTTTACAGCTTGTGTATATAGCATGCACTTGGAGTCCAAAACTAAATCAGTCTCTGGAGATGTACATGCTAAAGAGTGTATTTTCTAGGCAAAGGATAGAGAACAGAATTCTGGACTCTGGTCCCTCTCAGGGTCCACTTTGACAGGTGAACAAGACCACCCATCTGTCATTTGCCTAATGTCACTCCATCCACAGGTGACCCAACTTCAAACAAAATAGGGAAGCTTTCCTTTCTTCAACCCAGCTTGAACTCAGGTTGGTCTGGAAAGGAAGATCCCTGCTGGAAGAAGGTCTTTAGAAACCCACTTTGGACAGCTATTAGCTGCTCACAGGAGCTCCTAGTGAGAAACATTCTAGTGCAGCTGATCTCCTTATATAGGAAACATAGGCTGCATTCCATTTTTCCTGATGGTTCCCTAATTGTTGATTTCTGCATTATAGCTGAGCTTTCACACAATGCAAAAGCCACTTCCGGAAATATAGTGAGATATAGCACAAGCTTAGTGCTCATTTCCATGTTATTTGTAAGCAGGTGTTTGTTTGTTTTTCTGGAAGCAAACAACACACATATGAAATGTCAATTTCACTCTTCTTACAAAGACAATCAAATTCCTAATCCAGGGATTTCATAACCTTTCCTTGGGCTCTCTTGACTGGGTTGTGATCATCTGCAAGTCTCTTGTCTTCTTCAAGCCTGCATTCATAAAGGCATCTGTGGTGATGGTCGCTGTGGCAAGCAGGACAACACTGTATCTGGCACTCTGCACAGCAATATTATGTATTTCAATGTGTTGTTCTCTGTCTTTTGATTAGAAGTGGAAGGGATACTTGGTTTTCCTAACGACAATTCATAACTTACATCATTTCCATCTTGGACACCAGCTATTTGTTTTTCATTTTCATCAGCAGAATTTTTTTTTTGCATTTGATGGTATTGAAGCATTCAGCTTCTTTTCCCTCTTATATTCAGCAAGCCTTCTCTTCTCTTCTCTTCTCTTCTCTTCTCTTCTCTTCTCTTCTCTTCTCTTCTCTTCTCTTCTCTTCCCTTCTCTTCCCTTCCCTTCTTGCCATTTCAGCTTTTTGACTTGTCTGTTATGCTCAGTCACGTATAATATGACTGTGAAGGCTTGGTGGTCATTTTTAATGATTTCAATGAAATGTTAAACACATTTTTTCACTAAAAAATAAGATTTAAATTATTGGAAATTCCACAAAAATGTAAAAAAAAAAATCAATATTTATTATGCAGTTATTTACCAAGCAAAACTAGATTATATTAGTTTAAGTATCTTTTGAATTCCCAAGTCATGCTGCAACTCTTTAGCAGCCCTCATTTTGGAAAGCTGAAAGTTGAAAAATTCAACATGTCCTAATCCCACCCCCCACTGTGAGATTCCTGATTGACAGCATGTGTATTTCTAGGTCTTCTATGGTGTCATCTTCTTAGCGTTCAGCCGAGATACTGGGCCATCAGAGGGAGACAGGTTATAGAAAGGTTGGCATGCAAATTGGAATTAATTGCCCTTCTTTTCTGATTCAAGGCTTTCTGTCTCCCCAACCAAATCAGTGTGCATATGGGGATATAGTAGATCAGGGAAGGGACATGTAAGGGAGGCTAGTCACTTAGGAGGAGACACTGACAAACTGACAGAAGCCACAGCTTTGGCAAAGGCTGGTGAGACAGATTGGCAAGCAGAGTTCATTGTTGGTTCCAACAAGGGGTAGAAATAGATATTACCTTGGCTACCACCCTTCTTGTCTTGCATAGCCATTAGCTAACAAACGTCAGGTCAGGAATCCCATCTGTCTCTTAGAGAGTGCTTCATATACAGTATCTTTATTTGGTGCCTTTTCCACTAATAGCCCCTTCATTTCTCTATCTTAAATAAAATTTAAACTCTAAAATTAGAAAAGAAATACAAGAAAACCCCCTGGTTTATAGGCAGATTCATAGGCTATCGTGCAGCGGTGTTTCACGATTCATTTTCCTTTCATATACCTCAGACTGATATTAAGAAAGTGTCACAACAGAGTTATAATCACCTCTTCAAATTAAGTCTCCTGTATTGTAACAGCCCTTCAGAAGGATTCTTGTTATTAACTGAACTAATCCTAATTGGTTTAGACTGTGTCCAAACTGAATTTGACAGGTGATATGTTGCTTCTTAAAAGCATTTCTGTTGAGCTATTTAAATGTAAATCTTGTGTGGAACCTCATTTTCACACACTCACACGGTGGAATGCTGTGCCTTTCGATTTTGCGCATGTGTTTGTTTTGCTGACGCTTAATCATATAAGGAGATGTCCGGTATTTCTGCATAGAATGTTTGACAGAAATTTTCTAGACAGAAGCAAGCATTTATGATGTCCAAATCATGTCATGAAAAACAGTGCTTATATCTCTATCCAAAGTACGATTTTCCTCACCTCTCACTTCAAATACGAATAAATAATGTGATAATTACTAAACTAGCTTCGCTTTTTAAAATGCAGCTAATGAGTGTTCTTGGCCATCCTTTTGCTGGAAGAAATGAGTAGGTGTTCCTGCTAGCATTCTACTTTTCCTTTTCTTTCAGATTTTCTGTGGTTTATTCCATGATCAAATAAAACTTTGCTTTAAGAGAAAGGACCATTACTAATCCTGCAGAGACTTCTGTGCATATTCAGTCAAATGCACTTGTGTGTCAAGGCCACACAAACCCTCCTTTGATGAATGAAACACGTGGACATCAGTATTTTAGATTATGGGACGAGAAAGGCCACAACTTTTATTGCTTACAGAATGTGAGTGGTGTTGGCTTTAGGCATTGGACCTGAACCAACTATATCTGACTCCTGCCCACCATGCAAGGAGTCTCTCAAGGGTTAACCACCTGTAGGGGGAGCCCTGTTGATGTACATCAACTCAGAACTCGCCCAGGGTCACCGGAAAGGTCGTGCCATGGCCCTAGCCTCCACCCGGGCTTCATACAGGAACCACAACCCCCAGATTCCTTTAACGGAATACCCTTAAAGGGGAGGGGTAGGTGATGGCCACAAACTAAGCTTTTCCAGTGCCTAACTGCCAAACCTTACAAAGTTGTGACGATTTGCTATGAGGTAGGTGAAAACCAAGTGGCTGGTGCCAATCTGCCAAGTGGAAAAATTCCCACCAGGCCCCTTCAACAGTTGACCAACCGAGGTCCATAGCGAGGTCAAGGGGAAGAATGCAAGGGGAAAGGGTAGGAGGGCGAGAGATCCATGGAATCCAGGAGCAGAGAGGAAGAGCTCCCGGCCACATGGCTGCTTAAATGTGGCAAGCCACACACCCCAGCCAGCCAGACTGGCCGGCTGTGATCGCGGTACGCACCCGAACTCCCCTGTGATGCGGGGGCCTAGACATGCCCCCTGCTAAAGGCAGGAAGCGCAAGTCCTGTGTGCAACCCCGCCCCTCCCTGAAGAGGAGCGGCTATAGAAGCCCCTTTCAGACCTTTGTGATCAATGAACATAGATCTGAGCAGAGCTTTCACATGCAAAGACATGAGGGACTGGGTTTTTGTGTGTGGCCCCACCCTTCCACACAAGCCTCACATGCTCAGGCAAATGATTGAAGAGGGTTTCAACCTTCAAATTTATCACTTAATAGTGATCCAGCCTGCCACCTTTCAGTAGAACAGTACATAAATTAGCTCTTACAGCTTGGTCAAAAAACCTCAGCTAGCAACAAAAGCAATATATTTTGCATTGGGTACCACAAAATGTGACTAACAAAAGAGTTATGGTAGTGGTGTTGGTAGAGGGAATCACTTGCTTTGTTTTGGTTTGTTATGTTACGTAAACAGGCTTTTAGAGGTACATCACTATCCAGGACTCGCATTAAGAGTTTATCATTGAACAATTATGCTTATACAGCCATCATACCCTACAACACTTTGAAGTCAAAATCTGGGACACCATCTTCCCATTGTTTATTACGAGAGCATGGTGGCCATTTTCGTTACTATGATCTTGCACAACTTTGCGCCACAGTGCCACTCCAAAGCACTTGGGGGGGGGCATGGCGCCCAAAAACGTGTGTTTTGAGGCACCATGTGAGATTGTGCCCCCCCAGGGTGCTTTTGGGGGAGATTTTATACCATGAAACTTGTGCAAGATCACAGCAACCCAAATGGTGTCTGTTCTCTTGAAATAAAAAATTGGAATGACCCAATTTTTTCAGGACACTTGTGGGGGGCATCCATATTCAATTTATTTTTGGCACCTCAGTGAAATCTACTCAAATTGACATCACTGTGAGAAAAACAGTACAGAAAATTAGTTGTAATGAGATAGATTAAGCTGAGACATCATGAAAAGTTCTGTCCAGCTCTTCTTCCTTCCTAGTAAGTATGACTTGGAGCCACCACTCTTTTGCCTGGCGTCCAGGAAACAGGAAGCCTTCAACAGACAAAATGAAGCATGGTATGAAGACAGTGGTTAGAGATAATGCTCTCTCCTAATACTAGAATAATACTTCATCCAATGATGTCAAATGGTGATGGGTTTCCATAAGACACATTTCAGGACAATAAATAAATAAATATGGAAGTATTTCTTCACACGGCTCATAGTTAAATTGTGGGTTTTGCTACCATGGGAGGTATTGGTGGAGATCAGCTTAGATAGCTTAAAAGGACTAGACAAATTCAGGAGAGATAAAGCTAAAAATGGCTAGTAGTTAGGATAGCAAAATATACATCCAGTATGCCACTTCATATGAGCATGAGAGTGCATTTGTCTTCACATTCAGCTTGTGGGCTTTCCATAGGTACCTGGCTGGCCACTGAAAATAGAATGACAAACTAGGTCATCCTTTGATCTGATCTAGCCAGGCTGTTCTATGGCCTTATCTAAATAGACAGAACTGGACAGCTTTTCCCATGGTAATCATAACTGCTGGTTTGACTCTTTCACATTTTCACTTGATTTCCTATTCAATTCTTCCTGAATCAAGAACATCCCCGCTCTTTGGGAAGCGGTTATTTCTCTTCTAGAAGTATTTCCATTTGTCACAATCCTTAGAAACTGCCTTGGGTATTTTTAAACTTCAGAATGTGTTTTTTAAAAGCGAACTATTTGCAATACATAACTCTTTAAAGGTTTAATCAAATGTTTCTCTTTGCGCACTTACGCCTTGGTGGTAAAGAAAAGACCGAAGCTTGATAGAGTCGGAAGATGGAGAGTAAAATCCAAGAATGGCTGTTTTCTGGCCTGGGAAGCTTCAGAAGAATGGAAATAATATCTTTTATATTTATTCTAAAGAATTCACTTTCATGATATTTGATTGTCTTCGTGAGTTAATACGCACATAGTCTTTCGATCTATTCCTTGAAAGTTTTATTACAGTAAGATGAAAAGATGAACCTTTTTTTTTCTTTAATAAAAGTTTTAGGAAAAACTTTTTTTCCCCTTTTTGCCCTTTTTTAGTGCAAGTCTAAGGTAGAAAGAAGGCTGCTGATTGCAGAGTTCTGTTGGGCAAACACTATAACTTTCTTTAAACATATTGATGCCCCAAGATGAGCCAGGCAAACAGATGGGGGAGAGACAGAAAAAGCTGTGTAAGCTCCACTGAGGCAAAAAGAAAGAGCTTCCATCCTTTTTTGTTTTCTTTGTCCAAAAGTGGCACCCTAGGGAAGATCTTGTCACAGAGTTTTATAGGCCAGGTGGTTCCTTCACTGAAGGAAAGTAGCAGATAGATGTTTAAAATGCCTCTTCTTCTGTATTATGTGAATCCTTTCGCTGGGGAAATCAACAGGGGTCCCAGATATCAACTTTGCAAGTGCCTTAATTGGTTTCAATATAGCTAGTTCTTAAAAGATTTCCAAGACATTATTTCCCCCTCCTGAAACTTTTTCCACCCTAGAGTTTAGCGATTCTTGTGTGTGGGCAAAAATAACAACGAGGAGATTATTTTAAGGATTAATGGCTCTTTCTGGTTTTGTCTCATTTAATGGATTTATTTACTTATCCTCTTTGTATCCCACATTTCTTCTAATGGCAGTGTACGTGGAAATTGTCCCATTTATATCTTCACGATATGTCTGTGAGGCATGTTGGACTGGGAGTGCTCCTGGGGGGTGATGCTCCAGGGAAGTGGTTGCTAAGCAGGTGTGGTTGAAGGAGGTCCATGTTGATGAACAGCCTGCTGAGTCAGGCAAAAGAACCATTTAGTCCAGCACTCTCTTCTCACATTGGCCAACCGGATGCCTAGAAGCCTGCAAAGATAATCCAAATGCAACAGGGGCTTGAGCATGTTGTGTTAATTAACCATATTTGGCCGTTCTACTCACAGGTAAAGCCTAAATGCAAGGAGAGAGGGAGAGGGAGATAGAGAGAGAGGAAGACTGCACAAAGTCCTATGTCCCCCTTTCTGCTGTCTCCAACTTGTGGATGGCGAAGCTACAATGTCCCTGTGTGCTGTAGAGGTTATAATCTCTCTCTGTGTGTGCACTTTTCCTTAAGCATTTTGTGAAAATGGATTTGATGAAAAAGGTCTCCCAAAATCCCCTACCCTATTTGCAGAGGATTTTTTCTTTCTTTCCTGAACTTAATTATCTTGAGAAGTTTCATCTCAATTATCGCTGGATGAAATGCTGTTGTTCGTTAATGCTGGTGGATGAATTAATAGATGTAAACTACCTCCAGGATCAGTGGTAGTAGGTCTCTGAATATCAATTACTGAGAAGCGACAGAGTGAGAAGTCTAGTGCCTTCATGTTTTGCTTCCCATAGACAACCAGTTGGCCACTCTAGGGAACAGAATTCTGAACTAGATAGCCTTTTGACCTAATCCGACAGGTGATGTAAGAACTCTGTTGGTGAGCCCAAACCCATTGCTCCCCTCAACTATATTAAAATAGGTTGAACTGGAACCACATCTGCACCTGAGATTTCCCATTCTCTTAATAAGCCTCTGCTCCTGAGTCCAGGGTGGCCGAGAGGGGCAGCAGAGGACTGAGACATTGCTCAGGATAGGGTTGACGTGATCCCTGGAGCAGCCAAGCCTCCCTAAGATACGGGTCTCCAGGCTATCTTGCAGGTTCCTCCAGGTCTTCAGCTGGTGCAGGGTTTTCCATAGGGCCTTAAGTCTCTTCCACCAAAAAGGCCTCTCCAGGGTGTGGGATGGATGTGCTATTGACAACAGCCGTGTTCGTTAGGGCTCTGCAGACTCTGGTCATCAGATTTTAGGTGTTCCCTGGCTTAATTCTAGATTATTCAACCATCTTTCTAAAGTCTGGTCCAATCCCAAACAGAAACTTATTGGTCTCGGCCATACACAGTGTTCTCTGGAGTTTTCCCTGTCACCCCTACTCCATTTCCTACAAGTTGTTATAGGCATGTGGCTTGGATGAGAGGGGAATGATTCTCCTCAGCTCCTTAGTGTGACTAAGATACTACTGTTTTACAGAAGAACATAAATTAAATTGAAGAAGTATATCAATCACATATTCCCCTTCCCATCCTACTTTCAGACACAGCAGGGATTTCCTTTCTCTATGGAGCTTGTATTCTGGTCTCGGTGACCTGCACATTAAACAATACTGTCCTCTATATTCATTGCACAATAGTGCCCAAAGCCACAGGTTGATGTGATATCTGTGAAGCAGATTCAATTTCTTAAATGTAATTGGCCCAAACGATGTATGTTCTTATTCAGAGGAATAGTCCCATTGGCAATAGCAATTTAGCTTATGTTCTCATTTTGATAGAAGAACATTGTGATATCAAAATGCCTCTTGGGTTTACAATGCAAGCTCTTGTATAAGAAAAGACATATATATTAACCTTTCTAGGACTATTCGAATGCACACTGGAGCTGACAGTTACATTCCAAATCTGTGCTGTTACATATTCCATAGGGTGAAATCACACCATATCAGTTAACTGCTGCCTTCTAATTATTTTTAGCAATATGTCTAAGTCAGTTCCAGTGTTTTCAGTAATTTGTGATGTGGATTGTAGGCCTAAACTGAACTCATTTGTAGTATACAAGAAGAAGCAAAGTTACCTTGAGTAAAAGGTTAGTCTGGATAATATCCCACATTCAAAGCAAGAATGTAGCAATAGTTTTGCTTGACTTAGACAATCATAACTCCTGTTGATATAGGCCTGAAACACAATCTCCTATTCTATATTTTAATTTTTTTTATTGAATTTATATACCGCCCTATACCCAGAGGTCTCCAGGCAGTTCCCAGAACAAAATCAGAATATAAAACCACAAAATAGATAATCAAAATAAAAACAACAACCCAATAACCCTTCCCCAGAACCACATTTTAAAGGGGCACATTCTATTCACAGAGCCACAATTCCCATAGTTCCTTGGGTACAGAGATTGACTGTTAAACCACTCTGAGAATTGTAACTCTGTTAGGGATCTCCTAACAATTCTCAGCACCCTTAACAAGTCACAGTTCCCAGGATTCTCTGGGGGAAGCCATGGTTGTTAAAAGTGGTACGATGTGCAGATGGGGACCCAGATGCTTCTGGGGTCTCATAGCCAGGGCTAGAAGGTGTCAATCATTCTCTTTTTGCCTGAAATATCTAACAAGTGAAGAGGTTGGAGTTGCCTAGAGCTAAATTCAAAGAGAGGTTCAGTAATGACCCAACATCACATGACTTAAATGATGAGATTAGTAATTATATTGTGGGCTTCTAAAAATGAAATACTAGGGGCATGGCCCACAGATTATTATCAGGAATGCAGCATGCAGAGTGGGAGATGTCAGTATTTTCTCTCCCGCAGCAATCTTTGTGAAATTTGTGCCCATCCATCCCCTGCTACAATTAGCATTAAGAGAAATACCAATGGGAATTCTCCCCCTAATGGCAAGGGAGGTGAAGGCTTAAAGCTGTTCTCCCCATGCACTATCACCCCACTGGTTCATTACATGCATACATGCATACATACATACATACATACATACATACATACATACATATTTATCCTCTGCCCCCGCACCTTGAGCAACCATCTAATGGACCTGAGATCTACCTTCCCAACATATTGTATTGATGAACATACCCTAGATGACCCTTGGGTCCCTTCCAAATCTAAGATTCTCTGAGAGTCCTCTATTAAATCATGCCACAGTGGTCATGGCTGAGGGTTGATATGGGATGGTAAGACTTTCCTCACCTGATTTTGGAATTGCCACCAGCCAGGACTCAGGGACCTTATAATCATCAAGGATCCCATTGAAAAAATTCAACAGATGTGTGATTTTGTTGTTGTTTGCACCCATCTGTCTCAAGATACAATGGAATGTGTCTCCAAGGGATGAAGTCCCTTGTTAATAGCATCTCCAAGGGATGAAGTCCCTTGTTAGCAGTTGGGATGAAGTCCCTTGTTGGCACTAAAGCGATCTCCCCAGGGCACAATCCTGGGCAGTGTGTATGTAGATCCTGGTTTGCCCAGTCATGAACCCCCCCCCCTATCTCACTGATGTGGACCGAAAGAAAACAGAGTTACACATTTGGCACCAGCTTGGCTGCAGGAGTTGCCGGAAGGAGGTGTACATGAAGCCACCCAACCGTCTTAGGGTTTCCACACCGGATTTATGTAGGGTTTACTCCTTAGCCTTTCCTTTCCCGAAGATATCCCACAAGGCAGTGGAGGTTTAGGATCAGAGTTTTCCTTCTCCTAGATGAGCTACCTTTCCAGGTTGACGGGCTCCATCTGCCCCTCACTTCCCTCTACAGCACTTGCAGAAACTGCCTTCTTGATCATTGGACCCACTATTAGTCTCATCCACTCAATCTGCCAGAGCCTGTCTTTGCATGCAGGTAAAGTCCCTAACTCACTGAGGGTTTGAGAGCCATTGGCTACCCTCACCTGGTTTAGCTTGCCTGCTTTCCCTGAGTGTGGTTACTGTCTGATGCTGACAGCTTTTAGGAGCTGCAGGTGAGAGCCGAGTGCTGCGTGGGGACCAACATTGCACAAATTACCCAGAGGTAGCATGATGTCTCCCCTACTAGAGCTACTACGCCTCTCCTAACACCCAACACACTCCCGGTGTGGGGCCAGGATCTCCTTAAAACACTTATATAAATCACTTATATAAATCTTTCTGGGACAGGGGTCTTTCTTGACTTGAGCTTGGCGACAATTGTTAATACCTCTTCCACTTTGATATTATCATTCAATAATGTCCTGAATTATTCAGAGAATGAGGGAATAGTCACTTGATTCAACAGTTTCTCAGTCTGAGCTGGAGATGTTTAGGCGTATAGGGATGCACACACACAACAATGAAAATGCTAATCACATCATGAATTTCATTTGTACTTAGGTACAAATAAGTACATAAGGGACATAAGTACATAAGTATATAAGGGAGCTGGGCATGTTTAGCCTGGAGAAGAGGAGGTTAAGGGGTGATATGATAGCCATGTTCAAATATATAAAAGGATGTCACATAGAGGAGGGAGAAAGGTTGTTTTCTGCTGCTCCAGAGAAGCGGACATGGAGCAATGGATCCAAACTACAAGAAAGAAGATTCCACCTAAACATTAGGAAGAACTTCCTGACAGTAAGAGCTGTTTGACAGTGGAATTTGCTGCCAAGGAGTGTGGTGGAGTCTCCTTCTTTGGAGGTCTTTAAGCAGAGGCTTGACAACCATATGTCAGGAGTGCTCTGATGGTGTTTCCTGCTTCGCAGGGGGTTGGACTCGATGGCCCTTGTGGTCTCTTCCAACTCTATGATTCTATGATTCTATGATTCTATGATTCTAGGTCTTCATATGGAACAGAGAGCCCTATACTTTTTCTTAAGTCCATTTGAGTCAATGAAGGTTCTGTTTTAAACAATATTGCTAATAGACATTGTTAGACTGTGAAATCAATGTCACTCTAGGCATTGAAGTTACATAACTTCAGAATCAAAATAAAATAAAAAAGTAATGGGGGGGGGGAGAAAGAGAGAGACAAATTCTCAGTTGGTTTCCTGTAAAGACACTTGAACTTGAACTAACAGATTTGTCCTAACAAAGAAAAACATCAGACTAAGCACCAGAACAAAATGACTTTGGTAGATTTATCAGGGGAATATATCAGAAGAGATTAAAGGAGGTCACACACTTTACTGCCGCTCTAGTTATACACAGAATTGGCAGATCGCTTTCTAAAATGTGCAAATTCTACTATCCCATTAATTTGACATCAAGTTGGAGAACTTCACAGTGCTTCTTCGCAGTTTATCAAAGGGATTTCAAGGCCAGATTTTCACATCATCGTTTCAAAAAAACAAGCATTCCTGGGTTATAGAAGATCACAAGTTGTTTCGATAAGCAATGACATTCAACATCTCTTTAGCCCCAGATCATGCTGATGCAGCTGTTCTCTGAACAAAGGATTGCAGCAAACCATGCTGTGTCCTTGTGAGAGCTGCTTATTAAACAGCATTAAAACGAACAATTTCACTGAGACTGTACTGTGCTCTGGTCTATTGTCATCATTGAGCAAAATTTACATTTCGATTAGATGTAGCAAGCTCAGCTTTGGAAAGGTAAAAGGAGCTGCATAAATGTATGACTTGCATTGGTATTTTCTTTGAAATATAACATTATAGAAAAGCCTATTTAGAAATACGGAGCATGGATGGAAGTAGTTATGAGGGGAAATAGGCACAAAGCCTATGAAATTGTATCAGATAAAATTCCCTTTGCTTCGTTTTTTACTGGATATAGTAGGGGCAAAAGCTGCAACAATGAAAAGTAACACGTATGCAATCATAATTTTAACTTTTTTGCCTAAGTTTCTTTTTTCCTCTTCCCTCAATGTCCCTTTTTCCTTCTGTGTCATGTCTTTTGGATATCCTATCACATATTGTTATCGTATCTGCAACCCTTTTCTCCACTTATATGGGATGCACTTGAAGACATGATGCCAAATGTGACAAATGATCCCCATGGATTTCAGAGCTAGGCTGAGACAAAACCTGCACAAATAATTTTGATGCCTGAGGCCAAATAAGTTATTGCCCCTTCCCATTCCACATACAAAAGCTGAATGGCCAACTGAGTATTAGTTGGTGCTTGAAAGTATCATCCACCCCACGTGAAGGCAGCAAGTTAGTTTAGGCTTAGGTAGTGCACCTAGAACACAAATTTCTTGTTGAATATAATGATTTAATTTACACAGAAATGAAAAATGGCTAAATGTATATTGGTGAAAAGGTTAGCATGTGGATTTTCTATGGGGATATATTAAAGCCAAGGAGAACACTCTGAGCTCTTGATGAGTTGATAGTCAACTGAATGACTGTTTTTTTCTGGTAGCTAACATGTGAGTGGTCTAACCTTAGATCATGTGATGAAGGTATTGAGTTGCAAATTTCCACTTTGAAGCGAGTTGCCTTTGTGTCTTTTGTCTTGCGGAGAAAAGACGTGTAAAATATTCACGGTAAAAACACCTCCAAGGTAAAATGGATGTCATGGGAAGAGACAGAGCTTTGCTTCTAGGTCTGTTGGAATTATTTCATATTTTGTAAAGCAGTGAGCTGGACAGCATAAGTCATTGTATGGATATTTTGGATGTATCATTTACCGTATTCTGTTTTATTTTGAGGAGTTCTGTTAGTAAAATTTGAATAATATTTTAAGGGCTCTGGACAATGGTTCATTTCCAAAAAGAATCAGTTTTCATACACCCAATTGCTTCAAACTGTGCAATATTAATATCTGCAACAGCTCTGACCTCCAACACCTTCCTGCTTCTGTCTGCCCCAGGCTCTTCTGCCTCAGTTTGCCACTTCATTCCATTTAATTTCAACTGCTATCAAGTCAGCTGTCTGATGGAAAATCTGAGCAGCAAGAGTTGGTGCATCACCCTGGCCCAGATGGTGTCACCTGCTCTGTTTCTGAATGCTTCCAGGGAGAGACAACCCTTTAGCGAGCTCAAAGCAAGCCACTATCATCATGGACATTGACAATATCTTTAAGTTTGCTTTTTCCCCTGCTACTCCTCCTTCCCCTTCCCTTTTTCCTCATGTGTCGCATCTTTTTGAATTATGAGCATGAGGGCAGGAGCCATCTTAGAACTGATTTTTGTACGCTGTTCCGATAACTATTTTGGCTAAAGGGCAGCGTGTGCCTTTAATACACAAATATGAAATGAGTAACGTTTTAAGTAAATGAATAATAGGAGGGCTGGCTCTGGCTGGGGAGAGTCACTGGGCAGATGCTTTGGGGCAAAGTCTGGAATATTCTAGGGAACATTGTGAATGTGCTCCCTTATGCCTTCCTAGGCATTGCACAGCTCTTCATTAAGGCTCCTCTTTGGGGCTTGAGGACTCCAAGGAAAAAACCACAGTGATACTTTCTGAGGAAGCTGAAACATAGAAGTCATTTTTGTTCTGTACAAAGCCCAGATTGTGTATGTTTAGCGTTGGGGTCAGAACCACATTTTATCTTTATCAAAACACTTATCCTTTCGTAAGTGTTATTTACTGTGTGTGATTAAATAACACTACCCACAATGCTATAATTAGGGATGGACAAATCTGTCAAATTTGGTTTCTCTCTGTTTCCAACCCCCGCCCCCAACCTTAGTCCACCACATTTATGCATCAGTTTGTGCACACATACACACACACACAGACACACAGACACATATTCCTCACAAAAAATTGGCATACTTTCCCCTTAACATGCACCTTTTCACATGCAAGTAGTTTCCCATAACAGAATGCTTTTTTTATATTATTTCTATTAATTTTATTTTTTTAATTCATATTAAGGTACATACTTTGTTCATCACTTTGGGAAAGTGCATCACAAAATTTGGAGAAGTGAGAATATGGGTAGAGGGCTCAGTTTTGGTTTGCATATTGTTTCAGGAAGTACATAGGCTCAGCTTAAAATGCGAACTAAACCATATTTCTCTCTGTCACATTTCACCATAAAATAAAATATGAAGCGGGGGGAAGGAAGGAGAAGGGACAGATGTTTATGTGAAATAATATGTAAACTGGGCCTAATGTTTTGTGCAGCAAAGAAAGCTTTTGAGGGTAGTTGCAAATTTTGCCTCAGTTTTCTGTCAGGTAGGTCAACAGCACCCTTTGGTTAAGATGAGTCTCACTTTAAGTACCAGCTGCTAAGATTCTTTAAAATACAGTGGCTACATGGTTAATCTTTGTGCTGCCGTTAGCAGATACGAGTCAAATGACATCATATGAAGTTTTATATATTTTTGAATATATTGAATGGCTTCAGGTCAGCCAAAGGTAGCAATTTTGGAGAGAAAGAGAAATGTCTGCATAGTTTAATGGTGATTTTAATTTGTAAGCCACTCCTTAGAGTCCACTCTGCCTAGCTCTGCTCCTCTGTTCCCATTCTATAAAATGTATTTACACTGCAAGTCTGGCTCTGGCTGCTGGCCAACCTATGCTATCTTGAGGTAAACAAGTGTGTGTGTTTTTTCTAGGTGAGCAGCTGCACATCTCTTTGAAGTGCCAAGGAGTGAGAAAAGTCAGAGGCAGTATTCTCAGCTCATTTGCACAGAGATGCTTCCTTCACACATTTTCCCTCAAAGCCCCTCAAAGTGGGCGAAGATCACTTCACTTCTCATCTTCGATTAACCAGTGCTACCCAGATATGCACTCAGACCTAGTTCTCTGGCACCAAAAGGCCGTGCAATTCCAATTATACAAATTCCTGGCAAGATTAAAGAGCACAAAGTCAAGCCTCTTCAAATTCATACTTTCTGTTCTGGAATGTTGAGTTAAGAATGTCTGGCTTGGGTTGCCACCTTTGAACCTGGCAAATTATGGCCACAGCCATTCAACATGTCAGTGGAACCAATTCAATAACTGCACAGGGAAGGACTCCTGAGAAACGTTGTTCAGGCTGTTGAATTTCTGGGCTTCTCTTGGAATTTATTAGAAGCTCCTCCTTAGGAGAGACTTGCTATTCACAATTCTAATCCTTCCGAAATTTGCTTTAGACAAAATTGAGGGACAACCTCTCCCTATATTTCATTACAGTGGTACCTCGGGTTACATACGCTTCAGGTTACATACTCTTCAGGTTACACACTCCACTAACCCAGAAATAGTGTTTCAGGTTAAGAACTTTGCTTCAGGATGAGAACAGAAATCATGCGAGGGCGGCGCAGCGGCAGCGGGAGGCCCCATTAGCTAAAGTGGTGCTTCAGGTTAAGAACAGTTTCAGGTTAAGAACGGACCTCAGAACGAATTAAGTACTTAACCCAAGGTTCCACTGTAGTCTGAATGGACTAACGGATGCAGGAAAGGACACAGAAAACTGCTACAGTCAAAGTCGGTTGTTGGATGTCCAATAACTGAGGGGCAGCTTCCAGTTGGTTGCAAGAGCTTCCTGCACTCAAGAGGAAGCTGCGTCGGACGTTTGGCTTCCGAAAAAAGTTCAAAAACTGGAACACTTACTTCTGGGTTTGGGGTGTTTGGGAGCCAAAATGTTCCAAATTGGAGGCATTCAGGAGTCAAGGTTTGATTGTACTGGGTTAAATGAGGCCACAACTTTATTTATTACAAGAAAGAGTAGGTTTGACTAAGCACTAAGGCATTGGGCGTGTATCACTGGGCAATCGGGCGGCCTGCCTGACACCTGATAGGAACCTGGTGGGGTCAACCTGTGATAGGAAGTTGCTCTGACATTAATTGGGTGCCACAACCCTATACAGGCAGCCATTGGGTGAGACGCATTGGCTGATCAGTCACCCCTTTGGACCTCTCTAATGCGGTACCCCTGCGACTAAGGATCCATCCCAATGCCTTATCCACCAAGGTTGTGGCAGTTGCTATGAAGTAAGCGGAAACCTGCAAGCCGGCCAATTTGTTTGCAGGATAAAATTCATTCCTGGCCCTGAATACAGTGACTGAGTAAACCATAGCAAGGTCCATATGACACAGGACCAAGCAAAGAGGGTGGGTGGGTGGAAAATTCAGTGATGATGAAGAAGAAGAGTTTGGATTTGATATCCCACTTTATCACTACCCAAAGGAGTCTCAAAGTGGCTAACATTCTCCTTTCCCTTCCTCCCCCACAACAAACACCCTGTGAGGTGAGTGGGGCTGAGAGACTTCAAAGAAGTGTGACTAACCCAAGGTCACCCAGCAGCTGCATGTGGAGGAGCGGGGAATCAAACCTGGTTCACCAGATTACGAGTCTACCACTCTTATCCACTACACCACGCTGGCTCTCTATGATTAGGCAAGAGGGTGGCCTGTACCTCTGCAGCCCCCAAGGCCCTGTCCCTGATTGGCCTTGCAGGTATTGCCCATCTATACCTGAAAGGCCATTGCGGCCAGAGGTGGGGTGCTGCCAGATGACCAACCCCTCCCCCAGCACAGCTGAAGATCGTGGCCACCCTGGACCCACTGTGGCCATGCCATGAGGCAAATGTCTATTATCCGGACCCCAGCTGAGTTGTTATTCTGTATCAGGTGGTGCTGTGGGTTAAACCACAGAGCCTAGGGCTTGCCGATCAGAAGGTCAGTGGTTCGAATACCCGCGATGGGGTGAGCTCCCATTGCTCGGTCCCAGCTCCTGCCAACCTAGCAGTTTGAAAGCATGTCAAAGTGCAAGTAGATAAATAGGTACCGCTGCCGCGGGAAGGTAAACGGCATTTCCATGCACTGCTCTGGTTCCATGCTGGCCACATGACCCGGATGTTGTCTGCGGACAAACGCCAGCTCCCTCAGCATATAGAGCAAGATGAGTGCCGCAACCCCAGAGTTGTCCGCGACTGGACCTAACAGGGGAACCTTTACCTTTACCTTAAGGCAGATCTACACTCATGGTTTTTAACATTAAGGAAGGGTTAAGGAAGGGTTTTGATAACGTGGAAGGACACATGACGTCCTACTTTTTACGTTCATAATGCGTTCTTACCTCGTCTTTTTATTGTTTGATTTTTAATTGTTTTATGCTGCTATATTGGTGAAACTCTGCTCATATCCCTATGTAGTGTTTTACCTTTTTCACTGCATTCCAACCCCCCTCCAATGGTATTTGAGGGCCAGTGTTCAGTCACAACAAAAGACATGGAGGGAGGAAGGAAGAATTAAAATTTGACACCAGATGGTGCAGCAGAGCAACTAGCGACCAGACCAGCAGGGAAAGAAATACTGTTTGGGGAAATATGTATTACTTACATTTGATGACGAAACCAAGGTAAAAAAAAAATTATTAACAAGTATGCCCTGTGATGTTTTTAAAAAAACATCTAATATGGTTTTAATAGGAGGAAATAACGTTAAACAGGTCAGTGTAGATCCAGCCCATATCTCCATTGACTAGAATGCAACAGATGCTTGCTCAGACTGATGTGAGTTGTAGTATAGTTTCACATTTTTGTCATAAGGGAAGCCTCTGTGTCAGTGGTGGTCACATGTTTTGTCCAATTGCTAGACTGCAATTTCCAAAAGCCCCAGCCAGAATGGCCAGTTATTAGGGATGTTGTAGTCCAACAACATCTGCTCTAAGTCCATCCTGAATGAAACTAGTCTAAAGTTTCAAATTTGCATTTAGTACACAGGAGAAAACAACAGTGTTAGATCTTTCATCGTCTCCTGCAATTAGCTTTCAGCTGAAGACTCCACCAACTTTTGCAGTTAATTTCCTTTGTTGCTCTCTCATATTCTCTCTGTGAGATGCCATTTTAGGCAGGAGAAATACACAAATGCACCCTATTATATAAATCATAATTGTGGGATAATAATAACAACAGCAGCAGCAGCAGCAGCAGCAGCAGCAGCAACAACAACAACAACAACAACTACAACAACAACAACAACAATAATAATGTTTTGTGGTTCAGATAGAATGGCTTAATTCAGCATTTGACATTATGCACAATGACAAAAGCAGCAACTATAAATTCTGTAAGGTATGCAAATCAATGTAAATCAGCAAAACCAAGCCTTTATTGGAAAAAAAAAATCTCTAACTAGAGCACCCATGTTATTAAAACACAATTAGGTTTCTATATAATCCTCTGTAAAAATGGGCTGCTAGATAATTAGAAATGCAAATGTTAAGAAAGTTGAGCCTTCACTCGTAATTTTTAAGCATTATCAGCTGCAATTAAAAATGAGAAATTCATTTTCATTTTCTTGACAAAGAGTTCAGTATTATAATGTCCTTTGAAGATGTTGTCTTTCTCCCCCTGTAAATGATGCTGCATCATAAGCTTATGTTCTGATGACTTCATTATAAATACTTTATATATAAAAAAAGCTGTGTTCCATAATTGCTCTTCTACTTTAAAAGCACATCAGCCAGGACTGCTTCATCAGAAAACCGTTAACCCATCGATTCCCAAACTGGGTGCATTAAACTTTAAAGACTGAAGTGTCATGAGCATCGGCAGCAATAATTCAGAGGGCAAGCAAGGTTTGTGACTTGCAAGGGCACATTGTTGACTCAACTATTTGTGGTCTTTGCATGACTGAACTCCACACACCATTGCTGAAGAGAATCATAGAATTGTACAGTTGGAAGGGACCCCAAGAGTTATCTAGTCCAACCCCCTGCAATGCAGGAATCAAAGAAGGGATTAGAAACACTGGTAGGCTGTGATTGTTTGGTGATTTACTGCATTAAGCTGTACGCCAGCTCCCTCGGCCAGTAAAGCGATATGAGTGCCGCAACCCCAGAGTCGGCCACGGCTGGACCTAATGGTCAGGGGTCCCTTTACCTTTACCTAAAGGCTGATTGTAGCACCCAAGGGCGGTAAATATATATGTCTAATCTTGGTGCCCCAAAACTGACAGTGATGGTTCCAGTTACATTTCCCACAATCAGGGAGCCACCACTGGTAGCAGTGATGCTAATATCTTCAGTTTCTCTTCTGATCTACGATATTTCCATATATTAATCAGGAATTGTAGCAGTCATTATATTTACTTTAATTTGCAACCTCTGGGATCTGCGCATGAGATGGCTAATTAACAGAGGCTCTGACAGTATGAATCACAAACACAGCTGCAGAGAGTTGAGTAGGAGGCTGCCTTGGGTATCAGTTTGCTAACACACTAATTTATTTTTTGATACATGAAATGAAGTGCAGTGTTTTATTCAATGTACACGTGTCTTCATACTTTAATTATTTATTGTCCCAGGCTCCTTTTTCATTTGGACCCGAAATAACTCTGCAAATTCATGTCATTTAATTTTGCTTTGTTAATAGCCATGGTTGCAATCAAGCTCGTTTGGGAAGGCACTCTGAGGAGAACGGGACCATTATACTTTCATTTCCAGACGTGGTTCTGCTGAGCATAAATTAAAACCGTCTCCCCATTCTCAGAACAATGATTGTTACAAGAGTAGTTTTATATGCTTTTCAGATTAATTACTGTTTTCTGAAAATATTTCTGGGAGGGCACAAGTGCTGTCAGTGAACAAAAAAAGGGGGGGTGTTCAGCGAAAAGAATATAGCATTGATAAAGAAGCCAAATGCTGTGGTGATGAATTTTGACGTGTTTTGTGTAAATTATTTATCAAACGATGTATAAGTCTGAAAATAGGTTTCACGCTTCCAACATTCTGCCCTTACACTGCCCTTTTCTTTTCTTTTTTAAAAAAGGGAGAAATTGTAAAGAGGCAAGAGAAAAAATAACTGCTTATTTAAACACACCCAGCCATATACACGCCAGAGAAATCAAGAATCATGAAGCAGAGAGTTTGGATTGAGTGATAGGGGACATGGTAGAGGTGTACAAAACTATATTTGGTGTGGAGAAAATTGATAGAGATATATATTTTTCCTTACTCTTTCATAATACTACATCCCAGAGTCATGTAATGAATAGGAATGGCGTGAGCTTCAGGGTGCAGCGCACAGTTAAACTGTTCAAAACCACATGTTATAGTCATCGCCATCAATTTGGATTATTTTAAAAGGCCTTAGACAAATTAATGATGGATAAAGCTAGCTATATGGCTATATTACCTCCTGTATCAGAGGCAAAAAGGTAAAGGTAAAGGGACCCCTGACCATTAGGTCCAGTCGTGGCCGACTCTGGGGTTGCGGCGCTCATCTCGCTTTATTGGTCGAGGGAGCCGACGTACAACTTCCAGGTCATGTGGCCAGCATGACTAAGCCGCTTCTGGCGAACCAGAGCAGCGCACAGAAAGGCAGTTTAAACATTCCATCCAACTTCATTTACATTCCTCTGTGTACTCAGCTGTCCATAACTTAGCAGTAACAGACTCCCTGGACTGACACTGGCAGCACAAAGTTTGATGCCTTGTTCTCTTGCTCTTGCACAGCAAAACACCGATTGGCTCTCAGAAAACAGAAGCCACCTCCCCACATACACACGCTCAGTGCTATTTTTCTAGAAAAAGAGGTGCCGGAACTCACCACGAAAGCCTCCCTTGTTTTTCTTATATTGGCAATGGCAGACACCTAAGAGGTGCCGGAACTGAGTTCTGGCTGAAAAAATGCCCTGCACATGCTCATAAGTCAATAGATATTACATTTGTAAGCATAGTCCACAGTCATTCACCACAATGTCCTGATAGCTTAAGTTCTAAATACTTTGCCTAAGAGTTTATCCACCCTTTGGCTTGCCCCATGCTTAAAAAGCATGGGTCCGGAATCTATTTAAAGACAATTATGAAAAATGCTGGGCTGAAGTGAAAAAAGATTTAGAAATTTGGTCAAATTTGAAGCTTTCACTGCTAGGCTGCATTGCTGCGATAAAAATGAATGTACTGCCTAGAATGTTGTTTCTGTTTCAAACATTGCAAATTTTGGACAAAATGGATTGCTTCAAGAAGTGGCAGAGAGATATCTCTAGATTTGTCTGGCAGGGCAAGAAGCCTAGAATAAAATTTAAAATACTAACGGACGCAAAGGAAAGAGGTGGATTTGCCCTGCCAGACCTTAAACTTTATTATGAATCAGCAGCTTTTTGCTGGCTGAAAGAATGGCTGCTTCTTGAAAACACAGACATTTTGGATTTAGAAGGTTTTAATAATGTATTTGGATGGCATGCATATTTGTGGTATGATAAGGTCAAAGCACACAAAACATTTAAAAATCATATTGTCAGGAAAGCATTGTTTAATATCTGGATAAGATATAAGGATCTATTGGAAAACAAAACCCCAAGGTGGCTGTCACCGATGGAAGCGAAAGCTCAGAAAAAGCTCAATATGGAGGCCAAATGGCCGAAATATTGGGAAATTCTGGAACAAGAGGGAGATAGACTGAAACTGCAGAGTTTTGAGAAGCTATAAAATAAAGTGCGAGACTGGCTTCAATATTATCAGATAATGGAGGCATACAATTTGGACAAGAAAATTGGCTTCCAGGTGGAAAAATCAAAATTAGAAACAGAATTGCTAGAACCCAAAACTAAGATTTTGTCAAAGATGTATAACTTGCTGTTGAAATGGAATACTCAGGATGAAACGGTGAAATCTGTCATAATTAAATGGGCACAAGATGTTGGACATAACATAATGATGGCTGACTGGAAACAGTTATGGACCACAGGTATGAAATTTACGGCATGTAATGCCTTAAGAGAGAATATTATGAAAATGACATACAGGTGGTACATGACACCAGTCAAGCTTGCAAAAATCTATCATTTGCCCGATAATAAATGTTGGAAATGTAAAGAAACTGAAGGTACATTCTTTCACCTTTGGTGGACATGCCCAAGGATTAAGGCTTTCTGGGAGATGATCTATAATGAAATGAAAAAGGTACCGGTATATAAATATACCTTCCTGAAGAAACCAGAGGCCTTTCTCCTGGGCATGGTCAGCCAATTGGTGCCAAAGAAGGACAGAACTTTTTTTATGTATGCTACAACAGCAGCAAGAATACTTATTGCAAAGTATTGGAAGACACAAGATTTACCCACTCTGGAAGAATGGCAGATGAAGGTGATGGACTATATGGAATTGGAGGAAATGACTGGCAGAATCCGAGACCAGGGAGAAGAGTCAGTGGAAGAAGATTGGAAGAAATTTAAAGACTATTTACAGAAATATTGTAAAATTAATGAATGTTAGAATAATGTCCGAATGAAGTTAAGTGGTTTTAGCAGTAATGTTATTAAGGTGTATGTAAAAATGGATTGTTAACAGATGAAAATCCAAAGTCATAATTTATTAAGTTAAAGGATTAAGATAAAAACAAAGAGGGAAAGGAAATGCTGAATTAATTAATATAACTGGAACACAAAAAAGGGAGGTGTGAGGAGGTCAGGGAAGCAAGGAAATGAAATGTAAGGTACGGAAAGATTGATGTGTGTTTTTAAAATGTTTATTATCTCTTTTCTGTATTTTGTATTTTTATTTTTTTATTTCTTTCTTTTTTATTTTTCTCTTTTTATTCATGTAATCTTTTCTTTGAAACTTTAATAAATATCATATAAAAAAATAAATAAAAAGCATGGGTCCAAGCAATTTTCCACCTGACCCATACTTTCTAGACATGGGTCTGAGCTGTTTTCCTCTTGCCCCACTCCTTTCCCAGGAAAACCTGCTTTTCAGCTCTAAATCAGAACAAACAGTAATCCACAGACAACCCAATTGCCTTTTGCTTCAATTGAGCGCCAAAGAGTGGCCTTCCTTTGGGGAAAGCAGTGGAACAAGAGGAAGGGTGAATAAGCCCTACGTCCTGCTAAAGTACAGGCAATTAACATTCTGGCATTACTAATATATTCCCTTTCTTCCTCTGAGATTATTGTCCCAGTTTCCATTTTTAAATCTCATGTGGATTTATGCTTTCAAATAATCCAAATTTACCATCATCATGTCAGTTTTCTTCTCAGCCACAGGAGTACACAAAAACTGACTTCAAAGCCCTCTTTGTTCTTTACATGCATATCAAAGCAAAACACCTATTTTATTTTACTGCATCAAAGACCATTAACTGCTATTTTAACATTTGGAGAATAACACAATTTGACATCCCATGAACTTTACGTACGCCAATGTGTCTTCATTAATTCTTTCAGTGAGCTTTTACTTTTTGAAGTCTCACTGCAAGTTCAAAAATTATTATTTTTTTCTCAAATGAACCATTTTACTCTGAAAGCATTAAAAGCATATAATTATGATTGTCATTCTATAAGATTTTTTAAGCAGGTAATAATTTAGTTAATTATAGGTTTGTGGTTCCTTTAACTTACACAGTCACTATGTCCCCACAAGCCTTACAGTTGCAGGCTTAGTCTTTCTCCCCCTTTTGGTTATTTAATGAAGGAACCTTAAATGTCTGTGGAAAAAGTTCCAGTGCAGTGTATCATATCAAAGCTCTTGTTAAGGTTAATCAAAGTATTTAAAAAGCATTCCCTTAAAAGGTCCTTCACCATTAGCAAATGACTCTTTCCTCATCCCCCCACCCCTCAAAAGGGAAAAGGAAGTAAGTTTTAGAATAATGATATGCATTCTGATTTCAAAATAATGTATGACCCTGGTGCTCATTAGCAGAGCCATAATTTGTAGTTGTGAAGCCACCCTGGGATCTTCTGTGTAAGATGTGATATTGCATTGATAAACTTTAGAACTGGCCCTGTCTCTTTAGGAAACATCACCAGGTGCCATTGAGTCCTTTATTTCTTTTATTCTGAAAATACATCATGGAATGTAGAATGATAGTATCAAAGAAGTAAGTGTGGATTTGAAGATCATCTGGTGATCTTGGAAATTGGATCAAAGATGCTGCTTTCTGCAAGGATAAGTAGTAGTAGTAGTAGTAGTAGTAGTAGTAATAATAATAATAATAATAATAATAATAATAATAATAATAATAATAATAATTTATTTATACCCCGCCCATCTGGCTGGGCTTCCCCAGCCACTCTGGGCGGCTTCCAAGCAAATATTAAAATACTGCAATACACCAAACATTAAAAGCTTCCCTGAACAGGGCTGCCTTCTGATGTCTTGTAAAAGTCTGGTAGTTGTTGTTCTAAGTAGATGATCTTCAGATCCACACCCACATCTTTGCCATCTTCCTGTGTTGAGGTCCATTCCAGATCACATATTCACCTCAAGCTCTCAACCCTAGTTGCAACTCATTCATTGATAGGGTTTTATCCAATTTAGGCTGTAATTCCTTGGGTATCTGTTCTATTCCCTAATAATTTCTGAGAGACCTTACTAGAAGTTGATCTCTTGTTCTTCATTTTCTGTTCAGCTGTTGGTAACCTTTGGAGCAAGATTTGTTCAAGACATAGAAAGTTGTTTTAACATTTTATTACAAATTGTGCAAATACAAGTGAATTTTCCACAAGACTTAAAGCTTGAGAGTCCAACGCCATCCTATTGTTAGGTTTCCTCCTATCTCATCCTTGCTTAATGGGAGTAGTCCATTATCAATTCATGCTTCTTTGAAATAGATAGTGTGCTATTGTGGATCGGCATCATGCTGTCCAACCCAGCATTGTCTGAATGAAATTCTAAATTAATGAGACTGGCTTTATCTGGTGACAGATTTGTTAAATTTCTCTTGATGAAACATTCTGCATGTCATCATTTTCAAAGAGTAAGTCATCAGACATTCCCATATGGTAGCAGCTTGAAACAAGATGTTACGACAGAGTGTACACGATCATTTGTCTATTATTAGAACTAGTGAAGAGTTGTTCGGCATGGAGGGCTGAATTTACTTTATTTTAATTATTTACTTTCACCATAAAGTGAGTGGCTTTCACTGACTACTGTAGGAGAAAGTAGATGTGTTGCATTTTGCACTACAGTGAAGCTGATTAGGTAAGTTGACCCAAGATAATGGTGATCCCAGTATTTGGAGTGTGGATATCTCTCGCCGCCACCTTAATGATGTCACCTTAACAGCACTCATAAAAGCCACTTATAAAGGAGAAAATAATTACAGTACCTTCCAACCTTTGCTATAGGGTCCATATCATGCTGGATTTTTAGCAGGGATCGTGAACCATCACATGCTTTTGGACTGCAACTGCTATCATTCCTGATTGTTGACCATGCTGACAGGAGCCCAGGGAAACTGGACTTCAACAATGTTTGGAGATCCACAAGTTCCATAGGGAAGAAGATCATTGTACTGGAAGCTCAGTGTGACCAAGAGACACAAACTTAGGTGGTGGCTCAGTATACAATTCTATTTAAACTGTTTATTAAACGTTTGTCAAAACTATTCTAAATTAAAAGGTGCAGTGCTACACTTTTCATATATCATCCTTACAGACTTAAAGGAGTTTATAGTCAATACATCGTACTGGAAAATTTATGGGCAGAGAATTAAACAAAGCTTGTTTACAATGATTCATTGGCTTTTCTTCTAAGGATAAATACCCAAGGTGGAACTAATTGTGATGCTAATTTCAATGTGCTGAAATGACAAATAAAAGCATCACCACACTGTATATTTTTTATGCAAATGGAAAGAACTGAATAAAAACAGCTTTCTGGGGGGGGGGGCGAGATCCAATGTATACATTATGCAAAAGAAAAATATTTGTGGAGGGGACAGATAGTAACTGCAACTAAATATCATGCTTTAGAATGAAAATAATAGGCTTGGGTTCAAGGATGACCCCAACTGAGCCACCTTTTCTCTGTTGGGTAGCTGTACCTAAGGATGTGCAAATCTATCCATTTCAGTTTCTCTGCTTAAGTTCAGTTCTCCACATTTGTTTGTGAATTTTTAGAAATCCTCCTGAATATAACTATAACTACATGTGGATTAGGAAAGATTGCATTCAAATGTGTTTCCCTAAATTAGTAGGTGATCACAAAAGATATGGGGGTCAGCCCTCCTCTGGCACTGGAGAGAAACAGTAAGAGAACGGGGGAAATGTCACCGAAAAAATTCCCCTTGATTAATTGGATCACCTTTGTAAGTTTTCAAGTCTCTGATTGATCAGATTCAACAAATCATTTAAACATATTATAAATTGTATACAATTTTGTAATTTTGGGCTTATGTTAACTGTGGGGCACTGTTAAAACAATGAAGGGGTACTGAAGGTGATGCCTTGCTTTATGTCAAAGAAAGCATAGAATCCAATAGGGTCCATTTTGCACGAGCTTACATTGAATTGCATTTCTCATTTTTGTCCCCTGGTTCCTGAGCTTTCCGGTCAGTTTTGCCATTTTGGCATAGTCCATCACCTTAGTTTGCCATTCCTCTCTGGTCAGGACTTTGTCTTCTTCCCATCTCTGTGCTAGTAGCATCCGTGCAGCTGTTGTTGCATACATGAAAAGTCTTTTCTGGTCTTTTGGGATATCAGCACCTATAATTCCTAATAAGAAAGCTTCTGGTTTTTTTTATATAAAAGTTATTTTAGACATTTTTTTCATTACATATCATTTCCCAGAATGCTTTTATTATTTCACACAACCACCACATATTGTAAAAGGTACCTTCTTTTTATTTACATTTGTACTTGTATATTTTTGCTAACTTAGGTAAAGGTAAAGGGACCCCTGACCATTAGGTCCAGTCGTGACCGACTCTGGGGTTGCGGTGCTCATCTCGCTTTATTGGCCGAGGGAGCCGGTGTACAGCTTCCGGCGTACAGCTTCCAGAAGCATGACTAAGCCGCTTCTGGCAAACCAGAGCAGCACATGGAAACTCCGTTTACCTTCCCACTGGAGTGGTACCTATTTATCTACTTGCACTTTGACGTGCTTTTGAACAAGGAGTCAAATACCACCTATACATCATTTTCATATAGTTTTCTTTCAGCATGCAACATGCCGAGAATTTCAAATCAGTTTTCCATGACTTTTCCCAAGCCTGCACTTTAGTCAGTTCCAGGGCCAACTGGTTTAGGGCATAATAATATAAGGCATCTAGAAGTGCTACCTCTTTGTTGGCTATGAACTTGGAAGGCCTTTAGCTTAGGTTTAGACAAATGAATGGGGGAATCAGGCTAGCAATGGCTGCTATGGATAATGGCTGTGTACTGTCTCCACTATCAGAGGTAGTGCTCCTCTGAATATCAGTTTCTGAGAAACCACAAGTGGGCAGAGGGCTTCCTTGAGGGCTTCCCATACACATCTAGATGGCCACTGTGGAAACAGGATGCTAGACTACATAGGCCTTTGGTTTGATCCAGTGGGGCTCTTGCGTTCTTATTATAAGTTCTGGAAAACATCTTCCATTGACACAGTTTGAAACTGCAGCTCTCTTTAGTCATTGACATTCATTAGGAGCTATTTAATTTGGAGTACTTTCAGAAAATGTACGATGTGAATTGATTTCCTATCTAAAGGTTATTAGAGTAATGGCTGAAACCTCTGATGCTCTCCAATCAAGGTGTTTTCCATGAATATCAATATAGTCGCACACAAACTCTGTTTCCTCATACATCATTCTTAAAGGCCAGGCTGACATAGCCTGACTTGTAATAGTCAGGATGCATGAGGAAAGAGGTTAGAATGTTCACCATAGTTTGTTGTGCAGTTTAATCACTTGACTGAAGTATAGTTGCCACTTAATGTAGCTGAGGCAAAATATTTGAGGTGACTTTGGTGATTCCTGTATGGAGGAAAGGTTTGTGGGATTTCTAGAGGTGCAATATTGGCTTTAGGTAGTCACATGCCACCAAATTTTAGTAAAAGGTGAAGTTTAAGGCAAAATGGGAAGATCTTCCTTGGGCGAAAGGCAGCTGTAGAATTTTGAGACAACCAGAAAGCCGAGGAAAAGGCCATGGATATGCAAAATCTGTGGCTTTTCATACAACTATCCACTGATCTATGAGGAAGTACCGTTTGTATCTCCATGATTATCTGAATCTTAGTAAATTTCATGTGAATGGAATTTGCTCTCTGAAGTATAGAAATGGATGGCTTGCAACGTGGGAAACACTTCTGCAAGATTGACCAGGGTAGTTTGACGCTGGGGGAAAGGGAGCCCCATCAGAAGTTTTCCAAACAGCTGTCCCATCTTTTCCCCCCAATATCAGTTGAAATGGTTTATATTTTACATAGCAAAAAGAGAACTGTGATCTGGAAACTTGGCAACAGAGCCTCGTGTCCCAAAAGACTACAGTGGGGGCAAGGACATTCTCCATTAAGAGTTTTCTAGACTATGTGCCATTTTTGCCCCCAGAAAACAATCCCAGTATGAAAATAGCTAAAAGCAAAAATTTCTATGCTCTCCTCGTGAGTTGAATATTTATGAAATTAAGTATGTAAGGTACTTTAGAGTTCTAAACACTGATTTCTATCATATCTAGTCTGCCACTGAAATGCAGATCAATTAAGCTATGCATGACACAGCTTTACACTTTTGTAATGCAGATCCATTAACAACAATGTAATTTAGTGCCATCTTAAAATTGAGGTACCTGGAAATTACTTAAACTCTGACAGTTAATGGACACTCAGCAATGGCACCCTATTAAAATAATGGCCTTGGGATTGCCTTGAGGTATTCAGACATAATATGATGAGTGGAGCTTAAATTGTTGCAAACATTTTACATTAAAATCAAATCTGTCTTTGCTAGTAATTCACTGGATCATTAACTTGGACTGCAAGCAAGCGCTTGTACGGCAGTACACATTCAATATAATTGATGCACAATTTCCACATTTAAAGGAATTCTTCTCTCATTACACCTGGCATAATGGAAGCTGTTGGTAGGTGAATCTGTTTAAAGTACAGTTTCCCCAGCTTTAGGTATGGATGCAACCACAAAGAGATTAAATGAAGAATTTACAGCTTGTGTTATTTATGGAAGGTGGTAGAATGAGGTGCCAGATTAGATAATCAAGCTGATGTTTTCTGACCTTAAAATTGTCTCTCTTAAAATGATGGACCACCCCCAATTATGATCAATAATTGTAGATAGGCATAAGGGTCTATTAGTCAAAAATCCTACAAAGACAGTAGTATAATATGTGTTAGTAGGACCAACTATAACATCAAGCAAGTTTTGACATTCTTGAAAACTCTTCTCCATGTAAGCACTGACACAAGTCAGGTTTAAGGCTTTCCGGGGAACTCTCAACAATGTAAGAAGGTACTGTAATCCAGACCACAGAAGAGAAGGAAAAAAAATGTGCAAGGCAACTTTATTAACTATAAAGCAAAGCAATTGCCCACTATGCAGCCACACAACAATTCAAAGCATTTGCCTTTCAAGGCTTCAGCCACATGATTACCAATCAAAGGTGGCTCACTACAACCAAAACCACACTTTTAGAAAAGGGCAATCCTCTGATCTTCAGGTGAAAGTGTGTTCTGGACCTTTTACAGCCAGCTGAAGGGCAATGGACAAACTCCCCTGCTCTCTGTTGTCCAGGGAGCCTCACTTTCACTTGACACAGCTGCAGCTAATTGTGTCTAGTGTGTCATCTTTTCTGGCGACTCTGGGCCTAAAGAGCATTATTAGCAGCAAAGAATGGAACTGGGTGGGGCTCTATCCTCCAGTACTTAAAGGGGCCAGGTATATTTAACCTTTTACCCTTATCACATAATGCCCCCCCCCAAACAATAATAATCAAAGACTGCCCCATCTTTCTAGTATCTGACATAGATTCACTGAAATAGCCTTCTGGCAGTTACAGCAGATGTTTAGAAGATGCATAATTGTTGGAACTTGGCTGATAACACTAAAATGAAATTAGACAAGGAAGCAAGTAAGGTACACATAAGCAGGGATGGAAAAGCTGGAGTGGAAAACAGCTGGATGGTTGATGTTTTTAAAAAGAGAAACCCCAACAAATGTTCAGATAATTCTTACTGAAGAATATGAAGTATAGCGGGAGAAATACTTTTATGAAGTATATTCTTTCACAAACCAGTAAATCCATTTTTATCTATTTAATTCTGGATTCTTGTTCGTCTATGTAGTTCGGATTATGTTAAATACACTATAGGAATATACATTTCTGAGGTGTGTTTCTTAAATAGAATCAAGGCTTTCTTTTTTCTATTCAGTAACAATGAGATTAAAATACCTTTTTCTAAGCTCAGATAATAATAGAACCTCCTTTCCACAACCACAAATTTGCTAAATGGCAAAGAGTGAGATACACAGGCATCTTAGCACTCTGCCACACTTATAACATTTGTCTGAATAAAAAACAGTTTGGTGATTTTGCTTTCTACATTATGACCAATACTCGTGTTATTAAAGTGGTATTAGGGACATGGGTGGCGCTGTGGTCTAAACCACTGAGTCTCTTGGGCTTGCCAATCAGAAGGTTGGCGGTTCAAATCCCCGTAATGGAGTGAGCTCCTGTTGCTCTGTCCCAGCTCCTGCCAACCTAGCAGTTCGAAAGCGCTCCAGTTCAAGTAGATAAATAGGTACCACTGTGGCGGGAAGGTAAACAGCATTTGTGTGCACCCTGGTTTCCGTCACAGTGTCCCGTTGCACCAGAAGCAGTTTAGTCATGCTGGCCACATGACCCAGAAAGCTGTCTGTGGACAAACGCCAGCTCCCTCAGCCAGTAAAGTGAGATGAGCACACAACCCCAGAGTTGTCCGCAACTGGACCTAATGGTCAGGGGTACCTTTACCTTTTGTGACCTTTTTAATTCTCCTTGAACTTTTGGTGGCCTTTGATCATGCTAGATCACCTCTGCAAGTTATGAGAAGGAGGCACTGTGTCACAGTTTTTCAGCCTCTATCAAAAGGACTGATTCAAGAGGGCAGCTTTTGGCCTCCTGGAAGTTGTACTGTGGGTTCTGCAAGGGACTGTTTTGTCCCCAATGCTATTCAACATCTATATGAACCTGCAGGGAATAGTCATTAGGAGATCTGGAGCAGAGATTCCTCAGTATGGCAATGACACATGGCTCCATTTCTCTGTAGTGTCTGAATCAGGAGGTGTTGTGCTAGCGGGGGTAGTCTGCGATAACTAATGGATAAGCAAGTGTGAATTGGGAAGTAGAAAGCTGTTGCACCCAAGGTTTTTGGCTTGAACTGACTGCCTTTGCAATAAGGTTGGGCTAAAATTCCTCTCCCACCTAAGTGGGAAAACAGTTCCTTTTATGAAAATGGGATCTGCTATGTATATATATTCTTTGCCGGGGGGGGGGGGGGCAGGGAGTCTTTTGAAAATCCCAGGAGTTGTTATTTCTGCATATCACTGGGAAGTGCGACCTGTAATAAGCTGAGGGGAGAGCCTTGTGCTGCTTTCCGTAGACTGAACTTCCCATAATGCTATGAGAGTGACATGATTTGATTTGATTTGATATGGATTGCTCCCAATATGTTTCACAGGGTGCAGCTAGCTGGAAGCTGCAGAGGGAGCACTGCATGGTTGTTTAAAAAGCGGGGGGGGGGGGACACTTGGCTTAAGTCAAAACTGCCTCCTGTAAATTCTGGATAAATTTCATGTTCTCCCTTCCCATGATTACATTTCACACACCCAACAATTTTGAAATTTGTATTTGCACCCTGTAAGAGCTGGACCATAAAGAAGGCTGATTGCCGAAGAATAGATGCTTTAGAATTCTGGTGCTGGAGGAGACTCTTGAGAGTCCCATGGACTGCAAGAAGATCAAACCTCTCCATTCTGAAGGAAATCAGCCCTGAGTGCTCACTGGAAGGACAGATCCTGAAGCTGAGGCTCCATTACTTCGGCCACCTCATGAGAAGAGAAGACTCCCTGGAAAAGACCCTGATGTTGGGAAAGATGGAGGGCACAAGGAGAAGGGGACGGCAGAGGACGAGATGGTTGGACAGTGTTATAGAAGTGATCAACATGTGTTTGACCAAGCTGCAGAAGGCAGTAGAAGACAGGAGTGCCTGATGTGCTCAGGTCCATGGGGTCACGAAGAGTTGGACACGACTAAATGACTAAACAACAACAAACTAGCTCAATGTCCAAGGCACGCTACAGTTCTTTGACAAGTCATCCCCCCCCCCCCCCCCGTTTGAATTGTAAGGAACTCTTACACAAATGTGTCAGTGTTTGATCTTTACCTCCAGTGCCATTTTACTCTTTTCTCTGATTTTTGGGCACCAAGAATCTAAAGCTAGCATGATAAAACTTCTGTGATCAAAATAATCTGGTGTCCTTACAGGCCATCTTATTTTGTTTCTTTAATCACAAACTTTCAGAAATGCCAGTGCAGGTTAATAACTTAACAACCAAATAACATTCCATGTGTTGTGTGAATTTAAACAAAGAAGCACTATTTACCATAAAATGTTTAGCATTCTCCCTCACTCCAAAAGAATTAAGGGATAGCACATGAGTTAAGTGAGTGTATGGACAATTACACATGCATATGAGATTATTTTATCGGCAAGGAACAGTCTCTATGCAGTAAAAGCTAAGGGAGACAGCTTTTATTTGGAAACATCCTCTCTGGAGAAACTGTTCCCAAGGGGATTAATTACCATTTTGAGCAGTTTTATTATTTTCTGCTTACTTTAATAAATAATAAATATTGCTACTGGAGACTGTTTCCTCACGAAAAAGTTACCTCCAAATCTCCAACCTATAGAAGATCACAAATGGGGGAAAAGGTACAAAAAGACAATCTATAATGAAAAAAATAGTTTAAGCATATCCAAGTCAGTGATAAAATACTGTTGGTTCTTTTCCCCAAAAGACATCAATACCAGCGGGCAGTCCATAAAATCTCTAGAATCAGAAGGTTCGTACTAGTTACCAGCTATTTATTTATTATATTCTTATATGTATTTCTCATATGTATTCTACCATAAAGCAAATGCATCATGCATATTTCTATGGGGGTCACTCATCCAGGCACTGACCAGACCTAACCTTGCTCATTTTCAGCTGGACACGGGTGGCACTGTGGTCTAAAAAACAGAGCCTCTTGAGCTTGCCAATCAGAAGCGTGGCGGTTCGAATCCCTGCAATGGGGTCAGCTCCCATTCCTCTGTCCCAACTCCCACCAGCCTAGCAGTTCGAGAGCATACCAGTGCAAGTAGATAAATAGGTACTGCTGTGGTGGGAAGGTAAACAGAGTCTCCGTGAGCTCTGGTTTCCATCATGGTGTTCTGTTGCACCAGAAGCAGTTTAGTCCTGCTGGCCACATGACCCAGAAAGCTGTCTGTGGACAAACGCTGGCTCCCTCGGCCTGAAAGCGAGAGGAGCGTTACAACCCCATAGTCGACTTTGACTGGACGTAACCATCCAGGGGTCCTTTACCTTTACCTTTTAGTGTGACCTGCCAGGGAAACAGAAGGAATGGTTAAGTAAGAGTTTAATTACAGAACATTCAAACATTCTTCTAATGTGGATTTTTCGCAGCCATATTGCTGTGGAGAAACTCCGGCTCCCTTGGCCTGAAGTAAGATGAGTGCTGCAACCCCATAGTCGCCTTTGACTGGACTTAACCATCCAGGGGTCCTTTAACTTTTTTTTTTTTACTTTTTTTTTCAGCGATGTGGTGACTTCATGTCCCTTTGGACCACTTCCTAGACAAATCCCATCCAGAAAGATCATTCCACTGCAAGGGCCCTGGAGTGGGGCTATTTTTGCCATGTATACCTATCCGCCTTGTTTCAGGATGTAACATAGAACTGGAGGAGACTGAGGGGGCCATCAGGTCTAATGCCACACAACTTTATTCTCCACAGCTTCTCCTGGCCTTGGAGAGTGCATATCTGGGCATAGCCACCCACTATTTGGAAAAGACTATCTTCCCCAACCTCCATTAATGAATTTCTGCTGCGTAGGGAAAACTTTCTTTTTAAAGAAGACATTTGGGCATTAAGTGTTTTGATCTCTGCTGGGGATTTATTTTAACTCTGCTGGAAACTGCCTTAATGGGACTGGATGCTTTGTGGATACTTTCTGTTTTTACCCTGCTGTTCTTAGCTTTGTTGTTACTATTCTTGCATTAAAATGTGGCTGTTAATTTTTTGTGTGTGTCACTTGTTAGCCACCGGGTTAATGTACATCATTCTGTTGGTTGCTTTACCGCTCGCCTTCAGGTTTCCTTCCCCATTGTCTAACTGCTGGAAACACTTTCTTTAGCTTGCCCAACACAGCCAGATGGGTAACTGTCATATATCACAGCCTGTACTGTGAGTCTGTGCTGCATCAATGTTTGGCATGGTCAGGCATTTACCAATGACCTGGGGGCTACCAACCCTAGCACCAGTGGGACACCGCACTACCACTATTTACATATCTCTTGGGAAGACAGGCAAACTAATGCCAGTTTCATGGAAGAAGCAAAGATCACCAGTGTCAAAGCAATGATTCTTCAACATCAACTTCGTTGGACTGGTCATGTTGTGTGGATGCCTGATGATCATCTTCCAAAGCAACTACTCTACTCCAAACTTAAAAATAGAAAGTGCAATGCTGGTGGTCAACAAAAGAGGTTCAAAGACTCTCTCAAGGCAAGTCTGAAAAAAAAAGTGGTATAAACACCGACAAGTGGGAAACACGGGCCTGCGAAGGCTCCAATTGGAGAACAGCCTTTACCAAAGGTGTCATGGACTTTGAAGACGCTCAAACATGGGACAAAAGGGAGAAATGAGCTAAGAGAAAGGCAGGTTTGGCAAACCCTCACCCATGACCAACCTATGTCCCCACTGTGGAAGGACGTGTGCATCCAGAATTGGCCTCCACAGTCACTTACAAACTCACTTTTAAAACCGTGATTATGGAAGACAATCTTACTTGGCTAAGAGTGATTGCCAAAGGAGAAGAAGGAGGTTATCATGACAAGACTGGATCTTATTATGAGAGCCAGTGCTCAACTCCATTCATCAGAAGCCATCTAATATGTTAGATTCCCCAAAGTCCAACGATGCTGACAGTCTGCAGGGACTCTGATGCGACAGCAGTACCAAGCAAGGGCCTAGTTGGCACCAAGCAGGGACCCACAGGTAGCACCTGTCATTGAAATTCTACTCAGTGTTGATTCCAATGTATAGTTAGCAGAGTAAAAACTTAATGGCGGAAATGACTGGCAGAATCCGAGATCAGGGAGAAGAGTTGGTGGAAGAAGATTGGAGGAAATTTAAAACTTATTTGCAGAAATATTGTAAAATTTTTGAATCAGATGACATTGAAATGAATTGAAGGGGTTCTAGCAACAAGGTAAAATGTAAGATGGGATTAATAATAGATAAACTAATAGGACATGAATTTGCTGAACCAATTTTTAAAAGATATACAAAAATGGGAGACATGAGGAAGTCAGGAAAATAAGTTAACTAAAGATGAGAAATTAAGAAAGAGGGAATTTTTGTTTTCTTATATATGTGTTTTTTCTTTTTCTTTCTTTGTGTTTAATGTCTGTATTTTTGTATTTTGTAATTTTGTATCTTTTCGTTTTTGTAGTTTTCTAAACTTTTCTATTGATAAAACCTAATAAAATATTATATATATATAAAAACAAAAACTTAAACACGTTGCAGGATTCCCCCAAAATAGACCAGAGTCAATTACATTTCATCCAGCGGAGCTTTACTGCTACTGAAGGCAAATGAGCATCCTGGTCACAAATCCAATACATTCAGGAAATCCTGAATCCATAAGAAATCCATTTGCAGCAGATTTAACTTAAACTTACAGTAACTTATAATAAGTCAAAATCTTAACACTATATACAGAACACCACACCAGAAGGAAAAGAGATAGAAAGAGAAAGAGAAACCCAGGCTTCTTCTGGCCCTACTTTTATAGTCAGCGTGACCTTGACAGAAAGAGATAAGAGAGCCAGTTTAAGCCAGCTGTACTCAGCTTCTCTGAAGGAATAACCCAAACAACAGGAACCTTCTGCTTGTTTCTTTCACACAGAAAAGCTTCCAGAACCCTCTTGAATTAATAGGAAAGATCTCTACACATCAGATTGATACTTTCTGCACTAAGAAATGCAAACTGACAAGGGCCAATGAAAATTTGGCTCCAAACCTTCTCAGCCAATTGGTGCCTTCGGTGCCAGAAAAATAACATAGATTGTGTGTAGAAAATCACATGGCAAGAAGTAACAAAGTAAGAAACACGTCAGAATGTTTATTGCTGTCTGTGACATATCCATACTTGTAGGTGGCATCTCCTAGAGCCTCTTGCTTAGCGATTCTTCAAAAGTAATTGGAATTTAAGTACTCGGTGAATTGATTCTCAGGAGTTTACTTAGTAGGATTTGTGTGCACAGCCACCTACTGTAGCTTTCATTAAAAATGTTAATGACAGAAGTCATATGTTAGTGGGGTTTTTTGCTCTTCTTGCAGAGTTGTGACAAATCCCATTACTCAAGCAACATCTGCCTTTGGTCCCTTAATCACAATCTCCTGTTTTCATTATCTTGCTGTTAAATCTTCAAAGCACCGCAGCTCGCAACAGTTGTGAGGGGAAACGACATTTCCCTCAAGTGCGGTGGGTGGGGGAGAGAGAGGAAAGCAGCTAAATTACTTCAGAATCAATTAATCAACAAATGGAGCCTATAGATATCTGGAGTCCCACAAGTGTTTCCTTGGGGGCTTAGGGGTCTGTGGGACAGTCAGTCTGCATGCCACAGAGAAAATGTGTGTGCATGTATGTCAATGTATGTGGCCACACAACCACTGGCAGAGGGGATTTTGAGAGGGACTTGGTGGTTCCTGCTTGGGCAAAATGTCAGAGAAATTTCAAAGGATGTAAATGGGATGGGATTGTCATATTTCCCTAGGTTGCTACCCAAATTCATATAAAATGAAATGGAAGCTGCATTTAGCTGTTCCCTCTCAAGCAAAGCAACCGGAGAATGCCAAGGGAAAGGAAAAGACTCTTGGACTGAGATCCTAGGCCTACTTAATTAAGGGTAAGCCCAACCGAAATCATAGAATCATATAATTGTAAAGTCGGAAGAGACCCCAAGGGTAATTCTAGTCCAACCCCCTGCAATGCAGGAATCTCAGCTAAAGCATCCATGAAAGGTGGCCATCCAGCCTCTGCTTATAAACCTCCAAGGAAGGAGAGCCCACCACCTTCCAAGGGAGACCGTTCCACTGTCAAACAGCTCTTACTGTCAGAAAGATTCCCCCGATGTTTAGTCAGAATCATTGTGATTTAATTTTGACTAGACTTGTATAGGACTGTGCTCTTAATGAGAGTGGCAGAAATTTCTTCATGGTGGTAGTTGTAACATGTATCCCTTTCTTGCAGTAAAAACCCTTAACAAAGCTGAATATAAGAGATGTACAGTGGTACCTTGGGTTACATATGCTTCAGGTTACATACGCTTCAGGTTACAGACTCCATTAACCCAGAAATAGTATCTCGGGTTAAGAACTTCGCTTCAGGATGAGAACAGAAATTGTGCGGCAGCGGCGTGGCAGCAGCGGGAGGCCCCATTAGCTAAAGTGGTGCTTCAGGTTAAGAACAGTTTCAGGTTAAGAACGGACCTCCGGAACGAATTAAGTAAGTAACCAGAGGTACCACTGTATCAAATATTTATTACATTGATTTTTTGGGTGCAAAACATGAACGATTTGCAGAATCTCACCTGGGGGCCACTCAATACTTTTCATCGGATTTTCTATGTATTTTTTTTAAAAATATATTTATCTACATCTCAGCAGCCGCACATTTCAAGCCATCATCTGTTCTCAGCTGAATGGCTGCCTTGTTTGTCATTCTCTAGATACTTGTCATTCTCTAGATCAAGGCTTTTCTTCAGCTGCAACTCACTTGAACTTAGTTCTGGCACCTCTTTCTCTAGAAAAATAGCACTGCTTATAATATATACTCTTTCTTGGCAAGCCGTGTCCATGTTTGTTTGTAAATTAATTTCATGTAAAGAGGGGGATAATCTGTTGAGATGGTCTATTTGTAAAAAAAGTAATTTTGAAAATTAGTCTCAGTCTGTATCCAAGTGGAGATTTGTTATCTTTCCCAGTTATACACCTTGCAATTTGAACTTGGGCTGATTTGTCGGCATCATCTTGCTGGCCACTGTTGAGTTTGCACAACCATGTGTGACTGGGTTTTGGAAGCAATACAATTGGACCATCTTTTGCCAACACAGGGAGATCCTGCAATATGAAGAAGGAGAGGGGTTGTAGTATCAGCATCAGGAAGACTGAGGTGTCAAATTGTGATTAAGTATGTGAATCAGTCCACACAGATCAGACACCGCAGGCATACCAACAACTACTTGTGGCATCACCTCTGACTCAATGTTTTTAAGCAGGCGGTGACATGCTTAGTGCCAAATTATCTATTGGTGGGACACTAAGGCCTTGTAAATTGTTGTGTGGCTGTTGCAACCATGTCCTGAGCAGAGCTAGTTAACAGTGTTAAGTGCTGCTATTCTTAACAGATCATATCATTAAAATTGTTAAGTAGCATATTCACTTGCTTCCTCTTGGTGCCCTCTGCTTTGAACCATCTCTATGTGTCTGTGACCCTTTACATATGGATAAGTAGATAAAATTGGTTTAAAAAATTTAAATAGATTGTTCAGTTGCCTTTGAACTTACATACCAAAAGAGGATATGCACTCCCAAAAAAGAGGCCAAAAGAAGACATCAATTTGCATAGAATTTGCACAGACATGCACACATATGTAGGAGAGATAGGCGGATTTGCATCCTGCCTTTGCTGGAAAGCAGCTCAAAATATAACTACCTCCTTTAAAATATACAACTCAATACAATGTTTTCAAATCTTTCATTGGACTTTTTTTTTAGCAATGTGGGGAGGACATGGGAGGCATCCTATAATTGGGCAGGGAAGTGGCCTGTGGGCAGTCTATCATTCTGTTTTTCTTCCTTTTTAGTAAAGGCAAGCTGGCAACTGAGATGCTACTGCCATCCTAGTACAGTGCAAATTGAAACAACATTGCCTGCTCAGGGCATGGAAACACCATAATTTGCATTGTCCCTTATACCAGGGAAGGCATCCATCCTCCTTCCTACAATTTGGAAAGGAAGTGGAAATGACATGGCTTCCTTTTCCAGGCTGCCACTGGAATTTCATTTTTTAAAATAATATATTTATTAACTTTTCAAAGGTTATACAAAAAAAGAAAAACAAAAAACAAAAATACAAAAATACAAAAATAAAAACACATATAATTCCATTCACTTATTTTCTTTTAACTTACTTCTCAGACCTCCTCATACCTCCCCTTTTTGTATTCCAATTCAAATTATTCATTCAGCAAATCCTCGCCCTTAATTTTCACTTAATTTTACCTTTCTTTCTCCCCCTCCCAATTATCTTAATCATTACAGCTGATAACCACTTAAATTCTAACCAACATCATTCTAACATTGAAATTTCAATTTCAGGACACCTATATCAGCTGCAAAGATCTCAGGCAGGCAAGCAAGCCCTATAAGAAGTAATGACTCTCCGACAATTTTATGTATGTTTATTTACAAAAAGACACATCCAGAGACCGGCTTCTCGCCTGCTCGCATTTACAATAGTTGGTCAGTCTGAAATTTTGCCCCTTCCACAGCAGGAAGGACGACAAACTCCCGCCTTTCCCCTCTTCCCCTTCTGTTGCCATCTGATCTTATCCAGATGCCCAGAATGGGGACTGAGAGGCTGGCCTGCCCCCTCCTCACTGCCACTCAACACAGACTCAGACTGCTTATCTGCTGATTGCCTAGCAACACTCTGGCTGCCTTCCAACTCTTCCTCTTCTTGAGAGCTAACAGAGTCTTCCCCTGAAAGGGGGATTGACCTGCCCCTTCTTGACTGTCAGCCAGCTTTCATCAGCAGAGTTGCTCCCTCATTTACTTAGTTTGATTTCCGAGTCGAACTCTTCCCCTATGCTCTGGGGAGGCCACATTCCTGACACCAGCTTGCATTTAATAAAAAGGAGAAAAAGAAAGATCATCCATTGGTCCATTCATTTCATCTTGCTTGTCCAGAGGATGTTTTACAAGGAGTCCTTAAAACAGGGGATGCGGGTGGCGCTGTGGGTTAAACTACAGAGCCTAGGACTTGCCGATCAGAAAGTCAGCGGTTCAAATCCCCGTGACGGGGTGAGCTCCCGCTGCTTGGTCCCTGCTCCTGCCAACCTAGCAGTTGGAAAGCACGTCAAAGTGCAAGTAGATAAATAGGTACCGCTCCGGCGGGAAGGTAAACGGCGTTTCCGTGCGCTGCTCTGGTTCTCAAGAAGCGGCTTAGTCATGCTGGCCACATGACCCAGAAGCTGTACGCCGGCTCCCTCGGCCAATAAAGCGAGGTGTGCGCCGCAACCCCAGAGTCAGTCACGACTGGACCTAATGGTCAGGGGTCCCTTTATCTTTACCTTAAAACAGATGTCAGCTTGGTAAAATCCTGTCACTACGTTTAACTAGTTAATGAATTATCAACTGCATTTAAAGTCATTTGAATATAACCAAACTTAATGTAGGCATGTTTCTGAGATATGAAAATACCTTGAAATAACTTATGATTAAATAACAATAACAAAATATAGTATTTGAAGGAAAGGTCATATTTTATATTTTCACATTTCCTGCTAGAGTAACATTCCAGAATCCCCCCCTCTCAAGCCAGACATAAATGTACCTCACTGGTTTTTTTTTTAAAAAAAAGCCTTCTACTGGTTCAGAAGTTGATTAATTTGCTGATCAGACTGATTAAAAAGCTTGCAGCCCTCCTCACTACTACCAACACAACTATGAGGAGTCAGCTTCAAAGTCTTAGGCTTTTAATATGATATATCACCAGAAGAACAATTCCGTCTTTAATATGTGAAGGATGCAATGTAAGAATGAATCCGTGGTGACCATTTAGAATGAAATTCGAGGAAAAGCAGTGCTTTATTTGCTTCATAAAAACCTGTGAAGCATTCAGATTGAGTAACGTAAGCAGAATGCAGCGGTATAAATCTTCTTAATTTACATCCTGGGTTTCATTATGCATATTGTATGGCACTCTTCAGAACTTTAATTTACAGATTTTTTTTGGAATTTCACCAATCCCAATAGAAGTGCTAAACATGCCCGTTGGAACATTTTACCAAAGTAAGTCTCTAGAGATTTACTTAATGAGTCTAGAATTATCAGTTATTTGCATTCCTAGTAGATTTAAAGCAGAAAGGCCTATTAACAAGATAATGGGCACATGCCGCTCGAATCCTAGTCTTCAGCAAACTATTTATGGAAATGAATAACTCAAAGTACAAATTTCAAAGCGTGTCACTGAATGGAGGTAGCATTTGTTCGTCTCATTGAAATAGGTAATTTGACTCAGAATGGCCGCTTATTTAGCAATGTGTGGCTGAATAGTCTTTGGCAAATAACCCCAATAAACTGAAAAGTGAAATCTTTCATCCGTGATGACCTTCATTGTGATCTACTTTGGGATGGAGATGGATGACAATGAGGTTGTTATTTCCTTAGAACAACTGTGATTGTAATGATGTACAGAGAAGACAAAAAGAAAGATTGTTGAAACGAATTGTGAATATACAGATTTCCCCACACCCCCGAGTTAAAATAAATAATAATAATAATAATAATAATAATAATAATAATAATAATAATAATAATAATAATTTATTATTTATACCCCGCCCATCTGGCTGAGTTTCCCCAGCCACTCTGGGCGGCTTCCAAAAGAATATTAAAATACTGTGATACATCAAACATTAAAAGCTTCCCTAAACAGGGCTGCCTTCAGATGTCTTCTAAAAGTCTGGTAGTTGTTGTTCTCTTTGACATCTGGTGGGAGGGCGTTCCACAGGGAGGGCGCCACTACCGAGAAGGCCCTCTGCCTGGTTCCCTGTAAGTTGGCTTCTCGCAGTGAGGGAACCGCCAGAAGGCCCTCGGTGCTGGACCTCAGTGTCTGGGTAGAAATCTGCCTGTCAAACTGTGGTTCAGACAGAGACTGACCTAGGGCTCAGCATTCATGGCCTCACCAAAATTATTCAGTTTATTTGCTGACTCTGAAATGGGGGGAGGAATACTGAATATTTTCTGGGAGGAGGCAGAATTCCTCAAGAGTTTGTGAGGGGACATGGCTGGCGCTATCATTAGGCAGACTGAGGCATACGTCTTGGCATATTTGGGGTGTCACAGAGTGGCAGCAAATTTTTATTTCAGTTGTTATTGTACCTTTACTACCTGAGAAGGGAAGAGGATTTTATGGGATTTTCTGCCTCTGGTGTTAAAATAATTTGACTAGCTTTGGATAGTATGCACCTTGACTGGGGAAGGAATGAAAAAGGAAATTCTCACAAGGTCTTTCAGAGAATTCCCTCCAGCTGTTGATGAATGAAACCCTATCGTTAATTCCTATTGAAACATGAAGGAAACAATGAGCTAAGAAACAGGGGCTAAACCCACTGCCCCCTTCAGCAATATTAAAATAGTATTAAAACTGGATCTAATTCACAGCCTGTTTGAATCTGCTCCTTCCCAGCATCCTGAATTCAATAGGACTTGCATTTGAGTAGACATGGTCAAGATTCTGCTGCAAGCCAATGAGACTCATTTTGAGTAGATATGGGATTATGTTGCTAATATCTCTTTCTCCAAGGGACGCGGGTGGCGCTGTGGGTTAAACCACAGAACCTAGGACTTGCTGATCAGAAGGCTGGCGGTTCGAATCCCCGCGACGGGGTGAGCTCCCGTTGCTCAGTCCCTGCTCCTGCCAACCTAGCAATTCAAAAGCACGTCAAAGTGCAAGTAGATAAATAGGTACCGCTCCAGCGGGAAGGTAAACGGCATTTCCGCACACTGCTCTGGTTTGCCCGAAGCGGCTTAGTCATGCTGGCCACATGACCCGGAAGCTGTACACCAGCTCTCTTGGCCAGTAAAGCGAGATGAGCGCTGCAACCCCAGAGTCGGTCACGACTGGACCTAATGGTCAGGGGTCCCTTTACCTTTATCTCTTTCTCCACCCAATCCTATTTTTTTAAGCAATTAGGCAGGGCTTACTAAAGGATCACTGTTGCTATCTGACGGGAGACTAATGTTGGTTGTAAATATTGGTTCTAGCTAATAGATTGCAGTGGGAGGCAGGATCCACAAACAGTGTCCTGGGACCAGGAAATCCTGCTGCCATCCCTGGGTAGGTTATGCTGAGAGATAGTGACTGGCTCAAGGGCACCCAGTAATCTTTAAGATCGAGTGGGGATTTGAACTTGGCAGTTCTACAAACTTCCAATATGCAAGTTGTGACCCACCGAGCCAAATGCAGCCTACCCTACCTCAATTTGTATGTGGTTATGAACACCCCACTCCTTCTGTAGTCTCAGTCAGTCAAAGCAGGAAGTTTGTCAAGCCTCTGGTGTGCTTCTATATGTGGTCTGGACTACTGCAATGTGCTCTACGTGGTGACCCAGAAACTACAACTAATTCAGAATGCGGCAGCTAGACTGGGGACTGGGAGTGGCTGCTGAGACCACATAAACACTGGTCTTGAAAGACCTACATTGGCTCCCAGTACGTTTCCAAGCACAATTCAAAGTGTTGGTGCTGACCTTTGAAGCCCTAAATGGCCTCGGCCCAGTGTACCTGAAGGAGCGTCTCCACCCCCATCGTTCAGCCTGGACACTGAGGTCTAGCGTCGAGGGCCTTCTGGCGGTTCCCTCACTGCAAGAAGTGAGGTTGCAGGGAACCAGGCAGAGGGCCTTCTCGGTAGTGGCACCCGCCCTGTGGCACATCCTCCCATCAGATGTCAAAGAAATAAACAACTATCTGACTTTTAGAAAACATCTGAAGGCAGCCCTGTTTAGGGAAGTTTTTAACATTTGATTTTTATCATGCTTTTAATATTCTGTTGGGAGCCATCCAGAGTGGCTGGGGAAACCCAGCCAGATGGGCGGGGTATAAATAAATTATCATTATCATCATCATGATTATTATTATACAATTCTCTGATAATCATTGTGCGTTAAGACTGAGAGTGGTCTGCTTGAAACCACCCATTGAGCCCACACCAGAAGTAGACTAGCTCTCTACAGTGTGAATTGACAACTTCCTACCAGAGGCAACAACAATATCCATTGCACATGAGGAAAAAGAGAGAGAGATTGATTACACATTTGAAAGCTTGTTTGTCTAGAAGGCAAATGTGGAAACCAGCCTGTTCATTCTGTACTTACCCGACTCTGTGCTTGAATCTGTCTATAGCAACAATAATACAAGAGTTATCAATAATGTGGATTTATTTAATGGGCTTGCTGTTCCTGAGAATCATAAGCCAAGAGAATAAGGGGTTTTCGGCTGGTGTTGCAATGCCAGATGAAAAGCAACCACCATTATTGTTTTTAATGGTGAATACAACTTATTGCCTCTTACCTACCATGACAGCATAAGATAAGCCTAAAATGTACAAGTTGCAAAAGAATGGAAAACATTTTACAAAGGCACTTGTCACCGAAACCCCTGATTATAGTGAAATGTCTTACCTTCCAAAACTATACTCAGGAAGGCGGGGGAGGGGGGACCTCAGTAATTGCTTTGCAGAGTAATTTAAAGTGCTGAGCTAGCATTGTAGATTCAGTAAGGAGCTGAAGGATGTCCTGTGGAATGAAACAGTGCATTTAACAAACTGCCTTCCGAGCTGACAGAGGAGTGGAAATTTCACTGCTCCAACAATGCTAGCATAGCTTACGGAGAGGAAATAAGTGCCTCAGAATAACTATGACATCAGTAACCCTGCGCGTCTTGCTGGCATTTGAATGTGGCTTCCACCAATACTTCTTGCCATTCCTTCCCAACAAAAGTTGCCTCCAGCTGGAACAAGGTATTATAAGAGACGTCACTGCTCTCAAAAAGAGCATCTACATGCTTATTCATTTCTGCATCTCTCCCCCACTCCAGGATATGTAGAACAAGATGCAGGGATATGAAGTGGGATAAAGTCACTGCCTCTCAGCCTAAACTACATTGCAGAGCAGCTGTGAAGTTGGGATGGGGGAAAAGAGACCCATGAATCTCACCTTGAGGTCCTTGGAGGACAAGCGGAATGGACAAATAAGGGACAAATGAAATAAACATATCTGTTATGTACTGAGTTGAATAGGATCCAAATTGCAGTAGTCTGATTGGTCCGAGAACAATAGGATCCAGAATGCAGCAGTCTTATTGGTCTGCAGGAGCCACCCAATCCAACTCTAGGTGGAAGTGAATCCTCAACCTGATTGGCCTACAGGAGAATCCCAGAACTAGCCAATCACGTGGGGCCCGTTGTGTAATTAATGTATATAAAGCAGACATTTTGCAGGAACTTCCATTCCTCACTACAATCAGCTGAATAAAGAGCATGGAATCTACACTCGACTCCGAGTATATTTCAGTATCCCTCCAGAAAGCCTGCCTCTGATTTTGAATTAGGGAATTAGGGAGTGGGCCAGGTTAGGAATAATGAGAAATACCTACTCAAAATCAACAACAAAAAATGAAAAAAAGAAAACCCAAACAAACCAGGGATACAGGGATTTTAAATGTTGGTCCTTGGCAAATCCTGTGTGTGGCTGTTGGGTAGGAGAGGTTTTCCTGGGTGCAAATGGATTTTACAGCACAATCCTGTGGTTGAGTTCAATGAGCTTTACTCCCAGTTAGGCATACATAAGCTTGCAACCTAATACTGCTACCTATTACAAGCTGAATAAAGAGCTGAGCTATTCCACTATAATCATATTTGAAAGTGGTGTTGTTGTTTTTTTTAATCCTTAAGCAATATAAAGGATCCTGTATTGACTCTAGAGTTCTATGCTAAAGATCTATGTATGCGGCAGAAGGAATAAGGCACATTTGCACTCTCAAAGTGCTATGTTTTCCGTAACAAGGTCTAATTCCCTGGATAATGCCATATAGCACATAATAATGTACAATTCATTTTAATTTCAGCAGTTTACTCCAAGGCTGCTCTCTTAGCATGGCCAATATGTGAAAGGCCTCATAATGAAAATCAATTACACAATTATGTGCAGTCTAAGATAAAGTAGTCACTCTGATATACGCATGGGTAGGTAGATTTGCTTCTACAACTAGGACAAACTACAGCCACGTTATAGAACTAAATGTTGCTCTCTTTGTCAACACGTTAATAGCCTCATACGCTGATAATAAATTTACCCTCTCTTTACACCATAAGACTAGTGCAGATATCGGTGGAATTAAAAGGCTAAACACTTTCAGTTTCCCAATTTAAGACTAAAAGCCAGATTTAAACATTGCTCTCTGCTGTGATGCGCTTTGAGATCTATGCAGTAGGAAGGAGCATTTAGCAATAAAGTAGTACCTCGGGTTAAGTACTTAATTTGTTCTGGAGGTCCGTTCTTAACCTGAAACTGTTCTTAACATGAAGCACCACTTTAGCTAATGGGGCCTCCCACTGCCGCCCCGCCTACACCGCACGATTTCTGTTCTTATCCTGAAGCAAAGTTCTTAACCTGAAGCATGAAGCACTATTTCTGGGTTAGCGGAGTGTGTAACCTGAAGCGTATGTAACCCGAGGTACCACTGTACTGCTTGCATGCAGGATTGTGCAACCTGTAACCCACCAAGCTGAACATATCCCATACTCCTCAAGTGTCCTGATTTAACCGGGACATCCCAGATTGGCAGAAGTCACCCTGCTACAGATCCCAAACTCAGATGTCCTGCTTTGGCTCCTGTGCCCTGGTCACTCCAGAGTGTGGGGCGGAAAGATGGGAATTTTGGGGTTCTGGCAGGCTGCTCTGGGCCTGCAGCATCTCCTGAGACTGTGAAGCAGGAGGCAAAGAAAACAGACAAAGGTAAGAGTGGGGAGGGAGGGGAAGATCAAGTGGGTTGCTGTAAGGAATGGATGGGCGAGGATGGGGTCAGTAGCAGAAAGGGGGTGAGTGACAGGCTTGGTGGGATGGTGCCCCAAATTTTCCTCTAAAAATGTGGGGGGATGCAGAGCCAATAATAATAATAATAATAATAATAATAATAATAATAATTTATACCCTGCCCACAAATCACTGACCCCCTCTTTCAAGACTTCAGCTCCCCTTCTCCTACTCACCAGCATCCTGCCAGTCCCTGACACCAGGATTCTGAAATATTAACATGTGGGTATTGAGATCTTGCTCAAATGCAGAATAATAATAATAATTATTAATTAATATTAATTAATTTATACCCTGCCCATCTGGCTGGGTTTCCCCAGCCACTCTGGGTGGCTCCCAACAGGTATACTGGACCGAGGCCATTTAGGGCTTTAAAGGTCAGCACCAACACTTTGAATTGTGCTCGGAAACGTACTGGGAGCCAATGTAGGTCTTTCAGGATCGGTGTTATATGGTCTCGGCCACCACTCTCTGTCACCAGTCTAGTTGCCGCATTCTGGATTAGTTGTAGTTTCCAGGTCACCTTCAAAGGTAGTCCAAGTGGGAGATAACTATGCATGCACCACTCTGGTGAGACAGTCCGCGGGCAGGTAGGGTCTCAGCCTGCTTTCCAGATGGAGGTGCCCTGGACACAGAATTGACCTGTATTGTTGGAAGGGACCATATGATGTTTATGTGTCATAATACTTACTGGTTTTTCATAGTTCTCATTAGGAATAGAAAAACGTAATGTGTTCAGTTCAGGACTCCAGCCATTCTGGAAGAGGAACCTGACATTACCATTTGGTACTTGCAAATAAGCTTTTCTCTCTCTCTCCATCTCCCAATACTTGTTGTTGTTATTTAGTCGTTTAGTCGTGTCCGACTCTTCGTGACCCCATGGACCAGAGCACGCCAGGCACTTCTGTCTTCTGCTGCCTCCTGCAGTTTGGTCAGACTCATGTTTGTAGCTTCGAGAACACTGTCCAACCATCTCGTCCTCTGTCGTCCCCTTCTCCTTGTGCCCTCCATCTTTCCCAACATCAGGGTCTTTTCCAGGGAGTCTTCTCTTCTCATGAGGTGGCCAAAGTATTGGAGCCTCAGCTTCAGGATCTGTCCTTCCAGTGAGCACTCAGGGCTGATTTCCTTAAGAATGGATGTGTTTGATCTTCTTGCAGTCCATGTGACTCTCAAGAGTCTCCTCCAGCACCATAATTCAAAAGCATCAATTCTTCAGCGATCAGCCTTCTTTATGATCCAGCTCTCACTTCCATACATCACTACCGGGAAAGCCATGGCTTTAACTATACGGACCAATACTACTTGCTCATTAAAGGGCAGGTGTTGTCAATCCTAAATCTGAGAGCTATACTGCTAGTACATAGAGGGAATTAAGCTTTGCTTTGCTTTGCTTTGCTTTGCTTTGCTTTGCTTTGCTTTGCTTTGCTTTGCTTTGCTTTGCTTTGCTTTGCTTTGCTTTGCTTTGCTTTGCTTTGCCCTCATGGCATGCATCTTCCCAACCCACATGTTCACCAATACTATGTGCTGTTAGGGCGTATAATAGGTCAAGCGTCTATTCTCTAAGTACCATTGACTCCATTTCATGCCAGTGGTGGTTGGTGGCCATTTGGACTGCTAGGGAAGAAGGCATGAACAGTAGGAGGAGTCAGGGTCAAAAAGAGGCGAAGCCACCACTTGATTGGTAGCAGATAGGAAGGCAGGCAGTTAGCAGCTGTCTGTCTGAGGGAAGAGTGAGGTTTCTGGGTCACTGTCTCATTTGTTGTAACAGACCAGCCTCCAGTGCTTTTGACCACAGTCTGAATGCGCCAATCACACTATCTCTCAGTTCTGAAGAGCGAAGGCTCGTGTCTGTACACTGCTAACTCTCCTGCCCAAATCCAGCATGCAACCACAGAGAAAGGATCAGTTTTTGTTTCTGCTTTTTGCTTGTTCAAGCTGATTTCATAGCATAGCACAGCTCTAAAGATCTTTTCCAGATCATGTTAAGCTTGCACAGTCCTGGCATCCAGTTTATCACTACCCAGGACATTTTACTAACAAGGGGAGCAATAAAAAAAAATTTAAGCACCCTGAAGAAGTTATTATGATGCTACTATTTCAGGGGACAATAACTTGCTTTGGGGCTCTTTTGACTAACTTGTCTTCTGCTTTTTGTTTGTAATCCGTGTGAATTGTGTGATGAGTAAAATTCCGCATGTCAAGCTGGCTGTCTTTAATCCAACAAAGGGAAGAAATTACTTTTAACATCATATGCTTTTAGAAAACAGCATTAATGTGCAGTGAAGAGTATACCAGAGAACTATAGTCAATGCTTTTTCTAGTCAATTCCAATCGACACATGAAATTGTAGGTAAATTTTTGTGTGTAACAATTCTCTGTTTGCTCAAAGAATTACTTACATTAATAGCCTACTTGTTTGAGTAGCATAATTGTGGAGCCATTAACACATGCAACATCTCCTCCATGAACGGGAAAAATCACAGCATGATGTTCCTGATCATAGAGAGAAAGAGGTGATGTTGTGTTAGTTCTCAGATCTGTCATTATTCTAGTTCAGTAGCATGCATAGCATTTTTCTGTACAACAAGAATTGGTTAAATCATCACATTCAATTTGACCACATGCTAATATCAACAAATCAGATTCTCTGCTTCTGTAAATTCCATTACCTCATTCTTCAGTTTTATTTGATAGCTACCCATGTAGTTATCCATTATCTGTGAGCATTGTGAATCAATCATTGCAGAGCCTGATTTGTGAGCTCAGAAATTTCCAGGAGAAACTGGGGGAGCCTTTTTCTAATGCTCAGATTTTATTAGTTTGGTCTTAACTGCCCTGAGACCTCCAGGTATAGTGTGGTATATTTATTTTATTATTATTATTATTATTATTATTATTATTATTATTATTATTATTATTATTCACTGGGTGTCATGTAGAGCACTTAATGCATTAAATACTTAACCATGAAATAAGTTGGTTGACATAGCTTGATATATTTTATCTAGGGTTTAGTTCTCAATGAGATGGTAGTTCTGCATATGAGCTAGACAGGAGTCAAAATTTGCCAGAAGTCAATTTCTGACCATTTTAATTCTTCTCACCCCTCACTGAAAAAGCCCAGTTTGCAGAGTTTTCTCTAAATATTATCCATGATGTGTGTGTATGTGTGGTAGATACCATTTCTTCTCTACAATACATCTAGAAATACACAATGCCTGCATAATTGTGAAAATAAAAAAATTGTAGACAGGCAGCATTTGAATAAACTTGCAAGGAGAAAGAAGCTGAATTGCTTGCACTCCTAATGGCGAATCTCCCCAGTCTTCCTGCCCAAAATGGGTAATTTCACTTCCTTTTGAAGGCACTCAATATAATTGTGTCCTGTCACCCAGCCTTAATTTCTCTGGTCACAAATAGTGTAGAAAAATCAAGATGCCATTTATATACAACTCAAACCTGGGTTGTACCATTTCAGACTTCAAGTGTAAGCTCACAAAATTAAATGCTATTCTATGGAAAAGAACCCCAGCACATACGTGGAAGACAAGATTTCAGAAAGAAGGTATCTAGTTCCGAGATGCTGTTCTTCTTTAGGTGTAGTGATGGTGAAGTTTAGGAGCATTCGGTCCTGCGAACCCCACATCAGCAGCATGAAATGGCACAGCCCAGAAACAGATTGGCCACCTTGTTGAGAACTAGGGCAATGTGTCCTGCTTGTGAAACCGATAACGGAAACACATTTTCCCTCTGCCTTGAACTATGGTAGACATTTGTGCCAGTTTAAATTTTCTGGTTGCTTCTTCTCCTTAGCTTTTAATAAATTCCCTTATCAAAGCTGAAAGTATTTGCACATCTTGTAGAATTCCTCGACACCAAATCTATCCCTGAGGTATTTCTGAATTAATTTTAATAGATTTTTGTGCCCGAGAAATCATTCTACATTTCACCGGAGAGCATCAAATGACAACGCAGCATACAGATTCCCCCCCTCTTAATATTCTCTCCAGGTACGTCCCTGTCATTACTGAGACTCCTTGCTCTACAAGGGTTCCTGCTGGGGGAAAAGGTGTTGCTATAGCTTTGGGCTAATAGTAACTGCCAAGTCTGATTTTATGCCTTTCCATTTGCATCTATCCCAAAGAAGCCCCTTTCCTACCTCCCTCTCTGCTCAGCTGTATCTTTGGAGGCTGTTCATCACTACCGCTCATCAACACCAAAATGTATTTCTTAGCTTGACAGAGTTGAAATGCAGAAAACCTCAGCGCAAGCTGGGAAACTCAGAGACAAAAATTATGCTGGCACTTTAACATCTCCGGCTTTCAGCCAACAGCCGAGGAGGGACAGAAGTACCATGAGATGTTGAGTGAACTTCAAGGTGGTTCCTTTCCTCTTCCTCTTCAGGGGCTAATAAATGTGGGAATGTTCAGGGTGGCAGGAGAGAATATATTGTTTATTAATATCCTTCCTAACTTGCACTAGCAAGTTCTTTTATGTAGCAGAGTTACATTCCCCTTCTTTACATGCACAGCAGATAGCTGGTTGCAGGCTCGTGTGAGCCTCTCACTGTTATACAATTCAATCTGTCTCAGATTGAATTGCACATTCCTGGTAAGTTCCCTTGAATCCCTCTTAAAGAATAAATACGCCACAATCTTATTCAGAGTCAATAAAAGACGTTTACTCACATCAGTTCACAGTTGGATTCCTGAAGGCAGACTTAGTTACAAATATGTACATGTGGATCTACCCCATATGGTCAAATGAAGCTGGTCAAATGAAGAAGGAAGTGAAAAAGAGGGGAGTGTGCTGCGTGACTCGTCCTTTTGTTACCTGGACAGGTTGGGCCACACCCAACTTCTATCACATGCAAAACGAAGGATGCTCCAGCCAGGAGGAATAGGAAGTTTCAACTGGCTGGACCAAACATTCCCTCTCATATTTTCTCTAGCATTACAAGGAATGTTGTACTTGACTGCCTCTCAGGGATCACATCCCACACTAAACGCATGTTAACTTGTTTGGGTAGTACCTCTAATGGTTGACACATCATGCTCCTTTTTCCTACTCTCTTTCTCAAGCAGAACAAAGTGGTTCTATCACTGAAATGCAGTTAACCATGGCTGGATTGTACTTTTAAACTGGAGTGCGGTGTATTTTTCCCCATGCCCATTGATCATTTTTGGGTTTTTTTTGCCTTGTTGCCTCCAAGCACACAAATCCCCAATATATATAAACCAACCCAGGAAAAACTGTGATCCTAGCACCTTTTGGAGACTTGCTATAAATTTGCCTCTTGTACAGTTTAGCAGAAGAAATAGCTTCTGCAAGGGGATGGGGAATGTCTGTTTAAGACAACCCCTATGCCTCTAATGAAACCCCTACAAAAACTTAAAATGCAAAATGTTAGAATTCCGGATCTATGATTGCAGTCATGGGATTTTTGTCTATCACATGACGGTGTCTGTTTTGACTCCACAGAGTGGGAAGTGACTGAGACAGGATGTTTGTGTTACTGTGTTCCGTGAAATGGGACTATTGTTCTTTGTTCTTTTTCTCTTCACTCTCTGATGCTAGAGAGAGAGGCAGCCATGTTGCAGTGCTCTCTGTGTGTTTATATGTAAATAAAGTAGATTAGCCAAAATGCTGAGTTGCTGAGGTCTGTTACTCAACTGCGCGAACTCTGCAGATCCCTAAGTGTGCCGGTGTCGGTTGGCATCGGTCGCTGTGATGTTCGGGATGAAGAAAGCTCTTGAAGCTCCTGAACGATCAACCAGGAGGGAGAGAACATGCCAGTTGGGCATGTGTCTCTGCCAGGGTCCTACTCAAGTGTAGGCTGAACTCCTGACACAAAATTCCTTAGAAGAGATGCGCATTTTTTAGTTGCATCAAATGAACATTAAATCTGGTCAAGAAGTTCATACTTGACATACAATGTTAAAAGTTACAATGGAAGATCACTCCCCCACCCCTCTGGGCTGATTAATACTGCCAACTGAAACTGGCTAAGTGTGAATTAAATTTCACATAATAGAAAACAAATTAACACATTAACTCTATTTAAGATGTCTGATGTGTTTGATACAGTAAAATATAAAGCAATCTAGATGACATCTATGCTAGACAAGAAAATTACGTTGAGGTTGAAAGCAGAAGGGTACATTTTGCAGTGCATTCAGTATCAAGACAGGACAACTTGTGAGTAAGTTTTTAAAAAAGCAGCAGAGAGAATTTGAAAAATGGGGGGGGGATTGCTGTCACTTATCCAATTGCTTGAAGTTTTTTTTTTAATGCTTATTGCAAAAAAATCTACAAAGATGGAATATTTATTTATAAATTGCAGGGGAAATTAGTCATATACCCTATTTTTCGCTCTATAAGACGCACCAGACCACAAGACGCACCTAGTTTTTGGAGGATGAAAACAAGAAAAAAAATATTCTGAATCTCAGAAGCCAGAACAGCAAGAGGGATAGCTGCGCAGTGAAAGCAGCAATCCCTCTTGCTGTTCTGGCTTCTGTGATACCTGCACAGCCTGCATTCACTCCATAAGACGCGCACACATTTCCCCTTACTTTTTAGGAGGGAAAAAGTGAGTCTTATAGAGCAAAAAATACGGTAGATGGTTGGGGTGGGGGCTCATGGGCTAGATAGTCCATTCAGGGCAGCCCTATAGCAGGGGAAGACTTTGACCTTTCACATTTCAGCAGAGCCCTGTGTGAGGCCAAAATTCAGCAACTCCTAGGCCTTGCGCCTTCAATTCTTCTCAATTCACTATGTCATAGTTACTGTGTTCAGCAACGCCCAGCATGCATCACTGTGCTAGGAAAAATTACACTTGTTGATTTTGTTGTTTTACTTCTCACACAGTTCCCTCTTCCCCCCAACATAGACCCACAATATACCGGTTTGCATGATGCTATTTTGTTGCATCTGACTGTGGCGGCTTTTTAACAATAGGGCAGTGGCACAGTGCAAACAATGTGTCTCAAGTCAGACGAAAGCCCAGCTGAATGCAATATTTCACCAGTAGTTATGCCCCTGGATATTCGCACAATAAAATCCATCTAGCGGTCATACATAGCAAGCGTAAGGTAAAGGTAAAGGTAAAGAACCCCTGGACAGCTAAGTCCAGTCAAAGGCGATTATGGGGTTGCAGCACTCTTCTCGTTTCAGGCCGAGGGAGACGGCGTTTGTCCACAGGCAGGTTTCCAGGTGATGCTTTTGAATTCTGGTGCTGGAGGAGACTCTTGAGAGTCCCATGGACTGCAAGAAGATCAAACCTCTCCATTCTTAAGGAAATCAGCCCTGAGTGCTCACTGGAAGGACAGATCCTGAAGCTTTGGACAGATCCAATGCTTTGGCCACCTCATGAGAAGAGAAGACTCCCTAGAAAAGACCCTGATGTTGGGAAAGATGGAGGGCAGAAGGAGAAGGGGACGACAGAGGATGAGATGGTTGGATAGTGTTCTCGAAGTTACCAGCATGAGTTTGACCAAACTGCGGGAGGCAGTGGAAGACAGGAGTGCCTGGTGTGCTCTGGTCCATGGGGCCATGAAGAGTCAGACACGACTAAACAACTAAACAACAACAAGCTTTCCAGGTCATGTGGCCAGCATGACTAAACCACCTCTGGCACAACGGAACACCATGACAGAAACCAGAGTGCCCGGAAATGCTGTTTATCTTTCCGCTGCAGCAGTACCTATGTATCTACAGGCATGCTTTCGAACTGCTAGGTTGGCAGGAGCTGGGACAGAGCAACAGGAACTCTCCCCATCCTGGGGATTTGAACTGCTGACCTTCCGATTGGTAAGCCCAAGAGGCTCAGTCATTTAGATGACAGCGCCACCTGCAAGGAGCATGTGTGGATACGCATAGCTCTAGCTGGGCTTGGGAAGCTGTGATGTTGGGTTTTGTCTTCACAGCAAACAACTGGTCAGTATCATTGCGGAATATGTTGCATAGTTATGCATGAGCTGCCCCAGCTGCCGTATGTGCTTGTGTGCATATGCACACACTATTGGCTCTGGGCCAGTCACTCATAGGAAGAGAGATAGGCTGGATTTCACTGTCTATTAAATGACAAATGTGATCCTTCTGACTGATGAATTGCCCAGATGTCAGTGAAATCTAGTATGGTGACATTTGACACATTTTTGGTTGTCGGCGCTTTTTGCTCCAAAGCATCGAAAGTGGAAAGAGGGAAGAGCCTAAAAACCTCCGCTTCACAGTGTGTCACGAAATGAATTCATCCCAAGTCGCTGCTAATGCCTATGGAAACTGTGAAACTAGAAAAAGAATAAAGGGCTGGCAAAATATTGCTTTTGCCCCTTTGTCTTATTTGTGCTGCTGAAACATAATAAATGAAGAAAACGCAGTGCTGATAATTTATTAAATTTAGATTATTTAAATTGCCAAAAAAAAAACCTCATAGCAATTTAAAGTAGCTTAATGAACACTATAGAAAAGCAAATAGAACTAATCTAAAGTATTGTTAAATGACTAAAAACCAAGAAAACAAACCTGAGGCACTATTGGATCCTGTTTTTAGCACAGCAGCACTGGCTGCCTCTTGACTTCGAGGCCCAAATCAAAGGGCTGCATATCCCTTTTACAGCCTTCCATGGCTTATAGACCCAGCATACCTCAGGGAGTGACTTATTCCAAATAATCCTCCCTATTCTCTCTTCTAAACAGGTGAAGCCCTTCGCTGTCTACCTTCTCTTTGGACTGAAAAGCATGTAAATCAGCCCCTTCCATCATCGTCTGTCAAGGATAGCTTTCTGATAGTGTTTCAAGTACTATGCCTTCTTCTATGAAATACTTGCAAGAGGTGCTGCTAGCGAGCTTCAGAAATCCCATTGTGGGTCACGGGGCAAATATATTTTAACGAGCCTGAAGCTGCGTTCACATATACTGTGCTTCATGCTTATGGATCAATACCGGGGAGATAAGCGTTCAGCTGTATAGTTTGCCCAGTATGCAGAGAAGAGATGTAGATCCCAGTTGAGAAAACTGCATATCCACTTTGCCCCACATCTTGACCCAATAAAGAATCATGAGGCAACGTGCTAGTAAAAAGAAAAGTGGGTGTAGGAAGGGAGGTTATATTTGTTAATATAACAAATGGAAGATCTGCAAACCAGATGAATCAAATTCAGAAAGTACAGACAGTTGAGGTTATTATTAACTCTGGAAGGGACGTACCCTTTCAGACCTTGGGCTTGGCAACAGATACAGTTTGCCATTCCCCAATGATAATAATAATCAGTGTTTTTTTCTGGGGGGGACAGATGCAGGGGGACACATATCCCTAAACATGTTGTGAATCTTCGTACTTTCGGCCATCTACGGTATTTCTTTCCCCCGATCCGAACTATAAAATGGTGATTTTCTTGAGTCAAAATGAGAGTATCCCTAAACATTTTTAAAGCCAATAATAATAATAATAATAATAATAATAATAATAATAATAATAATTTATTTATATCCCACCCATCTGGCTAGGTTTCCCCAGCCACTTTGGGGAACTCCCAACAGAATATTAATCATTTAATAAAAATTTATTATTTGTACCCCGCCCATCTGGCTGAGTTTCCCCAGCCACTCTGGGTGGCTTCCAAAAAAGATTAAAAACACGATGAAACATCAAATGTTAAAAGCTTCCCTAAGCAGGGCTGCCTTCAGATGTCTTCTAAAAGTCAGATAGTTGTTTATTTCCTTCACATCCAACGGGGCATATTCAGCAAATTTTTATTAGGAAATTTGATCAGGAAAATGTCTCTGTCCCAAGTACTTGATGTTGGTGTATGGGAAATCAGAAATCAGGTCTTGCACATTTTATTGCATTCTTTATCCCTGCACCTCAATACATTCGTAGAATTTCATAAAAGGCCTCCTTCAGTGAGTTTTTTTTTTAGTTAAGGCATAGTTTCCACTGAGGTGCTTTGATTGTACGACTTCGCTCTCCTGGGGTGTGGTGGGGGCAAACGTAGCTCAGCTGGAAGAGACCAAGACCTCAGGATCTCAGGACCATGGGTTCAAGCCCTACGCTGGACCAAAGATTCCTGCATTGCAGGGGGTTGGACTAGATGATCCTTGTGGTTCCTTCCGACTCTACAATTCTAGGATTCTACGATCCAGACATTTTCAGATAGTTAAGAAGCATCAAGAATCAAGTTCAGCATTAATAGTCTAGATTGCCCTCTCCTTGCTCCCTTTCTGCTAATGAAGGGCTCTGGGACACACTACCCAGTAATAGCAGGCACTTATTTTATATTTTAGGGACACGGGTGGCGCTGTGGGTTAAACCACAGAGCCTAGGACTTGCCGATCACAAGGTCGGCGGTTCGAATACCCGCGATGGAGTGAGCTCCCGTTGCTCGGTCCCTGCTCCTGCCCACCTAGCAGTTCGAAAGCACACCAGTGCAAGTAGATAAATAGGTACCGCTCCAGCGGGAAGGTAAACAGCGTTTCCGTGCACTGCTCTGGTTCTCCAGAAGCAGCTTAGTCATGCTGGCCACATGACCCGAAAGCTGTATGCCGGCTCCCTCGGCCAATAAAGCGAGATGAGCGCCACAACCCCAGAGTAGGCCATGACTGGACCTAATGGTCAGGGATCCCTTTACTTTACCTTATTTTATATTTTATATATAGAGAGAGTGCACAACTTTCATCTGCATAGTCCACACGTGAATTACTATGTGAATTAGAGGAAGACTTCCATTAGTGGGCTTGAGTGGGGGTTTAAACCTGACTTTCCCCACATCCAAACCAAGCACTCTAGCCACCGGCTGAGGAAATATGTGCTTTAAATCATAAACAGCCCTGACAACTTTTCACATCTAAACAAAGAAAGCAACTTAGAATCCAATTTGACCCTCAGGTTACTAACTGCTTTTGCTTGGGAAGAAATATATGAACGTTGTCAACAAGATAGGAAGGATGTTGTGGGGAAGGACTAGAAATATATATCACCATATTTTCCCTGTCACCGTTCAGGCAAAAGCCCTCGAGTTTCAGATCCAGCACTTATATCAAGCAGTCATCATAATGACACGGAAAAAGCAGTGCTTAAATGAGACTTGAGGTTAATATAAGGCACCCTGACATGTATACAAACATGACAGACAATTTAGCTGAAATAAAAATATCAGGAGCGCCGAAGGAAAATTGCAGGATGTTAAACTAATGTCCAACTGTGCAACAAGGAATATCAGTTGTTGTCCGGCTTGAAGTCGTCTCGACGACTGGGCTGCCATGAGGCTGTGAGCTGTAACCAGACTGCATTTTTCAATTAAATGATTGCTGGAAAGACAACTGAGAAGAGAACATAAGAACTCATCTGGGAGCGGAAGAGGCCATCCATTCCTTCCAAGTTCATCCATTCTTAGTACTCAGCTTCCCTATGGAAGGCATCTCATTTTCCTCTCCTGACCCCGGTGTTTTTGCCTCAGCAACTTTGTCTGACAGCCTGTTTCACACATTTATCACTCTTGGCAAGAAAAAAGTGCTCGCTGACACCTGTTTTGAATGTGTGCGAGAGAGCGAGTGTGTTTTGATATGGGGTGACTATATATTTTTTCCATATCTTACCTTCCAGATAGAGGGGGAAACAGGACGGATTCTAGTTGTGCTGTTTACTTGCAATGCATGCAGACAAATTTCCCTTAGCCTTTGCTTAGCCATGAAAGTTACATTTGTGAATATTGTGGGAATTACTTTCACTTTCTTCCCCCAAAAGTAACTGTACTGCTCTGTTTTACTACTACTAATAAAAAAAGAGCAGCAGCAACAACAACAGTGCTCTGTGTACTCATTAGGAGTAACCTTATTAAATATAATGGGACTAACTTCTTCACAAACTTGTGTTTGCTTGGGAATTCCAGTCTGGTGTAGTCATGCTTAGAATTGAATCAGGATGCGCTATATTCCAGATTACAGTAGTACCTCAGGTTAAGAACTTATTTCGTTCTGGAAGTCCGTTCTTAACCTGAAACTGTTCTTAACCTGAAGCACCACTTTAGCTAATGGGGCCTCCTGCTGCCACTGCGCTGCTGCTGCGCGATTTCTGTTCTCATCCTGAAGCAAAGTTCTTAACCCGAGGTACCATTTCTGGGTTAGTGGAGTCTGTAACCTGAAGCGTCTGTAACCCGAGGTATCACTGTAGTTAATTTGTTATAAAAAAATATGAAGGCAGCCCAGTTTAGGGAAGTTTTTAATGTTTGATGTTTTATTGTGTTTTTAATATTCTATTGGTAGCAACGCAGAGTGGCTTGGGAAACCCAGACAACATAACAAATTGTTGTTGTTGTTGTTGTTGTTGTTGTTGTTGTTGTTGTTGTTGTCTCCACCCATCATTGGCTCTGGATCCACCCATTGCCAGCACATAGCCTATGAAAGATTACCCTGCCCCAGTTGCTGCTCCACACATGGCTGGTGGCTTATGACAAATAAATAAAACAAAACAAAATAAAGGACTTGCTCATCCCAGCCTAGGGCAACAGATTCACCATTAGGTGACTTAGGTGAACCTCTTTGAAGATAATGTTCCAAAGACACAACCCTATCTCTGGTCACCATCAAACTCTCCTCCAAACATTCATCCTTTCTTCGTCGTTCTTATCAGCCCATACCCATTCTATGCTTATTTTTCTTGTTTTAATATGGCCTTCAGCTAATTCTCAGTTTCCGGGTTGCTTGGTCCTGCTGAAATAATCTAACAGGATTTCCCTTTCATAGAGCTCTTAAAAATAAAAATCAAGGTAATTTTAACTACAGAATTTTTTTTGGGGGGGGGCGGTATTCTGTAACATGTCGTTTATGCAATAATAGTGCATTTGTGGTGGATTTATAGTGGACTGTCCACACAACATTCTGCTTTATTACTTGTTCTGCTGTGCTTCCCCAGAGCGACAGCCTTACAGTGGTACCTCCAGTTGCGGATGGGATCCGTTCTGGAGGTCTGGTCAGATCCCAAGTTTCCGCAACCCAAGGACCAATTCTGTGCATGCGCACATGCCGAAACCCAGTAAAATACTTCTGGGTTTGCCGCGCACATGCATCCTGAAGTTTATGTAACCAGTTGTTGTTGTTTAGTCATTTAGCCGTGTCCGACTCTTCATGACCCCATGGACCAGAGCACGCCAGGCACTCCTGTCTTCCACTGCCTCCCACAGTTTGGCCAAACTCATGCTGGTAGCTTCGAGAACACTGTCCAACCATCTCGTCCTCTGTCATCCCCTTCTCCTTGTGCCCTCCATCTTTCCCAACATCAGGGTCTTTTCCAGGGAGTCTTCTCTTCTCATGAGGTGGCCAAAGTATTGGAGCCTCAGTTTCACGATCTGTCCTTCCAGTGAGCATTCAGGGCTGATTTCCTTAAGAATGGATAGAGTCTCCTCCAGCACCAGAATTCAAAAGCATCAATTCTTCGGCAATCAGCATTCTTTATGGTCCAGCTTTCACTTCCATACATCACTACTGGGAAAACCATAGCTTTTACTATATGGACCTTTGTTGGCAAGGTGATGTCTCTACTTGTAAATGGAGGTATGACTGTATTTCCAGCTGGAGGGTCACTCTTGCATTATGCCTCAACCAAAGCAGGACACACACACACACACACACACAGAGAGAGAGAGAGAGAGAGAGAGAGAGAGAGAGAGAGAGAGATCAGAATATTTGTGGTATAAAAAGTTACAGGACTTCTGCAAGAAGTTATATGGAATGCACTGATTGGAACCAAATCAGTATGTCCATGCTGAAACTTTTGCATGGGCAAATATTATTGAACTTGAACATGGCATCACCCATGACCATCCTGATACAACCATGAGCACAGAGCATCACGAATGCACAATTTTAAAAGGGCGTGCAAAAGTGCACATGGTAATTTGATGACTGCAGGCTATAACTTTTAGTCTTAAATTTCTGGGAAATGTTATCTGAATTATGTTAAACTCTGTCAGAATTGCTAGAGATGTTCTGCCCAGACGCGAGTCTCCAAATTTATCTTTGTAGAGTAAATTCCACAGTGAGAAGCAGCAGCGTAGCTCAAGGCAGGCTGGTACATTTAGCTGGGTCTTACTACTACAAACGACGCAAATAGAGAGCGAGAGTTTGCTTTTTGTATTCTAGGATCTTGAGAACGAGATGCCAAATAACTTCCCCATTTTAAAATTCCCCTCAAGTTTCTGCAGAAACACTTTTAAGTGTTAACTTGGGAAAAACATTAGAAACCTTTTTGAAGAAAAGTCAGCCTCTCCTTCCCTCCTTCTCTTTTTCCTGAATGTTGAATCTTGTTAAAGAGAACTTCAAATTTACCCCAGTGGACCTTTTAGAGGGTATAGAGTAAAACTTTATTTTTTTGAAAAAATCTGCCACTATTTATTCTTCTCTCTTTCTCTTTTTTTAAATCCTCCATTTCTGTAATTCCCACGGATGCTCATCTATGTTCCCTCTAATAGTTCAGAATGGTTTTCAAGGGCAGCTATTCATGGTTAAGGGATTCTGTGCTGCAGCCACTGTTCTGACAGGTTGGTAGGTTAGGCTGAGAGGCCGCTCGTTTCCCTTTTTCTCCCCCGAGCTTTAATACTTCAGAAATTCTTCTCCGGGGCTAGCTCCACAAAACTCAAAAGTATTGTGGGAAATTCCAAGTGCTGTTTTTACTCTAGTGTTTTTCCAAATTCAGCATGTCTTTTACAAGCAAAGTTAATTAAATGCAAGGCTACGTAATGCTATTAGCAGCTCAGCTGCAAAAAGGTCAGTCACGTCAGAACTGTCTCTGCTGCAACAAAATTGTAGCTCACCCCCCCATCCCAATAACTCAGTATTTATATTGATGTAATGTACAGTAATTGCCTTTTTGGAAAAACACTGCAATTGAATGATTGCACTCGATTGTTATGTTTTCCTTTTCTCTCTCTCATGCTTTTCTTGCAAATTACAACGTTCAGCCCCCCCGTCTTCAGCAGGTGCGGCTGGGAGAGCCCCTTTCTAAAATGCTGGAGACCTACTGGATGGAGAGGGCCTATGCGAGTGGGGGGAGCTGGTGCAAATTACTGAGGTCTGAGGGTTCAGATGAAGGCCTGGGTTCTGACTATCTAGCACATGTTCTTTTTTTTCTTCAAAAAATAATTCTTAACAAAATATATGGTTTTGCATGCGCAGGTCTGAACTAAGGATTGTGATCTTATGCAATGAACCGAGTATTTCCGATTGTATACCTGAAGGGTATACACCTCCACCTCCATCGTTCAGCCCAGACACTGAGGTCCAGCTCTGAGGGCTTTCTGATGGTTCCCTCCCTGCGAGAAGTGAGGTTACAGGGAACCAGGCAGAGGGCCTTCTTGGTAGTGGCACCCACCCTGTGGAATACCCTCCCATCAGATGTCAAGGAAATAAACAACTATCTGACTTTTAGAAGACATCTGCCGGCAGTCCTGTTTAGGGAAGTTTTTAAAGGTTTGATGCTGTATTGTGCTTTTAATATTTGGTTGAGAGTCACCCAGAGTGGCTGGGGAAACCTAGCCAGATGGGCGGGGTAGAAATAAATTATTATTATTATTATTATTATTATTATTATTATTATTATTATTATTCATTATTATTATTAAAGCATTTGCTTCTGTGCTTTGACATTATGACACTGCAGCCTCATTTAACTATACACATTTGCATTTGTATGTTTTTGTAAGTGAACACTGTGTGCATACAACAAAGTTGTTGTGTGATACACATTTTGTAGTGTTGCACATGCAAGTTCAGCTTTTAAAGTGTATGGTTAGTTCAGCAAATATCATGCGGGTGCTATTATTATTGGTAGCAGTCATTTGTCATATAATGTAACGCATGAAACAAGCACATTGCCTAGTGGCTAAGAAGAAGGTAAGGAATGAGTCCCCAGAGAAAAGACGATACTGAGCTATATGCACAAATTATCTGGTCTGATGTAATGTGGCTTTATATGCTCTGTTCCAAGCCTGCATTTCGTGAAGGCCTTACTCAACCACTGAACATGGCTCCAATTTATTCTGAGGAGGAAATAAGAAAAACCATTGCCACAGAAACAACAACAACTAACTTATATAAGTTGTCATTGTTAGGAATTGACATTTAGAAGAAGAAGAAGAAGAAGAAGAAGAAGAAGAAGAAGAAGAAGAAGAAGAAGAAGAAGAAAGTTGCATCAATTCCTTTTGTGCAGCAATGTGAAAGAAATCTAAGCTTGCATTGCTTCCTTTAAAGAGAGTAGCCAGAGAGGGGCAACTTGCCTTCAAAATATCGCACAAAGATATACAGAGCGCCAGCAATTATTGCTGAATAAAATGTGTTTTCCTTCAGTTTCATATACCGCAAAGATCTCAGGATGGGAAACGTATTTCCCCAAAGTTTGTGCTAACAAGAAATCTTTCCTTGTCATCATGATCTGAAGTTTTGTTTTTTCCCCTGCCAAAGAATTAAAGCTACAGCACAAGAATGTAAACAATATTAGGAGCTCATTAGAATGGAACTGCCTTTCCTTGCAATGGCACCTCTCGATACAGCTTTAATTGGCTGAATGACGGAAATGCTGAGCTCAAAAGCAGCCTCACTTTGTATGGAGAAAGTGCAGCTATCATTTCACAGTTGATGTGACAGACAGGCCAAACCCTTTGGAGCTAAGAATGTTGTTTTAACTCTTCAAATATTCAGCATTGACACTGAATTCTCTCTGCCTAATCTTTCTCAGGCTTCCAGGTGCATAGGACCAGATGGAGAAACAGGCTAGCCAAACTGCATGAGCAACCAAAACAGCTGCTTGGGATCAGGAGTGCCATATTTTAATGATCCAAGGTGTGCATTGCCTCATCCCTTGCACCTTTCCATGTGATAATCCAAGCAAATAGGTACTTAAGAGCCCAGCATTCTTTGAAACAAGGCTGGGGATCGGGGGGGGGGGCTAGTGATGAGGTATGGATGTGAATCCATTCACATTTAAATTGCACTTTCTGAAACAATACACACACGGAAACACAGCCATCCTTCCAAATTCACACCTCTCTGAATTTTGCAATGGAATTCTCCAGTCAGGCCATGAGTGCAAAAATGCCTATACTGGCGTAAATTGTGCATACAAATGCAGATATGAGTGAAAATAAAATACGAAAATGTATTATACAGTTGTACCTCAGCTCCCAAATGCCTTGGGAGTCGAACGTTCCAGCTCCCGAATGATCGAAAACCAGAAGTGAGTGTTTCAGTTTTCAAACTTCTTTTGTAACCCGAACATCCGACGGAGCTTCTGATTGGCTGCAGGAGGAAATCGGAATGGATTCTGTTTGACTTCTGAGGTACGACTGTATTCGGGGACATCACTTGGCAAAAATAAATAAATGTATAGTCCGAAAATGACATACAAATATGTATTAGGAGAAATTCTCACTAAAATACTGGTGAATATCAATGAGGGATATTCCCAAGCTACACAAACTGATGTAGAAATGTGGAGAGCTGTGTTAGTGTATAAGAGTTTATACATGCAGAGAAAAGGCACAATAAATAGTTAATTTACAGTGGTGCCTCGCAAGACGAAAAGAATTCTTTCCGCGAGTCTTTTCGTCTTGCGATGTTTTTCGTCTTGCGAAACACGGTCTGTCACAACTGTGCCTCTTCAAGCGGCTTTTTTAAAAAAGCGCAAGACGTTTTCGTCTAGCGAAGCAACGCAAAAACGGAAAACCCTTTCGTTTAGCGAGTTTTTCGTCTTGCGAAGCATTCGTCTTGCGGGGCACCACTGTACGTGTGCTTGCAGCTGCTTAAGTGTGAGTCAGCAAACTTGAGAGAGTTAGAGTGACTCAGCACAATATAAAATATAAATACCCTTATGTCTGTAACAAGTTTATCTCAGTCCCTGTCCCTTTGCTAGAACCTAATCTGTGCTGCAATGCAGCACTCTGTGCATTCCCCAACAAGCCAAACTTATGATTAAAGAAATGAGAGGAACAAAACTGACTGATTCGCCCATCCCCACAAGGGCACACCTCTCTGTGTGTATGATATAACCAAAATAACCAAAATATTGGACTAACATAGAATGAAGAATCTGGTTAATGTGCATCTATTGATCTAGTGGTTACCAATTAGCTAAGTGCTGCTGACCCCATTTTTTCAAAAGCCAAGACACAACCCCCCTACTTTAGAAGATGTTGCTATCTCTGGGGTAGTTTCTGTTATGTCCCAGCACGAAACTGGGACATGTGTCTTCCTGTGTGAAATTAGTTCCATTAAACAGAGATCAAGGAGAAAGATGAGAATTGGGTGGGGGGATCTGTTTGGATTAGCCTGACATTGAGATTTTTAGAATAGTTCTTCCCTAGACTGAGCTTCCACCTGACATCCCTTGGCCCATTAGTTCAAGAAACGCTGCAAGCTCAAGTCCTAGTTAAAATAATAATCTTTTCCCCCTTCAAGAATCTTTACTGCAGCTATGAATTAATTTCTTAGCTGCACATTCAAGCACAAAAAATCAATATACATTTAATCCAATTTTCAAATTTAGATAAAGAAAACACCAAGCTGTGAAAAAAATCAAAGGATATCCTTGAGACAGAGTTTAGTGAAATTACCTACAGTCCCTAATTAAACCCAATTGAATAGCTGCAGCTGTCCTTTAGAAAAATGAAAGCCAGCTAAATGTGAACTTGCATCTTTAAGGAACATATAAAAGTTTCTATGGGTGAAAGGAGAATACAGTAATTATCCCAGTCAATTAAATGGTGAGAATCAAACACATCCCTGCATTATGTGCTAATGGAATTCTATGTATTGTATTCATTAGAGTTTTCTTTAATCCCAAATCCAGTGTGCAGCATTTCGTCTGTGTCTCTCTTCACAGAAGCTACGTATGTTGTGACTGTAAGGTCACAATGTTAATTGGCTATTGAGTACTTAAAGTAGGTAGTTCTGTCTTACAAATTATCTGATGTACAAATGTAAAGTCCTCTGGTCAAGGTTATGGAATAGTTCCCAAGCCAGGAAATGATTTACTGAGCTAATGTGAGTCACACCATTGAGGGGGGAAGTAGTGCTGTTGTTACTGATTTAATTATAGAGAGGAATGCTGATTCACACATGCACACTATTTAGTATATACAGATTTAAGATGGGGGGAAAATCCTAACCAAGATGGTTAGATCTGTGGTGTAACAGAGAAGCAGGGATGGTGGGTGAGGGATTTGATTCAATATGCATTTAAAGCCAAATCTATCAAATTTTCACTTTCCAAAACAATATGAGAACAGAAACATGACCATCCATTGAAATTTGCACATATCTGAATTTTTCAATGCTGTTCAACCAAAGAATGTTTACCAAAAAAAATGCATATATTAGGGGAAAGAGTGCATGAAAGTCAATATATTCATGAAAATAACAAAACATGCATTGTATTTTGCTTGAAAAGAAATGTGTCCAAAACTGTATACCCAAGTGTGTTTATTAAGTGAAATTTGCACTAAAATGCACTAGATTACTTTTCACGAGGATTTCATTTTTGAAAAATGTGAATTGCTGCAGAAATGTGGAGAACTGAATTAAGATTGGGGGGAAATGAGAAATTGAGAGGACTGAAATCAACAGATTCTTCCCTTCCTACAAAGTGACTGGAGCTTTGTTACTCAGTGTTTGAGTTCCTATAAATACTGTAGAGGGGTGTGGTGTATTGCCTCAAAAGTTCTGGGCAGAGGGGAAGTTCCCAGGCTAGTGTTCTTTTCTTCTTTTGTTCCTTAATTACTTGAGGGATATCTTGAGTGATTTCTTGAGTGATATTCTGAGTACCACTTAGGTGGGTCATTAGGTGTGGATTAGTTGCTAAAGCCTTCGTGTCTTGACCTCTTGAATTTGTGAAGAGTTTTTCTGGGAAGATGGCTGTACTGCACTTAGTTGTGCTTTGGCTTGGCTTCGTGTATAGGGGCGAGCTGTGGTTTTGTGCCCTGTGCCAGCCAGATCTGTGTAGGGATTGCAGGGGGGTGCAGCATCCGGAGGTGCCACTATGGTTTGGTTACTGGATGGTGTCTGTAATTTATCTGTGGAGAGGGTCTGGGTTTGGGTCTGGTGTGGTTGATTGGTGGTGGCGTTCTGTGTGCCTCTGGATCTGGTGTCGGTTTTTGTGGGGAGGGCTAATTTCCAGATGTCTGGCAGGCGGGACGTGTCGTCACGCTTGTTCATGTTGTGAGGGTGTTTCTCTATCTCGATGGCTTCCATGAGCATGAGCTGTGTGTGTGTGTGTGTGTGTGTGTGTGTGTATTACAATACCAAATTATAGGAACATAACACACATTTTCTCACAAATACATTCTTTTTGGACTTCCCTCAGCTCTTCTGACAATCCTCCGTTTTGCTTCTTTTTTGCGCATTTCCTAATTTTATATTGCCTTATAATAATAACCTCCCCCTCCCTACTCCCTTTTTTACAGTATTTCTAATATTAATTCTTCACAGAGCTTCCTGCAAACCAACAAACGTTGTTTGTTCATCGCATATACTTTTCATATACTTTTCAAATAATCTACAAATTTACTCCAGTCCTCGGTGAACTTATGGACCCGTCGGTTTCGGATCTTTCCTGTTAATTTATCAAGTTCTGCATAGTCCATTAGTTTCATTCTCCATTCTTCCATCATTGGTAATTCTTCTTGTTTCCATTTTTGGGCCAATAATATCCTTGCAGCTGTTACTGCATATAAGAAAAGCTTACATTCTTTTTTGTTTATTTCATTTCCTACCATACCTAACAGAAATGCCTCTGGTTTCTTTACAAATGTATATTTCAACATTTTTTTTAATTCATTATATATCATTTCCCAGAAGCATTTCACCTTTTTACATTCCCACCACATATGATAAAATGTTCCCTCTTTTTCTTTACATTTCCAACATTTGTTACACACTTTATACATTTTTGCTAACTTTACTGGTGTAATATACCATCTATATATCATTTTCATAACATTTTCTTTTAGCTGGGTGTGTTTTTCAAAGGTGGTTGTGGTTGGAAAGGACGAAATCACCCCTTCATTTGTACTGTGATCCTTATTTAAATCAGGGGAGTGTGTTGCTTTCCCATAAGAAATAAGAGATACACCGGCAGCTTCAGGGTTTGTATTGAATGTAATGTATAGTTTGACCTGCAGATGACACATTTTACATGTGTTGAGAGAATGAAAAAAAATTCTTTTTTTTATTATGGTGTCTGCCATCTGCAATTTTATAAGCACTTGTTTTAATCATATCTTTTAATTGGAGGCACCTTCTTAATTAATTTGTTGATTGAAAGGGTCTTAAATTGGTTAATTTATCTCAGGTTGATACAGTTGCAGTCCTGAAACAAAAGCTTTTAATATACACCCCACCTTTTTCTTCTAATTTAACATCGAATGGATGCAAGATTTAGCTTAGAGAAAATCCCTACCCCATCCTTTTACTGTGCTATCATGAATTTCATTGCTCAGGGAGCATTGTGCATTATGCATACCCTGCAAGTGTCTCAGAACAAATGGGACATCCCATTTTCTTACGTAAGAGCTTGATGATGGGTGTTTTCATTCTTCAAATGAAGCGTCATTTCAGGCTACAGAAGAATGTGTCTGTCTCAACTGAATGCTTTCCCAACAACAACCCAAAGGCTGGAGTAATATACCTGACATGCTGGTTTTCTATGAACAGGGATGCTTTTTTTGTGGAAAAACTTTTAGACATTCAACACCACTCATAAACATACCAACACATGAATGTCATAGTCCAGGAAAAACTTGTGAAAATTATAAAAGCTTAAAACTCAGCTTGATCTTTAATGCCTGTTTTCTCAGAAGTATATCCTACTGAATTCAAATGGACTCTGGAACACAGACTTAAACAGTTTTCAGTTTAACTGAATGACTGGACTTTTCTGAATTGCACGCCAGAGTTTTAATTACTTTAGGTTGCCCTCCTACTCCCCTCCTTTCCTGTTTGTTCCTTATTGAGAATTTGCCCTTTCTTTTAGAATCATAGAAGCATAGAAGCATAGAAGCATAGAAGCATAGAGTTGGAAGAGACCACAAGGGCCATCGAGTCCAACCCCCTGCCAAGCAGGAAACACCATCAGAGCACTCCTGACATATGGTTGTCAAGCCTCTGCTTAAAGACCTCCAAAGAAGGAGACTCCACCACACTCCTTGGCAGCAAATTCCACTGTCGAACAGCTCTTACTATCAGGAAGTTCTTCCTAATGTTTAGGTGGAATCTTCTTTCTTGTAGTTTGGATCCATTGCTCCGTGTCCGCTTCTCTGGAGCAGCAGAAAACAACCTTTCTCCCTCCTCTATGTGACATCCTTTTATATATTTGAACATGGCTATCATATCACCCCTTAACCTCCTCTTCTCCAGGCTAAACATGCCCAGCTCCCTTAGCCGTTCCTCATAAGGCATCGTTTCCAGGCCTTTGACCATTTTGGTTGCCCTCCTCTGGACACGTTCCAGTTGTCAGTGTCCTTCTTGAACTGTGGTGCCCAGAACTGGACACAGTACTCCAGGTGAGGTCTGACCAGAGCAGAATACAGTGGCACTATTACTTCCCTTGATCTAGATGCTATACTCCTATTGATGCAGCCCAGAATTGCATTGGCTTTTTAAGGTTTTTTTGGCTTTTTTAAATGACTGGCTTTGTCTTCCATTGAATTAGAATACAAAACAGATACATGCCCAACTCTAAACATAATTATAGTTAATACAATGCAGGAGTGAACAGTGCCCCATACCTAAAGTGCCTTTCTGCAATTATTACCTATTCACGGTTGCTTTATTCTTGACTGTTAGCATTAACGCTACTAAGAAGAAGTCCATCTCCTCAACAGTCCCAGGAGACCAACTTTCTGCTTTATTGCCACGTCAACCCTTAATAAAGCCTTTAAAGCGTCATGCTTTCGTACACATCGCTGAGGCAGGTTTTTGTTTTTGTTTAATTCCAGAGGCTGCCAACTAGAGCAGCAGTTACAGAGATGATTCATGAAATGATGCGGACAAAAAGGAAAGAAGTCACCGCTCTTCCCAAATAAAGGCGGAAACCTGAATCTTGAGCAGTCCTGTAGAAGTTGTGAGGCAGAACCCAATTGCAGGTGGCTAACATCACTTCTATTTCTGTATTACAATGTAGGAAGCCAAGGTCGATTTGGCACTTTTGCACAATAAACCCGCTTCTTGCCCTCCACCAAAAATCAGAGGAAAAGAAAGTGATTGGGAAATATACTGGAAGGTAGGTGATGACCCTACCTTCCCATCGACTGCAAGAAGATCAAACCTCTCAATTCTGAAGGAAATCAGCCCTGAGTGCTCACTGGAAGGACAGATCGTGAAGCTGAGGCTCCAATACTTTGGCCACCTCATGAGAAGAGAAGACTCCCTGGAAAAGACCCTGATGTTAGGAAAGATTGAGGGCACAAGGAGAAGGGGACGACAGAGGATGAGATGGTTGGATAGTGTTCTCGAAGCTACCAGCATGAGTTTGACCAAACTGTGGGAGGCAGTGGAAGACAGGAGTGCCTGACGTGCTCTGGTCCATGGGGTCATGAAGAGTCGGACATGACTAAACGACTAAACAACAACAGGTGATGACAAGTGAAAAGCCAGGCACAAACAAATTGTTGACCTTTTTTAAATAAAGAAAATTCCCAAAATTGATAAGCTTTTTTTGGAAAAGGTGCAAAAAGCCCACATAATTTTGGGTTATGTTGCTGAAAATCCAGGATGAATGGCCATTTTTTCAGAAATTCCCCAAGGGCATCACTTCAGCCATTGTTCTTTCCTGGAAAATCCCGACATATGGCAACCCTAGTCCAGCACTTGAGAAGACATGCACAAATTGCCACAAAGCAAAATCACCCGTGGTGAAACCTCCCTGGATTCATGTCTCAGATCCAAAGCCAGCAACACATCTCCCTGTCAGTTTGCATTTCTTAGTGCAGAAAGATGTTTAGTGCTCTTTCCTATTCTACTTAATTCAAGAAGGTTCTGGAAGCTTCTCTGTGTGAAAGAAACAAGCAGAAGGTTCATGATGTTTGGGTTATTTCTTCAGAAAAACTGAGTACAGCTGGCTTAAACTGGTTCTCCTATCTCTTCTGTCAAGGTCATGCTGACTATAAAAGTTGGGCCAGAAGGAGCCAGAGTTTCACTTTCTCTTTCTGTCTCTCTTTCTTCTGGTATGGTGTTCTGGATATAGTGTTAAGGTTTAGACGTATTATAAGTTTAATGGAAGTCTGCTGCAACTGGATTTCTTATGGAAAGTGCCAATCCTGAGTGTATTGGATTTGTGACCATTATGCTCATTTGCCTTCAGTAGCTCTGCTGGGTGAAATACAATTGCCTCTGGTCTATTTTTCTGGGAATCCTGCAATATGCTTAAGTTTTTACTTTGCTAACTATACCTTGGAATCTGCTCTGGAGCAATATTGAGTAGAATTCAATGACCGATTCATTTCTACCTCAAATCTTAATGTGAGCCACAAATAAATTTATTTCCCATAAGAATACCAGTTACTGGAAACTTCTGGAAACTTCTGCTTTGGTCCTACTTGTGGGTTTCCCACAGGCAACCTATCTGTGAGAACAGGATGCTAGATTTGATGGATCATCGGCCTGATCCAACATGTTCTTCTTATACTCTTACCTTTTTAAATAGAGGAAAACTATGCAGCTGTAAAGCCTTACATAAAGTAGAACAGAGGAAAAAGAGAGAGACTAGAACATTCTCATGTCAGCAGAACATTTTTAAAAATTAAAATGAACATTCACAGTGGCCTGACACCCCATGTGTTTGGTCGTATCTGTTTTGAGTCAAAAAACCCACTTGGAGTCTGGCACCATGATCTGAGCCAGAAAACTGGCTGGCCATCTGCCTGCATCTGTCTGTATGCAAATGCATGATTCCCCAAGGTAGGAACTTCAGCATCATTTCACTTCATTTTGTAGTTGGCTACAGTGCCTGAGAAGAACCTTATGCAGCTGGTTTTTTATGCTGTGTGTGTGTGTGTGTGTGTGTAAGCTTACAAATTGTTGGTATTTATTATACACTCATAAAGTTAACAGCCCTGGATTTCGGGTTTGTGGAGGTTCTAGCCAGCTTACAAATATAAGCCCTCATTCTGATTTCTCCAATTTGATTATGGATATTGTGATGAGGGGTGTGTGTGTGTGTGTGTGTGTAGGCCTGGAGCCTGGCTTTATTGAATCAGGATGCTAAGACTGGCCACATTCCCAGTTTAGTTCTGATTATTTTGATGCTATTCTGAAACTCTGGATTGCAAAACCCACCCATCAGCAAGGATTTTCCCCTACACCATTTTCTTACAAACGATTCTTTAAGACATTTGCACAGAATTTACTACTTTTGCTTCAGGAAGTTTGATGCCCCTAAAACGCTCAGTCATGTTTACCTATTAGTAAATCAACCTCCCAAAAGGAAACAGAGAATAAGAACAATGGCAAATTGTGGTCACAAGCTGCAGTGTGTAGCTGAATATAGAAAAGAACTTGGAAATATAGGATTATGAGAAAGACCTATTCCAGGATTTATATTGCAGAATAAACTATCCATCATCATGCAGGGTAGAAAAAAATATTGGTAGTATCATGGAGTTATGATGTGATGTTATAAGGCATAGGGAGAAGAAGCTCTTTAGGAGTCACAGCTGAATTTTGCTTAAGATGAATGCTGCGGCTTCCAAAATATTGAAAGAATTTTCAGTGTTGAGATAATACTTAGCTGGATGGGCTCATGTCCTGATCTGACAGATTCCAGTGATCTTACAGTAGATCATTTGACAGTGTCTGAGCTCAGCAGGGTGTGCTCTGGGCTGTTTAGTTGAGGGGAGAGTACCAAACAGATAAATAGCCAAGAAAGCAGAGGAGGGTTTAAGAGCCCAGAAGCAAATTCATCATCGGAACTGTTCAGAAGTTTGACCTCCAAAGTAGAAAACCTAGATTAGCATGGGTCAAGGTCAAAGGCAGCAGTCAGGAAAAGGGAACACTGCTATAAGCAGAAGTCTCATACTCAGGACAATGCTTAGACCAAGGAGTAAGCTCTCAGCTCATTATAGGGCTTGGAGAACAAGGACTGCCCTATGGAGTCAACTGGCATTATGCAAGCACGCTGGTATTGCAGCCTAGGTTTTGCAACCCTTGAACCACTGCTGGCTTGTCATGTAACCAGGTGGTGCAGGAGACAAGCCACTTGATTCTGGTTGTTGGAAGCCTTTGTTTGATGCACACACAGTCTGGTGTTTTGCAGTCAAGGACAAAGAGGTAGAGCCAGAGAACAGCATGCTAGGTCAGAGCCAAGGAAGAATAGTGAAATATTGAAATACTTTTACTGTCACTTGTACAACTTGTATACAGTGAGATTACACGAGCGCCACCCCCACTCAGCTCTCTTGGTCTTAATTCCCCTCGTTTACTGACACACACCCACCAAACCCAAAAGTCAGTTGTCTTGTTATCTTTTCATTCAGCAGCCTAACAGCCCACAGATAGAAGCTGTTCTTTACCCTGTTGGTGCGACTAATCATGCTTCTATATCTTCTGCCTGAGAGCAGGAGATCAAGAAAGTGCTGGCCAGGGTGTGAATCATCCCTGAGAATTTTCCTCACTCTCCTGAGGCAACGTTCTTCCCCTATTTCATCCAGCGGATTCACGGGACAGCCCATAGTATCTTGTGCTGTATTTGCCACTCTCTGTAGGCACTTCCTATCAGTTGATGTCAATCCAGCGTAGCACACAGTGATGCAGTATGAAAGGACACTTTCTATTGATGACCGGTAGAAGGAGATCATCAAATGTTGATTGACATTGTTCTTCCACAATACTCTGGGGAGATGGAGTCTCTGTTGGGCTTTCTTATCCACCTGGGTTGTATTGATTTTCCAAGTAAGGTCTTCACTGAGATAAACTCCTAGGAATTTAAAGGAAGAGACTCTCTCCACACAGCCCTCCCCGATGTACAGTGGGGCTAGTTCTCCTCTCTTCCTCCGAAAGTCCAACACCATCTCCTTTGGTACGCTGAGAGAGGAATCTAGTGGGGAATAGGCTGAGTCTAGTGGCATGCATTACTAGCTTTTCAGATTGGACAACTGATTATCTGACTGGCTACACTGCCAGCGGTTTTCAACCAGTGTTGAAAGGCCAGCCAGTCCACCAGCCCTTGTTGTTGGGAATGGACAAGTGGGAGACCAGGCAGGCACCCATGCTGGCCTTTCTTGTGGTTGCCATGTGCAACCACAAGAAAGCTAAGTGTCCAGGGAACTAAGCGTCCAGTGCTGAAGGAGAACCTTTCTGCCATGCAGGCCCAGCCTCAAGGTGAATAAGGTGCTGTCCTCATGCTCACCTTTGGCCAGTCTCCATTGGGCTGCTAAGGCTGGGCCCATCTACTTCCCAGGCCCCTGGGGGGGAAGTGTGAGGAGGCACATCTTTTGGGGGCGGGGGGCGGCTCAGAGACCAGGGGCTGCTGTGGCGGCTGCCCGGAGGACTCCCAAGGAGAGGGGAGAGGGGAGAGGTGAGAAAGCTCACCAAGGAGAGTGTTCAAAAAGGAGTGAGGGGCTGCCGTCTCTGCAGGCAAGGGGTGACATAACTGGGCTTCTGAAGCTCAGAGCCCATTTCCCCACAGGGGAGCCATAAAAAGAATGTAGTTGGTCAAGGGACTCAAAAAGGTTGAAAACCTCTTTGTTGCAGTATTAAAATCCTGGCTTTCGGCAGTGCTCTAAAATAAGTCTTCTGGTGGGGGAGATTTCCTCTGGAGTGTCATTAATTTTTGTTGAAGAATCTAAGAACTGGCTGAAAATAAAGCTACAAATTATATTCAGCAGTGTTCTCTTAAAGTTCACATGGTGTAAAACCCTTCTCACCATTAAAAAACTGTGAAAAGCTTTCCAAAATAAAGCTTTTAATGATTATAGTCGACATTTCTGAGGTGACAGCCATCTGGTAGGATAAGTGACAGCAGTATCCATGTCTTCTGTATAACAGGTTTTGTCAATAGCTCCCTCTTTAATTTTCAATAATATTGCTTTGAAGAAGATGGAAGTCTCCTCTTCCAAACTTTGTATTGGATTTTGGAGTTGTGAATTTGTTTCCAATGGGAAATTATGTATTAGGAATATACCATATTATTTTTTAAAACTTCTGAATTTTGTACATGCACAGCCTGCTTTCAGCCATTGCAAGTTAATTTGTAGTTTCTCTACATACGTTTTTAGCAAGATGAAACAACCATCACAACCATCTTTGCACTTGCTTAGATGCTGACTTCTGTAACCTTTTACTTACTGAAGGAACTTATTATCTGACTGTGTAATCTTAGGCATATCTGCTCATTGAGTTTCAGTGTGATTTATCCTTAAGTAACTGTGGATAAAATTGCTCTTCCCCAACCACACTGTACCACACTGCTGCTCACACAATGTACACTTTCCTGCCCATTGTGGCTGCAGCCACAGTCACACCTGTTGACTCCATCACAGTACAAAAAATATTGTCAAATGTGAGCAAACAGTATGTGAAAACAACCAATCAGAGAAGGGAATATAGTGATGCATAACCTCAGCATCGCCCTGCAGGGAATAATTTCCAGCACTTTGCACACAAAAAAAGGTAAGGAGCCTTACAGTATTGTAGCTAGCTATCAGAGATCAATAAGAAGTAAATTAATTTTCTTTTGTGATTGTGATGTGTTTCCTCTCACCCCAAGTTAGATAAAGAACTTGATTGCAAGTGCAATATCCCCGTATTGAGTTCTGTCTAGATGAGAGCTGGTGAAAACAGAGTTACTGACCTCTCCAAACAAAATGCAAGATTACATTAAGTCCTTCGTTTGTACTGTCTCTGTTTAATCTGGTCGGGTGAATGGTGTACCAAACACTCAAATGACATTGCCGATATGTTAATCTGCTGGAAGCTGCATGGTAACTGAAAGGTGATAGGACTTCATGACACTTGCAGAGAGAACCTCAACCAGCACTCAGTCAGCAACCCAGCCAGATGGATGGGGTATAAATAATAAAATTATCATCATTATTATTAAAGGAAAAGGTACCCTCGACCATTAGGTCCAGTCGCGGACGACTCTGGGGTTGCGCGCTCTTCTCACTTTATAGGCCGAGGGAGCCAGCATTTTTCCACAGACAGCTTCCGGGTCATATGGCCAGCATGACTAAGCCGCTTCTGGCGAACCAGAGCAGCGCATGGAAACGCTGTTTACCTTCCCACCTATTTATCTACTTGCACTTTGACGTGCTTTTGAAGTGCTAGGTGGGCAGGAGCTGGGACCGAACAACAGGAGCTCACTCCATCGCGGGGATTCTGATCGGCAAGTCCTAGGCTCTGTGGTTTAGACCATAACGCCACCCGCATGCAAATGCACACCTGCTAAAGAAGGCTCAGGCTGTGATGATGGAGTCAGCTACAGTGTGCTTGCATAGGAGATCCTGCCTCTACCACTCCCTCCCAGGTCACCACATTAAGGTATTAGCTGGAATTTCTTCTCCCTTGATTAATAATAATAATAATAATAATAATAATAATAATAATAATAATAATATCATCTGCCTGTTGTTTGTCTATCTTCCTTCTCTCACTCTTCCCATTGTATATATTTGTGTCTATGATCTTCTTTCATAGGTATCCATTTATCAACTTCTTCCTTTTCAGTTGAGGTCAGTGCTCTGGCTTGCCATTTTTTAGCATATATTGGGTCAAAGTTAGATGGCAACTGACAGCCCCTTTGCATAATGCTGCTCTAACAAGACTTTTTCCCAGGGTAATGGTTTTGTATGTCTGTGAGGTGACTCAGATTGTGACTGACCTAGGCTCACCCTGTGGACTTCAGCAGAGTGGAAATTTGACCTGGGACACCCCAAATCTAACACCGGCATTATACTCATTACCTCCTTTACTACACACAGCCTGAAATAGTATCTCTGCTGAGTAGAGTAATTGATGACATGACCTTTGCCTTTTACTCCCTTTCCTCAAGAGCAGAGATAAAAAAGAAGGAATGGAAACCAATGTTTTCTTTCTAACAGTCTCCCTATCCAGTGGACTGGAGGCAAAATCCATCAGTTTTCAATTAGAACCGTGTAACCTTCCTGTGTTTTTCCTGAGAGTGACATAGTAGCCCTTCTTATGAGGCAAAGAACTTGAAATGGACACAGATTGATTTACAGGCATTTCTTAGTGCTTAAGCCAGCCAGCTACGGAAATATTAACTTCGCATGGGAAAGTCTGTCTTGCTACCCAAAATATAATTGACTCCTGGTGGAGGACAGATTAAAGATAAACAAAAAGAAGTTTCCAACCTGCTGTCAGGTAAGTGCTGTATAAATTAGTGCTAAACTTAAATTGGCCAGGGGCAGGGGTGGTTGTGAATGTTTCCACCATCATAAAATGTGTCTTCCAGGTTTGGTGATTGCTTAATAACTTTTCTTGGGAAGGTGTCAGGTGAAAAGGGAAGATGTCCCAGTTACCTAATCAGTTCCTTGGCTCAGCCTAATACTACAGAGCTGACGAGCTGAGAAGGCACATCAAATCACACATCTCATTGAAGACCATGTGACACAGACAGCATTTGCATATGGTTACACATACAGAAGTAGATGTTTTTCTGGAACTCTCTAGCTTTCTCCATAATCCAGTGCATGTTTGCAATTTGGTCTATGATTCCTCTGCCCCTTTGAAATCCAGCTTGCACAAGAAGATCAAACCTATCCATTCTTAAGGAAATCAGCCCTGAGTGCTCACTGGAAGGACAGATCCTGAAGCTGAGGATCCAATACTTTGGCCACCTCATGAGAAGAAAAGACTCCCTGGGAAAGACCCTGATGTTGGGAAAGATGGAGGGCACAAGGAGAAGGGGGCGACAGAGGACGAGATGGTTGGACAATATTCTCGAAGCTACAAGCATGAGTTTGACTAAACTGCGGGAGGCAGTGGAAGACAAGAGTGCCTGGCATGCCCTGGTCCATGGGGTCACAAAGAGTCGGACACGACTAAGCAATAACACATACCTTCCACTACCTTGCGGAAAATCTTCCACTACCACATCCTTCCACTACCTTGCGGAAAATCTTCAGGAGAAGTAAAGGCTAAGGAGTAAACCCCACACAAAACCAGAGTGGAGTCCCTAAAATGGTCGGCTGGTGCCTTGTATGCCTCCTTCTGGCAACTCTTGCAGTCAAACTGGTGTCAAACATTGCTCTGCTTTCGTTTGGACCACATCAGCAAGGCCAAGATGGAGGTCTTGTCATCTGGGCAGCCCAGGACCTCCATACACACTTGGGAAAGTCCTGGGGAGGTCACTTTGATTCTGCTGATGCAGCGGTTTGACTTCACCCCTGGAGGCACACTCCATTGTCTCTCAAGACAGATGGATACTAGCCAAAAAGAAGATGTTCAACTTTTGTAGCAAAAAAAGAGAAGAATCTTTCAGGGGGGGAAATGCTGAATGTTATGAAAACTCTAGTAATAACTGGCAAAATACTGAGTTATTACATTATTAATGTGGTCTTCTTTTGCTTTCTCGTGCAATTAACTACCCCTGTGCATAACTTGATAAATAAGAAACTAGCCCTCATTATTTTATGTCCTGGATTGTCGATGAAACTAATGTGTGAGCAGCTGCATTGTCTGATAGCCAACTCTCATGCAGACACAGAAGGAAAATGTTCATCTGCGCACCATGGATCGAGCAGACTAAATGAAAGTGGGCTTTTTATCAATAGCTAAGCTTTTTATTCATTTTATGAGTTAATAGGGTTCAATTAATGTTGCTGAGTTGCATGGTTCTTGCAGCTGTCTCTGGGGCTTTGGTGAAGTTGAGAAGAAAGCTTAATGAATGGTTGAATGGTTATATTGGTACCCTAGTAATTAGAGAACGGGTAATTAATGTGCATCTGTGGTAGGCTCTTGGGTGCTGTCAACGACCCTGTAGTGTGCAAGAACAAAAAAGGAAATTATGCGCTTGGTGAGGGAATACAGCTTTTTCTATTCCTTAAATTTTAGATGTGCATCTTTGTTTAATTAGAGGAAGAAAATGAATTCCCAGTAAAACCATTAAGCGACATGCAACAAGTGGTTAAGACTGACATGGACTGTGAAAGTGATCAGGAAATCTGAACAGACTGGAAGCTTGTGTGTGTGTGTGTGTGTGCTCATAGTTGTAGGTGAAAAACTCTTAAAGAAATTGGTAAAAAAGGAACTCTGAAAATGTTGGCATAATCTAGTCAAATGGCTACAATCCTATAGGCACTTTCTTGGGAACAGCGGTGGATGGAATGGTCTTTGTTCAGTCTGTGTCTATTTCACATGAGACCAACTGAAAATCTATTCCAGAACTTTCCAAGCTGTGTGTCATGACACATTAGTGTGTCAGCTGCAGTATGTAGGTGTGTTGTGTGACCCCTCCCCAAGCTCCTTCCAGGCCTGTAAAGGAGTTAGTTTAACCCAGGGGTCAGCAAGGTTTGTCTTGCCTGGGCCAGATCAGTCCCATGGAGATCCCTCCGTGGGCCAGATCACGTGGGTGTGACAGCGTGCGCACCCGCGATTTTTGGCATCTGCGGTTTAGCACAGTGCGTGAGTGGGCAACTCGGTTCGGGGGCAGCTCATGGACCAGTCAAATGACCTCTGCAGGCCGCTTCCGGCCCATGGGCCTTAGATTGCTGACCCCTGGTTTAACCTCTGGTTTGCTAGTACAGTGGTACCTCGGGTTACATACTGTCAGGGCTGCCGCCCAGTCCCAGCTCACATAGGACCAAGTCAGCCAGCGTTCAGTTTCAAAGAGTCTTTATTGGATTACAGGTTCCATTTCCAAACTGCAACGTGCAGCCCTACTTCTTCTAGGTCAGAACGACGGAGACCCGTCTGAGTCTCCGCCTCTAGCGCACCAGCTTAATACCCTAGCCTTGCTCCACCTCCTGCGCCTTTCCTTCCGTCTCTGGGTCCTCCTGCCCCCCTGGGTCTCTCCCTTCCTACTCTCTTCTGACGCGGACCCCCCTGACCCTTCCGCCTCCTTGCGGCGGGCTTTGGGACCCGGTTCACTCTCTGGGCTGCTGACTGCGCCAGCTTCCGTTACATTTGAACTTGGCGCGCGCGCCCAACTCTCCACTCTCCTCTTGATCGTTTCCTCGCTCCCCGAGGTGGGCGTGACTACTCCTGACTCATGCCCTCCCTCCTTCTGAAAGTCTCCGGAGCCCGATATCTGGTCCCCTTTCTCCCCGCTGCTCCCGGCTGGGAACGTGGGTCCCGATCTCCAACTGCTGCTTTCTGATCCCTCTCTGGACCCTTCTTCCTGGGGTGTCCCCCTGCTCTCCCCCCTTGCTCTGGCTGCTGGCGCTCCCTTCTGGGAATCCTCGGACTCGCTAGACAGGCTCGGTGATCTCGGGTCGTCATCCCCACTCATCCTTCCTTCGTATTCCTCCCCCTCGCTCTCTGTCTCCTCCCTTCTCTGCGTCTCTGCTCCTGAACCCCTGACATCCATCCCCCCCTCGAAGCCCCCCCTTCCCCCCTCCCCGCTTTCAAGGGTGGTTGGTGGGTGCTCCGTCATCACGGGAGTGAATGTCGGATACAGTTCGCTCCCCGTTGCTGGCCGCCAACTGAAGACCTCCGAGTCTTCCTCCCCGCGTTCGTCAACGGTGGTCTCCTCCGCCTCCATTTCGGTGCCGCCGTGCTCGAAACCAAGGTCCTCCCCGCAAACGTCCATGTCCGTCTCTGCGTCTGTCGCTGGACCTGGTGTCTCCTGCCACTTCCGGCGCCACTGCTCCTCTGGCCGATCGTCCCACCAATACGAGTTGTCGGACGCCGAACCCTCCGGTGACCCCTCTGGGGAACGTGTGCGCGGTGCGGGTTCCCCTTCCGAGTCGAAGCCATGGAACGTGCTGGAGGAAAGCGTGGGCGTGAACAACCAGTCGTCGAAGAAGCCCGCTGGCATAGGTCTGTGTGGGAAAAGGGCATGAAACTCATCCTTGAGCAGGGGTTCCTCCAAGGCGTAGTCCGGCACCCAGCTATTAGTACTGGCCCGGGTGCCCTCCCTTGCTAGTAGATATTCTACTCCGTCTTCCCCCCATCTGGAGTCCAAAATCTCCGTGACTTCGTTGATGGGGTCCTGCTGTGGCAATCTTCCCACCTCCGTCCGCTCCGGAGACTGACTCGGTGCCGTTCCTGGTTCCTGGAACCTGTGCGGTGCCCTGTAGGGAGTGAGCACCGACCTGTGGAACACCGGATGCATCCTGGAACCCTCTGGTAGCACCAGCCGGAAAGCCACCGGGTTGATCTGTGCTTCGACTCGGTATGGACCGAGTTGCTTGTGCCCTAGCTTCCTCTTGGCTAACGATCGGGTCGGCACCGCGTGGGCTGCCAACCAGACCCAGTCTCCCACTCGGATCTCCTCGCCAACTCGCCTGTGCTTGTCAGCTTGGACCTTGTATGCGTGCTTCGCCAGCTCCAGCTGCCGTCTGAGTTGATCGTGGACCTCTTGCAACTCAGATGCGAAAGCGTCCGCCGTCTGTGGTTCCCCTTCCCCCACTCTGTCCAGTCCCGGGAAGGTTCTGGGATTCCTCCCATTGTTGGCGAAGAACGGCGTCACCCCTGTGGATACGTGTTTCGTGTTGTTGTAGGCGAATTCGGCGAGCGGCAGGTAATCCACCCACGTCGCAGGCTGTTGATTGGCATAGCATCTCAGGTACTGCTGCATGATGGCATTGACCCTCTCCGCTTGCCCGTTGGTCTGCGGGTGCCTTGCCGATGTCAGGTTGATCTTGACGTTCAGAAAGCCCATCAGCTTTTGCCAGAAATTCGAGATGAACTGGCGTCCGCGGTCGGACAGTATAGACCGCGGCAGCCCGTGCACTTTGAACACGTGATCTATGAACAATTTGGCTGTTTGTTCTGCCGTGGCCACCTTCGCACACGGTATGAAATGTGCCATCTTGGTGAACAAGTCCACCACCACTAGTACAGCTGTCTTGCCTCTCGAGCTGGGGAGATCCGTGACAAAGTCCAGGGCCACTCTCTCCCATGGTTCAAACGGCGTTTGCAGCGGTTCCAGCAGTCCCGCCGGTGGTTTCTGCACCGGCTTGGCCCTCTGGCAGGTGTCGCACCTCGCGACGTAGTCCGCGACTTCCCCCCTCAGTCTGGGCCACCAAAAGTCTCTTGCGACCAATTCCACCGTTTTTTTCTGTGCCAAAGTGCCCGGCCGTGGGTGCGTCGTGCAGCTGCTGCAGTACCCGGGCGCGAAGTTCGTCTCCCGGCACGTAGACGGCTCCTTTACGTAAGAGCAAGCCGTCTCGTATCTGGAACTCGTCGCCCTTCGCCGTGCCCTTGTGCACCTCTGCCATCTTCGCCTGCGCGAATGAGTCGTCCGTCAACGCCCGTCGCACCGCATCCAGGTCTACTGTGGCTGAAGCGCACGCCCACGCTGTTGGCGCGAAGATGTGCATGGCCGCCGCTGGCGTCGCCTCTTCGAGGTACTGCGGTTTTCGGGACAGGGCATCCGCCATGATGTTGGTGTCGCCCGGGACGTACTCAATTCGGAAATTGAAGTCAGCAAAGAACTCCGCCCAACGGATCTGCCTCTGGTTCAGGAACCGAGCCGTGCGCCAGTGCTCCAGATTCTTGTGGTCCGTGCAGACCTGCACCGTGTGCTTGGCGCCGATCAGGAAGTGCCTCCACGCCTTGAAAGCTGCATGAATGGCAAGCAGCTCCCTATCCCAGATGGTGTAGTTCTGTTCCGACTTGCTGAGCTTCCTGGAGTAGAACGCCCCCGGCCTCCAGACCCCCTGCGGGTCCTTCTGCAGCAGTACCGCTCCCACTGCTCTATCGGACGCGTCTGTCTCCACCCTCAGCGGTCTGCTGGGGTCGATATGCAGCAGTTGCTCTTCCGACGCGAAGAGACGCTTGAGTGTCTGAAAGGACCGCTCCGCCTGCTCCGTCCAGATGAATTTCTTTTTCTTGGAGCTTAGCGTGTCCGTAATAGCTGCCGTCTGCATCGCGAACCCCTTGATAAACTTGCGATAGAAATTGGCGAATCCGACAAACCTCTGGACCTCTTTCCGGTTGCGCGGGCTCTTCCAATCCAACACCGCACGAACCTTGGCGCTGTCCATGGCTAGCCCCTTGTCCGACAGCTTGTAACCCAAGAAATCCACCTCCGTCGTGTCGAACTGGCACTTCTCCAGTTTGGCGTACAGTCTATGCTGCTGCAGCCTCTTCAGCACCTCCCGAACGTCCTGGTCGTGTGCTTGCTGCGAGTCAGAGAATATCAGGATGTCATCCAGAAAGCAGACGCACTTCTTGTAGAGGAGTCCCGCCAACACGTGATGCATAAAAGCTTGAAAACAGTGAGAACCGTTTTGCAAACCAAACGGCATCACTCTGTATTCGTAGGTGCCCAGAGGCGTGAACATGGCTGTCTTCCACTCATCGCCCTCCCTCATGCGGATGAGATTGTACGCTCCTCGCAGGTCCAACTTGGTGAACACGCGTCCCTTGCGCACCGTCGCCAGCAGGTCGTCAATCCTGGGCATAGGGAAATCGGAGGGCTTGGTCATTCTGTTTAAGAGGCGGTAATCCACGACCAATCTTTTTTGGGGCGTGTCCTTTTTCTTCACGAAGAAAACAGGACTGCCCCCTACTGCGCTGGACTCCCGGATGAAACCGCGCTGCAAATTGTGATCGATGAACTGTTTGAGTTCCTGTAGTTCGTCCTCAGACATGGAATATAGCTTCCCCTTCGGCAGCGTCGCCCCTGGCAGGAGGTCAATCTTGCAGTCATATTGCCTGTGCGGTGGTAGCTTGTCTGCCTCTTTCTCGCAGAAGACCTCCAGAAAGTCCGCGTATTTGTGGGGAACTGCTTGCAACGTTCCCAACTGCAGTTGTGAGTCCTCCTCCTCCCCCTCCTGCCTGGGCAGGATGCAGTGTTCTGCGCAGTAAGAGGAGCCGAAGATCAGTTGTCTCTGGTACCAAGCCAGCGTTGGACTGTGCCTGTCCAGCCAACTCATGCCCAACACAATGGGCGTGTCCGACAGTCGGGTGACATTAAAACTGATGACTTCCCTGTGGTTACCAAGTTGCATCACCATTGGTGGCGTCTGCTTCACCACCTGCCCCCCTAGCAACTCTCTGCCATCCACTGTGACGACTTGCAGGGGCAGAGTGGCAGGCAGCAGCTTTATAGCGTGCTGCTCCACAAAATCCTGTGCTATAAAGTCTGCGTTGCTTCCAGAATCCACAGAAAGCGGCACTTCGATGGTGACTCCATTGGGTAGCTGGAGAGACGCTGTGAGTTGCACTACTGGTTTGGGTGGGAGGGGGTCCGTGGGTTGCAATACCGCTGGGGACTGCTTCACTGATGCATCTGGCTGGGCCCCAGTGCCTCTGTCTCCAGCCAGACATCGTCGTTTCCCTGCTGAGCTTCGCTGCATTGCGTGGCCACTTTCACCGTTGCGGAGGCTGCCGTGTGCTTGGAGCTCCTCTGGGGACACTCTTTCGCCAAGTGTTGAGGGCTCTCGCATATGTAACACTTCCTGGTCCCTCTAGGAGGTTTAGTCTTGACTGCTGTCGGTGCAGAGGCTCTGCTAGCTGACTGAGCCCTGGCGCCTCCCACTTCCATAGGTTCCACTCCCCCTCCTGGCGGAGGTGTGGATTGCGCACGCGCTGCTTCCCTTGGAACGAAAGAGAAACTTCTCGCTGCTTCGCGCCCTCCACGTCCTTCATCTCTGCACCATGGACGTTCTTCCAGCCTCACCCCCACAGTCAGCGCCCTTTGGACCACCTCCTGCGTGCTTCGGGGCCTCTCCCCCCTCGCAATTTCATCCTTCACAGCAGAGCTGAGACCCTCCCAGAACAGGTCCCTGACTGGGGGCGAGTCCCGGTCCCATTCCAATGCACTGACCAGCGCAAAAAAGCGGGCGTGGTACTGCCGGACGCTCGCCCTCCCTTGTTTCAGTCCATGAATCTCCCGTCGGGCAAGATCCACATCAATGGTAGACAAAAAACATGCATCCATCGCTTTGATAAAGGCATCTGCACTCTGAAGCGCCGGATCTTTATCCCTCCACAAATTGCGCAGCCACGCTTTCGCATCCCCATGCAAATGGGACAGTATAAACCCCACTTTCTCTTGTTCATCTCTAAAGTCTTTTGCCAGCAGTTGCAGTGCGCACATCACATCTGCTCGAAAGTTGGGGTACTGTTGTAAATTCCCATCGAAGTGAGCCACCAGCCCTCCTGCTCTCCGTGCCAACCCAACCCCCTCCGGTCTGGGTCCTGGCTGCCCATGCTTAACCCATGCTTCAAACCTGGCGTGGAGATCTTGGTAGGCGGCTGCCGCATCCTCCTCCCTTTTCTTGGATGCCAGTACCTCCGCATTCAATTGGGTAACTGCCTGTTGCAGCGCTGAAACTTTCTCTGCTTCCGTCATCTTTGCCAACCGTCGTGAGCTTGCTCCCACACACCGATCCCCTCCTCCAGCTGCTTCTGTCTCCGCTGCGAGGTATCAGGTGTCAGAAGCTTGGGAGACGGGTCTTACTGTCAGGGCTGCCGCCCAGTCCCAGCTCACATAGGACCAAGTCAGCCAGCGTTCAGTTTCAAAGAGTCTTTATTGGATTACAGGTTCCATTTCCAAACTGCAACGTGCAGCCCTACTTCTTCTAGGTCAGAACGACGGAGACCCGTCTGAGTCTCCGCCTCTAGCGCACCAGCTTAATACCCTAGCCTTGCTCCACCTCCTGCGCCTTTCCTTCCGTCTCTGGGTCCTCCTGCCCCCCTGGGTCTCTCCCTTCCTACTCTCTTCTGACGCGGACCCCCCTGACCCTTCCGCCTCCTTGCGGCGGGCTTTGGGACCCGGTTCACTCTCTGGGCTGCTGACTGCGCCAGCTTCCGTTACATTTGAACTTGGCGCGCGCGCCCAACTCTCCACTCTCCTCTTGATCGTTTCCTCGCTCCCCGAGGTGGGCGTGACTACTCCTGACTCATGCCCTCCCTCCTTCTGAAAGTCTCCGGAGCCCGATATCTGGTCCCCTTTCTCCCCGCTGCTCCCGGCTGGGAACGTGGGTCCCGATCTCCAACTGCTGCTTTCTGATCCCTCTCTGGACCCTTCTTCCTGGGGTGTCCCCCTGCTCTCCCCCCTTGCTCTGGCTGCTGGCGCTCCCTTCTGGGAATCCTCGGACTCGCTAGACAGGCTCGGTGATCTCGGGTCGTCATCCCCACTCATCCTTCCTTCGTATTCCTCCCCCTCGCTCTCTGTCTCCTCCCTTCTCTGCGTCTCTGCTCCTGAACCCCTGACACATACGCTTCAGGTTACAGACTCCACTAACCCAGAAATATTACCTCGGGTTAAGAACTTTGCTTCAGGATGAGAACAGAAATCGTGCAGCAGCGGCGCAGCGGCAGCAGGAGGCCCTGTTAGCTAAAGCGGTGCTTCAGGTTAGGAACAGTTTCAGGTTAAGAACAGACCTCCAGAACGAATTAAGTTCTTAACCCGAGGTACCACTGTAAAACTGAATTGCTGTGTCATGAAATGATACATGTCTAAAAAGTGAAAAGTTTGGAAAGCTCTGGTCTGTTCTATCAGTTTGCAATTTTATATGTGGATGCTTTTGTTGTTGTTTTTTTAAAAAATCTGCACAATATCCTCATTGTAAAAACTTTTAAGGAAACACACACACACACAAAACAAAACAAAACACTAGTTACAGTTTTATGAGGTGGCCTGGGGGCTGCTTTCATTATATTTTTCTTTTCTTTTACAGTTTCCTGGGGGGGGGGAATACTCCAGTGCTTTGTTATGTGTTGTCTTTTCCTGGTTGATAATAGGGGGTCCGGGGCAGAGATGGCTGCCCGATGAGCATATGTGAGCCACCATGCTTTTTTCTTCATACAGTTATCCAAGACAGGACAGCAGTTAATGATGTATGGTGGCTTCTTGGAGCATTTCCAACCCGCATGGCAGGCAAATGTTTTCCAGCTGCTTGGAGCAGCTTGGCAACTGTAAAAGAAGAGAAAAAAGAATATGCTACCCTTAGGCTACCTCATTCAAATTCATCAGAAGGTGGATTCCGGAACACAGCACTGTACATTGCTTGGGCAGCTCTGTATTGGGTGAGTTTGTACCAGGATGCTTACCACTCCAATATCCTTCTCAATCCCTGCCTGGGAGTAATTCTTGCTGAATTCAGTGGAGCTGATGTCACAGATAGGACTGTGCTACAGGACTCCATCTAATTCCACTGGAATTAAATTGAAGCATATGGGTAACTCTCATTTAAATGAAAAGGACTTGAAGAAGAAGAAGAAGAAGAAGAAGAAGAAGAAGAAGAAGAAGAAGAGTAGTAGTAGTAGTAGTAGTTTGGATTTCATATCCCGCTTTATCACTACCCTAAAGGTAAAGGTAAAGGTACCCCTGCCCGTACGGGCCAGTCGTGTCCAACTCTGGGGTTGCGCGCCCAACTCGCTTAAGAGGCCTGGGGCCAGCGCTGTCCGAAGACACTTCCGGGTCACGTGGCCAGCATGACAAGCTGCATCTGGCGAGCCAGTGCAGCACACGGAAACGCCGTTTACCTTCCTGCTAGCAAGCGGTCCCTATTTATCTACTTGCACCCGGGGGTGTTTTCGAACTGCTAGGTTGGCAGGCGTTGGGACCGAGCAATGGGAGCGCACCAAGCCGCGGGGATTCGAATCGCCGACCTGACGATCGGCAAGTCCTAGGTGCTGAGGTTTTACCCACAGCGCCACCCGCGTCCCAATTAATCACTACCCAAAGGGACGTGGGTGGTACTGTGGGTAAAACCTCAGTGCCTAGGACTTGCCGATCACATGGTCAGCGGTTCGAATCCCCGCGGCGGGGTGAGCTCCCGTCTTTCGGTCCCAGCTCCTGCCCACCTAGCAGTTCAAAAGCACTCCTAAGTGCAAGTAGATAAATAGGTACCGCTTTATAGCGGGAAGGTAAACGGCGTTTCCGTGTGCTGCGCTGGTGCTGGCTCGCCAGAGCAGCTTTGTCACACTGGCCACGTGACCCAGAAGTGTCTTCGGACAGCACTGGCCCCCAGTGAGATGGGCGCACAACCCTAGAGTCGGACACGACTGGCCCGTACGGGCAGGGGTACCTTTACCTTTAAGGAGTCTCAAAGTGGCTAGCAATCTCCTTTCCCTTCCTCCCCCACAACAAACACTCTGTGAGGTGAGTGAGGCTGAGAGACTTCAGAGAAGTGTGACTAGCCCAAGGTCACCCAGCAGCTGCTTATGGAGGAGCAGGGAATCAAACCCGGTTCACCAGATTACAAGTCCACCGCTCTTAACCACTACACCATACTGGCTCTTGAAAGGGTTTGGATGAATTGTGTCCATTGATCTCAAAAGCAGGGATTTTTTAAAAGCAGGACTCACCAAAACTCAGTTCCGGCATCTCTCAGGTGGGCGCCATTCTGTGAGAGCTCCAGCACCTCTTTCTCTAGAAAAATAGCACTGCTCTAAAGCATTGCCAGTATGGAAAGTGTTTCAGAATGCTTACCTGATCTGTGCTCAGAACAACTCTGTGGGGTAGGTTGCTAACTGGTAACCTTCTGATCCACCAAGGAGGCGGTCTTTGGCTAAAGCGGTGTACACATGCTGTAAAGAGCAGAAGAAAATGCAAAATGTTTTACAAAAGCATTTGCAAAGTGTTTCACCAAAAAGGGGGGGGGGTGGAACCAATATTGTAAGCGTTCAAAATAAAATAAAGCAGCCATTTTAAAAGATAACAATAGTGAAATATCAGCAAATGACAACATAAATGACCCCTGTCGATTTCAACAAATCAATAAACAATCAAGGCAATATTAGCAAAAATATAAGCCACAAAGTGCACATTTATGTTTCTTACGTATTATGGCCCAGAAGTGTGAGCTCCCTAAAACATGTATAAAGGTAAAGGTACCCCCTGACTGTTAGGTCCAGTCGCGGATGACTCTGGGGTTGTGCGCTCATCTTGCTTTACTGACCAAGGGAGCCGGCATTTGTTCGCAGACAGCTTCCGGGTCATGTGGCCAGCATGACTAAGTCGCTTCTGGTGAACCAGAGAAGCACGGAAACACTGTTTACCTTCCTGCCAGATTGGTACCTATTTATCTACTTGCACTTGACGTGCTTTCGAACTGCTAGGTGGGCAGGAGCTGGGATCGAGCAACGGGAGCTCACCCCGTTGTGGGGATTCAAATCGCTGACCTTCTGATTGGCAAGCCCTGGGCTCAGTGGTTTAGACCACAGCGCCACCCATGTCCCCTAAAACATGTATAGCCAGCCTGTAATACTAGGAGCGACAAGATAGAGGCAACTGGAGGTTGTGATGCTTCTAGCTGGAAGCAGGAATCTCCTGCCATAGAATCTAGACTGCACGTCAGCCCTGCCTCTACCACAATGCTCTGCTGATTGCTCTCTCTGTAATCTGGGAGCAAAACCACAGGGCACAGAGACTACAGTGTACACTGGAATGGTATTTTCTGACACTTTGGACTTGCCAGCCCTTGCCATCAATGTGCTAAAAGTACTTGCTGTACTATGGGGACATCTGGCATCTGTGTACCTCATTCCCTTGTGCCCTTTGGTTGTGACAGGTTATAATTAATTGTTTCACAGGATATTGCTGTATGTTTTGTGCTCTACAACTGCATGGAGTTTGATGGAGGCTGAGTCAGTTGACCTTTTAGGTACGCTGTAGCCCTACGTTCCTATGATTATACACTTTAAGATATCTTTATTGTTATAATTATTTCAGGCAATTTTCAAAAGCACAAATGGTAGCTAAGCGCTCTACCCATAACTGCCACATGGATCTTTGAATTTCTACTCCTATTGCTGTTAATTGAAGGTAGATCCTATACTGTTGCTTCTTGCATAACATTTTGATGTTTAATTAAACTGTGGTTTGGGATTAAAGTCTAGAGAGTACAATATTTCTTTTAGTTTATCACAACTTCATTTCACAATTATTACAATCTTTCCTCTGGGGAAATTAACTACAATTGATTTTTTTAAAATACTCATTTTTATTCTAAGCATTTTTTAAAAAAATTAAAAATTAAATCATAGACCCAAAATAATTCCAGCTGCTATGATTAGATGGTGAAACTTTTATGAGAGACTGCATTCTATTTTGGCCAGGGGTGGGGTGTTGGGTTTACTAATGTAAATTAAAAACCTCAGAAAATTCCATCAGTAGAAGTTTTTCAGTTGTTCTCCTCAGTGCTATTTTTTCTATAAAAAGAGGTGCCGGAACTCACCATGAACACCTCCTTTTTTTCTTCTTCTTATAATGGCAATGGCACCAATCTGAGAGGTGCCAGAACTGAGTTCTGGTGAGTTCTGGCTTAAAAAAACAAACAAAAAAACCACACCCCTGGTTCTCCTTGATATATAACCGGCAGTATAATATGCAGAATGCAAGGTTTTCACAAGGCAGTATTAAATTCTCTTTGTGTTCAGTAGGGTTTTGTTTGTGCCCAATTTGTTTGTCAGCAACAGCACATTTGATGACTGCAGTGTCAATTCATAACTTGATGTGTGAAAGAGCCATCAAACATCACAGTTATAACACCATACTTTTAATGGAGGCCACTCGGATGTTTAGCCACCAATGGTCAAGGGTCGAGTGGCATTTGCATTTCTTTCACTTGAGGACTTGCATGACCTAGTGGTGCAAATCTGCTAGCACATCTGCTAAAGCCAAGCAGATTTTGGTATGGTTTCAAATTGGATGGGGGACGGAGGATTGTGTGTTGGCATTCCTGCATTGCAGTTGGTTGTACTAGATCAGGCATCCCCAACCTTCAGCCCTGCAGATGTTTTGGACTACAATTCCCACCATCCCTGAACACTGGTCCTGTTAGCTAGGGATCATGGGAATTGTAGGCCAAAACATCTGGAGGGCCACAGGTTGGGGATGCCTGTACTAGATGGTCTTCTGAGCCCCTTCCCATTCTAAAATTTCATGATTTTATGAACTGCCATGTACTGAATTTGACTTGACATTGGGAGATACTACGTTTTGTTGCAAGGATTATTGCATGATAGTTGATTCACACAAGCAAATCACTACCTGGTGGCAATAGTCAATGAAAGTGAACATTGATGTGTGGACTGATCCCTCAATTCAATTTTAAATTTCCCAGTTGTTGAAAAGCTCCAAATAATTTCATTTGTATGTAGATAATAATAATAATAATAATAATAATAATAATAATAATAATAATAATAATAATACCCTGCCCATCTGTAGAAGCATAGCTCTTTCCATGTGTCGCCATGGTTCTTATTATGGATGTTGGGGCAATTTCATCTATGTATATAAATGGTGCACATGGTCAGTTGGAGGACGCAAGACCATTTCACTTAATTTCTGGTCACTTAATTTACATCAGTGAATGAAAGCATGAGTGTTGAGCAGCTGGAATTTCACATGGATATTGTTAGATGTTTGCTAGTTCTGACAGCCATGAAATGAAATTGGAATTGTTCCACATGCCTATAACAACTCGCATTAAGCATTGCAAGCCAATCATTCCATGTTTACCTAGAATAGAGTTCCATTGAACTTAATGGGACTTATAGTAAGTATGTTTAGCTTTCAGCCTTAGCTTTATTATGTGGTGTAGCAGAGTGTTTCCACAGAGTCCATATTAGCTACAGGGATATTTCCCTGATATGCAAAATGGATCATGTAAGTTCAAGCCTAGTTAGTCACCCAAATGTCTGCCTTGTCTAATGCAAGTTGACACCCTTCGGCGTCAGATTTAGGTGGTGTGGGTGGTTTCCCTGCACAGGGTGCCAAGCCAAGGTTGCACAAAACAGAACATCCATTTGGGCGCACCAAAATTTGGCCTTGCCATATTATGAAAGATTAGCAAAGTCCACCGCTGCACCCTTGTTTAGCATCAATTAAGTGATGGAGGCAGGTAATGGATGTGGAATTCTAAAGGATAATTCATTCATTCATTCCCTTTAGATCCCATATTTTCTCTCAATGAGCTCAAGGTAGTGTACATTTATCTGCTGCTCATCATTTAATCCCCACAGCAACCCTGTGGTACAAGTCAGGCTGAGAAGCAGTGACTGGCCCAAGGTCACCTAGTGCGCTTCATGGTCAAGTGGGAATTTGAACCCTGGTCTCCCAGGTCCTAGTCCAATAATCTAAGCTCTGCACCACAGACTCAGAATCTTTCTGTCACTAAGGACTGTTAGGCCCCAGTGCTATGCATACTTCCTTGGAGTAAGTCCCAGTGAGTACAGAGTATAAGCTTGTATAAAATTGTGTGTTTAAATTATTTTGTTTACCGTCAGGTGCCAGGTTATATAAAGCCGTAGCAATATCCTCCTCACAATAATCAAGACAGTGAAACTCATAACAATATAAATTCTTCCCGGCTCTCTACATTTATATTCTGTGGCAGTTCCATTGCATATATATATTTTTTTTTTGAGAGAGAGTTTTGTTTCCTTTTAAAAAAAAGGAAAGGAAAGAATTGCCAATTGATTTACCAACAAATTCACTGTATATTGCCCTTTCTCCTAGGGTCTACCATGTCTATTAAAAAAGAGAAAGCAAACAGTGTTGAGGATATTTCAAAGAAACATTGCGCTACCACAGAAAATTTGCTCTTATTACTTGCAAACTTATTTCATCCGCGCAGCAGTGTCTCACATTTGAAGTAATAAGTGTCGTCTTTGGAGACCTCTGAGTGTAGTGAAGAGTAAAATAATCAGAATTATCTGATCCTCTGGAGTGCATCTTCAATATCAAGGAAAGGGAAAGGATTGAAAGTGTGAAAATAATTTTCATCCCACAATGCAAAACATCTCCCTGATGGTATTAAGAGTTTGATTTCAAAGCACGTCCGTACCCAGTTGGTTAAATGAAAATAAAGGGGCTCATCTCTTTAAACGCTCCCTTTATGTTTTAGACAGAGGTGATTCCAAATTTTGCAGGGAAAACTAGAAGCAAATCATATAGTTAGGGGTTTATTTCTATGTGTATTACATATGCATAGAGTTGTGGATATTTGTATAAAATAAGATACAGCAGTTCCTTAGATAAATAAACTAGGCCCGAGCAAAACCCAGAGCATTTTTTAAAATCCATTTTTCTTGCCGTGAGCTATAAATTTGCATGGAAAATCCATTGGCTCATTCAGATTCCTGGCAGTTCTGTTTCCATTGCCATTTCTTCCTTATTATCAATTGCTTGCTTCAAGTCAGTATTGTTTGGAGGAGAAAATGCTACCACTTGATTTGGCAGAATATAAACAAATTGGATCAAATACTATTAAGACTGGGAAGGGAAGGAATCAAAAGAACATAAGAGTAGCCAGTGCTATTCTTCTAGAAAAGGAGGTGCTGGAACTCACCATGAACACCTCCTTTGTTCTCTTAAAATGGCAACTCTCACCCACCTGAGAGTTGCTGGAACTGAGTTCTGGTAAGTTCCGGCTGAAAAAACCTTGGGAGTAGCCATTCTGCGTCCAACCAATGACCCATCTAGTCCAGCACAGTGGCCACCCAGATGCCTGTGGGAAACTAGCAAGCGGGATTCGAACACAGGAGCTCCCTTCCTTCCTGTTGTTTCCAGCAACTGGCATTCAAAAGCATTCTACATACAACTACAGATGGCATTTAACACCAGTGGAGTTAGCAAAAATGTATCATACTTATGATAATAAATGCTGGAAATGTAGAGAAAAAGAAGGAACCTTTTACCACATGTGGTGGACATGCCCCAAGGTAAAAGACTTCTGGGAAAGGATTTATAATGAATTGAAAAAAGTGTTGAAAAACACATTTATTAAAAAACCAGAAGCCTTTTTACTTGGTATAGTAGGGGGTGAAATCCCCAAAAAGGATGTTACTTTTTTTCTGTATGCAACAACTGCTGCGAGAATATTGTTAGCAAAGAATTGGAAGAAACAAGATTTACCAACTATCGAAGAATGGCAGATGAAGATGATGGACTATATGGAACTTGCCGAACTGACCGGGAGACTCCGAGACCAGAAAGAAGAGGCGGTGGAAGAAGACTGGAGGAAGTTTAAGGAATATTTGAAAAAAAATATGTTAATATTTAAATCTTAGAATAGCTTTGGAAGTGGGTATAGGCTGTAGGGTTAGAAGTAGAAGATAGGGTATTTTAAAATAGTATTATTTGTAAGTGATAAAATGTGAAGTTATTTTAAGTGTGATTTTTAAAAAAGATGGTTAGAAATTATGATATAAAGCATTCTACCTACAACAGTGGCTTTTTAAAATATGTGGGTGGTGGTCAGGGCCAGATTTAGGTTTGATGAGGCTCTAAGCTACTGAAGGTAATGAGGCCCTTTATATGTCCAGCTGTCCTTTCTCAACAACAAATTGTCGCTGTTTTTTGTGTTGAATATATGCTACATGGTAATTTATGGACCTAATAGGTATCTAAAGCCATTTGTGTGTGTGTGTGTGTGTGTGTGTGTGTGTGTAGTATTTTATCACATTGGTTTTATTTTATTTATTTTTTTATCTTATATTTTGGAAGGGTACATCCAGGTTTTTTCCCCTTTGAATTTTTTTGGGGGCCCCAGGAGAGTGGGGCCCTAAGCTATAGCTTGTTTAGCTTATACGTAAATCCGGCACTGGTGGCGGTGGGGCGGTTATTCTTTCATTTGTTCCTATGCTGTGTATTTTTGTGCTATTCCATTGTAGCCCACCCTGTGATCCTCAGATGAAGAGCAGTATAGAAATTGAATAAATACATAAAAATGAAATAAATAGAATATATCCCACATGTTTAGTAGCAATTGATATACTTATCCTCCATGAAAGGATGGTGCTATCAATGGCCAAATCATTCAGTCTGATAGCGTTATTGCTTATGTAGCCAAAATGGCGTCACTCATGCACAAAGAATGGAGGAAGTATCAACAAGCATAAGCACTGGTCTAAGAGGGAATGCTCATTCATTGGCTGGCATATACCACAATATTGGCGCACGATTAAACGAATGCAGAAACAGTTGAATTTCTCTGTGCTGGTAAAGGCATCAAGCTCTCCATGTAACCATTATCTAAGATATGCATATTTAAGAAATTCTTAAGAAGACTGAATATAAGCCTCCTACAAGAAGTAATCTCCAAAGGTATAAAAAGAAACCCTAATCTTATTTAGTTTAAGAAAAGGTTTTCCAACAATTCACAGCTGCCAAAGGAACAAAAAAAAAAAAAAAGTACATAATGAGTTTGGCATCGCTAGAATAGATCTCTTGTGGGTAGGGATCAGTGAATCTGTCAATTTCAGTTCCTCATTTTTTCCCAATTATAAGTTCAGTTCTCTACATGTCCGCATCAGTTTGCAATTTCTTTCCTCATGTAAAATTAAGCAGCATTTTAGTGCATTAGATTTCTGAATGTATACATATTAGCCTGCATCTCCCCCTAAAATAAAGCATTTTTGTACGTTGCCTTAATATATAAACATTTAGTAATATATGCATTTAAATGGAGTTTTTGTGCACATGACATAGCAGGAGAACTGGATTACAAAATTCAGAGAAGTGTTAATTCGAAAGGATGGTTGCATTTCAGTTCTCATACAGTTTCAGAACATTCATAACAGGTAAGTTCACCTTTAAATTTGAACTGAACCAAATTTCTACCCTGCCCCTACGTATGAAAGCTCATCTTTTAGGCTCTCACGATAGGAGGCTATTGTGGAACATAGTTTACTGTTAATAACCATTGCAGGGTTAAGCTGTGGGGGGCAGGGCCTAAGCATGGTGAAATTGCAATAAACAGGACAACCGCTGGGGATTCAAACAGACCACAACTTTATTGATTGTCAACAGGCTTTGGCATGGGCATTTGAATCAACCAACCTATCTGCTACTTGGTTATTTTGGCAGGGCTAACCAAGGTTATAGGTCGCCTTATGAAGTACACCAAATCAGAGCGAATCACCTTGAACAAAAACATTTCCATGCTGGATCCCTTTGATGGGTTCCCCTGATTCCTTAGCACGGTGGGAGTTCCGACCCCACCATCCAACTGGACAAAGGATCCACCCCAATCCCTTATCCACCATCAAGTTGTGACAATGGCTATGAGATAGGCAAAACCCTCAGGTGGACCCAATTTGTCTTAAGGCAAATTTCTCCCTGGCTCCAAATCCAGCGACTAGAGACTTCAATAGCAAGGTGTTCTGTGGGGCCTGCTCCCTTACTGTCATGCAGATTCACATATAGAGCATGGGGTGTGTGGAGGGAGAGGAGACCAAGCTCCGACTTGAGAGCAGATCCTGGGAATGGCATTCTTATATACGAAAGGGAAGCCAAGCAGACAAACTTTTCCCTGTCACCTGCTCTCAGGCCACGCTGCTAAGGCCACTCGCAATTGGCTACCATCTCAGGTGAGCCTCAGCCGTCAATGCAGCCAGCAAAGGAAGTAGCGACGCCCTTCCACAGCCATGCTGAAGTCGAACGGGGGCTCACTGCTGCAGCTCATGCCAGAGCCACAACTGCCAATGCCGGCAGGTGTCTGAGATTTGGTTATTGGCATTGGCTTAATAATACATGGTTGCAGGGGTGCCAACTTGGTCCCACAACCGTGGGTGCCTGGGGCTGTGGGTGCCATGCAGCGTGCACAGCCCTGGTACTGAAATTTGTGGGTGCCCATCACCTTCATAGGGAATTTTGTGGGTGCTCAGGGCCCCAGGAAGTTGGTAATAATAATAATAATAATAATAATAATAATAATAATAATAATAATAATTTATTCCCCGCCCACTTAGTTCACCCTTCACCTTTTTGTGGTTGGTTCCCACATCACCTCAGGCAGAGGGCCTTCTCAGTAGTGGCGCCTGCCCTGTGGAATGCCCTCCCAGCAGATGTCAAGGCAATAAGCAACTATCTTACTTTTAAAAGACATCTGAAGGCGGCCCTGTTTAGGGAAATTTTTTAATGTACAATGGTACCTCGGGTTACATACGCTTCAGATTACAGACGCTTCAGGTTACAGACTCCGCTAACCTGGAAATAGTACTTCGGGTTAAGAACTTTGCTTCAGGATGGGAACAGAAATTGTGCAGCGGCGGCACAGCGGCAGCGGGAGGCCCCTTTAGCTAAAGTGGTACCTCAGGTTAATAACAGTTTCAGGTTAAGAACAGACCTCCAGAACGAATTAAGTTCTTAACCCGAGGTACCACTGTATTGTGTTTTTAATATTCGGTTGGAAGCCGCCCAGAGTGGCTGGGGATAATAATAAAATTATTATTGGGGTATAAGTAAATTACTACTACTACTACTACTACTACTATCAGTAAGCTCTTGTCATGTGTGGTTGCACTGAGGCCAGCTTACCCATGCCCCAATGCTTACACAGACATGAGAACTAGCACAAGAGTGAAGATGGGCTTTTCCTTCCCCATCACCTCTTTAAACCATTTTTCTTTTTCTTTTCCCATGGCTGCAAGCTCCCATGAGCCTCCAGGTACTTATGGGCACCATTCCACCCCCAACAATGCCTCCTTTGAAGAATGTTACAGTGTGGCATTGTGGTGGGAAATAGCAGCAACCACATCTGTCAACCCACAATGCCTGGGGAATGGCTCTACTTCATGATTCACAGCAGAGTTCTCAGATAACCACATGGGCTAAAAATGGTGGCTGCTTGCATATGGCCAGCAAGAAGAATTTTTCTTAAAAATTAAAAACAGAAATGAAACCAGCTACGGTTGCCACCACCCAATAATCTTCAGAAATGTGTGAATAATTTTGACCCCATTTTTGAATGAAAATTTCTCAACTGAGAATTGCTACCTCAGCCTTAGAAGGAATAACATGATCAAGGCAGCCTTATATTAGGGGACGCAGGCATTGTTGTCTAAATCACTGAGCCTCTTGGGCTTGCCGATCAGAAGGTCGGTGGTTCGAATCTGTGTGACAGAGTGAGCTCCCATTGCTCTGTCCCAGCTCCTGCCAACCTCACAGTTCAAAAGCATGCCAATGCAAGTAGATAAATAGGTACCACTGCAGCAGGAAGGTAAATGGCATTTCCATGTGGTCTGGTTTCTGTCACTGTGTTCCGTTGCACCAGAGGCGGTTTAGTCATGCTGGCCACATGACCCGGAAAGCTGTCTCTGGACAAATGCCGGCTCCCTCAGCCTGAAAGCGAGATGAGCACTGCAACCCCATAGTCACTTTTGACTGGGCTTAACTGTCCAGGGGTCCTTTGCCTTTACCTTTATATTAGCAGAGATTCCATAGATGATTGAGATGACATGGAATCTGGCCACAGGGAAGCAGTTTTTTCCCCTTTAAAAACTTTATTTTTATTAAACTATGAGAACTCCTTTCATTAAATGATGGGCTACCAAGCTGTCTCAGTATAATATATGAATTAAGCCTTAGAGGAGATGAGTTGAAGGACATCCAGCAGGAAATAAACATCAAAGTTCTGACTTTGCTGGAAGCAATCTGAGATAAGCCAATAACTTCACTCAAAACTAGGGACGTGCAAGGCTTCCCTTTGTATTTCTGTGGATATGCTCATAGATCTCGGAAAGTGTCCTTGTGTGTTTGGGACATTTATTTGTAAAAGCAGATGCATAGTTTTCCAGAGGTCGATTTCCCAACTTGTTAGATTGAATGTTTGTGTGTGTTACTGTCTGTTCTTTAAAAGTACTCTTTTTTTTCTCAACTTAGGTATGTATGCACAGAACTCCTTAGTTAAAAAGGAAAATGAATAATTCATAGTTAAGAATGATTAAAAAGCATTCTGGGAATGGGAGGAGAAAGGGTTTCTTGTGCTCATTCTCCAAGGACTCCTCCAGACAACCAATTTATTGAACATTCATTCTGATCTGTTTTGGGGGAGGTTCTATGACAATGGGCATTCATCCTGAATTCCTCCTAATTTGCATCTGCAGTGCTTGTCCATATTACTGTTAATCACCCATTCATCCCAAGTTTTCAGTGCATTTCCTTGTTACTTTTCAATCCGCTAAAGGCCCATTTTTTATTTTAATTTTATGCATCTGGGTGACACAGCACTTTAATACATTATTATTATTATTATTATTATTATTATTATTATTATTATTTCCACAGCCACTCTGGGTGGCTCCCAACAGAACACTAAAAAGATAAAGGTAAAGGACCCCAACAGTTAAATCCAGTCGTGAATGACTCTGGGGTTGCAGCGCTCATCTTGCTTTATTGGCCTAGGGAGCCGACGTCTGTCCACAGACAGTTTTTCCATGTCATGTGCCCAGCATGACAAAGCTGCTTCTGGCAAAACCAGAGCAGTGCACAGAAACACCATTTACCTTCCTGCCAGAGTGGTATTTATCTACTTGCACTTTGACGTGCTTTCAAACTGCTAGGTTGGCAGGAGCTGGGACCGAGCAATGGGAGCTCACTCCGTCACGGGGATTCGAACCGCTGACCTTCCAATCGGCAAGCCCAAGAAGCTCAGTGGTTTAGACCACAGCTCCGCCCACGTTCCAACAGAACACTAAAAACAGAATAAAACTTCAAACATTAAAAACTTCCCTAAACAGGGCTGCCTTCAGATGTCTTCTAAAAGTCAGATAGATGTTTATTTCCTTGACATCTGATGGGAGTGTGTTTCTCAGGGTGGGTACCACTGCCTGGTTCCCTGTGACCTCACTTCTTGCAGTGAGGGAACAGCCAGAAGGTCTGCTACTGTTGCTCCATGTCTGGCCTCAACAAGCCCCACACCTGGTCCCCTCTTAAAAACTTTGAAAGAGCACACAGTGCTTTGACCCCCCTGGAACTAGCCCCTATGCTGGTATGTGCTGGAATCCTCCTACAAAATAATGACACCACAGAACTGACTCAAAGTGCTCCTGTTGCTGTTTGTGATGGTGCAGGTTCATAGTGACTCCTCCCAAGGATTTATGCAAACCAAGTTTCAATTGCAAGAGGGTGCTGCTTCGCTAGTGGTGCTTGTACCTTCAGCTGACTGTGCAGGGCAATGCTCACTTGTTCGCATTTGAACGTTTAAATTTGTGCAGTTCTTCAAAAGCTTGCACTATAAGATGCCCTCTTTTCAATTCTAGGATCATTATTTGGAAACTTGCTGTTATTTCTAGGATAGTTTCCAACAGTTATGGATGTTTGTTTTGGGGGTGTTTGTATGTTATGTTGCAGAAAGGGGGGGGGGATGATGATTGTTTACTGCAACCCCGATGAAAGCACTGTTTTCACCCAAGACGCTGCTCAATTTAACATCAAACAACAGATGATCTTAATCCATCTTGTCACTGATTGATTGCAGCTCAGTCACTCTAGAGTGCTAGTAAAATTTAACATAAAGTGAAATTTCAAGGCAAATGTGGAATTTTCTGTTCTTGAGGAACAACAGCCAAAGAACTTCACAGAAAGCTGAAATACATTCACTTGCATTTCAGGGGAAAGAACTCATGTGTAGGTTAACAATGGATATCGTATGAAGTCATATCCCTGTTTGACCTTTCAGCAGCTACACACAATGGGATGTCTCACCCTAGTTTTGTTTAATGCTGTCCACAAGGCTTCCCGTGCAGTTCTTACAAGTGTTGCCAAATCAGGGTTTCAGGGTTCAGCGTGAGGAGTTTGCATAAGTGGAAGAGGCTCCAGACTTCAGAAATGGGTTTTCCAACTTGGAGAGTGCTTTGATGCATGTGCAGGTACAGTGGTACCCCACAAGACGAACGCCTCGGAAGACAAAAAACTCGCTAGACGAAGGAGTTTTTCGTTTTCTTAGCCGCTTCGCAAGATGCATTTCCCTATGGGCTTGCTTCACAAAATGAAGCTTGCCCTGCAAGCTCCAGGGATAGCGGGGAAGCGCAGCGCGTCTTCCCCACTGTCCCCGGACCTCTTTTGAAGCAAGGGGCGGTGGGGAGAGCGCGCGCCTTCCCCTCTGTCCCCGGAGATTGCGGGGCAGGCAACGGGGAGAAGCAATCTTCTCCCCACCGCCCCTTGCTTTAAACAGGTCCGGGGACAGAGGGGAAGGCGCACGGCGCTTCCCCTCTGTCCCCGGACGGTCTCCATAGGAACGCATTGATTGATTTTCAATGCATTCCTATGGGAAACCGTGCTTCGCAAGAAGAAAAAACTTGTGGAACGAATTAATTTCGTCTTGCAAGGCACCACTGTACAGGGCTTGGCAGCACCCCCAAACTCTCCCATATGTCATTTGCATCACTTGAACCCGGTGAACACCCAAGCAGGAGCAATATTAAATGGAAATTCGGAGGTTCCCACTTGGTCAAAACATCTGAAGAATTCTGAAGAAGGCGAATTGCTCGGATGACACACTACACTGAATTGTCTTCAAAGAAAAGGTGTTTCAATCAGAGTAGTGAATTTCTCAGATTCAGATGGGGGGTGTGTGTGTGTGTTTCTCTGTCTGCATCCTAGGAATTGATGGATTTGTCAGTTTGGTTCGTCCCCCCCACTCAGTATTAATTTCAGTTCTCCAATTTCCATTTGAGTTGGCAGCGATGCATGCAGTTTTGTTTAATATGCATTTTCATTGTTACTTTCAGAACTTATGCATTTTTATGCACAGTTTACCGTATTTTCGTACAGTGGTACCTCAGTTTTCAAACGTAATCCGTTCCGGAAGACTATTCGAGTTCTGAAATGTTCAAAAACTGAAAACTCAATAGCCGACAGCTAGGCCTCAGAAACTTGCACTCAGGGGAAGCCACATGGTATGTTTGACTTCTGAGGCGTGCTCAGAAACCTTACTTCCAGGTTTATGGTGTTTGAAAACCAAAATGTTCATCAACGGAGACATTCAAAAACCGAGGTACCACTGTATTTGTTACTTTGCATTGCAAAATTTGGAAAACTGCAAGTTTCAAAAGATGATTGTGTTTTGCTTCACATGTTGTTTCGGAAAATATGAATTTGGTAGGTTTACCTTTAAGTACAAATTTCTTCCCTGTCTCTGGTTTTTGTGTGTGTTTTTTTGTGTGTGTTTTTTTGCAATGAAGCTCTAAGCCAGGTTCATATTTTTAGAACAGACATCAAAAGATAAGTGTTTACTATGAAGATATGATGGGGTGGTGACAGAATGTGGTCTGAGAATTGAATCACAGTGCTGGCAGTGTATCATATTTAGAATACATGATTAAGTCATAAAAATCAATTTCAAACAAATTAATCCCTCCATTCTTCTGTCACAGAAACAAAGTGGGATTTGCTTTAATCGCGTATAAATATATTCCGTTTATGTCGGTTGAGGTGCCCTGTCAAATCTATTTTGTTCTCCTTTGCTACTGAACTGAAAGAAACCAGATGTGGAACTGTGCAGGCTGATGAGAGGGAATGGACTTCTTCAAAGATCCAACCAGAAAAAGCAATGGTTCCTCACAATTACAGTCATATTTGAAACTTGTTAAACTAAAATATACCTGACACACTATCAAATGTTGTCTACAGGCAGCCAATATGCAAACCCTACATTCTCTACTTTTTTATTTTCAGATTAGTCAGAAGATCTTATAAGAGAAATGGAAATAAGCACCCTTTCAGATGTCAGGCCAGAGAGGTGGGAGTGCCAGAAATTTCCAGTAAAGGTTACTAAGGCCCTTAGAACATATTAAACCTCTAGGTCTGGGGAGAAATGCCCTGGTCCTCTAATTCTGCAGCTCCACCTGATATATTGTTAATGGTATTTGGGGGAAACATAAATGACAGCTATCAGCTGTTCAAAGCTCCATAAGCCACCTCGATGTCTCAGCCCCAAAGTGCAAAATTGTCCCAGCTCAGATTTGCATCATATTCAGGAAGGTGTGTGGGTTGCCATTAGTTGTGAAACATGAACACCACACTTCAAGAAGACTGTGAGTTACAGAAGTAGCAGGGAAAGCTGATATACGTGGATGAGTTCCCACTGAGATACACGTCCCAACTTCAATAAAATATTGGGAGGTACCTGTTATGTATTCAGTGGTCTGTGTTTGCCTGAGCTTCAGTCTGGACTCAGGATTCTGAGCCCCTGTGTTCTGATTCAATACATGATATCCAATCATGGAACATTTCAGAGTTTGGGCTTCTGCCATTGGCCCTTAAACTCTGAGTCATGATTCGCAGCTTGGAAGTTTAGACAGCCAATCGCATTGGGAGTGGCCCAGCCCTTCAGAAATGTATATAGGCAGTTACTTTACCCCTGTTGTCCAGTTCTGTTATTTCAATAAAGATTATTGCTGTTATCACTGTGTCTTGCCTCGCGGGAAACCACCTACACTTCAGTACCTAGCCCACATAATCAATAATATGTGGTGCATGCACACCATGTCAATGGCAATGGCCATAAACTTTGGGAGGTGGCCCGCTCAAATATTTTATTGGGCAGGGTTGAAGGGACCCCAGCCCCTCAGAATTAGCTCCTATGCTGAGATGTTGGAGTGAATCATCACAGATGTTATTGTTTCAAGCACAATGTTTTTTCATTGTGGCCAGTTCACGGATTCCGCTGTCAGTCATCAAGGTCTGGTTCACATGAGCTTGTCTACCACGTGATTTCTCTGTGCACTTGAAGAAGGGAAGCTTCTTTCACTGAAAAGTATTGGATGTGAGGGAAATATGGAAGTCCTACCTGCAGCGCTAAGTCTGTGATGACCAATTTACACAAGCATATCATCACCTGATACTACTGTCATCAAGGGATGAACATGTGTATACAAAGAACACATAAGCGGCCCGTAACCAAGTGCAGAAAAATCAGGTGATTTACCTGCATGTGTGAAACAGGACAAAGCACTTAAATTGCAATTCTAATCCTATTTAAAGGGGAGTAAGCCCCATTGATCTCAATTGGTCTTATTTCTGAATACGCTTGCACTGTTGCTTATTCATTTTCCCTGCTAGGCCATAACATCTAAGACATCCTGATTCTGTACACAATAAAGTGTTATTCTAGGTAACATTTGTTCAGTGTCTATAACCTTTACAATTCCTCCTGTGTCTTTTGAATGATCCTGGAAACTATTGTTCTGAGTTACTGTCTGAGGGAAATTAATGTCAGAAGTTTGGCCCACAAAGATGTCCGTAGCTTGTCAGCATCTATCCAGGTTTGTTTGGAAGAAAAAAAGAAAAGAATATCTTCTTTGACTAAATGTGTGAAGCTAATTGAAAGGAAATGGCAGCATGTTCAGTCTGCTTCCATTCCTGTAAGATTTGGAGACCACAAAGGAAAACAATTTTTGTCTGCCATTTAGTTAACTCTCCAAGGTATGCCTGCTGTTGAAGTATCCTTCAAGCTGCACAGTACATATAAATATGTAAATAGATTTCAAATGCATGTCTATGGCAGTTTCATACAGCTTCAAGCTATACCTGTTAGAACCCTTTAAAAAAACAACAACGAAGGCAGGGCTGTGGAAAACAGAATAGGCTTATTTTGAAAAGCTGCTGCTCTCCCCATCCCCAGAAACCAGAACAACAGTTCCTTTATTTATTTCTTCAAATTAAAGACTGTCATATGTCAAAACAATTTATTTACTTTACTCTAGATATTTCACTTCATAATGAATGATGAATAATGGATCCGGGCTGAATGTGATACCAGATGGCTTGATGAAGCCCGTGTTTGCAGTTAGATTTTCTGTTTCATTAATAAATGTAGAGCTATCGAGCACGTTCTCTCTTTTTCACAGCAAAGAATATGCCAAGAGAGGAAGATGGGGCTGGATTTGACGTGGCCACTGAGCCAATTTCATGTGATGGCAAGGAGAGAAAATCAGGGGGGAATGGGGGTGAGGCAGCAGAAAGAGAAAAACGAGGTGTCCTCAGCTACTTTTCATATAATCATAGAATCATAGAATCATAGAGTTGGAAGAGACCGCAAGGGCCATCGAGTCCAACCCCCTGCCAAGCAGGAAACACCATCAGAGCACTCCTGACATATGGTTGTCAAGCCTCTGCTTAAAGACCTCCAAAGAAGGAGACTCCACCACACTCCTTGGCAGCAAATTCCACTGTCGAACAGCTCTTACTGTCAGGAAGTTCTTCCTAATGTTTAGGTGGAATCTTCTTTCTTGTAGTTTGGATCCATTGCTCCGTGTCCGCTTCTCTGGAGCAGCAGAAAACAACCTTTCTCCCTCCTCTATGTGACATCCTTTTATATATTTGAACATGGCTATCATATCACCCCTTAACCTCCTCTTCTCCAGGCTAAACATGCCCAGCTCCCTTAGCCGTTCCTCATAAGGCATCGTTTCCAGGCCTTTGACCATTTTGGTTGCCCTCCTCTGGACACGTTCCAGTTTGTCAGTGTCCTTCTTGAATTGTGGTGCCCAGAACTGGACACAGTACTCCAGGTGTGGTCTGACCAGAGCAGAATACAGTGGCACTATTACTTCCCTTGATCTAGATGCTATACTCCTATTGATGCTATACTCCTTTTGACTCTATCCTCACCCACCCTTGCCACCATTGTTAGTCAGCCTCTGACAGAATGGTCACCCACCTCAACAACAACAAAACAGCCTATTTCAGTTGTAGCATGCCCATGAAATGGAACTGAGGGCAGGACTGAGAAGACAGGGACTGGCTTGGTTCTTACTGGCTCTCATTCAGTTTTGCAGGATAAAATCCAGGAAACTGAGACATTTCCAAAACCTAACCCTTTCCCCAGTCACTAGCATAGTCAGAGGTAGAAGCACAGAGGTTCTCTGCAACCTTCAAGGGTCTCCTGCAGTATATCTTCTCATGTGAAAAAGTTGCCTTTTGTAATTTGACATTTGGTCATGTGGGAAAATGTCTTTTCTCTGTCTGTGTATCTCTCTGTGTGTTTTTATATATATACACACATATATGGAGAGAGAGAGGGAGAGAGATGTCCAGTGTGTCTTGGCCACACTCCCATATCACCCAAATACTTGCATGGCTATGAAGGCGGGCAGGGGAGACATAGCCTTGAGACCTGTCGATGGACAAATCTATCAAACCTCCTCCCTCAGCACAAACAGCTATGTTTGATGGTTCTTCTTCTTTAGCGATCACTTGTAGCCAAGTAAGATTGTCTTCCATGAACACGATCTTAACAGTGAGTCCATAAGTGACTGTGGAGGCCAATTCTGGATCCACACATCCTTCCACAGTGGGGGCATAGGTTTCTGGGTGGGAGTTTATCCCGGTGAGGGTTTGCCAAGCATGCCTTCCTCTTAGCTTGTTTCTCCCTTTCGCCCTGAGTTCGAGCGTCTTCAAAGCCCACGACACCTTTGGTAAAGGCTTGCAGGCCAGTGTTTCCCAGTTGTTGGTGTTGATACTACATTTTTACTTGTACCATGACTGAGGTAAAGAAGTGAGGAGAAACTGTCCCCAGACTGGGCTTGCCTTAGTCTCCTCGTCAAATCTGCCTAAGACTTACCCCTGCTGCCAAGATAAGGCATAAGGACCACTTCTGGAGAGAAGCAAGATGTGGCAACACCTCCCCTCCCTTCCTTCCGAGAGCAGTTACAATGGGAAAAACTATACCATAGTAAACTGATTCAGTTCCATTGTTTTGGAGAACAATATTGGGAAAACTTGCTTACACTGTTGGCAGTGGCGTAGCGTGGGGGGTGCAGGGGGGGCCGGCCGCACCGGGCGCAACATCTGGGGGTTAGGGTTAGGGGGCGGAAATCCACGGGTTAGGGGGCGCAAATCCATGGGTTAGGGGGTGCAAATTACTTGCCTTGCCCCGGGTGCTGACAACCCACGCTACGCCACTCACTGTTGGTATGACATCCACGAAAGCTGTGGACACGGGACAAATCTGACTTGTATGAGGAGGTACATTACATCTCCCCAGAAGCCTATTTAATTTACTTTCAGACTGTTGGAACAACAGAAAAATAATTCATATATTTCAGGAATCCCTGAGGCAGATCTACACTCATGTTTTTAACGTTAAGAAGAGGTTAAGGAAGGGTTGTGGTAATGTAGACACATGACACATTGCTTTTAACAATCTTAATGTGTTATTAAAATGTGATACCAGACCGTTCTGCAGAGCAACCAGCAGTGTTTTAATGGAAACAAACCAAGAACAAGGTAAGAAAAAATCCTTTAAATTACAAGTATGCCCTGTGACATTTTATGTATTACATATTTTAGATATATCTTACATCATTCTATTAATGTTAAATAGGTCAGTGTAGGTTCAACCCTGGTTTTCCTCTGAAGTATCAAATTTGAGTCACTGACACATTTTGCACCACATTTGTTAATAAAGGTGGTTAGAAATGGATTTGGATCAGTGAAAACTGCCATGGTAGATGGTGGACTGTTCTTTGCTGAAGATCTTTAAGCAGAGGCTGAACGGCTATTCAGTTCCAGAGTCTACATTGACCAGGGCCCCTTCCCAAATCTGTGATCCACTTTATGAAAGGAATAATTTTTGGCACTGTTTAGAGTGTTTATGAGAACAAGAAGCACATTAACTCAAGCCTCACAAATACTGTGATGGAAATAAAACTCCACTTGAGTTTCCTTTCACCTGAGTGAGAGTAGGGTGGCCACGCCCAGGAGCTGCTATCCTAAAGAGGTTCAGGGATGTAAATACTATTGAAACCTGTGGACTGATATCTGAGTACAAATGGCTGTCTCCTCAGATCCTAGTTTTTTCTCAGGATTGGCAAGATAATTAAATGGAAGTATTGAAGGCCAGCCAGTGGGTGAATTCATCCTGTTACTAGAAATAGCTCATATGAAAGTGTTTTCCTCCAAGCATAATGCAGATTTATTATCCTTTTTATCCATGGGGGTAAAAGGAAATGCTGACACAACAAGCTCAGAAATCAGTAAGTTACAATCCAAAAGGACAAAATGTTTCCAATGTGCTTTGGTATTATAAAAGCTGTTTAAAAAATGATAGTGTTGAGTGTTTTTAGTTCTTGTGGTTGTCATCTAAACACCTTTCATCATGCAGAGAACAGGGGAATGGTAAAAAAGGAATTCTATCCCTTACAGCACAATCCTAGACCTGTCTACTGAACTCAACAATTCTACTCCTTACAGCTGTGGAAGAGGTGCTTAACTGTTTCCCGACAAGGTGTTTTTCTGATCAAAATTCCCTCTCCCTGGCTATCCCCCCTACCCTTAAGAAGGGGGGTGGGAATTATGTCCATATCTTTTCATCTATGAGGAAAGAATAGCTTGTGGGAAGCAACTTCGATTTAAAAAACAAACTTCAAGGAACCTGATGGTCAGTCCCCGTGCCAGATTTACGTATAAACTAAACAAACTATAGCTTAGGGGGGGCCCCAAAAAAATTAAAGGGGAAAAAACCCGGATGTACATTTCCAAAAAAATAAGATAAAAAACAAATGAAATAAAACCTACATACAGCAACAGTGTTTTGTGCTGTGTATGGACCTATTGGGTCTAAAGCTCAACAGGTTTGCCTGGCAATGACAATGGGTTGATCACACCCAGTATTTTAATACTGTGAGTAGATCACTGTCTCTTGGGAGTTGGATGTCCCTGCCATAGAACATATATTCAACACAAAAAACAGTGACAATTTGTTGTTGACAAAAGAGAGCTGGACATAGAAAGGGCCCCATTACCTTCAGTAGCTTAGGGCCTCATCAAACCCAAATCTGACCCTGGTCAGTCCCTCTGCCTCTGTTGCAGTTCAGTAATGACAAACACATTACAGTCCAGTCCATCACACTACTACATGGGGATGGGAATAATTTCATCCCGTCCCATTCTTGTGTAGATTTTAAATGGGAAGTCTTGTAAAATTCATGCAGAAAACCTAATATCACTAACAATGAGGGAGGTGGTCTGGCAGCTGTCTTCATGGGGGCGCAGCCATGTTTTTCTGATGCAATTACTTCTGAGAGCGATGGTGTTTTTTTGCTGTATTCACATGGCTATCCCTGAGCTAAACATTAGAAAGAATACCAGCAACTTAGAAAAATTCCTTCCAGTAGCACCTTAAAGACCAACTAAGTTAGTTCTTGGTATGAGCTTTCGTGTGCATGCACACTTCTTCAGATACACTGAAACAGAAGTTGTTTCAACGACTGCAATAGGTCTTACAGGAAAAAGCAAGGGGTGAGAATGGCTTTGTCATGTATAATGAGATAAGAATCCAATGTCTTTGTTCAGGCCAGGTCTCTCCATGGTTTTAAGTTTGGTAATGAGTTGTAATTCAGCAGCTTCTCTTTCCAGTCTATTTCTGAAATTCCTTTGTAGTAAAACAGCTACTTTGAGATCTTGTATAGAATGTCCTGGGAGATTGAAGTGTTCTCCTACTGGTTTCTCTGTCTTGTGATTCTTGATGTCAAATTTGTGTCCGTTGCAGTCGTTAAGAGTCATCAACAGGCTCATCTCAGCTATCTGCCAATCACCCATTCCCACCACCCTTCTGAGTAATACCCCTCCCCACCTTCTCACTATATAGAAGGATCTGGCAACTTCTGTTTCAGTGTATCTGAAGAAGTGTGCATGCACACGAAAGCTCATACCAAGAACTAACTTAGTTGGTCTTTAAGGTGCTACTGGAAGGAATTTTTTTATTTTGACTATGGCAGACCAACACGGCTACCTATCTGTAACAGCAACTTAGAAGTTAGAGGAATGGGCTTCAAGATGGCTGGCATTTACAGGCAGCCTCGAGCCCAGCACCTCTTTTTCTAGGATTATGGTACTATATAGCTCTCCTATCACTTATGGATGTGCACCACAGAGACTTGATAAAACATGAAACATGAAACTGCTTTCTTCTCTTGGCTGTGAAAGTGGGTGGAGTTGTTGTTCAGCAGCTCACAAGCATGGGTGGATGGTTAAATCTGGGTTGCATACTCTCCAAAATGTATCAGTTGATAGGGATATTTCTCACTCCCACCCCCCAACTCACTCTCCTTGGCCCCCGTTTTTTGCCCTCACCCTTCTCAGACCATTTTCTATCAGAAGGCAAAGTTTTTCCACTGCTATGTAAAGGTAAAGGACCCCTGGGTGGCTAAGTCCAGTCAAAGGCGACTATGGGGTTGCGGCGCTCATCTCACTTCCAGGCTGAGGGAACCAGTCTTTGTCCACAGCTTTTTGGGTCATGTGGCCAGCATGACTAAACTGCTTCTGGCGCAACGGGACACTGTGACAGAAACCACAGGGCAAGGAAATCCTGTTTACCTTCCCACCACTGCAGTACCTATTTATCTATTTGCACTGGTGTGCTCTCATACTGCTAGGTTGGCAGGAGCTGGGACAAAGCAACAGGAAAGCAACCCCGTCGTGGTGATTCGAACTGCCAACCTTCCAATCGGCAAGCCCAAGAGGCTCAGTGGTTTAGACCACTGCGCCACCCACAGCCCTCACTCTTCCACCACTACACCAACAGAACACAGAACACACACCCTCCGCCATCCTGAGAAAACATGTTCTAAAGGTCTGAACAATCCACATGAATTGCCATAAGATCCACTGTCCTGTAATATCACATATGAGCTTTAACTACTGATGAAGCCCAGGATGGCAAAACAAGGCCAATATTCGGAAATCCTTGTCTTAGACTCTGTGAAAGGATTCTGTGGAACTGTAACAACCTTTCATGTGGATTGTTTGGACCTTATGAACAGACAGGTGGAATAGACACTATTACACAGATGGACCTTATGCATGAACTGACTAGAGAATGATCTGATCCATTCGGTCTTCTGCTTTGTTCGTTTGTTGAACTTTATGAGTTACTTCCATTGAAATTTATGATTTGATGCATGAATAGTATACCTTATTTATGTAAGAACACAGCTGGTTACATCTCATGTGTTTATCAAGGCAGAAAGCTTGGTAGCACTGGTGGGGGAAATAGGGACATTCTGGGATCAAATCAGAAGCCAGGGTGGCTTTCATAATTCTGTCCCTGGAAAATCATGACACTTGAAGGCTATGGCGTTGATGAGTTATAAGTTATACAGGCCTGTGGTACGTGAATGCCTTTGCATAAGTTTCTAGCAGGATAGGTAGAGAGTGAAATAGATGAAGCAGAGTACCCCCCCCCAAAAAAAATACATTTTCCTGAGATAAATAAACACGGAAGCTCAGGTGTGTCTCTCTCTCCCCCTCCCCCCAGTCTGAGAGTTTCTCTAAATGATTGTTCCATTTTCCTATTTAAATGTGCTATTTTTCTTCTTTTTTCAGACTCAGACCTTGCTTTATGTTTATGGTACCTTTAAATTGGTGATTTCCCCCCTTTCACGGTGTGTTTATGAATTGGAGTTCAAAAGATAGACACATTAGTGCCCATTAGACTGTAGTTCAGATGATAATGATATGATTAGAAAAGCACATTTAGAACTAAATTATTGTACTTTCTGATTCAGTAGCTATTATAACCTTCATTAATAATGTTAGCCCTTTATTTTCTCTTGCTTTCACTTCACTCCAGATCATTTCAGACTTCCATTGCAAAAGTGTTTTTGTTTCATTAAAGATATAATTTTGTACTGCTTCCAGTGTTTTCTGCAAAATAGCTTTTCATAAATTACGTGCTGGGTGGCTCAGAGGGGATACCAGGAGTGTGGAGAGGTAGTTTCAGGTTGCTAGCACTTTGAGGACTGAAATATTCAATAGGACTGGTCCTTCCAAGATTGCACACAAGTGTGCATGTGTAGTAGACTATTATTATTTTGAGTCATTATTGATATATTATGTCAGTGTGAAACCCATGGCATCATTACGAGTACTGTGCCATTGCTCATTTGTAAGCCGTTGCGTCCTTCACAGGGCTGGCTCACTCATGAGGCAGGGTGAAGCAGCCACAGGTGGTGGAAGTCCCTGAGATGATAGCCTGGTGGGCATCTCACGTGCCCTGTCACTTCTGCCACCAGTGGAGAAACAGCAACGGCATCACTGTTGATTTCCTGTGAGATCTTGCAAGACCTCGCCAAAATCTTGTGAGATCCCACAGAGTGTGAGAGAACTCATGAGATTTTGGTGGAAAATGGTGGCACCCAGAACATGGCAGACAGGAGGGTTGTGGTGCCAGCAGAGATGGGCAGTGCAGTTGAGGTGGTGCAGCAGAGCAGGCAAAATTACGTCAGTGGTGAAACAGGACATGCCACCCCTGTTCCAACATAGAGAAAACATTTCTAAGCCCAGATGTTTCCATATGTGGACCTGTCAATTTTGCCATCCATCAAGCTACATGCAGACTCACCCAGGGCTCAGATGTTCTCTTTCATAGCAGCCAACTCCTAGGCACTGAGGTCCCTGTGCACCCACCAATAAAATATTTGAGCCCCCCCCCAAGGTCATGGACATTGCCATCCAAATAGTGTGTGACTCAATTGTTACTCCCCCCCCCAATATTTTGTTCACGTTTGCACCCCTGTTCTCTTTTGACTGCTCTCCTGATGAGTTGCAAAGATGTCTGGGAAGCTACAAACATATCTAGTGATGTGAATTTGCCTTGGTATGTCACAAGTTGTTTTGGATCCGGTGAAAACCCGCAGCGTTACAAAATAAAACTTACATATGTGAGTTGTTAACAGTACAGATGTGTAGAAAATGGCAGGCACAGCACAGCTGAAGGGGCACTGGAGCCTGTGAGAGATAAAGAAACTGAGAAGTGGTTCTTCACTGCCTTCACAACTACACAGTAAGCATATGCTCTTCCACTCATGCTTGGTCAGTTTCACAGAACATCCTTCAACTACCTGTGCTCTAGCAATCACCTGGCCTGTTGCATCGTCCTTAATTCTCTGATGTAGGAAGATGTAGAACGGGTACCACAGTACCAAAGAGGATCTTATAGGCAGCTGCATCAATAGGACTCTTCCATGCCCACAATGTTGTGACACATGAAAGGGCCTGCAAAATGTGCGTAGGATAGGATTACAGCCTGATTAATCCATTCTTACTAGTCAGAATGTAGCCTTTGCTTTAAATTACTTTTTCCTTTTCGGCACCCCCCAGCATAACTTTGTCATTGATAACAATTTCCCTGACGCAGGAGCTTTGCATATGGATAATTTGGGGGAGTCATGTGACCACTACCAGCCAAATATTATGGCTATGCTCAGTGTTTGTTTGTTTTTAATAGGATGTAGCACTTAACAATGTGTTTTCCCCACCTGGAGTTCACAGTGATATAGACCAGCAAGATCTACACCATGGGATTCGCCTTACTGCAGCTTGATGCCACATGGAGCAATGCCATTGTAATGTCAAAGGCAGCAAACTGAGCATCTGTGACAGCAAATGGACCATTTCCTTCACTCCCCTCCTCAGCTACATTGGATTGAGAAATGACTTTTTGCAGAATAACTGCACAGTGTGGCAGGTATGTGTAATGGAACGTAGCAGCATGTTGTGTTGTGTTACCTGCAATAATAGATTGCAGGTGTTGTGGCTGAAATTCATCAAATACAGAAACTTGACAGTGAGTTTCTTAACCATTTTCAATGCAACTATGTTCAGTTTTGTTGCAGGAGCTAGCAACAATGGTGTATCAGCCTCTTCAAGTTCTGGGTAACACCAGCTTAGGGACAAACTCTCTGAGAGTCTCTTTATATGAGTTATGTTGGGATATTGACCTCTGAACTCCATGCATTCTGTGATTTGTTTACATGTTGAAGAAGTAAATCAGAAATTTTTAAAGTTCCTCCCTTTTTTGTAAGAGATATTGGCTCCTCCATCTTTCACCCCAAGATAAATGATTATGTTAGGCTCAATGTAGTTGTTTGTAATTTTCGGCAAGTTGCTATCTAAAGTTCCTATAGAAGTTGGACCACATTGGTTGGGCAGGTTGTGAACTTCACAACATGACAGATGGTCATCCAGCCTCAACTTTAAAACCCTCCAGTGAAGGAGAACCTACAGCAGTGGTTCTCAACCTGTGGATCCCCAGATGTTGTTGGACTACAACTCCCATCACCCCTGAGCTTTGACCTTGCTAGCTAGGGGTGATGGGAGTTGTAGTTCAAGAACATCGGGCGACCCACAGGTTGAGAAAGGCTGGTCTACAGCCTCCTAAGGGAGTTTGCTCCACTTACCATCAGAAAGTTCTTCCTGATGTTTAGTCAGAATCTCATTTCTTGTAACTTGAATCCATTGGTTTGGGTCCTAGCCTCCAGAGCAGGAGAAAGCATGCTTGCTCCATCTTCTATGGGACACCCCTTTAGATATGTGAAGATCGCTATCATATCTCCTCTCCGTCTCCTATTTTCCAGGCTAAACATACCCTACTCCCTCAATCGTTCCTCATAAGTCTTTGTTGGCAGACACTTGAACATCTTGGTCACCATCCACAAAGTGTCCATTCAAAGTGGTTGATGAATAAAGCTAGTGGAATTTATTGACTGTGTATACACAGAGATATTGTTCTATCGGGAATAGCATCCTCCGAATTCAGACTATGGAGGCAAGCAATGAAATGTTCACTTCGGAAACACAATTGAGTTTCAGGTATGTAAAAGACCAGTTTCAATTATCATTAAAACAATATTGAGTCTTCGAAATATAAGCAATCCTGGCTCCAAACTACAAAACCAGGGTTCACCCTAAGTAACCATCTAGGAGCCTTCTTTGTGTAGACAGAATTCCAGTTTTTTCTTCCCCTGCTTGCAAATCTAATTAACAATATTCCTTTAAAAAGAAGATTACTTTCCATGTGCAATTAAGTGAAATTCAGTCTGCTTTAAGCGTTTTGATATAGCAATGAATATTTATAAACGTAATAGAACTTCACCCTCACAGGGAGCTCCTTTAATCTTATTTGAAGCAGCATGGGGTCCAACTCTCAGTGGATTAACATCATATTTTCTTTCAGACACGGTAAAAAAAATTTAAAAAAATCTTAAAATTGTATATATGACCGGATGATTTTTCAATTCTATACCAAAGTGATATGTGAATATAAATGACAGTTCAAACTCTGCTATGCTCATATTAGCGTGTATATCTATATTGTTTACTGCTTCATGTTATGATATGAAAGTGATTTCTCAGGCTCTGCTACTTGTTTCTGCTCCATTAGCATATCTTCTCATGCCACTGCAAGCGCCAATAGCTTTGGCTGTGTAATGAAAATAAAATAAAGCTCTACAGAAAGAGAACAACAATAATTTAAAGGGGAAAGAAGTGGAATCACTTCTATGGATAGCCTTTTTTAAAAGCCTGTGTTATTTCCTTTGATGTATTCTATGGAGGGTTCAGTATCAACACCGACGGCTGTAGAAATAATATTTGGTCCAAAGTCTCTGGAGAAATGGGACAGCCCAAACTGTTTTCTGTTAATCTCCGAAACACATTGCTGCTCAAACATTACGCACCAGTCCTAAGATCCTTGAAATAACAATGCTGTCTGCTTAGATAGCAGCAGTTTGGGGATGTAACATTAAACTGTGGTTTGCATTACATGCACAAGCTGTAGCGATCCTCAGGCTTGCATGCTCCCCTTCAGCTCTGCTCACACCCAGGAACAGAGGGAGATGTCTTGTGCCAAATCAAACCATTAGCATATCTAGCTTAGTGTGGTCGCCACAAACTGGCAATGGATCTCCTGGATTTCAAATGGACTGTATCCCAGCCCTACTCGGAAATGCTGGGGACTGTTCATGAGATATTTGAAGCATGTACTCTCCCACTGACCCATGACTCTTCCTGAGCCATGGTTCTTTTCCTGGGTCCCCTGATGCAGTGATGAGAAAGAGGCCAGAAACTTCCACTTTGACTTTAAACTAACCACAGTTCCTTGTTACATCTGAAACTGTGGGAACTGGTGAGTTAAAACTCTGTTCTGATTCTTTTCAAGCAAGCCAGGATCATAATGTTTGAACTAAGTCAATGGGTTTTGAATTAGGCACTCTTGTTAGTTTAAGGCTGGAATTGGTTGCTGATCACAACCAAACCAGAAGAGGAGAGGGGCGGGAGAACATGTGAGTCCAAGGCTTTTGCGCTATGTCTGAACTGGGCCAGTATTGTTGTTTTTAATGCTTTCAATATTTGCAGTAATTTCATATCACAGATGAAGGGGGAAGGATGCTAGAACTGAGAAGCGGTGGCTTGGCGGGGTCACCCAGTAAGGTCATGCCAGAAGGAAAATTTGGAGTTCACACATGCAGGATCACACAGCATCTCTTAACCACAAAGCTCACAATGCAAGCCTGCATAAAGAGATACTTAAGCAGGTAGAGAAGAAGAAGAAATGTTTTGTTTCAATGCAACATAGTGAACCTCAAAGGTCAAGCAATGCAAGAGATAGCTGTAGGTTTATCACAGTACGACGCAGAATGTAAATGAATCCAGAATCTAGTCAAATGAATCAGCATGGGTGTGATATGATCCCACCTGTATCTGCTAGGATAGCTTATTAATCACTTCTTGGTAATACACATACACAGACTCATCCAAGATCAAAACATAGATAGCAGATTGCCTACCAACCTTACATTTACAGTAAGCAGCAGCAAGTCCAAACTAAAAGCAACTTAAATCTCTAGATTACTTGAAGCTGTTTATTTGATTTCTCCAAGAACACTTATATTTCAAGTCTACAATCATCCTGTTCAGTCTCTCTCTCCCCCCCCCCCTCATTCTATATAGACTAGAAACATTTACGGAAAGGGGTCCTGGAAAGTACATCAAGAGACATTCTGGAATAAAAGCTGGGAACTATGTAACATATTATGGGTATGTGCTGATTGTTTCTTAGAATCTTGATTCTCCAGTTCAAATCTGAATGGCTAAACTTGTAGCTCAAACACACACACACACACACAAACCTGGCCACTCACATTTTTAAATACATTTTTTATGTGCCACCATCATACTATCCATAATTTTTGATCTATGCTTAATTACCTAATTGCTTGACCATCTAAATATTATTATTAGTAGTATTATTATTTCAGATGGAAAATGGATACAGTGAGGAAAACATGGTTAAAATATATATCAGTATTATTACTTCATTAATTATTCCTGTTATTCACTTATAAATAACATAAAATTTTCTGAACGCTGCCAGAAATGAAACAATAAGACAGTCCCTGCTCACAGATGCACGCAATACAAAAGGGAAAAGACATGGGGAGGGAAGAAGAAAGCTAGTCTATGTAGTCTGCAATCATACACACACTTACCCAGAAGTAAACAACATTGAAATTAATGGGATTTAGTGAAATTGAAAGTATGGAAATATACAGCTGCAATCAGAAGAGTTGAGAACAAAAGAGAGAGGTCTTTCCAGAGTAACTCTGAGTCAACAGAGCCATAAGGCACAAAGGAGATCAGGAATAACTAATATGGATATGATACTTGATAAAGCAGTAAAAGAACAATTGATGAAAATTAAAACCTCACACAGGAAGAAAAAAGGAGAACTTCACTTGTGAATTTGCAAATTACTATATGTGTTAATACAAACTGAAGTCAATTATTGTAGCTGCGGTATAAGGGATTTTATCAAGAGTGGATTGTATTTGGTCTGGAGGCAGAATGAAAGGGAATCAGACCTGGAAGTACAGCATGTGGGAAGCCACACAAATGTTATAATCGGCTATGTAATTTATTAGTATTTGATTTGGTATTGCTATAATATGGTGCATATTGGGCTTTTGTAATTGAAAATTAAGAAAAAAAATTATTTAGCATAAAAAATATTAATGGGGTTTATTTCTGAGTAATATGTATGCACAGAATATGGTATTCTGAGTCAGATACCAATTACTGGAGTTACAGTTGGGATATAACAGTTGTGTGGACATTATAAATGGATAGAGATTATGGCTGGGGTGGGATCTGGCTATGCCATCTTGCAATGTCCAGTCTCCATGCTACCACATCTAGGCTCTGAACACACAATCTGTACCTTCCATTTCTGCAGCATTCAGATTAGTAGTTGGACACTATACACGCTGAAGTGAATGCACATACATTACTGTGTCGATGAGACCTTGAAATGTGCAGAGGTTTGGCGAGGCAAAGGGATTTATTTGTATTCAATCTGACAAGAAAGTGGCTTTGATTGATTTTTGATGGCAAACGAGCCTGTCATTCAGTTAGAAAAATTTGCACACATTTGCTTTCTCCATATTTCCTCGGTGACATTCACAAAAAAGAGAAAATTATTTTGGATGTCACAGTGTTCCCAGATTGCCCAAAGGGATGGCTGTCCTTATTGTCAGCCATCTTCTAAAAGACAGAAAGAATTCAACATGGGATGGCTGTCGGCTTCTTTTTTAAAATGTAGCCAAACAACTATATCTATCACTTCTAAGACAGTTCTGAGAATCTCATAATTGCAGTCCTTAGATTTTACAGACACAGAATCATAGAATCACAGAATTGTAATTTATCATCATATTGTTTGGAGTAGCTGGGATGTTTCATGCAAACCCCAAAGTAGCTCCTGCCGCTTTCTTTCCCAAGGTTATTCCGACTTTCGTTTTTAAGTTATATTAATAAAAAGCTGCAGGGGAAAAAATATATTTATTTGTGCTGTAGAGCTTTTTTCACCAGAATGTTTTGCAAGAGGGGACACTTAGGGCAGAATGAAACCCAAGTTAAACATGTTTCAGTCCTGATATGCATATACTCCAGTTGAAATCAATGGAATTTAGAAGAGCTTTGATCTTCACTCTTCCATTTTTCAGGGACTTTTGGGCTCAAATCAGGAACTGCATCATCTGATGCTGAGATCTAGGTATGTGATCTCATACCCTCCAACATTTCTCCAATGAAATATGGACATCCTATTCCACCACCATCACCATTACCATTACCATAATCATCATATGAGTTATGCCCTGCCCATATGACTGGGTTGCCCCAGCCACTTTGTGCGGCTTCCAACATATATAAAAACATAATAAAACATAAAACATTAAAAGACTGCCATTACACGGCTGCCTTCAGATGTCTTCTAAAAAATACTTGCATCCTTGACTTGGGCGATCGCCTAACTCCATAACCTGATGTATGTCTCTGATGAAAACAGGGACGTCCTAAGGAAAAAACAGGGCATTTTGGGATCAAATCAGAAACCAGGGTGGCTTCTGTAAATCCAGGACGTCCCTGGAAAATAGGGACACTTGAAGGGTCTGTGATCTAAGATGGACTGTTTGTATAACTCAGCATCACCTTAAAGCCCAGGAGGGGCTCTGTGTTTGCATCATTGGCCCCCGTGATTGGCAGACATTATGAAGCCTCTTGATTGGCTAGGAGTAGCCTAAATGCTAAGAGCTTTTTTATCTGTTCTGGCTACAGCATTTATACACAAACTGTTGGCCTGGGCCACTCAGACTAATAGGCAATGAATATTTCAAAGCTTTGAAAAATGCCTTATTGTATACACTTTCTTAAATGTGTGTGTATGTACATATGTGTAGCTATATCTATATAAGCTCTTTTTCTGTATTGTGGAAGAGCCGTGGTGAGGAGCCTTTAGCTCAGATGTCTAGGTAGGCCTTAGAGATTGGCCTGCCAGGCTGTTTGAGACAAGCCACATCTACCTTTCCTCTCATATATGGCATTAGATAATAATCTCAGCAAATGATCTTAACCTTGCAGGGCCAAATAAAGAGCCAAGCCTAAAATAGCATGCCTTTTGTGATTCTACACCAGGCATAGGCAAACTCGGCCCTCCAGTTGTTTTGGGACTACAAATCCCATCATCCCTAGCTAACAGGACCAGTGGTCAGGGATGATGGCAGTTGTAGCCCCAAAACATCTGGACGGCCGAGTTTGCCTATGCCTGTTCTACACCCATAATCCAGATGTTTTATGACCTGAGAAGAAAGCAAAACTACAACCTCAAAAAAAACAAAATGCTGCAACATGGGAAAATTCCACTTCCTGCTTATCCAAAATCAATACGATTCCTTCCTCGGAGTAGAAATCAATTCTGGGCAGAGAATTAGCATTAATTTAGGAGTTTGCCTTAAAATGTCTCACAGATAGCCCCACATGTAGCACTTTTAAATTCCTGAGAACCTTTGAGTAGTTAATCACACACACTTCTCTTGTTCCTCATAATTACATTTCCAAAGTCAAGTTTGCTGCCCTGATTCAATGGAAAGTGCGATCAGCAAAGCTCGAAAAGCACATGACTTGACCCACCAGCGGCATGATGGATGCTTTTATGCTTATTTGGAACATGCATTCTTCACATTTTTTTCTTCTTCTTTTTAATCCCCCACTCCAAAATAATCTGTATTATACATCACCTGCTGGGATTCCAATATAAGCTATTTGAATTAATAACATTTCCCCCCCCCCTTTCTTTTTAATTAAACAGAGTAATCCTTCTCTGTCAATGAAATATTTTGTAATTCCCAATTCTTTCCTTGAATGTGTTTCACTTTATTCAGCAAATTCCACTTTTCTGCTGCCTCTGCATTTCTCAAACTGTATATTACTGTGACTCCCATAGGTGTTCTCTTCACTTTTTACACTGTCTGGAAGGGAACCAAGAAACACTTTGGCAAAGTTCATAGAAGACCACTAGCTGTTGATGCCTGATAGCTTCAATGGAAATCAACATCTTCCATTGCAACACTCCCAATACTTCACTATTTAAAACTGGGGAGTCACAGCTTTTCTTCTGTATGTGGAAGCTTAGTTAAGGTCTGCCTCTGAACATATGCATTCCCTCATTCCCACTGGCTAAGGGTTTTTCCACAGCAGAGTTTAATGCATACTTGCAGCTGTTTGCATTCCCATTTAATTTGTGTTGATGTCCCCCTACTACCATCCAACTGGCAGCCCACAGTCTTCGCTTATCTAGGCTAAATATACTCAATCCCCTCAACCTTTCCTCATAAGATGTGGTTTCCAGACCCTTAATCATCTTGGTTGCTCTTTTCTGTCCCTGACACAAGTCCGCAACAGAATTCAGGTTTTGAGGCATGGAGCAACACACATATTTTTAAAATAAAGTAAGAAAGAAAAAAAATAGTGCGGTTTTGTTTTGTGCAAATTTGGAGCATTAGAAAATGTATGCTTGAGGAATTAGATCTTTGCAAATCCCAGTATGAACTGAGCTCCTGGACTACTGGTTAGGTTTTAGAGGTCCACTGGCTTTTGCCTTTCACAAATGTTGCAAAACAATTCTTAGTTCAGAATAGATAAAGAATACATTTTAAGACTCAAATTTTGAGTGAAAATGCATGTGGATATATCCATTTTTAAAAATCGGAGGATAAATGTGGAAATTAGGTAGGATTATAGGTAAACAATTGTGAAAGGAACACAGCACGGAAGCAAGTTTGATTTGCCCAGTCTCAATTATCCCAGCAACATGAGAGCATTGTGATGGACATGATGATGCTGGGGAAAAGTTGGAATCTCAAAGTTCATGTAAATGTGGGCCAAATCTTAGTTATTGCAGAGCAGCTACTTGTCAGTTTCCAAAGCTGGTCCTCTGCTCTGTTGATGGGGGAAATTGTTAAACCAGCATTGGGTGGGGACTGGAGTAACTTCTCAGTTAAGGCATGATCTCAAATAGCGTTTTTTTGTCACTATATGGTGTGGAAAATGGGATTACTAAAGTTATAATTGATAGCGACTTCTTGCCTCTCCTCTCTCCATGTTCTCTTACTAGGATCAAATTTACCGTATTTTTTGCTCTATAAGACTCACTTTTTCCTTCCTAAAAAGTAAGGGGAAATGTGTGTGTCTTATGGAGTGAATGCAGGCTGCGCAGCTATCCCAGAAGCCAGAACAGCAAGAGGGATTGCTGCTTTCACTGCCCAGCGATCCCTCTTGCTGTTCTGGCTTCTGAGATTCAGAATATTTTTTTTCTTCTTGTTTTCCTCCTCCAAAAACTAGGTGCATCTTGTGGTCTGGTGCATCTTATAGAGTGAAAAATACGATACTTACTCCTTTCAGGCAGGAGATCCCAATGGTGGATGCTCACAGAATGTGAACTTTTCTTTCCAAAATGTTCCACTTCAAACAAAACGTAAACAAAACCAATGAACGTTGGGGTGATTTCTTGCTGGAAACTGTGTAACCTGATCTAGGCCCTTTAACCACTTTCTACAAATGCTTGTTTGGGTGGGATTATTACTGAAAACCGAGAGAAGCAACTTACTGCCATGACAAAATGACTGCCTCACTTAGGAAATACACAAGCTTCATATACTCTGCCCTGACAGAACCTATATTATCCCTATAATGCAAGAGTGTCTAATTAGAAAGCGTTTGATAAGCAGTCGGTTATCAGCATTAAACATATGTGTCACTATTCTTTGTGCACATAAACCTATTATTTCTAAATGAAATCAGAGTCATTAGATCAGAGAGGCTTACTGAAATAGAACTTTCTTCATTACTAAGCAAAATTGGGGATTTCTCTTTCTGAAGGGGAGCATACATATCGTTTCAAAGCAAATGACACAGTAATAGATGTAATTAGCACTATAAAGTGCTCAAGAGTCTTGAGAAAATTAATATGAGAGTCTTGAGTTTGAATGCATTAGATTACTTCTTAGGTCATCTACATATTCCATTACAAACAGGTTTTTAAGTATATTAGCTTTTTAAACAGGCTTATGGAGAAATAGATACTTCATGAAGCAAAACACCAGTAAATTATTCACACAGGAGAGAAAGGAACAGCCACCATTATTAAAGATGGCTTACAATATATATTTCCTTCTTTACAATCTCAACAAATAAATAAATCTGCATACACAGAACATTGGAAGACATCAAATTTAAAAGAAGTCATTTGATGATATGAATATTTAATATTTACATTGGAGCACAAATGTAGCAAACAGAGAATGAGGACATCTCTAAAGCTAGTAACAAAAGGTCCAAAGTTTGGCATATATTTCATATAAATTTAAAACAGAATATTATGTTTCCTCAAGAAAATACCTTAATTTGTCAGCTGCAGAGCTCCTTTTTATTGCATGGGGTTCTGGGATATTTTTCAGAATATACTTGCAGTTCACGCAAGACACCTACCAGACTTGCCAGGCTTGTCACTTGCATTCTAAACACAGGCTCAGTATTATGGCTGCAAAATGTTTGTATACATCTGTGGGCCTTAGTTATCATCTGTCATTCAAGGAAGCTTGCCTGCCACTACTGACCTTCTCACCAAGGAAGCCTCATAGGTTTCCAACAGACCTAACAACAAAGCTTGAAAGTCACCAGATTAAAGCCGTAGAAATGACTGCATTGGAGACGAGTCAGATAGAGGTGTTTGTGAAGAGGAGAATATATGTGTTTCTCTTGTACACATTAAATATGTTCTACATCAGGCATAGGCAAACTCGGCCCTCCAGATGTTTTGGGACTACAACTCCCATCATCCCTGACCACTGGTCCTGTTACCTAGGGATGATGGGAGCTGTAGTCCCAAAGCATCTGGAGGGCCGAGTTCACTTTTGCTCAAAATCTCTGTATTAAGGGTAGAATTCTTTCCCCAAGGTAGGAGCATCACGTTTGCATCTATCATTATGCAAAGCTCCATGTATGCTCTGCTTCTGGTCTTCCACCTTCACTTTAGTGCTGGTACGGCTTCATGTCTACACAGTTTTGGATGCCTATATTTGTACTCTTCACTGAAAAGAGAGAAACCTGTGCATGAAACTCTCATCATCTGAGGCCCAAGTGGGAAGAGTCACTGACCTGTCAATCACCTGACACCACATTGATATCAGGTGACCCATGCATAGGTCTTGTAGGGCACTTTGCAAGGTCCTCTGCAAGATGGTGGTTTGCAAGGCGCTTCTTGACCTGACCACCAGCTAATTGTTCTGTCTTGAGAAGCTCTTTGCAAAGGATAATCTTGTAGAGCATGTTGCATTGTTGTTTGCAGGCACCACTGATCATCACTGACTAGAAGCCCCCTTTTAGGTTTAGTCAGGTCAACCCGACCCATATCTGCTGTTGTGTAGAGGAGGTCAGCATGACTTGGCCAAAATGCCCTCTTTGGCTTAATAGGGGAGCTTAGCGGGCCTAGTTAGGTCCATGGGGCAGAGGTTGCCCACCCCCTGTTCTTATGTATTTTTATTTCAACACTTGATCTTAGCCAAAATCCCCCAGAGGATTTACTAGCACCATAGATTATATCCTAACATCTAATAATGTGCCAATTAACCGAGATGCCTTCAGGATAATTCCCAGAGCTGAAAGTGACCACTTTCCACTAGAGTTATCTCTGACATCATTCGTTTCTCCTGCCTTTCCTAAAATAGAAGGTTAAAATGGAATGCACAGGTACAAGAAAAAATTATTCAGATCCTGGATTCCCATAAATTTGCTTTATTAAAGGGGGAAATGTTGTTAGAAACAGGAAACATAATCGGACTTTATGAGAACATATTCAACCGAATGCGCCCACTGATGTCCGCCACTAGTGTGATAAAAAAAAAAGTTTAAAAGACGGACTTGGTTTGATAAGGAATGTCAGAATAGCAAAAAATGCCTATCTAGGGAACTTAGAAAACTGAAGTTAAAGCAAGATAAGCACAATCTTGCTCTACAAGCTAAGGTAGCCCAATTACGATACAATTCTAAATTATTACTTAAAAGCAAGAAACAAATATATTATGAGTATTTTTATTTCTAGCTTTTCGGATTTAGATTTTCCAATACAAACAACTTCTCATAACTGAGTGGACTGGGTGGAGTGGATCTCAGAATTCAGAAGGTAGAGTCTCAACAGCTTCTGGAAGATTGAGGAATGGGGCCCATCACAAATTGAAGGTGTGCTGATTACAGGAGGAAAGTAGATGGGGGAGATGCTTCTTGCTCATTCAGGTTGGAATTATTTGAAACCCTAATCAGGATTGGACCTGTTACATCTACCTCCCTGAAGCTCAGCACGGGCACCCCACAGGGATGTGTGCTGAGTCCCTACCTGTATTCGTTGTATGCATATGACTGTATTTCATCTGATCCATCCACTGTAATTATTAAGTTTGCAGATGATGCTACCATAATGGGTCTAATTACAGGTGGAGATGAATCAGCGTACGGGGGGGGGAGGGGTTCAAAAAGTATCTACATGATGCTTAGAGAATAACTTGTACCTAAATATTAGCAAGACAAAGGAGATGGGAATGGACTTTCAGAGGAAGAGAGGGGAACTAGCCCCGTTGTATATCGGGGGGGGGGGGGTTGTGTAGAGAGAGTCTCTTCCTTTAAATTCCTGGGAGTTTAGCTCAGTGAAGACCTCACTTGGAAAAACAATATAACTCAAGTGGTTAGGAAGTCCCAACAGAGTCTCCATTTTCTCATGGTCTTGCAAAAGAACAATGTTAAACAACAATTGATGTCCTCCTTCTACCTGTTCACAATAGAAATTGTCCCCTCATATTATATCACAGTGTGGTACATTGGCTTGACAGCCACGGACAGAAAGTCCTTACAGAGGGTGGTGAACACAGCACATGATATCATGGTTTGTCCCCTGAGCCCACTAGATGACATCGCAAGAGATTGTTGCCTTAGGAGAGCGAGAAAAATTCTCAGGGACAATTCACACCCCAGCCAGCACCTCTTTAATCTTCTACCCTCAGGCAGGAGATATAGAAGTATAATTAGTCGTACCAACAGGCTAAAAAACAGTTTCTATCCATGGGCTATTAGGCTGCTGAATGGAAAATAATATAGTGCAATTCACTTTGAGGTTGGTGTGTTGTGCGACAAGCACACAGAGTGCAATGAGATTGAGTGTTTTTTGGGGGGAGGCTCACACAGGTTGTACATTGACAATAAAGGTATTAAATTTAAAAATTTTAAAAAATAAATAATCTCATTTCTTTATGCAGCAGATTTTTAAAATATTTACCACAGAACAGGGGATAACCAATTTCTTTATCAACAAAGGCTACTGCATTCTCCAGATAATGAAACAATCCATTCTTCCCATGAATGGGCAAGCACTCTATAATAAAAACTGCTTCACCCAGCAGTAAACACTTCACCTGATTTGAAGCAGGTGTCTGAAGCTATATAGTGGGGTGAGGAATGACTGCATATCCTAAGCCAGTTGCACGATCATATTATAAAGTAGTGGTGTTCTGTGTTCTGTGTTCAAGCACAGTTTCCTTTTATATATAATTTTGTTATTGAAAATATCAACATGCAACATTAGAAAAACCAAAGTAATCTAAATAGAAAAACGAAAAGAGGGGGAGGAAAGAAAACAATAGGAGGAAGAGGATGGAAAGGAAAAAATACAGAGTCCTTTATCAGTGCTGGTCTTAACCCTTGTCCCACACAAAAGCAGGTAGACCCTCCCAGATTTCTCCTGGGAGCTTCCCTTTCTTCTCCCAGCCGCCCAATGTTTCTTTTTGTTTTCAATGTATTTTGAAAAATTTGGTGCGGCGTGAGCAAATTTTTATTCTGAAAGTGTGGCCCACAGAAAAGATTTTGAGAAGGCACACAAATATTCCCGAAAATGTATCTTTTCTTTTCAGAGGAAACAATGAGCTGTGTTTTTATTAACCCTTGATGAAACTTTGATAAGCCCACCAGAAGCCAAATAACATTGCCAGTGAGGCCTCATTGAGTCTACAACTCTAATATCTCCAAGGATTTTGCCTCAGTGGAGGGGTCGAGTTTCGACTAGGTAAAAATTACTCTATTTTGACCCATGTCACTTTAGCCAGTGTTTACCCATATTCTCCCAATTAATCTGCAGTGAAAAATGAATAAATCGCAAAAGATGAATTTAGATACAGATTTGAATCTGCATTTCCCCTTAAAACGCACACTTAAACATGTGCTTTCGTTTAGAGTGTATATTTAAATATGTATGTTGTTATGATTTAACTCTCCATAACTCGGCTGGAAGATTTAGAGAAGTGTGAAGTCTCTTGGATAGCTACCATCTACACATAAGTCAGAGAGGGGTGGACCAGGACATTTAGTACAGGAATTCTCAAAGGACTTATTTTTCAACCCTGGTTTAATTTATTTCCAGCCCTAGAACATATGGACCTATGAATCTGGTTAAAGAATTTTAGTTTAATATTCAGAATAATACCAAACAGAAAGTTAGTGTGACAGTATCTGACCAGATGTTTATATAAGTCACCCAATAATCTATTAAAGTGTGTATGTATACACACACACACACACACACATACACACAAACCCACAAATTCAGAAACTGTCAAAGTAAGTTGATATTAACTGAGTCAAATTCTAACAGTGTCCTCAGTTTTGTGTGTGTGTGTTTTACAATGCACTTTCAAAACATCAGATATTTAATATTCAGCTCCATCACTACTCTATGTTATTTTTTATTGCCGGCACAGTTTTGACACTGGAACCAAAAGTTATCATAGGCTGAAACCACTATCAATGGTACTTACCATAAGTCGTGTGGGCTTGTGACAGAAGTTCCTCCCGTTAATTAATTCATTAATCTGCCCGTATCAAAATTCTATTTGGCACATGTACATTTTAATGAAGCAAATTCTTTCCCCCCTTGACCTTGTTCTTGTGGGGGCAGGGAGTTCACCTTACATAATTATTTTAATTGCTACTAATTATGGTAATCAGGCCTTTCTCATAAAAATGAACAACTCAGGTAATGAATAACAAATAATGAATAAAGATCTAACTTTGAGTATTAATAGACATATTAGCATGCATTTTGATCCCAGCCCAGCTTACAGGACTGATTTTCCATTAGGTGTCCTGTTTCAGGATGACAGGTAAATTTGGATTAATATCTAAAGGGGTCATGCAGTAAAGATCATTGATTTGCTGTGTCCCCAAATCTTGAAGCCTTAACTTAATATCTATTAGAATGCCCTTTATATGAGTCAGCAAGAGAAAAGTTCTTGGAATTTTTAAAGGCTTGTTTTTATATGACATACACAGGAATATTGATTAGACAACAACATTTCAAAAGATTTCTTGTCCTAAATTAACTGACTTCCAGGGTCGATGAACAAGAGAACATCTATGTGCAGAGGAAATAGTTGCTGCAACCTAATTGATCCCAGATATATCTTAGAAGTGGGAATCATAGCTTGAAGTGTGTGTGAAAATATAGACCTTAAAAAAAACCCACATTTGTTAACAAAAAAAATGTTCCAAGGGCCCAGGCATTTTTACTCATATCTCAGCTTCCCCCACCCCCAACCCAGCATAAAAAATTGTGTATGTGATCTATGGATAAAGGACAGTATACAAATTTTAATAATCATTATCATCTCCTTCCTGAATTTCTCAAGATCCAACACCATTTATTCCAGATGATCACCATAACATATATATCTTCACTTGAATTTTTTTCTGTGAATTGTGACAGAATTCTGTCTGACTTGAATAATCCTTTGTATATAATATACTATATTCTTTGTATATAATATAGTATATGATATACTTAGTGATGTATGGAAGTGAGAGCTGGACCATAAAGAAGGCTGATTGCCGAAGAATTGATGCTTTGGAATTATGCTGCTGGAGGAGACTCTTGAGAGTCCCATGGACTGCAAGAAGATCCAACCTATCCATTCTGAAGGAAATCAGCCCTGAGTGCTCACTGGAAGGACAGATCCTGAAGCTGAGCCTCCAGTACTTTGGCCACCTCATGAGAAGAGAAAACTCCCTGGAAAAGACCCTGGTGTTGGGAAAGATGGAGGGCACAAGGAGAAGGGGACGACAGAGGACGAGATGGTTGGACAGTGTCGAAGCTACCAGCATGAGTTTGACCAAACTGCAGGAGGCAGTGGAAGACAGAAGTGTCTGGCGTGCTCTGGTCCATGGGGTCATGAAGAGTTGGACACAACTAAACGACTAAACAACAACAAATATGATATAGTATATTCACCTGAAAATGTGTTTGTGTTCAAAGGAGTAGCATATGCCAATATTGTTACTAGGAAGAGAAAAAATATGTCACACATAAATGTATTGATTGGGACTGTGCCATCATTCATCGTACGTTTTCCCTTTCCCATTCAGTGATTCTCCCTTGTAGGTGACTTATCTTTTAAGCTCCCCAATTAATAGCAGCAGTATTCAGAATATTGTGTGGCTTGGTCAGAGGTTAAAAATGCAAATGAATTCACTGGCTCTTTTGATCTGTTGCTAACACACTTGTTCTCAGCTTATTGCGCCCTTGAGGTTGGGTCGTACCATAGTGCACCCGGCAACCGTTCTCAGATCCTTTTTATCTTTCTGGGATTATTTCATGAGAGGGAAGCATGAGAGATGTCAAAGGTTTATAATCCTTCTCATTTCTCCTCCATATCCTGCCCCGAGCACTTTAGCTCTCTTGCTAAGAAAACATTTTAAAAATGTAAAAATGAATTGTTTTGATGAGGGTGGTTTTCATTAAGGCATTAGCTTCCAGATGACAGTGGACAGTATGGATACAGTTTGACATATGGCTGAACTGAAATGAGAGGGGCATTTGTGACATTTATTCCCCTGTGAACAGCATCCCCATTTTGGGTCAGTTGCAAGGAGTTACCTAACTCCTGGTTGTTCCTTTGGTCTTTGAAGGCCTACATTACCACTTGGCTGATATAGCCGTCGTGGTGGGATGATTTTTATAGATATTTTATTGCTTCCTGGAGTGTGTTTATCTCTCAGTCTGCTCCTCTGTCCAATTACTGTAGCCAACACTCCCCAAGAAGATCACGCAGTTGGCATTCAAGTGTCACCAGTAGTCTGTTGTGAGAACCAATGGTAACAGAATCTTCCCCAACAGGAGAATCCATCCTGGATTTTACAGTTCCGTACTTCTGGAAAGGCTCCCAGGTTGGAACTGGGAAATAAGGTGCCCTTGTGTCCAACTAGACAAAGTACAGTCCTCCCTTTGTGAAGGACTATCAGAGGGCAATCTCATATCCTCCAACATTTCTCTGTTAAAAATAGGGACGTCCTATTCCATCATAATCATAATTTAATTATTTATATCCCGTCCATCTGACTGGGTTGCCCCAGCCACTCTGGACAACTTCTCACATATATAAAAACACAATAAAACATTAAACATTTTAAAACTTCCTTATAGAGGGCCGCCTTCAGGTGTCTTCTGAAGGTTGTATAGTTACTTATCTCCTTGGCTCAGGGATCGCATAACTCCAAACCCTCCAACATTTCTCCAATGAAAATAGGGACATCCTCAGGAAAAGCAGGACATTCTGGGACCATATCAGAAACTGGAATGGTTTCTATAAATCTGAGACTGTCCCTGGGAAATAGGGATGACTGGAGGGTCTGCAATCCTTTATTTGAAGGTGTCCTCTATTAGAAGGGTTGTGCAGTTCTTCTGGTTCAAAGATAAGAAACCATAACAAAGGAGAGGGAGAGCCTTGAAGTTACCAATCAAAATCTAGACGCACCTTCCAGCAGGTACCCAAGTCACCTGGTGTCTTACATCGTATTATCATTTTTATTATATATTGCATTATAATAATTATTTTAAATAATTGTAATTACAGTGGTGCCTCGCAAGACGAAAAGAATCCGTTCTGTATTCTCTTCGTCTAGCGGTTTTTTTGTCTTGCGAAGCAAGCCCATTGACGGATTAGCGGATTAGCGCTATTAGCGGCTTTTAGCGGCTTTTAGCGGCTTATCGGCTGATCGGATCAGCTGATAAGCGGCTTAGCGGCTTAGAAAAAGGGGGGGAAGGGAAAAGAACCCGCAGGAACTTGCAATACATTTTCGTCTTGCGAAGCAAGCCCATAGGAGATTCATTTTGCGAAGCACCTCCAAAACGGAAAACTCTTTCATCTAGCGAGTTTTCCGTCTTGCGAGGCATTCGTCTTGCGGGGCACCACTGTATTTAAAAGTTGCACCTTTTGCCATGCATTACCATAATCACATTTTATGCAAATAGATACCTTCTTTGAAGTCAATGAATAAACAGCCACTCTGTTTGACAAGGTGGAATATGGTTGGATTCCTAAGCAGATGTTTCAGAATCTTATTAGGAGGAAATTAAATACTAGATTTAAAAAAGAAAATATGAGGTATGTCACCCCCCCTCTTTTTTATTAGTGAAATTGTGTGGCAGCGCACCTTGCCTCATTTTGTAAATATAATAAATGGAGAAACATTCGAAATTTCAAAAGTTTACATATTCAGGATTTCACCAAAAAGTCAAACAGAAGAAATGTTTCGGAAAATACATTGGAATAGATGAGTGCCATTTTACTAAAGTTTCTGGAGATTGCTTGCAAAGTTTCAATTTCGGAATTGAATTGCCTATTTCCAACTTTGCTACATAATTGTTCTGCCCCTTCCCATCTATCAAAATGCTCATTATCAAGCACAGTTCTGTAAGGTCCATTGAAGTAATGGGTAGCTAAGGGTGCTCGGCATCTTTAAATGTTTCTGTTTATTAAAGAAAGCAGAGGGGAAATAATATTGTTGTAACATTTTCTTTTGTCAGCTAAGCTAACGAGAGACTGAGCTGAAATCCAGCAAGAGATCATTAGCAGCCATGGCTCTGTGAGGCATTTTAAATATCACATGAGTATAAGGTTGGCCTTTTGTTGTACAGGGGTGTAAAGCACTGCTATTAGAACATCTGTTCCTTTTGCCGGCCGTGTGAAAAAGAATTAATTAAAGAATTAATCAAATTGCAGTTTCCATAAACCCCTGTTAGAAGAAGGAATGCATTCTTGAATTCAGCCTCCCTTTTCATTCTTCGTAGTTCTAAGCATGATGAAAATCAATACTCCGCTTTCAGTTTGTGACTATAGTTTAGAATACGGTATAGTTTACCTTTCCATTCATAATCTAATGATTATAGGTTTTCTTCTACATAAAAATCAGTCTTCCAGCATAGAATCACTCAGGAGGCTGAAAATAATTGTTGCAGACTATTAATACAAATGGGGGGGGGGACATCCATTATTACAATGATGTGCCCTGAGATTTGGGCTGAAGTCTCATCATCAGTTTCCAGCCTGAGCCACTTAAGGGTTCGATGGGGGAGATAAAGAAATCTGAGGTCTCACCCATACTTATCTTCTGCCCCGTGCTTTCTAGGCACAGGTCTGAGCTTTTAAGCTCCCTGTCAGAGTGATTTTTATTTTGCTTCTTTGCCTTCCCCAGGAAAATCCACTCTTTAATGCTGAATCAGTACAAACAGCAATTCAGGTTTTCCAGTACCACCACCAAGGGTCTTCTGGCAGTTCCCTCACTGTGAGAAGTGGGATCCTCCTCAGTGAGGGTCCTGGTTGTGCAAGGGCCCTTGAGACACACACACACACACCCCCGCTTGGTTGGTAGGTGCTGGGCATGGCCCAGGCCTTGCCAGTAGGGCCCCACAGTCACACCAAACCATTTGAGCCAATCCGAGGCAGGTGGCGTGATTGGGGGCCCATAAACTGGCAGTGTGGCACGGCTGAAGCACTTGCTTCATGCTGCTGAACACCTGCCCTCCCAACCCTATTTGTTGGTGTTGGTGCTTCGGCCTTGATTCAGATATTGGTTGGTGGCCTGTTTTGCAAATTGGCAGTGGCCACTTGGTTTTTGCCTACGCCCTTAGCAATCGTCACAACTTCGTAAGGTTTGGCAGTTAGGCATTGGCTTAGTGAGGTGTGTGAGAGGGGAGGTGCGGCCATCACCTGCCCCTCCATGAATAAGGGTATTCCGAAGTCCGCTTGAGGGGCTAGGGCCATGCCAGGACCACAGGATCCCCAGGGTAAGCTTCAGTTGATTTTCATCAATGTTGCTCCCTCGTTTGGTGTTTACCCTTTCAGACTACCTGCCCGAGAGGCAGCAGTCAGTTATAGTCTGTTGCCAATGCCTAAGCCAATACCACCCACTTTGCTCTAATCAATAAAGTTGTGGCCTAAATTTGGCCAATTAACTTTAAACCAAAATTACGTCTCAGTGTGAAGTTATTTACTTGGGGAAGGGCTTGGGGGCCTCAGGGTGCAAGTGGAGCTACAGGGTGCCAGGCAGAGGGCTTTCTCAATAGTGGCACCCACCCTGTGGAATGCCCTCCCACCAGATGTCAGGGAAATGAGTAACTATATAACCTTTAGAAAACACCTGAAGGCAGCCCTATATAGGGAAGCCTTTTAATGTGCAATGTTTTATTATGTTTCCATATATGCTGGAAGCAGCCCAGAGTAGCTTGGGCAACCCAGTCAGGTGGGCGGGATTTAAGTAATAAAATTATTACTATTATTATTCTGATACAGATTGCCATCAGGTAAAGGTCCTTCATCAGATCTCAACTCCTGCAGTTCATAAGTAAGGAATATAAAGCAGACCGCAGGTGTTCCTCTAACGGTTCTATTGAGAGCTATCAAAGTCTCAGCATACTGATATTTAAAGAAGCTGTAGCGTGAACAGGAAGCTGATTTAGCAAACAATCAAGGTTTGACATCTTCAGAAACAGGTTTAAAAAGAGAGTGATGCCTTTGGACATAATACAGTGGAATCATTTAGCATAAAGGATGGAGTCAAAAGATGAAGAGAGGCAATAAATGAATACTGAGTTCATGGCTGCCCCTTGTTATTAGAATATAAAACCAAAATGAGGATAATGGATCGCTTATACACCACAAGCATGGCTATTTTCGCCATCACACGTATACAGCTATTATAACCTCCCTGCTTGGCTTATCCATATGAGGTCCTTTGATTATGGCTCTGCTAATCAGCTGGCAAGAGGTGTAAGAGATGGAGACAAAAGCTACAAGCCAATTGAGGAGCTGACCCCAGTCATAATTAGGCATGGAATGTGCCTTTCGAAATTGTCCATTCATAAGTCTATTCAATCCTGCTTCTGCAAGATTCAGGGGTTTTTTAAGGCACACAGAATTTGGGTATCTGAACACCTTCACACACAAACATTTCCTCTCAAAATCTTCTTCTTTGGCGATCACTCATAGCCGAGTAAGATTGTCTTCCATAAACACGGTTTTGAGCCAAAGCCTGCACTGCAAATTGCAGAGAAGGGAAAAATGTGAAGATTAACTGTTTTATTTCACTTTTTTTTTATTTATAAGATTTCTTTTTTTAAAAAAAATATATTTATTGACTTTTAACACAGATTAAAAATGCACTTTGTTATAACCTATATAAAGAGAAAACTAAATATAATTACAACCGATATTTTTTTTGATTAAAATCAGCTTTTGGGGCCAACACGTAATAAACATCTTTGTTAAGGGATCTACTCAAGTAAGTGCATGAAATTAACATCTGAATCAAGCTCTTTTCTTTATCCTGTTTTTCTGCTTCAGGGTGTAGACAAACCTGAGGACACTTAAAAGAGGTATGAACACCAACTCAAATTATCCATCCCATTAAAAAACTGGAGATGGAGACTAGCCTTGTACCTATATATGAACATATGTCACATCGCATCATGCCATAACAAAATACATTTATCTTTTTAACTTCGGCCTCTAAGGACTTTTAATTTAAATGTCATTTTTTTTCAAATAACATTGTATGCCAACGATCCAGATTAGCTCTTATCAAGTCCCTCTCAAATATGACAATTGTGAATTCTACCGCAATAAGAAAGTGTCCAACTGATTCGTTGCTATTTAAAAAATAAATTAAGGAGTGTCAGTTGTAGAGAAAGTGTCACATGACTTTTAAAAAATCATTCCAGTTTCATGGAATACTGCATTCCAGAAGAACCAGTTAACCTTTGGACAACAAATGCAAGTACATCCGAGGGGACTGTCACCCTGCCAACATTTTGGCGAGGAACCACGACTTAAGAACCGGTTGTGAATCAAATTAAACACAAGTTCTTTGTTTCTCATCTATAAATATTGATAAGTTTTCTTACCTGCCCTGTGGAGGCCAATTCTGGATCCACATGCCCTTCCACAGTGGGGACATAAGTTTCCGGGCGGGAGTTGATCATGGTGTGGATTTGCCAAGCGTGCCTTCCTCTTAGCACGTTTCTCCCTTGCATCCTGAGTTCAAGTGTCTTCAAAGTCCATGACACCTTTGGTAAAGGCTGTTCTCCAATTGGAGTGTTTCCCAATTGTTGATGTTTATACTACTTTTATATATATATAAAATGCCTTGAGAGAGTCTTTAAACCTCTTTTGTTGACCACCAGCATTATGCTTTCCATTTTTAAGTTTGGAATAGAGTAGTTGCTTTGGAAGACGATAATCAGGCATCCACACATCAACAGAGCTTCTAACATGACCTTGACCACAATACGAAGAAAATCTGTAGCGTGCTTTACTTGATTATCATATTTTTCTTTGTAAGCGTTCAAATTTGTATCTTAAATTTGACCTTTGAGTTGAACATTTCCAGTTCCCCGAACTTGTTATTGCTTTACATAACAACTGGTAAATAGCACCCATCTGTCTGGTCTTTGCTCTTCCTGCAAACTGGAATTTAAGCATTCTTTTGACAAAATTTCAGCTACGTCCATTTTATGTCCACAGCAAAAGGGGGGGGCAGCAAATGAGGTAGCCTAGGCACTTTTTTTCGTGCAACACAGTTGAAAACTGCACTTGAACCAGAGTGATTGACATTCACAGTTTAGTAAACAGAAGCCTGCCAAAATATACATTTATATTAAGAACTTGAACCAATTCTAACACCTCCTACATTTTGCTAAATTTATCGAGCAAGCCGGTCGTGCATCACTTTCGTAAGTTCAAGTTTCAAATGCTTTGTGAATAGTTCAGTGTATGTTTGTCTATTTGTAATTTATTGAAAATCACTCAGAAGATAAAGGAAACCAGGCAGAGGGCCTTCTAGGTGGTGGCGCCCATCCTGTGGAATGCCCTCCCATCAGATGTCAAGAAAATAAACAACTACCTGACATCTGGAAGACATCTGAAGGCAGCCCTGTTTAGGGAAGTTTTTAATGTTTGATGTTTTATTCTGTTTTTAATCTGTTGGGAGCTTCCCAGAGTGGCTGGAGAAACCCAGCTGAATGTGTGGGGTATAAATATTATTATTATTATTATTATGGATCCCTATTCTGATACCGGGGTGCAGAACGTTTAATCCCTAGGATCTCAAGGTAAGCCTGGGAGAGAATCCTGTGGATCCACTGCCCATCACTGTAGACAATAACTAGATGGACCATTGAATTGGCCATAAACAGCAGTTTCCTATGTTCCTATGAAAAATCCAGAACTTGAGAGGACAGCGGGCGCAGAATTGGGAGGAATGATTCATTTTCACAGATAGATCCAGCCTTCTCACAGTGAATTATTTTCCCGGGGCAGTTAAATCACAGTGGTTTGGGGAAGAAATTAAAACCGTGTTATATTTTCCATGGGGACCTGTGTCTTTTATGCAAATCAATGGATACATTTCCATTGTATCCCCCAAAATTCGAAGAGGCAGAGACCCACCTCTAAACAATGACGCTTGGGGGAATGGGCTCCTTGCTGCAGGCTGGCATTTCCCTCACCCTACCCTTTGCTTGGAATTTACGCTATTTTTCTCACTACCCCTTTCCCTAGCCAAGTCAATGGAGAGAGATCTCTTTCCCAAGGAAAATAAGTTGTATCCTCTAAAATCTATCAGGGCAGCAGATCACAATGACAAGTTTTATTCCCCCCTCCCCTTGTTCCTGATGTAAATCTTTCTTTACCCCTTCTTCCCTGGCAGGGAGGGAAGTAGCATCTTGGGTTCTGCCTCAGGTGCCAAAATGTCTTGGGCTGGTCCTCTCAATATGCCAGTGAAACTCAGCTCTGCTTACTCTTTGCATTTTGAGCAAGTGTAGTGGTGGCTATTGGAGGATTCCACTGGAAATTCTTACCATTTGCCTGTTCATTAGATGGCAGGAGCAGAAATCTTGCAACTGAGGAGTTCAGTGGTACCTCGGGTTACAGACACTTCAGGTTACAGATGCTTCAGGTTACAGACTCCACTAACCCAGAAATAGTACCTTGTGTTGAGAACTTTGCTTCAGGATAAGAACAGAAATTATGCAGTGGCGGCGGGGGGCCCCATTAGCTAAAGTAGTACCTCAGGTTAAGAACGGACCTCCAGAACGAATTAAGTTCTTAACCTGAGGTACCACTGTATCTACTTTTGAAATCTGGACATGTTGCATAAATAATTGTTTTATTCACAGCATTTTTTGGATGTTTCCCATCCACTTAAATTAATTACTCAAGTTTTGGCCACAGCAGACAGTAACACAAACAGCACAAATCTTAGGGGAAGCCAGACTGTAGTGGAACAGAAAGAGTGCTGATTGTGACGGACTCAGAATGGAGTGGAAATTGCTGTCTCCTTAATATCCCTAACTAGTGTCCAGCTGCAGTGGTGGACTGGATGAGCTGAGGAACTGTTAAGATTTAAATAATGCACTAGAAAGTCCACATTTCAACTGTATGCATTTAAATGTAAAAAAGCACACTACTTCAATGTAAAATAGACTCTTTGCAAGCTCTTCAATGCACCTATCTCTAAATTAAGCATTGTGCATGACGCTTTTAGGGACATGGGTGGCGCTGTGGGTTAAACCACAGAGCCTAGGACTTGCTGATCAGAAGGTTGGTGGTTCGAATCCCCGTGACGGGGTGATCTCCCGTTGCTCGGTCCCTGCTCCTGCCAACCTAGCAGTTCGAAAGCACATCAAAGTGCAAGTAGATAAATAGGGACCGTTCCAGCGGGACGGTAAACGGCGTTTCTGTGTGCTGCTCTGGTTCGCCAGAAGCGGCTTAGTCATGCTGGCCACATGACCCGGAAGCTGTCTGCGGACAAATGCCGGCTCCCTCAGCCTATAGAGCAAGATGAGCGCGCAACCCCAGAGTTGATCACGACTGGACCTAATGGTCAGGGTTCCCTTTACCTTTACCTATGACCCTTTTATTTTGTGTGCACTTTTTGTGCACTAAAACTGAACCGCAAACTGTGTCGACAGCCGAACAATCCAACAGGGTGTTACACTTCAGGTTCACAAACATTGGATTGAGACAGTCCACTGCAAAAAGCAGCCGGAACAAATTCTTCTTTTTTCTCTAGGCTTACGTCTCTTGTGCTGGTGGTAACCTAGAATATACATGACTGTGACTGTATGCATGAAGTGCTGTGCAAAAGTCCTCCAAACTGAAATGCCATATGTTGCTTTTGAATTTCTTCGACTTCAGATCTAGCGGTGCTGCTAAAGACCACCCACGTTGACTCTTTATTTCCTAGTTGCTTAGTTGATCAGACTTCATTTGTAGCTCAAGAATAAATTAATCAGCTTTTAGATCCTGTCCCTCAGTCCTATAAATGGGATATTAATCAGCCAACTGCTGGGTGAAGCTGTCTGTTTGGAAGAAGAAAACACAGCCTCTATCTTCATTAGGATTTACTGATAAATATCTGCTAAAGATAAGTAGCATAGCAGATTAGGTAGCAGGAGATTAGGATCCTGTCCCCCTCCTAGTCATAAACTGTATATAGAGAGAAAAGAGACAAATTTGGTAAGAGCAACTTTTCTCCCTTTTGCAACACTGTGGCCTGTAAACGGAACCTTTTGAAGTTTTATTTTTACACATTGTTTCATTTGTTTGTATTTTGCATTCTCTCTTTGTTTTATTCTGAATGTCACTCTGGATTCATGCTTTTCAGAAGAAAATGTAGCTAAGAAATGCTCCACATCAAAGGTTCTCAAACTGTGAACTGCAGGAAGCTACCATTCTGATGACCCATGGAAAGTATATAATATCTGTACTTGGCTCTGTACAAAAAACTCTGAGAGAGAGAGAGAGAAATTAAGAATCTTATGCTCTACCCACTGAGCTATCATATAAAACATTGCTTCAGACAATGGAAATTGAGGCTACTTTGACAAGGGACAGATTTATTGAAGAGGCTAAAGAAGGCCCAGATTTAGGTGCAATCTATTAATTTCCCCCTATTTTTTAAAAAAGTAAAAGTAAAAGTTCACAGTGGCTGACCAAAGGCTGAAGGGGGGGGGGGGCAGATCTTAGATAGTCCATTACGAAAATATTTTAACATTCTGACAACATTCATTTCCCAGTCAGATGCCTGCAGGAAGTCCACGTACAGGTTATGAACACAGCAGCACCCTCCCACCCAGCAACTGGTATTCAGAGAGTCACAGTGCCTCAAATACATGTGTATATTTCTCTTTAGAAATAATCCAGGCTCCTGGCCATCACTACAACTTTTGAGCACAAATTCCATAGTTTAATCATTATGAGCTGCATGAAGATGTACAGTGGTACCTCAAGTTACATATGCTTCAGGTTACATACGCTTCAGGTTACAGACTCTGCTAACCCAGAGATAGTACCTCGGTTTAAGAATGAGATCCTCGGCTTCAGGATGAGAACAGAAATCGTGCTCCGGAGGCGCGGCGGCAGCGGGAGGCCCCATTAGCTAAAGTGGTGCTTCAGGTTAAGAACAGTTTCAGGTTAAGAACAGACCTCCGGAACGAATTAAGTACTTAACCCGAGGTACCACTGTACTTCCTTTTGTCTTTCCTGCATCCAACTTTATTTGATGGCCCTGGGTTCTAGTGTTGTTGGGAAAGCATGAACAATATTTCCTCACAGGGGAAGTTCCTCCAGCCCCCTGGTCATTTTCTGGTTGCCTTTTCCTGCCCCCTTTCCACCTCTGCAATATCCTTCTTGAGGAGTATTCAAACAGAGCTGTGCAAAGTATCCCAGGCATGGCTTCACCATCAATGTGAATAAAGTCATCAGAAGTTTTGTATCTGAACCCTTTGCTTATGGATACATAACATGGAATGTGCCTTATTGGAGTTGCCATGTCTCTTCAAGGATTAAAACGGTCTTATCTAAGTTTCTAAAAACATATACAGTAGTCCCACAACTTGCGTGCATTTAACTTGTGTGCATTCAGCTTTACGCTCATGGCAAATAAAACAAGGGGGCAGAAATGGGGTACGATTCTGGTCAAAGTGACATTGGCAATCCCACCTACTACTGAACCCAATGAGTTTTGACTATACACGATTTGGGCTTTAGGCACAATCCCCCACGAAGGTTGTGGGCCTATTGAACAGCTGTTTTCATTAACGCTGATGTAGATTTCTATTTTCAAAAACTGAATTGGTGCTTTTGTTTGGAAGACAAAGTATATCTTCAAGGGATATTCCTTTCTCAGCATTCTTTGTCTATGAGCTATGGTGTCCCTTTGGAGCTTTAGATGGGCACCATACGGAGGAGGATGTGACAGCAGTGGGTGGTCAGAATCTGCCAATAATAGCTGGGAAGGACTTGCAAAAGAGGCTGAAAGCAGCATGAGTCCTCTTCTCATTTAGAACCTGTGGCAGAGGCAGCTGGAGCTTTCTAGATGAGACAAAAATGCCCTTTCCTATCGAACAGCTTGGCTCTTGCATCTTCCAGTGCTTCCTGTCTGTTTCCCAGAAGCAGCTTCATTTTCTTTACACCCTCTCTGCAAGCTGCAGAAGAGAGTAGCTGGGGGGTGGGAGGGATTGGAACGGCTGTTTTCAAACTCTGAACTGATAGAGGTAATTGTTAGAATTCCTGATCTATGATTGCAGTCATGGGATTTTTGTCTTTCACATGACGGTATATGTTTTGACGCCACAGAGTGGGAAGTGACGGAGACAGGATGTTTGTTACTGTGTTCCGTGAAGTAGGACTATTGTCCTTTGTTCTTTCTCTTTGCTGTCCGATGCTAGAGAGAGAGAGGGAGCCATGTTGCAGTGCTCCATGCGTGTAAATAAAGTAGATTAGCCAAAATGCTGAGTTGCTGAGGTCTGTCACATGCATGATGTGCAAACTCTGTGGATCTTTAAGTGTGCCGGTGTCCGTAGGCATCATTGGCTGTGATGTTCGGGCTGAAGAAAGCTTAAGAAGCTCCCAAACGATCGACCAGGAGGGAGGGAACACGCCAGTTGGGCATGTGTCTCTGCCAGGGTCCTACTTGAGTGTAGGCTGAATTCCTGGCAGCAATAGCATACCCTCCAACATTTCTCTGATGGAAATAGGGATGTCATATATAATGTTGTTGTTTAGTCATTTAGTCGTGTCCGACTCTTCGTGACCTCATGGACCAGAGCAAGAATTGATGCTTTTGAATTATGGTGCTGGAGGAGACTCTTGAGAGTCCCATGGACTGCAAGAAGATCAAATGTATCCATTCTTAAGGAAATCAGCCCTGAGTGCTCACTGGAAGGACAGATCATGAAGCTGAGGCTCCAATACTTTGGCCACCTCATGAGAAGAGAAGACTCCCTGGAAAAGACCCTGATGTTGGGAAAGATGGAGGGCACAAGGAGAAGGGGACGACAGAGGATGAGATGGTTGGACAGTGTTCTCGAAGCTACCAGCATGAGTTTGACCAAACTGCGGGAGGCAGTGGAAGACAGGAGTGCCTGGCATGCTCTGGTCCATGGGGTCACAAAGGGTCAGAAATGACTAAATGACTAAACAACAACAAAGGAAAAGAGGGACATTCTGGTATCAAATCTGTAAATCCAGAGTTGTCTCTGGAAAATAGGGACACTTGGAGGGCCTGCAATAGTGGTATGTCAGATACGGTAGAAAAGTAGCAGAAAAAGACTGATAGAGAACAGCAGGATTCCAGCATAGAAGAGCAAAGAAGACAGAAGCAGAAATGTAGAAATTGTGTGCATGGCAGAGCGAAGAAATATGCAGCTGTACTTGAAACAGGATGGCCAACTCTCTCTGTCCATATGAAAAGATACTATGAAGTACTTTTGTTTGTTTGTTTTTTAATTTTAATTTTCCTTTTCAGGTTTATACATTTCACAAATTTTACAGTCATTTTAACATTTCAAAACTTGACTTCCTTCCCCCTCTTTCTGTGGTTCCTTAAATTTATTTTTAATATCTTCTGCATATCCAAATTAACTTAATTTGCTCATTTATTCATTTACTTTATATATATACTCTTATCAAACTGCAGGTTATTACAACAATCCTGCCAATCTTCTTATCTGTTTACAATTTATCTGTAAATATTCAATAAACCGTTTCCATTCTTTTATAAAAAGTTTGTTCTCTTGATTTTTTATCTTTCCGGTAAGTTTCACCATTTCTGCATATTCTGTAAGTTTTTGTATCCATTCTTCCTTTGCTGGAACTTCTGCTTCTTTCCATTTTGGGGGCATGTCACATTCTTGCCACTGTAGTAGCATACATGAATAAGTTTCTATATGGTTTAGGTAGTTCTGTCCTTATAATTCCCGAAAGAAAGAAAGAAAGAAAGAAAGAAAGAAAGAAAGAAAGAACTTTTGAAGGCATGTGGTTGAAAAAGAAGTCACACAATTCCAATTGGGTGGTTGGGCTAGAGAGGGAGGTTTGAAGATGCCCTCTTGGGCGCAAACTGGGAGTTGATAAACTCTCATCCATATGTATCTTACCGCTTGATCTCTCCTCAATGGTGATGGAGGCCCTGCCACTTAACTCTGTGACATCATCCATTTTAGCTCGCTCAGTGCTTGCTGTTTAGGTATCAACAGCAAATCCACACTTGTCTTCCAGTGGCCTTCCCCCACCCCTTCCTGGTGGGGTGAGGCAGAGGTTTCTGCTCAGCACTATTTGCCATCTCCCTAGGTACAAGCCCAGGAATGGTACCTCCTTGTGCTTCAGGTTATGTGGAGTTCCCTAATTCCTCAGCTCCACCTTTTTTAAATTCTTGAAATTATTAGTTGTGAGGGTATGTGGCTATTTTTAAACGATTTTAGATGTTCTTAATTGTTTTAAAATGTTTTCAGGTGTTCATCATTGTTTTTTAAATGTTTTAGATGTTTTGTTTTTAATTGTATCATTTTTACTACTTTGTCTCTTCTGCTCTGGGTTCCTTTGGGAGGAAGGCTGGAATAGAAATTGAATGAGAGGAAGAGGAAGAAATTCAAAAGATCTCCCCGCAAGGAAATCATTGCTCCTTCAGTTAACACCTACAGTAACCCCTCCTGCCACATCTACATCAAATAAAGCTGGTATAGCTATTTATATCTTCTCTTCCATCCAGATGGCATTATACTTGAAGACCCTGAAGCAAAAATCTCAGCATGTGAACAGCCAGAAAATGAAATAAAACCAGGAAAAATTGGGTGGGAGGGAGGAATTAAACATCTGCCTTATGTTGTCTTGCTGTATCAGCCATGGTATGGTGTGATCTCTTGTTTATAACATATATGAAACACTTTTCAGTGCATTATTTAGTGTATTTTTTATTGTATGCCAGCAAAACTCCTAGATCCAGCAATGAAAGAGAGCAAAGAGATTGGAAGAGTCCTCGACCAGAGGGAGGAGGAATATCAGGAAGAATAGAATAAATTTAATGATTATTTAGTTAAATTTGTTAAATTAACTGGAAATAGCTTGCAGATACCTAATGGGCTTAGGATTTTATTTATGTTAAGTGATAAAGTAATATGTTTAATTTAAGGATGTTAATGTTTAAGTTAAATTTCATAAAAATTGGGATTTGGAAAACCGTTAAAAGGATATGCAATGAAATTCAACTAAGGGGAAGCGAGGAAGTCATTTAACAAAGTTAATAACTGTAATTTTCAATAAGGCTATGATTTATGTTTGTTATTTTTGTTTGTCTTGTGAGTTTGTTTGTTTGTTTATAATACTGTAAAAACCAATATTTTTTTGGGGGGGGGGGAGAAAAAAAGAAGAAGAGAGATTGGATTTACTTTCTTAAGCCTCCAACTTTTCTGAAATGTAGACAGGAGTGTGTTCAAAACATGGGAGGGGGGGTGAAAGAGGGAAAGCAACACCACTTACAAACCACAGAAACAATGGAGGTGAACTTCAAAAGGTAGTAAAGGAAATGAGAAATGTCTTTCATAAGAGCACTCTAGTTGCACTTATTATGGTTTGAGTGCTAATACTCTTCACCAGAAACTGATGGTTTTCCCCTTTTGGGGGAAAACAAAACCATCCGTTTTCTACAGCACCTTTTCGGTTTCCTTCTTTGTTTTTGACATGGTGGTAACACCTCACTTCCAATATCAAAGGGATGAGGGAGAATTTTGATTCAGCTTGCACTGAAAGGGTTGAACCCACCTAATTTACACTTTCTGAAATAACATGCAAAGCAAAATGCAGGAAGCTCCTTTGAAATTCGCATTTCCCTGAATTTTGCAGGGCAGTTTTCCATCCAAGTAATATAACTTGTGGATTTACTTACAAGGCCGATACAAAATAAAATAAAATAAAATAAATAGGGAAGGGAAACCAAAAAAAGGTGGGTGGGAAAGGGAAAACAAAAGATGGACAAACCACCCCATCAAAAATTCTGGCTACCTTTTTCATTCCCTTATGAAGACTTGAAATATATATATATATATATATATATATATATATTTGCTTTCGTAGATTTTCACGGGTACAGGAATGCAGGTTTTGGTGTCTTCGGGTCTTTGGTGTCTCTTACACGGGAAGACACCCGAAGACACCAAAACCTGCATATATATATATATATATATATATATATATATATATATATATATATAATTTATACATACCACACCTTTCCCTTAACGGCACTCAAATTGGCTTACAGATAAAAATGAGAATCTGTACAAACACAGAAAAAAGGTATCTTTAAAAGCAATAAAACATAAATACAATTAAAACTATATATATTATCTGTTTAAAACATACAAATAATTACGTTAAAAACAGCATGGCACCAGCCTTTTCATTAAAATCAATCAGTTCCCAAAGCCTGTTGGAACAATATTTCTCTCCCATTATTTCCAATTAGAAGGAAAATAAACTAGTTCTGGGTTTTCTTCACATTTCCGAGGTGTGTCAGGGAAACTGGAATACTGTGGATGTGTCAAACCAGAACCTTCTCCTGATCTTCTCCAGGCACACACACCACTTTTTTCTTTGCCATTTGTGGAGATCCAAAGCTGGTAAGACAAGGGCTTTGGAGATTTTTTCAGCAGCTGGGAGGGGCTGTAGGCAGTCTGAAGTTTGCCTTCTCTCTATGCCCTCGGAGGCTATGATATAGCGCAATCCATCCATCTAAGAGGCCCTCCCAGGGACTATGTGAGTGCAGCCCAAATGTTATAATTATACATTTACAGTGGTACCTTGGGTTAAGAATTTAATTTGTTCTGGAGGTCCGTTCTTAACCTGAAACTGTTCTTAACCTGAAGCACCGCTTTAGCTAATGGGGCCTCCTGCTGCTGCTGTGCTGCCGCTGTGCGATTTCTGTTCTCATCCTGAAGCAAAGTTCTTAACCCGAGGTACTATTTCTGGGTTAGCAGAGTCTGTAACCTGAAGCATCTGTAACCTGAAGCGTCTGTAACCCGAGGTACCACTGTATTAGCAAATCCTACTTGTATTCTGTGGGCACATACCCGAGTCTATGATTGTTACTGAATGGGAATGTTATGCTCTGAAGTCATGATTCTGCTGTTTCACATCTTCACACTTCTGTGAAAGTAAATCAGAAGCAACTGACCTCATTTTGAAAAAAGCAACTGGTCACAACCTGTCAGGAACTGTGCTGAGGAGGGCTGCACTGAGGGGGAATGGTGGGAGCCTCCCCCTCCCCCTCCTCCTGATCTGGATCCTGAATCTTCCCAGGAGCAGGAGGACAGTATAGATTTGGAACAGTGGTTTGCAGAGGGACATAGTTCAGAAGGCAAAAGCTGGGAAATACTGGATGGGGGACAGCTAGGAAAAGACACACTAGAAGAGAGAGGGTTAACAGATTCACAATCTCTGGATAGCATCCACCCCCTTCTCCAAAATCACAGAGAGCTCAGAAAGTCTCAGAACAGAAAGCTCAGAGACTACAAGCACAGATTACAAGACGTAGGAGTGATGTAGATTAATAGGGACGGAAAGAAGTGTGGTTTCTTTTTCTTTTGTTGCTGTGTATACTGAGCTTGATGAAGAGTTCTCTAAAACTCAGGAATCAGCTCATTGCTTTGTGGTGGTTTTGTGTTGTAATTGGTCCTAATAAAGGTATCACAATGCTATTTATTTTTTATTTTATTTTTTAATGGATCAACACATTCACCTGGCTTTCTTTGCCTCATAAATTCACAACATAACTGCTATCCAAATAAGTGACAGACTCTCTCGGTTAGTTTTTGATACCTTGCACTAAACCTCATTAAAATTCTTTGAAAAGCTAACACATTGCTGCTAATAAGCAGATCTGCCAAAAGGGCAAACATTGAAAAATTATCAGTTTGAGAAGAAAATGGGAAATAAAGTACACATTTAAAAGATCATAAATGTGGACCTTCAGATGTCGGAAAGACGTTTTCTTTTGGAACTGAAGTGCTTTTAGAGTTCAGGGTTTAGTTAAAGGCAATAGTATAAAAAATATATAAAAAAATAAAAATCAATTCACAGCCCAAGATAAAAGGTGTAGCAGTGGGACTTCCAGGGATCAAAGCATTCTAAAAGAATGATTTCCTCCACCCACTAACCCCTGCACATGTCACAGAAGTCTTTAAAACAGCAAAGCTTATTTTGTGGTTATAGATGGATATGCACCACTCTAAACAGCGAAGCAGCACCTCTAGCTACTCAGGTGTGACATTTGCTTTAGAAATTTCAAATCCCCATTTACAGAGTATATTATAGACTATACTATTAACATTCTTGATATAGTACTCTGCATGCATCTCAGTTTGTACAGAATGAGATCAGAGCTATGGCTTGCAGGCAGCATTGGACAATTGAAGAAGAAAAAACTAGAGAACCCAGATAAATATTAATGTCCTCCTTTTAAAAACATTTCAGAGAGAGAGAGGCCAATACATAAACTCTCTAAATATATCTGGTAATGAAAGTCAAGTTGAAGCTACATTAAAGTAGTAAAATGTCAACAGGGATATTCTAGTTAAAGCACACGTTCTGATGTGTAAGAAGCAGGTGCCAGTCATTTTATGTAGCTAATTGTCAATACTGGCTGGTTTTCTTTTCACAGGTATCTCAGATTCTTTGTTCAACCCTATCTTGGCATAAATCCAGGATTGCTATACCGATGCCAAAGCAGGTATGTCCTACTTTACAGGCAACAGTATTTGAAGGGCTCTGTGTTCAAAGTTCAGTTTAAAGATAAAGAACTGTAAGAAGGGTAAAAAAGAAAGAAAGGTAAAGGTCCAGTCAAAGACAAAGGCTCTCCTCCCTGGAAGAGAGGGGAGTGGTTGTGGGCGGGAGACCGAGCCCCGCCCCTGGTAGGGGCATTAGCCCCCTCCTACCACTTCTGGTGCAACAGGACACTGTGACAGAAACCAGAGTGTACGGAAACACCATTTACCTTCTCGCCGCAGCAGTACCTATTTATCTACTTGCACTGGTGTGCTTTCAAACTGCTAGATTGGCAGGAGCTGGGACAGAGCAATGGGAGCTCACTCCATTGTGGGGATTCAAATCACCGACCTTCTGAGTGGCATGCCCAAAAGGCTCAGTGGTTTAGACCACAGCGCCACCCATGTAAGAAGGGAGAGTGAGTTAAGACCTCCATCAATGGTTTGCACCTGAACTGAACACTCATTTGGGTCCCTTGGTCACAATCTTCCCAATTACGGTGAAATGTATTATGCCTATTTAAATTATAGGAATCATTGATCAATTGGCATCTAAACATATCAATGTGCCCACGCAAATTTTACGCAGCTCTGTGTCATCTTTTGTCTTCTCCTTTGGCAATAATGTGTTTCCTTTGTTTAGGCTTGCACCACCATTCCTGATTCAGGTGTTATGGAGAAGCAGTGTTGCCTTTCACCCGTATACTGATGACACCATACCCCCAAACTCCTAACAACTGTTTCCACTGTATCAGCACTGATAGACGGTGTCTGCAAATCCCCTTTTCATCATGGAGGTGTGTCACTAGGCAATTGGGCCTCACAAGCCAAATGGGGAGGCCTAGTGGCCATTATTAGACCCACAGGCCAGAGGTTCTTCACCAGCATTTCATAATAAAGAGAGATGGGGGTTGACAAGCGATTTGTAAGAAGGTACAAAGGGAGACGATATCATGCAACCATCCGAAGGGGTTTCAAACACAACAGGAAGGAAAGAACACTCTTCTCTGTTTTCGCCACTGGTGGACTCCCTTATTTACCCAACCTTCACAAGGTATTAATGCTTTGTCTGGTCTAATCTTATGGTACTGGTTACTGTTTCAATGCATTCTTTGCTTTTGTTTTATTATTGGTTGTATTGTGCTGCATTTTAATTGCTCCTTGCTTTGGAATCACTTTGCTATTTTTTTTTTAAAAAATAATGAATTAATGAATAAAATGAATGCATTCATCATAAAAGGATCCCATTCTGGTTGATAGTGAAGTGTGCAAAAGGCGCCTCAGATTGCAACTCAACAGCTATATGTAGTTTCCCCCCCTCTTGACTACTTTAAGATAACTTCTCCAGCCTACACGTGAGGATTACTAATCATATCTGGAGCTGAGAATGGCTTACTTTAATTTCTTTTATTCAGCCCTGGGGCCTTTTTAACTGCATGTAATTTCTTCAGCCTCCAGAGAAAGATGAATCTTTACCTTTTTGATTTGTTTCTATTAGCCCCGAGAAACGCCTCTCTCAGATTTATTACCTCATCCTATTAATTAATGTAATTAATATATTTACTTCCATCCTGAGAAAAGTATAAAGTCTTTTTAATTATACTGTGCTTCGTATATTTTTCAGTCTTGGGAGACACAGGGCTTATTTGAATAATGAAACTTCATCAATCTTCAAAGGACTGTTTCACAGCAGCCTTGACTGATACTGTCAACACCTCAGATCCCAGCAATGGCTTTGCATTCAAGCCGTACTTATGTCATCACCGTGTGTCAGACCTCTTGTGGTTTGATCCAGATGCACTCTGGAGTCTCAATTAACTTTCCAAAAATACAGAGTATGTCCTAGAAATTAATTCATTTACTGTGGATTAATTTTGGTACAGATCTGGGAATGGGAGGGAGGGGTCTGCCCAGTTGTATTGTTTTACACCACCTGCAGTCTCTGCCAAGAAGAGTCTGCAGTGTCTTAGAAATAAGGTTTCTTTTGTTGGGACCACAGTAGGGGGGAAAAATTAACCCCTCTCCTTACATGCTGATCCCCCTCCTCCACCATGGCTGCTATTTTTCAAAAATCAGATGTGCAAACTTTTATTTTTCATTTATTTATTTAGCAGTAATAATAAATCTTTAAGTGGTTTACATAAAAAAACCTCATTTAAAAATAGCGATAAAAACAGACGTTAAAACCAGTAGACATACCAGTAGGCTCGTCTAAACAAAAATAGTAAAATGAAAGTGCCTGCCTAATATTAATATCATGCATTTTGCATGTGATCTAGTTTAGTCCTCAGGCAAATTTTGAAGGGATTTCTGCTAATCTTCAGGGAATTATTTCCTCCACTCCTTCAGTTTCTCCTCCTTGTGGGTTTCTGGGAGATATCTGAATTGCCAGAACAGGAAAGAAAATTATTAAATGGACTTTTGGTTTCATCCACCAGGGCTCTTATGTTCTTATCCCCAGACCTCTTCAGCACTTGTGCCTTTAGTTTTTTTTAAAAAAGGTGCAAATATGGAAGTTCTGCTCAGATGAGATATCTGCAGCCATCCCTGATCATTTTCATTCATAAAGTATGAATGCAGAGTTTCGTTTTGATTTACCAGGTCTTAACTCACCACTTTTGTACTCCTGAATCTTAAAATTCACCGTTGCGAGCTCATCATGTGTCATGAAGTAGAAACCTGTCTCCAATGCATGCTGAGATGTTATCCCGTATTGCCTTTCAATTATCGAATAGCTGAATTCCCTCTCTCATGCCACAATTACCAGTTATTTGCTGTAAGAGATTTTTATAAAATGCCACACTGGCAGGATGATTTGGTGGCAGACTTTCAAAAAGGTATGATATTCTTCTCTTTCTCTCCATCAGATTGCTTTCCCATTTGTCAAGAACATATCTGGAAAGTATACCAACGTAAAAATATATATACTGATACCTCTTAATTTGCATTTTCTCTTGCCCACAAGCTGCTCCTCTGCTTTAAATCATGCCCTCCACGGTGTGTTTCATATGTGGCTGGAGGCAGGCCTTAAAAAAAAAAATGCTGGAGGAGACTAGGGCAGAGGCAAGCAAAATAAATGTGAGTGGAGGGTGTCATTTTTTCATCTTTCGGACCCCCTGAGAAACTCACCCAACCTGCTGTACTTGGAGCTGAATGTGGAGAGTGAAGATAACTGACTGCTGAAAGGGACACAGCTGAGGGCAGCCTGTTGCACCCACCTTGGTGCCTGCCCTTAAAAAGCAACCCTAGAGTGAAAAACTCGGGTAAGATCAGCATCTGTAATCTTTGTCAGATTTTTTTTTTTATGGGAGAGCTGTAAATTTGCTTGGGCCATGGGTGAGAATCAAGTGCTTAAGAGTGGAAGAATGTCAAAAAGAGAAGGAACTGATATTGGTTTATACGTATTAGTAATTTTGGTATTTGGTATTTAGTATTTATTTTTTTTTTGTAAAATTGCTTGTTACTTAAGTTATCTGTTGTTCCTTTAGTTTTCTGTACACCACCGAAGAGGGATTTTTTTTTTTAAAAAAAAGGTGTCATAGAAGTTGAATAATTAAATAAATATTACAAATAATCGTACAGCACATGATATCATGGGCTGCCCCCTGAGCCCGCTAGATGACATCGCAAGGAATTGTTGCCTTAGGAGAGCGAGAAAAATTCTCAGGGATGATTCACACCCCAGCCAGCACCTCTTTAATCTTCTACCCTGAGGCAGGAGATACAGAAGTATAATCAGTCGTACCAACAGGCGAAAAAACAGTTTTTATCCATAGGCTGTTAGACTGCTGAATGGAAAGTAATATAGTGCAACTGACTTTCAGGGATGGTGTGTTGTGCGACAAGCACACAGAGTGCAATGAGATTGAGTGTTTGGGGGGGCCACCAGGGGGCGCATTGGAAGATGGCCGACAATAACATCTCTCTGACCCACACGAGGTAATTAAGAGGCTGCTATGGGAGTATGTAGCCTCCTTTGCCCCCCCAAGGGGGTGGGGGGACTGCCTTGCCAGCTGTGCCCATAATTCACCCCCGGACTCGAAAGAAGGGGGTGACCGGGCACTTGGCACAAAGCCCTCGTGTGAGGCCGCTCTCCCGGACGCTATCTCTGATCGCGCACTGGTTTGCATTACTTCAAAATATATAATTGGATAAAGAAGCAATTGCACATACTTCAAGCGAAGATCGGGTGTAAAGACTGCTGATTAATGGGACCTCTGTGTGCGGAGCAACGGGCTGGATAATACATCAAGTGAAGACTCATCATTAAGAGACTGGTATGTCGGACTGAAATGGAAAGGGGGGGAGGGAAAAAACTTTTCTTTTTTTGTCTTACGTGAGTACCCAATAATCCTCCCTCCCAGAGAGAAAAAAATCATGGCAATTTAATGATCACAAGCTGGAGATTAAAAGCTGTGTGGAAATGAATTTTTGAACAAATAACAAAGAAAGGCTGGTGGAAAGTTCGGGAACGGAAGGAAAGATTTGTGATGCAGTTTCAAATAGACTCATCAAGACGGCCTGCCTACAGGAGGACGGGGGGAGGAGGACCGTGGTCATCGGAATGTGAATGTATGGTTTTCGGAATGTGAATTTGACCCGGCGGGGCTCCCCTGAGATACAGCTTCGCTGGCTGGAGGAAATCACGGACAGACTGTAAGAATGTTGTTTACGGAGGTGTGGAAATGGCGGCTGTCCTTTATGTGATATGGCTCCTGGAGAGCGTAAAATCCACACAGGACATGTTTGTTTTCAACCCTTGTGAAGATTATCAGAGATCTCAAAGAAAAGAATATATGATTACAACAAGAAGATGAGGAAAATAATAAGGAGACTATCTGGATAGAACTGGATAGAACTGTGACATTAAAGAGCGATGTTTGGTTCCCTTTCGGAGCACGAAGTATGGGTACCCCCAATAAAATTTTTAAAAATTGGCTGTATAATTTGGAACTAATGTGATTTGGAATTAATGTGATTTGATTGGCCTGTTAATAAAAAAAAATATTTGTAAAAAAAGAGAGAGAGATTGAGTGTTTGGGGGGGGGGAGGCTCAGTTAATTTCATTGTACACAGGTTGTACATTGACAATAAAGGTTTATTATTATTATTATTATTAATTATTATTATTACAGGCACATCCAACTCTCAAGAGACTGTGATCTACTCCCAGTATTAAAAAAAACTGGCAGTGCTCTACCCATTATCATTGGAGGGAGGAGGGGCATGAATGGGGTGGGTGGAAGGGAGAGTTGCTTTTTGGGGGGAGGACTGATTTTTTTTAGGGGGGAGTGCAAGATGGTGAGGCCCAAGGCCAGTCCATTTGCAGGTATTTCCAAGGGTGGAACAGGTGATACAGAGGTATACTGTGTGTATGACATCTGGATGACTGTTGCACTGATGATTGCAACACAGATCCTGAATTGGGGGACGATGTTAGAATTCCTGCTCCATGATTGCAGTCATAGGATTTTTGTCTATCACATGACGGTATATGTTTTGACTCCACGGAGTGGGAAGTGACAGAGACAGGATGTTTGTGTTACTGAGTTCCGTAAAGTGGGACTATTGTCCTTTGTTTTTTGTCTTTGCTGTCTGATGCTAGAGAGAGAGGGAGCCACGTTGCAGTGCTCCGTGTGTGTTTATTTGTAAATAAAGTAGATGAGCCAAAATGCTGAGATGCTGAGGTCTGTTACACAACTGTGCAAACTCTGCAGATGCCTAAGTGTGTCAATGTCTGTTGGCATCGGTCACTTTGATTTTTGGGCAGAAGAAAGCTTTTGAAGCTCCCGAACGATCGACCAGGAGGGAGGGAACATGCCGTGCAGGATCCAGGGTCCTACTCGAGTGTAGGCTGAACTCCTGACAGTGACCAAAGTTCTTGAGCTTTTTTTAGGGGGGAGTGAGCTTTTGGGGGGATGATCCCACAATCTACCAGGATCAGCCAGGGATCTACTGGTAGATCATAATCTACTGGTTGGACATGCCTTTATAAGATTTTAATTATCAGTTAAGTAGAGCCCCCAAAGATGACCAATTTAACACATCTTCTAGCACATATATTATCACTTGCACTTAGTGTGTGACTAAACAATCCTTAGCACTTGACAGGGTGATGATGCTGATGAATGAGCAACCCCAAAGTGAGAATCATACACTAATAAAATCACAGAATTGTAGAGTTGGAAGAGACCATGAGGGTCATTCAGGAATCTTTTCCCCTGTGTGGGGCTCGGACCCATGACTTTGAGATTAAGAGACTCATGCCGTACCAACTGAGGAGATTGACCTGAAATAGGGTTGGGGGGGGCAAATTCAATTCAGTTTGCATATAAAGGCAAATCTATCAACTTCACACTAACTGAAACAATTGGCAAAACAGCTGCCCTTTGAAATTCGCCAATTATCTGAATTTTGCGATGCCTCAAAACAGGTTTTACCAATTCCTTTCGGGAATTTTAAAGGGACAGAACTACCCAAACTGTATAGAAATTTATTCATGTATGAAACTACAGTGGCAAGAATGTGACTTGCCCAAAAATGGAAGGAAGAAAAAGTCCCAGCGAAAGAAGAATGGATACAAAACTTATTGAATATGCAGAAATGGCGAAACTTGCCAGAAAGATAAAAAATCAAGATAGCAAACTTTTTATAAAAGAATGGAAAGAGTCGGCCACAACTGGACCTAATGGTCAAGGGTCCCTTTACCTTTACTTTTACCTTTACTACCATCAGGAATACCGATGGGGCTAGTGATGTAGCATGGGGGTGCCACAAGGGGATTTCCCCAGGTGAAAAATTGTTAGGGATGTAAAATTTCAACACCCAGTGCTGCTTCAATACAGCTGGGCTTCGTAGAAAACAATTTATCCATGCAAACAAGGCCGGATTTAGGTTTGAGGAGGGAGTAAGCTACTGAAGGTAATGGGGCCCTTTATATGTCCAGCTGTCCTTTGTCAACAACAAATTGTCACTGTTTTTTGTGTTGAATATGGTGCTGGAGGAGACTCTTGAGAGTCCCATGGACAGCAAGAAGATCTGGAAGGACAGATCCTGAAGCTGAGGCTCCAGTACTTTAGCCACCTCATGAGAAGAGAAGACTCCCTGGAAAAGACCCTGATGTTGGGAAAGATTGAGAGCACAAGGAAGGAGAAGGGGACGACAGAGGACGAGATGGTTGGACCATGTTATAGAAGCTACTAGCATGAATTTGACGAAACTCCGGGAGGCAGTGGAAGACAGGAGTGCCTGGCGTGTTCTGGTCCATGGGGTCACGAAGAGTTGGACATGACTAAACAACTAAATAAATATGCTATATGGTAATTTATGGACCTAATAGGTATCTAAAGTCATTTGCACATAACAAATAGGAGCCTACGCAACACAAAACACTGTTGCTGTATGTAGGTTTTATTTTATTTGTTTTTTTTATCTTATATTTTGGAAATGTACAGCCTGTATTTTTTCCTTTAAATTTCTTTGAGGTCCCCAAGAGAGTGGAGCCCTAAGCTATAGCTTGTTTAGCTTATACGTAAATCTGGCACTGCATGCGAACCACAAAGTGACCTCTCCAGACAATGGAACAACTCTTCTTTTTAAAAATTTCTGCAGCTGCAATCTCCTGGGTGATGTGGATGCCATTAGGCAGTTGAATGTGCACGCATACTCCATCAATTTCCCTCCCTACCACCCACCTCCTCCACGCAGCCCTGGGCGCTGACAATCCATGCTATGCCACCGACAGGGGCTTCCACTGCAGTGGATTTTTCATTCTTGGTGGAGACTAACAGAGCCTCGGAGATGTATAACCTAGCATAAAGATACCTCTGCCTTGCCCGCTCGCCCCATGTTTTGCAATGTGGGTTAGTATTGCACTATTACATACCAGTAATCTTTATCACTCTAGATATTATATGCTATCATTTATGCTTGCGAAGACAAATTACTATGCATACTCTCCAACATTGCACAAAAGTACATTGACTGATTTGCTTAATTAATGTGCATTGCATGCGCCTCAAAACTATAGAAAGCAGGCAGCATTGTTCTGAATAAGTTCTTCATTGCTCCCTTCCTTACTGCTAGAGGGGAGCGTAAATTGGTTTATTCTCTTTATACATGGATTTTATGAATCTGAGCTTAAGATTAGTGCAATTTTCACCGCAGTGCCAATGCAAGTGCCCCCATCTGAAGTAATAAATACTTAATATACAGTTTCTTGTGCAGGTCATGAATGTAATTTGAATAAAATTTGACTTGCAGAGGACAGCTTCTTGGCACCGAAATGATAATCACTCTGAATGATATGTAATTTGTACATGTAAGGTCTTTTTATCCTTTTAATTTAGTCTAGATGCATAACCAGAATCATAAAACGAGCAGAAAGACTGATGAGCTGGTGTCATGAAACTTGGGATTCTGTTATGCTCTTTTGAAGTTCTCCTGATTAATACATTTATTTATTGCATGCATTTATTTTGTTTATGAGGGGGGGAATTCTCTCCACTTGTGCTAGGTTCTAAAAATAGGCAGACTAAAGAGTATGCTTCCCATTGCCAATGTTTTTGGGGTTTTTTAATTGCTAACTATACCACAAAAGTAATGCTAGTTTGACTGTGTGTCCCTAAACCTATTCGCTGGCTGCACAGTGATCGGAGTGGCTGGGTAATTCAATAATAATAATAATAATAATAATAATAATAATAATAATAATAATAATAATAATAATTTGCAATCCTTTTTTCTTTCTTTTCCCCCAGAAGTGAGTTTTAATTTTAAAAAGCTTCTGCTGTATCACAGATTTTTCACCATGGATCTATTCCTGTGTTGTTGTTGTTTTATGTACAAAGTCAGACATATCTACAAAAATGTGGTCATTCTTGTTCCAATGCATGCATCAGGAACTGGATGTGGGAAACAGTTTACTCATCTGCAGGGTATAGAAAATTGCATTGACACCTTAAGTGGTTTTTGCATATGAAACTAAATAGTTTGATTGTTCCCCACCAAAATGTCTTTGTCCACCACCTCCCGGAAACCTAAACCATAAGCCCTCCTCTGAAGTCAAAAAGGAAATTCATAATAAAGTGAATGCTGATTAAGGGGTTTTAGCAGTTCATTAAAGATGCTCATATAACATGTTTATGAACATCTTTGATAAACATTTGGATTTGTTGTGCATGAACTGCTGTTGAATAGTCATTAAACTGTCCCTAAATTTATTCATTATGAATGCTTATTAATTTCTCATGAATTATTATAAAAGTCAGGCTGCTGTGGCAAGCATGAAGAAACAGAGAATAATCTTCCGTGACATGGTTCAATTGCAACTAACACTAAAATAATATTATAGTCTATGCTATTATTAATGCAAATGAATGAATTGAAATATATTATTAATGCAGTGATATTCCCTGAATCAGAATTAATTGATCAGATGCAATCTAAAGGCAGCAAACAGGGGAGTCTTGAATAACAATTTTCGTAAAAGTTATCACTGAAGACCACAAATTGCAAAGTGTCCCTTGAGTATGGTGTTATGTTGATGCACATGTTCATTAGAGGCATGCCTGTTGAATTAGGGGTGCCCTGTGGTCTAAACCACTGAGCCTAGGTCTTGCCGATCGGAAGGTCGGCGGTTTGAATCCCCACGACAGGGTGAGCTCCCATTGCTCAGTCCCTGCTCCTGCCAACCTAGCAGTTCGAAAGCACAAAGTGCAAGTAGATAAATAGGTACCACTCTGGCGGGAAGGTAAACGGCATTTCCGTGCGCTGCTCTGGTTCGCCAGAAGTGGCTTAGTAATGACCCAGAAAAACTGTCTGCGGACAAACATCGGCTCCCTCGGCCAATAAAGTGAGATGAGCACCGCAACCCCAGAGTCGTTCGCAATTGGACTTAACTGTCAGGGGTCCTTTACCCTTACCTTTAATTCTCATAAGCCAGGGCAAAGGATCCTATGGCTTTCCAGATATTGTTGGAAGTGTCAAGGAAGAAAAGATAAGCAGACCAGGTGTGGGGAACCTTTTAAAGTCTGGGAGTGAGCCTAATCAATTTAATTCAGTTTTTTTTGCTCACAATTATTTTTTTTGGGGTCAATTTCTCTTTTCCCTGTACTACTGAGTCAAGACTTCTCATGCATAATCTCGTGTGTGTGTGTTTTCATTGCCTTTGTGACCATAACAAATTGCAGGGATTTCTTTAAGGTTATCAGAGGTTGTCCTTAAGTTTTGGTTGCATCAATTTATCTCTTGATCTAAATCTGCTAGAAGATAATGAAAGAAGTCATGAATCATTGGCACTGCTTGATGGCCATTAAATAGCGTTCACCAGACTGTATCATAGTTACAGCTCATCAAATAAAGCTTTGAAATAATATGTGCCTCCTCGTATGTAAATAAGGAATTAGTACTTCCTTTAGCAACGATTTTAAGTCTACAGTCTTTAAGCAAATGTGTAGAGGCTGCACCTGACTGTGTGAAATCCTGTGTTACTTTCTGTTAAACAAGTAACATTAATGTTGGCTGCTAATTTGGGGGTCCAAATAAATGGTAGTGCTTATTTGAGCAATTCCTGGATAATTGGATCCTCCAATCAGGGTTCAGATTTGCTCACTAACAACCCAGTGAGGCACAAAGTAAAGTAGGGGTAGCCAATGTAAGGCCCTCCAAATTTTATGGGCTACAGATGTTATGGACTACAATTCCCATCATCCGTGACTATTGGTCATGCTAGCTGAGGATGGTATGATTTCTAGTCCAGAGCATCTGGAAGCTACCCATGTTGTCTGCCCCTGCAGTAAGGCATAACCAGTGGTATCTACGGGTGCATGTTTGTAACTGAGATAAATCCATTAGTTTGCTGGTTCATAATGATACCGATGAAGTATACATCGATGTTGCATATTACCCCAATCTCCAAGTGGTGTGAGATTCCAGGGGTTCTAGCTGGTTACCCAGGGTTCATGTTTCCTTCAGAATGAGGGACAGTGGAGGCTGTGGTGTCTTTATGGTTTATTTACAGGTATATACAACGTGAGCCTACAATGAAAGTATTCGCAGTATTAGCATTCCAATAGGGTCTAGCTTGCGTCATAGCCACAGCCTTGAATTCAAGCAGAAATCAGGCTTGGTTCTGGCCCTCTGCCTTCCTAGCAATCTGCTTTGCTTCCAGCTTCTAGCTCACGTAACTCAGCTCTGGATTTTGTCTTTTCTCAATAGCATCAAGTTAGTAGAGGGAAGGGGCCACACCCATTTGTGGCCCACTTCCTTTGTTACACCAACAACCCAATAATTTGAACCCTTCCTTAGATTTTAATACTTGCTGGATCCAAGAATTAGAAGGGTCTTGGCATACAGTCTACTCCCCACCCAAAACTCATAACATTATTATCTTCTTATAAAATAAAATTATATGAATTTGTAGAAACTTCCTAGCCCATCCAATTGTTAAGTGGAATTTCTAAGTTCCCTAATGTATTAGCATTTTGGAATAAAGTTCATAGTTAGCTATCCAGGAATCCTATAATTTTTTAGGTACCACAACTGTTGACTTCTTCATGTTCCTTAACATCTTATCATGCTGATGACATTTCCCTCTAATCTTACCATCATCCAAGAACCCAGGATTTCACCTAGCAGCCAGTGAAATCTATCACAAAGCTCAGTGTCATAGATTTGGACATTTCATCCATTTTGATCCACCATGGCTATTCATCTGTAGTCCAGGTTACTGTGATCAATGGTTCTGATGTTCTAGGTAAAGGTAAAGGTACCCCTGACCATTAGGTACAGTCACAGAGGACTCTAGGGTTGCATGCTCATCTCGCTTTATAGGCTGAGGGAGCTGGCATCTGTCTGCAGACAGCTTCCGGGTCATGTGGCCAGCATGACTAAGCTGCTTCTGGCAAAACCAGAGCAGTGCACAGAAACATTGTTTACCTTCCCACCAGAGCAGTACCTATTTATTTACTTGCACTTTGTCATGATTTCAAACTGCTAGGTTGGCAGGAGCTGGGACTGAACAATGGGAGCTCACCCCGTTGCAGGGATTCGAACTGCTGACCTTCTGATCAGCAAGCCCTAAGCTCTGTGGTTTAGACCACAGGGTGGCTATCAAGTAAAGGGCATCCCATGCCAACTGCCCCTCATACCAGAGCCATTCCTGATGTTTACTATTTGTAGTTCAGCTACTACATAAAACCAGTTAGGACATAATAACAAAATGTGCATTCGCAATAAGCAGAAACATCAGTGCTTGCTCTTGTAGAGCTTCAGTTAAGACTTTCCCTCCTGTATATATGTTATAAATATGCTGATTGCAAGAAGAAGAAGAAGAAGAAGAAGAAGAAGAAGAAGAAGAAGAAGAAGAAGAAGAAGAAGGAGAGAAAGAAAATCTTCCTCTGCAGAGCATGGACTTCAGCAATAGTTAGTGATGTTGCTCAACTTGCATAATACTGGAGTGAAAGGAATATATCTTCCCTTAATGTTTGAGCTAAACATCCATTAATGTTAATGAGAGTTATACATGCACATCGAGGGAACGATGTAACCCAAAGCTACTTAATTTATGAAATCAGGATCTCGTCTTATTATCTAATTATCTGCGTCTTATCAGAAATGATAATTGCACTTTGGTAAGTCGAAAGAAAACCCAAGCCTAAGAATGCAGATTCAGTTCTGTTGCCTGATATTCTTTGTGCTGTATATAAACACAAAGGCCGGGAGCTGCATAGATTTTAAAAAATAAATGAATAAAATGTGGCAATGGCTCGGTTGAAAGAGGAATGGGAGAATAAAAAGTGGATTATTTACTTGGCGTGGACTGTCAGGGCAGAAGCCTACACACAGATGGTTCTGAACTGGGATTTGCAGGGTGGCAGGCTGAACATAGGCTGCCCACTACAACCCAACTCCCGTCAAAGGATTTGATTTTCCTGTCACACTTTTGTGGTGCAAGAGTGCCCCTCCAGTTGGCAATAATGCCATGACATTGAGAAAACATCACAGGACAACTAATAAAGCAGAATGATGTGTGGATGGCCCAGTATAAACCCACTACTATTGCCTCAGTGACATGTCACACAATACACCCCCCCCCCCAAAAAAAGGCCACCAGTCTATAGGGGCCCTACATTTGGAATATTTCCTTCCACAGCTGGCTCATTTGTTATCTTCAGTGAAGCTACAAGGTTAGAATAAATCAGCAGAAATGCCCAAAACTACACAGTGGGAAGTACCAGAGAAAGGTGTTTTTTTAAAAAAAATAAAAATAAAAATAAAAATAAAAAATATATCCAGCATCTGCACAATTATTTGGCATTTTTTCTTACAGCACAGATGAATGTGCTCTGTGCCACCCATTTTAGCAATCCAGCTGAACAGAATATATTTACATTCCCACTGTTTGTTTCTTCAACCTATTTATTGGATAGCTTAGCCTCAAGTTGTTTTTAATTAGCTGATAAGGGAAGCAATGACTCTAAACTCCACGAACATTTTATTACAGAGTGTTTGAGTATTAATTGCTGCCAATTTATCAGCCCCAAAGCTCTGTAGCGCTGTGGGGAAAAAATGGGTTTATTGTTGTTTGCTCTATATTTATGAGCGCAATCTCAACATCAAAATATTAGTAAACAAAAACTATCTTTTGAATATGGATTTTCACCCTACTCCCATTTTATTCACTGCTTGAAGAATAAGAGCTGGTCCTTATCTTGTGCATTTAGCACCCAAAAACAGAATTTAATTAAGATCCCTTGGCTGCATCTTGTGCCTTTATAAAAACGGATTGTTCACTTCTTTCCTCTTCATTTCTTTTACATTGTCTCATCTGTTACACTGGTCACAATCTAGCCTCTCCGCAAATGGAGGGGATGAGATTTAAGTAATTGTTGGTGTCCAGAGTCTCAGGGCTCTGATTTTCTTCTACCATTCTTTCAATGTTCAGTGAACAAATGTGATCTACTGCATTAGGCTGATGAAGGCAGAGGGCCATGTATAGAACAGTGAAAATGTCCCGGAAGGCATTGTGGTAGTTGTCAGGGAGGAATGATGAAGACCGCCTCTCCAGCCTGACCCTTCCAGAGAAAAGGAAGACAACTGGGGTTTGAGGGAGGTCACAGCTCAGAGGCAGATGAGGGGGAAAGTTGGGAAATAATAGGAGAGGAGGAGGAAGAAGCACCAGGGGGGGGGTGACAGGAGACGGATGCAGTGTCTTTAGAAAGCATTTCAGACCCACCCCCTCTCAGAACCCAGCGAACATTGAAAGTAGGAGAGCAAAGAGCTCAAAGGCAGAGGGAGCTTGTCAGCACCCATAGGGATGACACATGAGGGAGTGGAAGAGACGGAGGCGGTGGGGTTTCACTCGAGACAATGCCATTATCCAAGAGGCTGTGTTCCAAAGCCTCTCTGTGTAAATATTGAATAAAAAGCAGATGGTGAGAAACTTTCCCTTGTATTTGTACGTTCATGGCCAACCAGCTGTGGGAGTTGCTTGCAGCCACCTGACAGTAGTCAAGATTGTTAGAATTCCTGCTCCATGACTGCAGTCATGGGATTGTTGTCTATCACATGACTGTGTATGTTTTGACTCCACAGAGTGGGAAGTGATGGAGACAGGATGTTTCTGTTATTGTGTTCCGTGAAGTGAGACTATTTGTTCTTTTTCTCTTTGCTGTCTGATGCTAGAGAGAGAGGGAGCCATGTTGCAGTACTCGGTGTGTGTTTATATGTAAATAAAGTAGATTAGCCAAAATGCTGAGTTGCTGAGGTCTGTTATGCCAGCTGTGCAAACTCTGCGGATCGCTAAGTGTGCCGATGTCTGTTGGCATCGGTCGCTGTGATGTTCAGGCTGAAGAAATCTTTTGAAGCTCCCGAACGATTGACCAAGAGGGAGAGAACATACCAGTCAGGCATGTGTCTCTCCCAGGGTCCTACTCGGGTGTAGGCTGAGCTCCTGACAAAGATCACCCCAGGACTAACTGGTATTTACTGCAAGAATGAGCTCTTGCTTTGATATATGATTACTGGTTTGCTTTGATGCTATGCTTATCTGTTGGGTTGGGGTGCTTGGGTATTGGCCTACGGGGCAGGGAGTTATCAGTGTTCCTTTGTCTTCTTCTGGCAGGTGGGATTATTTGGCCAGCTGACATATGAAGTTCTCTCTATAAGTAATGTCTAAAATGCTAGCCTGAGTAGGGACAGTCATAACAAATGCTTCCTGTTTTGATGTCCATCCTGATCTGCATACCATTGTAAGTTGGCACCTTCTTTTAATAAAGCAGTGGAATTGATTAATCTGGCACTCCTGACCTCCTTTCGGACCACACCATTTGCCTGGACCTTCCTTTGGGCCTGTAGGTCAGGACAGACCAATGCAATAGTGTCATTCTACCCTCATTAAACTTCTGGGCCGGAAGATATCCGGATTTCCACCTGACATCCTGAACACCTACTTAAAGGAGCAACTCTAGCCTTTCCAATAAGCCACTTGAGGGTCTTCAAGAAGGGACACTAGTGCTATCCTCCAATGGAGATGCAAGTATGCCGGTGCAACAACAGCCCCTTGCACTACTCAAAGAAAGCAACCCTGGTGTAGGTGGAATGTAAGAGGAGCTATAGGACGCAGGGCATGATGGGGGCATGTTGTGGTGGGAGTTGAAATCAGTGGCGGAGGAACCCTCTTGGACACCTGGGGTGGTGTGCCCAGGGGTGGAGCACTCCATCCCCAGGAGTGGGGCTAACCGCTCATGGGGCAGGGCGAGGTGCCCATGGGGCGGAGGGCGTGGTGCCCATAGGGGATGGAACATGCGGCGCCCATAGGGACGGGGCACACAGTGGGGCCTCAGCCACCCTACAGCTGGGGGGCAGGCAGCAGGAGGAAAGTACAGAGCCTGTGGGTGCCAAGACACATGGCTCGTGCATGCAGCAGGCTCCGCGGTGACGAGTGCCACCTGCCATTTTGTCACACCCCCCCATCAGGGTGACACCAGGGGCAGCCCGCATCCCCTGCACCCCCCTTCCTACGCCTCTGGTTGAGATGCCACATTTTCAGCCACTTAATGCCACACATCTGCTGGAGTTGGTGGGGTGAATTCTTTCCTGTTGCAGCCAGTGGACGGGTAAAAGAAATAACTTCTCCCTACCTTCCATGGTAAAACAGGAGGGCAACAAATGTGGCCAGAGAGACAGAGCTGCAGCAATAGCCACCTGAAAGCAACTTACCCAGAGGATAAAATGGAGGAGTGATGCGATAGTGAGGTCAAGGCTCTGCTAGTCATCGCCTCAACCACATTATCACGAGGCTGTTGCTGCAGCTCCTCTCTCTACTGATTTATCTCACTGGGAAAGATGTAGGTGTTTGCATCATGCATTGCTCTGAATTCAAAATGTTTCACTTTAGCTGGATCCGTGGTGAATACTGCATGCAATTTAAATGAAAATGTATTTCTTAGGAAAGTGGGAATAATGGATTATAAAAATTGTACTCTGCTGTTTTATAAGGCAGTAAACCACTTCTTTAATGGGGAGGGAGAATGCCTTTAAGACAATTCTGTCATATTTTACCCTGATTGGGGAATGATGATTACAGAGAATTTTTGCAACCAAACTATAAATGCTGTGCATTTCATAAATGCTTGTATTGCTATATTTCTTTTTTCCTACAAGTTTATATATAGACCCGGAGGTGGCTTACCTATCTTTTTTGCTAGAATGTAGCACAGTACAAGAAGACATGCATTTGAAAGTAATAGCGCATCTCCTTTGTAACCATGAAGACCAAAGATTCCTGATAGAATTTTAGACTTTTTGTCATTCAATGTCAGACGACCATGTCATATCACAAGCTGAGTGAAACAACCTTTCAGTTTCAAGAGAGTTCTGTCATGACATTTGAGAAATATGTCCAAAACTCCATTGGGTACAAGCAACTAATCAGGTCATTCTTGGGTGACACATGAAGGTCTGGATCCAGTCTAGTCCTCTATGCTTCTCACTTTCATAACCAGGCACATGCATATGATTCTAAGTATTCTATATGTCAGTTCTACTCCTGCCTAGGTCCTTTCTACAGAAGGCACACAAAACTCCTAACCTAAATGGCCTTGGCCCAGAATACCTGAAGGAGCATCTCCATCCCCATTGTTCTGCCCGGCCACTGAGGTCCAGCTCCGAGGGCCTTCTGGCGGTTCCCTCACTGCGAGAAGCCAAGTTACAGGGAACCAGGCAGAGGGCCTTCTCGGTAGTGGCACCTGCTCTGTGGAATGCCCTCCCACCAGATGTCAAAGAGAAAAACAACTACCAGACTTTTAGAAGAGATCTGAAGGCAGCCCTGTTTAGGGAAGCTTTTAATATTTAACAGACCACTGCATTTTAATATTTTGTTGGAAGCCACCCAGAGTGGCTGGGAAACCCAGCCACATGGGTGTGGTATAAATATTATAATAATAATAATAATAATAATAATAATAATAATAATAATAATAATAATAATAATAATTCCTTTGTTGGAACTATGAAACAATTTCTTCCCTGTTGCAACTGATACCATCACCCTGAATATGATGCCGGCTCCACTTTCACAAATTATATCTGTGAAGAATCCCATTAGAGCAGGCAGCATGCATTCTCTGCAAATCTAAGACTGGGCTTTTCAACTTTTCACAGTATAAAAAAAAGTTTGTGGCCTGCCTCCCCCTACAAAAATAAAAATAAAAATGAGAAGGTACATCAAAGCATAACAAACAACACAGAGCTATACAATGAATACCAGAAGGAGAGCAATTTCAGACAGCTGCAAAAATATTATTCCTCATAGCTGACCTTGTGTGGATGTTATTTTCTATTTAGAAACAGTTGGCTTTGCAATCTCATTATGGCATGCAAAGCATTATACTTTTTTGTGCAAGGATATGGTGAGTACAGGGAAGATAGAGGAAGGATGTTTCTAAGAACATAAGACTGCCAAGTTGCACCAGAGGTGAAACTAAGACTTTCTGATGGATACTATCAAAAAGGTTCTCTCCTCTCTCTCCCCGCCCCCCCTTCAATTGATAATTCTAATCATAGCTGTCAACATTTCCCTTTTTTAAAGGGAAATTCCCTTATTCCGAATAGGATTCCTTGCAAGAAAAGGGAAAAGTTGACAGCTATGATTCTAATGTGTTAATGACTTCCAGTGGCACTGAAAAATGGCAAGACATCCTAGTGCAGAAACTTACATGCCATGCATGAGGCAAATATGCATGCCAAGTTTCCTCTGTATGTAGTCTGCATCAATTTTCACTGGGAATAGGCAAGAGATTTCATGGGGTACAATACTGAAGATCATAACAAACTGAGGAATTACAGAATCAGTGGGTGACAATGGGTGTGTAGTAGGCATGCTTTGTAGGTATAGGCTCCTGGCGGCAGTACCTGTCTAAGAAGATCTCAATTATGAGGTTGGGAGAAACTGACTAATAATAATAATAATTGATGAGGCATTGCCAGTCATAATAGATAGCAATGACATTCTAGAGGGACCTGATGATCTTACAAAAACTTATATAAACATCAAATTAAATAGCTGCCACTGTAAGGAGGGGAACTGAATTTAGACTAGATAATTCACAATTCCTGTGGTTTAGAAACTCTGTTTTCTGAAATGGCATAGTCTAAGAAAGCTTTCAGGCTTGTTTACTTACATGCTGACTTGCACCTAAGTAAATCACATGGGTGGACTCATTACTCGGCCTGCCTTTTAGTATCCGTTAAAACTTACTTTGGGTTCTGTGTTTGACCCTGTCAGTGGCAGTCTGTGACCCAGAGCTTGGGGAAGTGGAGAAGCACAGCATGTAACTGACGCTGGGAGGGGCACAAGGTAATCTGTCCTCCAAATCTGAATAGTGGCTGAACATTGACACTCCTCTGTACCTGTGATGGGCAGAAAATTCTCCCACTTGATGGTGGATTTACTCTTCTAAGCTTATACAAAAAGAGGAGAGCACCTTCGCATTTGGCCCAAGGGGGTTAATCAATTTGGGTGGGCAGGGTGATACAATCACTTCCTTCCATGCAACGCCCCATCACACTTGCACAACTGCCCTTTGTTAGAATTCCTTCTCCATGACTGCAGTCATGGGATTGTTGTCTATCACATGATGGTATATGTTTTGACTCCACAGAGTGGGAAGTGACAGAGACAGGATGTTTGTGTTACTGTGTTCCATGAAGTGGGACTATTGTCCTCCCCCCCCCCCGCCCGCTGTATGATTCTAGAGAGAGAGGGAGTCATGCTGCAGGGCTCCACATGAGTTTATATGTAAATAAAGTAGATTAGCCAAAGTGCTGAGTTGCTGAGGCCAGCTGCACAAACTCTGCGGATCCCTAAGTGTGCCGATGTCTGTTGGCATCGGTCACTGTGATGTTCAGGCAGAAGAACGCTTTTGAAGCTCCCGAATAAAAGAGGAGGGCGAGAACATGCCAGTTGGGCATGTGTCTCTGCCAGGGTCCTACTTGAGAGTAGGACGAGCTCCTGACACCCTTGGCACAGTATGAGATTAGCCAGTCACCTGTCTAGGGGCTGAGTAGGAATTATTTAGCCGTCCCTAACTAGTTCTTGGGTCACCTTTTTTCACCTGCTCTCTGCCATAAGATAACCCTAAGCCCTGGGTGGTATTTGGTTGCTTGGTTTAATGGGACTTTGGTTTAGCTGACTGTGTGGACTTTGCATTTACTTTGGACAGCTAGGTAAAATGCAGTGAGGAGATGTACATGGCTGGTGGAAGAAGGAACTGAGCCTTAACACAGGGCTGCGAGCAAATGACTTTGAAGGCAAAAGGCAGGATGACAATGTAGCACACCATACTCATAAATTAACCTTGAGGAAGGAAGCGATTACAAGGTAAATGAGAAAGTTGCCGATAAGCAGAGTGGTGCTAACTCTGTAAATGCAGGACAGAATTATGAGGTTCTGTAGCTACAAAGGAGAAGGCAAACAGAATACTTGATACACATGAGAAGGGTCCTGGACTTCCTCCTGGAGGAGTAAAGGATTCCTCAGAAGTCATCAGTGAATGAAAGAGGATTCTGCGGTTCTGAGAGTACATTGAGCCCAAACATGTTTTGGCTACTTCCGGTAAGCAATTTGGGGTCTCTACAACTACCTCCCAGCCATTGCCAGCCAGCTGGGGCAAAGGGTGCTGCTTGTTTTAATGATTGCAACCTGCTGGTCTTACACTGCCACATGTGGGACATCAGGGTGAACAAACAGGGGCCACCTCAACCCATCTTTGTGAGTTTGCATCAAAGCGTCACACTAGTCAAAGCCAAGATAGAGCTGCCCATGTTAAGAGACAGTCTGCCTTTTGTCATTCCTCTTTGGTTTCTGAAGAATTACCGTATTTTTCACTCTATAAGACGCACCAGACCACAAGATGCACCTAGTTTTTGGAGGAGGAAAACAAGAAAAAAAATATTCTGAATCTCAGAAGCCAGAACAGCAAGAGGGATCACTGTGCAGTGAAAGCAGCAATCCCTCTTGCTGTTCTGGCTTCTGGATAGCTGTGCAGCCTGCATTCACTCCATAAGACGCACACACATTTCCCCTTACTTTTTAGGAGGGAAAAAGTGAGTCTTATAGAGCAAAAAATACAGTACATACCAGAAGCAGGAAAGTTAATTGAATTTTATAGCTGCAGATCCTGATTAAAAGTTGAATAAAGTTGTGATATTTTACATCAGTTCTTGTCTCTCAAGGCTTCACCTTGGGGTCTGTGGGAACACTGAAGGAGAAACAAGAGTTTTTATTGAACAGTGTATCAATCTCTTCCATGGGCAGGTCTCCATACAGAGAAAATGGAGTGCAGTCATAATATTTTTTTATGCATTGAGAATGTTTCTTTTATTTGATAATGGAATGTCTAAATTCAACAAGCATAAACTGTATACAGTCAGTGCTGATTTTGGGGTGGGGGTGGGGACAGAAACAGTGAATGTGAAAAGCATTTGTTGTATGATTTTGTTTATACTATTTTTCTAGAAAAAGAGGTGCTGGAGCTGACCTTGAACATCTCCCTTGTTCTCTTAGAATGGTAATGGTGTCCACCTGAGAGGTGCCAGAACTGAGTACAGTCATACCTCGGATTGAAGTAGCTTCGGGATGAATATTTTCAGGTTGCGCTCCACGGCGACCCAGAAATAATGGAGCACTCAAAATGATGTCACATGCATGCGCAGAAGCAGCGAAACGCGACCCGCGCACGTGCAGGTGCGCAGTCACGTCTTACATTCGCTTCAGGATGTGAACGGGGCTCTAGAATGGATCCCGTTCGCATCTAGAGGTACCACTGTACTAGCAAGTTTCAACTAAATAAAAGCCCTGCTCCTTAAAGACCACAACTAATAGATATTGGAACAATATGGGTTGCTATATTTCAAAAAGTAAAAACCAGGACATCCTGAAAGTTGTTCAGCTTTCTTTTAGGAAGACCCCAAAACTGGTGAGGTGTTTGTTTTTTTACAAAAACACCCAAAAAACCAAAAGCACCTCATTTGGAAATTCCCCCTGCATGTAAATTCCACCTTTGAAATCACAGTAATGTCTGGGGAAATCCCAATGTATGGCAGCCCTAATATATGTTGTTGTTGTTTAGCCGTTTAGTCATGTCCGACTCTTTGTGACCCCATGGACCAGAGCACGCCAGGCACTTCTGTCTTCCACTGCCTCCCGCAGTTTGGACAACCTCATGCTGGTAGCTTTGTGAACACTATCCAACCATCTCATCCTCTGTCGTCCCCTTCTCCTTGTGCCCTTCATCTTTCCCAACATCAGGGTCTTTTCCAGGGAGTCTTCTCTTCTCATGAGGTGGCCAAAGTATTGGAGCCTCAGCTTCAGGATCTGTCCTTCCAGTGAGCACTCAGGGCTGATTTCCTTAAGAATGGATAGGTTTGATCTTCTTGCAGTCCATGGAACTCTCAAGAGTCTCCTCCAGCACCATAATTCAAAAGCATCAGTTATTCGACAATCAGCCTTCTTTATGGTCCAGCTCTCACTTCCATACATCACTACTGGGAAAACCATAGCTTCAACTATACGGACCTCCTTCGTCGGCAAGGTGATGTCTCTGCTTCTTAAGATGCTAATATATGTTGTTGTTGTTGTTGTTGTTGTTTAGTCATTTAGTCGTGTCCAACTCTTCGTGACCCCATGGACCAGAGCATGTCAGGCACTCCTGTCTTCCACTGCCTCCCGCAGTTTGGTCAAACTCATGTTGGTAGCTTCAAGAACACTGTCCAACCATCTCGTCCTCTGTCGTCCCCTTCTCCTTGTGCCCTCCATCTTTCCCAACACCAGGGTCTTTTCCAGGGAGTCTTCTCTTCTCATGAGGTGGCCAAAGTATTGGAGCCTCAGCTTCACGATCTGTCCTTCCAGTGAGCACTCAGGGCTGATTTTCTTCAGAATGGATAGGTTATATATGTATATAACAGTAAAGGTAATATATGTATATAACAGTAAAGGAGGGTATTTGCTTCCATGGCATAGAAAAGCTGTACATCCCCATTTTTATGCATTACTGGGTTGACATGATTAATGTTTTCTGTTATTCTAATGGTTTAAGTCATGTTGTGTATTGTGATTGCAATAGAAGGGTAGGATATAAATGATCTGAATATAGTAAATAAAGCAAATGCAGCCATCTAACAGTTTATGTAAAAGGCCACTATGATTTCTCAGTGTGATCAGAGATGTAGTTGCTCCTTCAAGCATCATCACATGTGGCCTGAGACATGAAGGGTCTGGGTTGATGCTTCCCAAGTCTCCTTAATGATGACTCCTTTAATACCGAGAGCTGAAACAATATTGCCAATATTAGAGTCTGGAGAGCACTGCTGAATGTCAGGGACAAGTAGCAGAACTGTGTTAATTAAACCACTATGGCGACTGTTGTAAGAGAGATAAATCTACGAATGAGTCAGCAGTGCTGTTTAATTGCCTTTGACCATTTATGCCTACCTAGGACGAGTTAGATCCTTATCCAAAGTACATCCAACTTTATTTTTTCTGCTTACACAACTATGTTCTAGACCCTTGAGCACTTTAAACATCATTGAACTAGAAACAACCCAACCAAAGGTGAACTGTTATGCTCCCTTTTCAGAGATCTCTGAGACAATACAAAGAATAATTCCAATGATTTTATTGTGTTTCTTCTGCTAACATCAGCATATTCTGGCAGTGTATTAATTCACCCATTCTCAAAGACAAAAGGGGAAAGCTGTGCTATTGAACAATCAGTTATCATTCATGTTTAGGGGGCAACTGAAAAACTAGTGGTGTGTGCACAGTGAAGAAAACACATATCCTCAACGCCAAGAGGGTCTAGTGGATTGCATGTTAGGCAATCATTGTGTTTGCACAGAATGGTAAATCATGGCTTAGTACTATGGTGATGAGCATCCATGACCCTGAAGCTTTGCTGAAGCTAAACTCTCATCTGCACTACCACTTTAAACAGTCTCCCCTTCAAAGAATTCTTTGGGCTATAGTTTGTTATGGGTGCCAGGAGCTGATATGATATCCCTATTCACCCTCGCAGAGCCACGACTCCCAGAAAGGTTTAATAAACAATCCTTCTTCCCAGGGACCTCTCCCTACAAACTACAGCCCCCAGGATTCTTTGAAGGAAACCATCATTGTTGGAAGTGGCATAATGGTGCTTTAGATGTATGGTGTAGATGGGATTAGTATTAAATCCAGGCCATGCCTATCATAGAATCATAGAGTTGGAAGAGACCACAAGGGCCATCGAGTCCAACCCCCTGCCAAGCAGGAAACACCATCAGAGCACTCCTGACATATGGTTGTCAAGCCTCTGCTTAAAGACCTCCAAAGAAGGAGACTCCACCACACTCCTTGGCAGCAAATTCCACTGTTGAACAGCTCTTACTGTCAGGAAGTTCTTCCTAATGTTTAGGTGGAATCTTCTTTCTTGTAGTTTGGATCCATTGCTCCGTGTCCGCTTCTCTGGAGCAGCAGAAAACAACCTTTCTCCCTCCTCTATGTGACATCCTTTTATATATTTGAACATGGCTATCATATCACCCCTTAACCTCCTCTTCTCCAGGCTAAACATGCCCAGCTCCCTTATATACCTTATATATGCCTGTATACCTCCTTCAGCTCAATGGAAAATAAAAATTTGGAGGGGGCACCTTCAATTCTCTTGGGGGAGGATCCAAGTACAGATGTGTTAAATCCTTAGTGAATGTTTAATAGGCTTCTCAAAACTCTTTTGTCTTCTTTCAAAATGTCTTAGGTTAGAAGTTTTGCCTGAAGAACTTCCTAAGCTGCGTTAAGTTCCACATAAATCAAAAGCTTGCCAGCAATCTCAGGATGCAGCCTTATCAAAACTCTTGGGGTCCCCTCCAAATCCCTCAGATGTTTTGCCTGAGAAGGAAATCCCAAACTCTCTTAGAATTTTGCTTCAAGTGAAATTTCAAGGGCAACTGGAAGAGAGAGAAATCTGTCTAACTTTAGACTTGGCCCTGGAAGAAGAACACTCAAATCCCAGCTTCAGCATCGTTGCACTAGGTAGCTCTGGGTTGTGTTTCTATTACTCACCGATTTCAGTCTGTTCTTTCCCCTTTTTTCAAGTGCAAAGAGATGGCTGCACACAGTGATACATATTAAATATGAAAAACAGCAGGCTTCATTGGTTCCAAAAGAATAAAGCTTGCTGATACTCCAAGCTGAAAACAGAAGGTCCTATTCGGTAACTGATAACTTGGGGAACATTGCAGATTTCCCCTGCAGGTAATTTTTAAGTGCCTTTGGCTCCAGATTATCAATGCACTCCTGGGGGTGGGGGATATTTAGAGATATGAAAACAGGCTGTTGTTTGCAACCTTCGGAATCATAATCAACCTTCATGATCGTAATTTTAAAAGTCCCTGGCTTTTAAAGAAAAAGAACTTCTATTGGGAGCTCCCAAGGGTTTAAACCGTAGACTAAAAATGGTAAATATGAAGATATTTGCCCAGCAAATTTGCCCAGCAAATTATATTCCCCTTGAATATCATGGAAGCCATGCAACTACAACCTCTAATAATTACAAGTTAGTGGCTGCATTTACAGAAGAAATCAACAGGGAGCAGATAATTTTGAACAGCTTTCATGTGGCTGGTTTTCCAAAAAGAACACTGGGAATTTTGACTCTAAGAATCCATTATTATTGGATTTCTCTAGCCCTGTCAAAAAGATGAAGAGAGGAGAGGCTAAAGTTGTAGATTCTACAGGTTCTATAGGTATTAAACAAAATGATGAAGGGGATGCAGAGTAAATGGATATGACCAAAAAGATCTGCTATTTGTACTGTCCTTAAGGCAGAGTGTAGCAGATTTAGGGTTGAGCCAAATGCCCCTTGCAAATTGGCCACCCTATTTACAGGTGGAAAATTTGAGAATTGTGGATGGGGTGGGGTGGAGAGACATTTCTGTTTTTTCGCAGAATGGCCCAGAAATTGTGTCTTACTTGGAAGAAATAAAAAGAGGAGTGATTCATTTTCAGTTGCTGCTGATAATAAGCTTTCCTGGAGCTTTCAAAGAAACCTGTTTCCCCTCTTCTTCCCCACCTTTCACTGAGAAAAGCTCCACTGCTGTTGTGCTGTGGTAAAATACCCTCACTCAACTTTCAAAGAATTCCCTTCCTTTTTGGAGGGAAAAATTGGGACAGATGGGACAGCACATTTGGAGAGGCCACTTTTTGTTCAGTCTATTATTCTACAAAACATACACAAATCCTTGGCAGCTGTGCTGGTAGCAGAGTTCAGGGCTTTTCCATCAAATGAATTTTGTGTGTGAGAGAGTGAGAGAGACTTTAAAAGTTGGTGCCTGTGTTGGGCTGTTTTCCTCTTCCCTTCCCATCTTCCACTCCTGCTTTTGTCATGTGTTTTTGAGTGTAAACCTGCTCGCAGCAGCAATCTTATTTTGGTGAGGTTTGGGGGTTTTTTGCTGAAGAGTGAAGTAAAATCCCAATCCTATGACACAGACCCTTTTTCTTTGCCTTCACATCCAGTCTGAAGAAAAGTTCTTGAAAACCTGAAAACTTGCTGCCAATTTTATGATAGTTTATTTGATTCTAAAAAGGTTGTTTTATTATTACTTTTTCTTTTGAATCCCCCCCATGGATTAACATCACTTCCCACAATGTATTAATTCCCCCCAAGAAATAATCTCCCTGTATTTTGATGGTGTAGGTAAACTTTCATATGTCTTTCCTTTTTATGACAGCCTCATTAAATATTATCTGTGTCCCCAAAGGACAGCAGCTGAATTTTATTAAAACCTCTTTTGGGTTGTGGCATGTGTTGGTGTTATGACTAAAATGGCGCTCTTTGCCCCCGAGTGAGCCCTGTTGCCCTAGGACATCAAACAAATTCTACTGCCACGAATTATGGTCTCTCTCCTATTAGATGTTTTCCCTGCTTGTCAGGAATTGTGCTTGTCACTGTGCTAAGATGCAGTTTATAATGAAAGTGATAATGTACCATATGGCACTTGCTGTAGGACGGCGGGAACACATTCAGCTACTCACAGGCTATTAATCAAATCCTGGCGCACAGCTCTCTGAAACGACGCAATCTCGCTCCTCTCTGCTGCAGTAGAAAAATCGCTCATCCAAATTCCTTCAAGGATCTTTGAGTTAGTTATTGTACAATTCCACCAAAGCAACAATGTATTGTCATGAAGGCAGCTCAACTTTCCCAAAGCTGGTCTGTTGAAAATGCCAGCAATTTATGTTTGCAGTAACCATAATAATATGGAATCATCATCATCTTCATAAAATATTACAACGAACTTCATTTGATCTATCCATTCACAGTTGAAGTACCACATTTTTTTTCCTGCAAGCGATTTGTAGCTCCATTCTTTGTCCCCGCTATTATGCATAATTGCTTAAGGTTGTTTTTTCTCTCCAAATCAAGGGCATTGTGCTAAAGATGATCCCCATCCTCTCAAAATCATAGAACAAGGAATGGCTAGGAAATCTCCCCCCCCCCCCTTTGGGAGGCATCCTTTCCTCCATACAGTGGCTGGGGTAGGGGCAGGGCACAAGGCTGTATAATATAGCCTGTGCTATTTATTAAAAGGCATTGATAAAGTTCTTAATATTTTAGAAATCTCTTTGAAAATCTAGCACTGTCCCCATCTTTACTTCTGCTGAGTTCTACAGTATAAGAAAAGCCTGCTGGATCAGGCCAGTGGCCTGTCTAATCCAACATCCTGTTCTCAAAGATAGAAAACCCACAAGCAGCGTGATGGCCTGGGACTCGGGCTCGGACTCGGAGCCAGAGGAGTCTCAGTCCACACCGGATCCTTTGCCTCAGGCGGCATCTGAACCTAGTCTGGGGCCTGATTCTGAAGAGCCCCAGTCTGCACAGGTTCCCCTGCAACAAGCACCAGCTGGGCTGAGTCAGGGGCCTGAGCCTGCCCTGGCTCCAGATGCTGGGATTACCTCATTGCCTCCAGCTGGGCCATCACTTACAGCTGCTCCACTACCAGTTGGGTCAGGAGAGGCTGAGGCGGCCTCTGGGTCTAGTAACCCACCGACATCTCCCGAGCTGCAGAGACTAAGGTCTGAGAGAAGGAGAGACCTGAGTACTCGCAGGAGGAGTGCTCGCCTTCGGGCGAGACTGTGAGGTGAGTTGCCAGGGGATCAGGACTGGCTGTTACCCCGACAGAGATAAAAGGCTGCTGGACCCCGCCCCAGGTTGTGGGAGCAACGTTGCTGTTTGCCAGAACCTGCCTGTGATCCTGTGCCTGACCTTGCCTGGTTTTCTGCCTCATGTCCTGCCTTAGCCCTGTAGGACTGACTTCTCACAGAACCCTTGGATTTGGGACCGGACCTTGACTGCATTACTCAGGTTACCCCAGCACAAGCAAGACCTGAGCACAAAGGCACTCTCTGCCCTCTGTGGTTTCCAGCAAACCATGGAGGCAGAGAAGGGCCCTCAGGGCTAGTAAGAAAACTGAGATTAAGGAGGATGGATAAGCAGTGCTAGCCCCTGGCTTTGTGGGATAAACAGCCTCATATAACCAACATGCTTAAGTCTAATTAATGGATGAAGGAGTTAAGACCATAGAGCAGGATGGTCCAAAGGCTGCATGTGGCCCTTGCAACCTTTTTTAGAATCCCCAAGCAACATTCCCAAGTCCTTATGCTGTCTTTCCAAAGCCAGATAAGTGAGGTGCTGGACCTTGGAAAGGAGGGCAGTCAGAGACCTCAGCCCTCCTTTCCAGAGTCCCAACTAGGCTTTGGGAAGGAGGTGGGAGGACTTAAGGACTCAGTCAATGCTTAAGTCCTCCCACCTCCTTCCCAAAGCCTAGTTAGCCCTTTCCCAGCTTGGGGAAGGAAGTGGGAGAGCTCTAGAACCCTCCTAGAGCCTTGTGCCTCCTTCCCAAAGTACAGCACTTCCCTTAACCAGCTTTGGGAACGGAGCACAAAGCCTGGACTGGGGCATCAAATTTTTTCCTTGCTTTTCCCTCCTATACATGTGACAAGGCAGTATGTGGCCCATATGTTGAAGTACTCCTGTGGCCCACTTGGTATGAAAAGTTGGACCACCCTGCCTTAGAGTCAACTGTCCTATCAGGAATAGCTAGCTCACTTTCCCTCACCTTAGGAGGAAGGATTATCAAGCATTTTTTTTCTTCCATTCCACCATGCAAACCCTACCAGTGAGGAAGTCTAAGTTGGGTGCTCCAAGCTTAGACTTTGTGGCTTAAGCAAGCCATCTTTGTGTTTCTATACAAGTAATTTAGAAACCTTCACCACTTTGGAACCTAAGTTTTACTCCTTGCGTTTTTTATTGCTGTATGGGAAAGCACATGAATCTGACCTTTGAGGAGTTTGTAATTAAACTATTTTTAACTTACCAAGCGTGTTGTTTCTTTTTATGCTAGAGACATGGGGAACTTTGGAAGCAATAGGCTATATCTCCACACTTTAATTTGCTGCATATTTTGTGATTTTAAACCTCTCCTGGGGTTCCCTCACCAAAGAGTACTTACCCTAAACCTGGATCTTCGAATCCAGGTAATTCTTCTTTTTTATTATATATTTCTCCTTTAACCAAATAAAGTACCAACAGGCTTAAATGTAACTAAGACAGATGAGGGCAAGCTAAAGTTGACAGGGAAGCACCCTGTTCACTCTAATGGAGCAATCTCCACTGGCTAGGTGTCAGGGCCTGGATATTACCTGGCCTCAGAGCATGTGAAATTTCTTACTTTTCCAATGCTTAGACCCTGGATCTTCCTGCTTGTTCTTGGCACTAAGTAAATCAGATACAGACGTACCTTGGAAGTCGAACGGAATCTGTTCCGGAAGTCCATTTGACTTCCGAAAAGTTCAGAAACCAAGGCAAGGCTTCCAGTTGGTTCCTGATTGTGCAGGTGCACTGGAAATAATAGCAGAAGCCATGCCAGACATTTGGCTTCCAAAAAATGTTCAAAAACCAGAACACTCACTTCCAGTTTTTGATCGTTTGGGAGCCAGAACGTTCGACTCCCAAGGTGTTCAGGAGCCTAGGTACGACTATATAGGCATTCTTATCCTCCATTTTTTAGAAATAGGACATTGGCGGAGATGGACTCATTGAGCCCAGGATTGCATATGAAAGACAACTTCAATTTTTGCATCATTATCTTCCCTGCAGCAAGTTTATTGTGTCACCACCCACACTCGTCCTGCATGCCAGAAATCCTTCAATTCGAAAATGCTATTGTGTAGCATGTAAAGGAACACATCCCTTCCTAGAAGCTATTAATTCTGGTGGCTAACACTTTGATTTTAACAAGGATATTAGCTTTATGCCTCATTGTCTGTTGTATTATCTTTCCTTCTCTCACAGCTCATTTAACCATATTTACCTGGAGTGTCTGTGTGACCCACATCTAATGGCCCACTTCATTACAAATGATCACCTCCAGGATTGCTTCTAATGACCCCATTCACTTAAAAGTTTTAATGTTACCAGCTTGGGGGCAAATGAAATCCTGCTATTTATTTATTTTTTTAATGGAAAGTAATCTCAGAAGGGTGCCATTTTGAATAGAGAAGTCGAGGGAAGTTCTGCTTAACCTGCCTTTCACCATTCATTTTTCACCAGCTACATTTTCCTCACGTGGGGTTCCAGATACACATTATTTAAAAATGAGCACCAATTTTAGTCTGAAAAGACAGATTAAAGAAAGCATTAAAACAACTGGCCATTTGGGTTATGGGATATACCACAACTCCACAAGAAAACCCAATTGACTCATATTCTAGCATATATGTGCTTCTTTCCAAAGAGGGATATCGAAACCTGGCTGGTATATGTTTGCCACACTTATCAAGTATTTATATATTTTAGTGAACATTTCCCTGTGTCTGTGTATTAGCTGCATACGTTATAGAGCAGATTGAAGGCTGCATGAGGGAGAGAAGGAAGACTACTTCAGCAGCATTGAATACAGCCATTAAATTTATGTCTCATCCCTCAGCACGTGATACTGAAGTGAATCACACCAATGAAAAGAAAGCAAACAATAAAAATAATAGCAAAATATACTTCAAAATACAACCTCCTCCATCAATGCTTTTTTCGGTCATTTTCACTGTTGTGAACTAGGCTTCAACTGAGGTAGAGTAGGGATGGGGATTATTATTATTTTGTACGGCAGGCCAGATTGCTATCTGTTCCCATCCCTATGGGCCAGCTGTGACACCTTTCAGTCACTTGATATCATTACAATTTCACAGCGCTGTTGTTCAGCTCAAGTAATGTGTGCAAAAAGGCATATCCCAGGCTGTTCTAGCAAATGGCATATGAAGACACATATCAGGAAAATCTGCTTTGCAAAATAATAGTAATAGTAATAGTAATAGTAATAGTAATAGTAATAGTAATAGTAATAATAGCTTTTCCTTGCCAAGGCAACTCAATGTGGCTTACAAAAGACCAACATGTATTTAAACCTAAAGAACCCCATAATTTTTTTTAAAAAACCCAGCCCATATTAACAGACTAACAGATTAGCAGTCACAACAAGTGTGTTAAAATTTGGGAAAGTTATCCATGGAGGAGCTTTTACTTTTTGAATAAAGCCACACAGGAACTGACAATAACCTTACAAGAGCATAATGGAAAAGGACTACAAGCATGTGTCAAGATGCACTGTTTCAGAGGTGCCTGGGATTTTCCAGCTAGAACTCTCCAGAAATGAGCTCCAGCATCTCTCTGGTGGGCAGTGTTGCCATTCTAAGAGAACGAGGGAGGTGTTCGTGGTGAGTTCTGTCACTTTTTTCCCCTAGAAAAATAGCGTTGAGAGTTACAGCCACATTTTGTTTACAGCAAATTACAACTTAGAAGAAGAAGAGGAGGAGGAGGAGTTTGGATTTGATATCCCGCTTTATCACTACCCGAAGGAGTCTCAAAGCGGCTAACATTCTCCTTTCCCTTCCTCCCCCACAAGAAACACTCTGTGAGGTGAGTGGGGCTGAGAGATTTCAGAAAAGTGTGACTGGCCCAAGGTCACCCAGCAGCTGCATGTGGAGGAGCGGGGAAGCGAACCTGGTTCACCAGATTACAAGTCTACCGCTCTTATCCACTACACCACACTGGCACTTAGTGTTTATTGAGTAAAATTGCACATAAGTAGGGACGAGGGTGGCGCTGTGGTGTAAACCACAGAGCTTAGGGCTTGCCGATCGGAAGGTTGGCAGTTTGAATCCCCGTGACAGAGTGAGCTCCTGTCATTCGGTCCCAGCTCCTGCCAACCTAGCAGTTTGAAAGCATGTCAAAGTGCAAGTAGATAAATAGGTACTGCTCCGGCGGGAAGGTAAATGGCGTTTCCGTGCACTGCTCTGGTTTGCCAGAGGCAGCTTAGTCATGCTGGCCACATGACCCGGAAGCTGTCTGTGGACAAACGCCGGCTCCCTCGGCCTATAGAGCGAGATAAGCGCTGCAACCCCAGAGTCGTCCGCGACTGGACCCAACGGTCAGGGGTACCTTTACCTTTTTATGTGTATATTAGGTGAAGTTTGCACTAAAATGCTGATGAATCTTCAAGAGGACTTTTTTTGGTCAACTAATGGGGAAATGTGGAGAAATGAACTTAAGAGAGAATTGAGAGAAACTGAAAGCGACAGATTCCGCTATCCCTGGACTCATGATAGCTATCTGTTGCTTCCCGTGTCAGAGGCAGTAAGAATTTCAGTTGCTGCGGAACATGAGCTGTTGCGTTCATGACATGATTCTCAGTTTCCCACAGATATCTGGTTGACCACCAGGAGAACAGAATGTTGTATTAGATGGGGCTTTGTCCTGACCCAGCAGAACAATGATGTTACTAACCATAGCGATGTTCAGCTAAATTTCAGCCACAATTAAAAGATCCAAGCATAAACCAAAAAGTTATTACAAGAGACAGATATAAAAAGAGAAGCTATTCAAAGAGTCCACATGAAAAAAGGTCTACTATTCCCTCCTTCGAAGCAACCAGCTCTCACCTCTCTGAATTCTTGCTTTCATGTCATCACAGCAAGCTGAAAAGAAACCCAACATAACTTTTTTTTTAAGGTATGATTTATCTTCCAGCAGACATTTGTACAGTGAAGATATTCTTGAAGATGAATCTGTAACTGAAAGTGAGATGGCACTGCAAGAAAATCAATGAGCTGGCATCATTCTGAAAAAGTCTCTCTAAAATTCATACAATAGACACCTTTTGGAGTAACTGTTTTCCAGAACAGGAGCGTTCATAAGACATGTGACTAATAGCTTAACACAAAACACATAATTGTGGGAGAGACAAACAGAGAGTAAGGTATATTTGCTTGATAATGCACCTTACGCTCAGAAACAGAATCTAAAAGGTGAGCAATACACGGCACCCGAGCTTTCATCTGTAAATTGATTTACTGGGTAGATGTCAGCATTGTGTTGTGATCATAAAAGCACTAAAACATGGAATAGGGATATGGAGACTTGTTGCAGCAGCACGTATCAGTGGATAAAGAATTAATTTTGTGCCCCATCAAAAGGATGATATCCAACCAAGTTACCGAGTAAGAGCTAGCCCAACAAAATCAGTGGATCTTTGGGATGCTTTGCCAGCATCAACAACCTCTTCACAAGGGCCACAAGGCTTTTTAAAATAAAAAGTAAAAATCTCTGATTTAGGTGGCTCAAAATAAATTTATTATGGACAAGTGGGACCTGCGACAAGTGTGAAGTGCTCCTGTTCACTATGCCCTCCATGCCTTTTCCTAGGATACTCCATTCCATCCATATGCTCAGACATGTTTTAGGGATAGACCTTTAGGGTAGTTTTATAAATATTTTGCAAACCTTGGTTTTCTCCCTGACCTGAAAATTCCCTCTTGTGCATGACTAGTTCTGCTTTGGCTACGTAAGCAACAACACTCATGTCAGACTGTAAAAAATAGAGGGAATAAAGTTTTGTTTAAATGTTTGTGAAGTTTGATTTATTTCATTTTCACTTGTTGCCCCCATGTGGGGAAGTAAGCAGTCCTCCATTAATTGACACCTTTCTATCTATGCTGTTTCTTTGTGGGAGCTCTTTCTTTCTTTCTTTCTTTCTTTCGTTCTTTCGTTCTTTCGTTCTTTCGTTCTTTCTTTCTGTGGAGCAGCTTGTGGCATGACAGACAGCAATAGCAGGGAAGGATACTGGTTTTGCAATTTGTTCTATTTTTTATTTAGTTCTTTAAATATTCAGAATGGCATATGTTGAGTGAGGGTCAAGAAGCAGATAGGAACAGGGAGAGTTAAAGGCTGCATATGCTTAGGAAATCCTATTGGCAGTCCTGTGTCTTGTATACCAGTGCCAGCCTTGACTACTTTGGACAACCTTGACTATACGGCCTGAATATATGACTCAATAAAATCAAAGAGAAAAGTAAATTGATGAATTCCACCCCCCCAAAAAAAAACTTCCTCAAAAAATGAAGGTTCTGAGTTGGAACCCTAGGTGTAAAGTCCAAGATTATCAACTGAGCTGTCCCAGATTCTTATTTGTAAAGTTCATCTTATAATAATAACAATCAAGGATGGTCTCTTGAAAAGCTATTTGTGCAAAATCACGACTAATTTCTCGCCAAATGTTCCCATCAAGTAATAGCAGAGTTCTCATTTGATTAACATATCTCAAGAGGTCCCCTGCCTGTCAGAGAGATCAAATTAAAATTGTCAGTTGAGTGTCGTCAGTTACAGAACTTCTAGTCCTGTGATTTGAAAAGTTGCAGTGGCAACTTCCCACAAGACTGACATCATTATCTATATAATACCGTTATTAATGAGGGTCTGGGGAATTTCAATGCCAATAGGAAGCAAAGTAACTTATTTTTATTTTATTTTTTAAAGAAAACTCTGTAGGCTAGATCATCCAGAGATGGTCTACCAAAAAGTTGGATGGGATGCCTGGATTTCTCCACTCCGTGCAAGCTCTTTGTGTGTGTGTTTTCATGACTGCTAGGGACTTCAGGATTCAGAAGTGCAGCAGTCATGTGAAGGAGACAAGCTTAATATAAAAATCTTTTTTCCTGTGCATAAACGTTTGGTTGCTGTTGGTGGGTCAGGACAGCATCTTCAAGCTTGTTCGGACAGGGGGTGCAATCCAGCAATATTTTTTTTTTTAACATCCCTTGGATTTTAAATGGGACATGTATTAAAATGATCCAGGCAAAGTTAAGCACTTTTAAGTCTCATTCATGCCAAGTGATGAGAACAGTATGTAAAGCTTTTCCATTATTACCAGAGGGGGTTAATTTTCGTTATAGTCCTGGATAAGGGATCTCAAGATCCAATGATCCCTCATACATACATACATGCATACATAATTTTATTTGTATGCCACCTTTCCAACATGGGGGGGGACACCCACATAACTGCAATAAAAGTAGTCATAAACAGTAAGCAAAACATTTTTAAAAATATAGCTACTTTAGCTGCTCTGCGTAGCTCATCATTTTTTCTTGCCACTGTTCTTTCGTTGGGGTTTCCTCATTCTTCCATCCTTGTGCTATCAAGACTCTTGCCGCTGTTGTAGCATATATAAATAAGTTCTTTGTTTTTCTTGGCAGGTCTTGTCCTACACTCCCTAACAGAAATGCTTCTGGTTTTTTTTACAAATGTCATTTTTTTCAACTCATTATATATCATTTCCCTTTTTTTAAAAAAAGTCTCTACATTCCCACCACATATGACAAAAAGTCCCTTCTTTTTCTTTACATTTCCAACATGTGTTTGACCTGGTTTTGTACATTTTTGTTCAAAAATAAATCATAACAGAATCTGAAACAGAGATACAAAAAACCAACAGCAACTCTCCAGCCCAAGGCAAGGCTAAATCTGGCAGCTGTATTTTAATACTTCTGCCTTGGAACCTTATGATAAAGGGCAGGTAAGAACTCAAACAACAAAAATAATAATTGACATGCCCCTCAATGAAGATTAATGAAATGTTTTAGTAAGCCACCTCTCCCCAGCCCTCCCAATATCTACAACTTTTAAAATTGATGTTACGGACTGTTGTTTTGATGGGCTGTTGTGATCCATCTATCTAGGGCAACTAACTGCAATCTTACCAACACGACAAGACGTCCACATGTGGGACAGAGCGGAATGGCCATTTCCACAGAGAAATGGAAATACAATTCCAGAGCATCCCTAAACATGCAGCTTATGTACTTGGGCTTGATGCCAGAGACAAAATACAGCAGGGTGACTTCCGCATTCCTCAGACACAAACACAGCTTTACCCTTTAAGTGTATGAAGAATTAACCACACTCTGGGCAAATGGCCAAGATGAGTCTTAGCTTGAACGTGCACCTTAATCCTAGACATATTTATTCAGAAGTTAAGTCTGTCTGAGTTCCAACTGGGTTCGGTGGGACTTGCTCTCGCGAGTGCATAAAATTAGCAGCATTAGTTTAGCATTCATTTCTTCCCTCATCCAAAGCTGCTGTTGGACCAGTACAATAAAAGCAGAAGTTGTTGCCATAATGAAAATCTCCTCAGAAAATCCACCAGATGATACTGATGGTGATAATTCTAATATGCAATGCTAGATTTAGGGTGCTTCAAGAAAGGTGTTTATTGCAGGATCTGAGCAAGATTTTTTGCAGCACTGACACTATGTGGTTGGCATCAAAATGTCAGCCTCTGTTCCACTTCACTTTTTTACCAGATTTACCCTTTCTGAGGGAAATCTGATAAGCAGAACAACCCATTTGCAATACATGGAAATACCATTTGCAAATTAAGCCTCTGTCTGGAAGCAATCTTTATTAAAAGGGACTGGCTTGGCGTAATTCAAAATGACCTTAACAGATTAGAGAACTGGGCACAAGCTAACAAAATGAATTTCAGTAGGGACAAATGTAAGGTTCTGCACTTAGCTAGGAAGATGGGGGACACCTGGCTTACTAGCAGTACATCTGAAAAGGATCTAAGGGGTCTTGGTGGACAAGCTTAACGTGAGTCAACAGTGGGATGCAGCAGCAAAAAAAGCTATTGCTATTCTAGGCTGCATCAACAGAAGTATAGTGTCCAGATCAAGGGAAAAAATAGTACCACTCTATTCTGTCTTAGGGGACACGGGTGGCGCTGTGGGTTAAACCACAGAGCCTAGGACTTGCCGATCAGAAGGTCAGTGGTTCGAATCCCCGCGATGGGGTGAGCTCCCATTGCTCGGTCCCTGCTCCTGCCAACCTAGCAGTTCAAAAGCATATCAAAGTGCAAGTAGATAAATAGGTACCGCTCCAGCAGGAAGGTAAACAGTGTTTCTGTGTGCTGCTCTGGTTCTCCAGAAGAGGCTTAGTCATGCTGACCACATGACCCAGAAGCTGTACGCTGGCTCCCTCAGCCAATAAAGCAAGATGAGCGCCGCAACCCCAAAGTCGGCCACGACTAGACCTAACGGCCAGGGGTCCCTTTACCTTTTTATTCTGCCTTAGACCACACCTTGAATTTTAAATTTTACTGCGTCCAATTCTGGGCACCACAATTTAAGAAGGATGTTGACAAGCTGGAACATGTGTAGAGGAGGGCAACCAAGATGATCAAGGGTCTGAAAACTAAGCCTTATGAGGAACGCTTGAAGGAGCTGGGTATGTTTAGCCTGGAAAAGAAGAGACTGAGAGGAGATATGATAGTCATCTTCAAATATCTCAAGGGCGGTCACATGGAGGAGGGAGCATGCTTGTTTTCTCCAGCTCTGGAGGGTAGGACTTGAACCAATGGGTTCAAGTTGCAAGAAAGGAGATTCTGACTAAACATTCAGAAAAACTTTCTGACAGTAAGAGCTGTTCAGCAGTGGAACAGACTCCCACGAGAGGTGGTGGGCTCTCCATCCTTGGAGGTGTTTAAACAGAGGTTGGATGGTCTTCTGCCATGGATGCTTTAGCTGAGATTCCTGTGTTGCAGGGACATGGACTCTTGAGATCCCTTCCAACTTTAGGATTCTATGTTTCTTATTCTAGCCTCAGGCATGCAGAGGGGGGCCTTTAAAACACTTAAATCAAAGCAACGTAAACTCTTTTAAAAATCTGAAATTGTGTGCTTAACACAGGCATAGGCAAACTCGGCCCTCCAGATGTTTTTGACCTACATCTCTCATGGTCCCTAGCTAACAGAACCAGTGGTCAGGGATGATGGGAACTGTAGTCTCAAAATGTCTGGAGAGCAGAGTTTGCCTATGCCTGGCTTAACATTCTGAAAGAATCCTCAGCTGCTGCCCTTTTACAACAACAACAACAACAACAACAACACAACCCACAGCTCTTCAATACTTTGGAGGCAACACTTAGGGCAGCCTCAATTCTTTCAAAGCCAGAAAAACAGAGAGATACAGCTAAACATTGAGCAATGTGAAGAGAAAATGACAGAAACCACAGACAGAGTAACATAAGGCTTTGTGAGGCCCCTGATATGACCTGGGTGCAGGTATTGACATGACACTTTGTCTCAGGAAGAGGAAAAGAACACTGAATCACCCCGATTTTATTTGGCCCCCACACAGGGCACACCCCTAATATTTACTGAATTGCACTTTCCCCTTATGTTACCTTTAATTCAGAATTACTGTAATTTTCTGTGGCACCCCTTAAAAGACAACTCTTATATTCTTGTTTAAAGCTTACTGGATATACAAATTGGTCAACTAGCACCAGGTCACATATTCCCAACACAAACTTAACAATGTAATAGGCTAGATTAGAGTTTACATGTGTTGCAAAATATGCCAGCAACAACAAAAGCTCATGAAAAAAGAAATTAAACATACAGACACCTGTTGTTAAACTTATGTTATGCTTTGTAATACATTTTTGCTGATTTCCTCCAGAGTCCTCAGTTTTTCTCCTTTTAGTTACAGTCAATTAAATCAGATTTCCATGACTTGCCATAGAAATGCAAAACACAGGAAGAATTATTGGCAGTATCTCTCATTTCACTCCACTGCACATATTAATTTCAACACTGCTTTTACCATCTGCTCAGGACCTAATTTTAAATACAAAATAAAACACGCAAACATGCAGCTGGAAATGGTGTGAGCCCATGTGCTGTGGAAGTGTGTATTCAGAAGTACGTGTGTGTTCACATTAATTTCAGTGTATCACATGAGGGGCGGGGAGCCAAATTCATAGAAATCAAGAGTTGAACTTGCAGATAAATAATTGTAAGAATTGATCTGATGGGTAGAACTGATTGCAGACTGAAGTTCATTTACCCACAATGTTCAATAAATGGCACGGGACACAATCCAGCTCAACTCCTGCTGATATTGTTTAACTGAAATAAATGCTTAGACTTTGGCTGGCTGTCTCGTGGATCCTTTAGAAAGGCTCTTAAACCCACACTTTGGTGGTATATTGTTTATTGTTTATTTTTATTTTTTGTGGTACAAGGTGAATTGTTTTTTTATTAATATTTTATTAAATTTTATCAATAGAAAAGTTCAGAAAAATACAAAAACAAAAAAATACAAAATTACAAAATGCAAAAATGCAAAAATACAAACATTAAACACGAAAAAGAAGAAAAAAACACATATAAAAGAAAACAAAACTCCCTCTTTTTTGATTTCTCATCTTTAGTTAACTTATTTTCCTGACTTCCTCACGCCTCCCTTTTTTGTATCCCTTTTGAAAATTGGTTCAGCAAATTCATATCCTATTAGTTTATCTATTATCAATCCCATCTTACATTTTACCTTGTTCCTAGAATCCCTTCAATTCATTTCAATGTCATCAGCATTCAAAAATTTTACAATGTTTCTGTAAATAAGTTTTAAATTTCCTCCAATCTTCTTCCACCAACTCTTCTCCCTGGTCTCGGATTCTGCCAGTCATTTCCGCCATTTCCATATAGTCTATTAGTTGCATCTGCCATTCTTCCAGAGTGGGTAGGTCTTGTGTCTTCCAATGCTTTGCAATGAGAATTCTTGCTGCTGCTGTAGCATACATAAAGAAAGTTCTGTCCCTCTTTAACACCGTTTGGTCCACTATGCCCAGGAGGAAGGCCTCTGGTTTCTTCGGGAAAGTATATTTAAATACCTTTTTCATTTCATTATAGATCATCTCCCAGAAAGCCTTAATCCTTGGGCACGTCCACCAAAGGTGGAAGAATGTACCTTCAGTTTCTTTACATTTCCAACATTTGTTGTCGGGCAAATGATATATTTTTGCAAGCTTGACTGGAGTCATGTACCACCTGTACATCATTTTCATAATATTCTCTCCTAGGGCTTTGGTGGTATATTGTTTAAATGCAATGTGTGTGTGTGTGTGTGTGTGTGTGTGTGTATCCATACAGTCATACCTCGGGTTACAGATGCTTCAGGTTACTTTTTTTGGGTTATGGACCGCCAAAACCCGGAAGTACCGGAATGGGTTACTTCTGGGTTTCGGCGGTTGTGCATGTGCAGCAGCGCCAAATCATGGCCTGCGCATGCGCAGACGCACCGCTGCAGGTTGCGAACATGCATCCCGCACAGATCACGTTCGCAAACCAAGTGTCCACTGTATATATAAAACAAATACAATATCTTGTTACGCAGATGGAATAGTTACAACATACAGAGCGCAACAGGCTGAGTGTTAATGTTTGTAACAATTTTCTTTATTGATTACTTCCTAGCATATGAATCAAGTCCAGGATATACACCATAAACAATCCTTAAGCAAGGTATATAGCCTATTTAATTAAATCCAGTGCAGATATATTTCTTCCTTTCTTCATACATTCTTGCTTTAGTTCATATATTACACAGTCCTCAAATGTGGTTAAGGAAAGGTCCCCGGAATGTCATGGACAATACAGCTCATAAGGTTGGCTAGCATAGGTAGCAGACATAGGCAGGCTGGCTCAGGTAGCTGGGTAGGGTAGAGGGTAGAAATATTATTGAGAATCATCCAAGAATCATTGCTTATGTAATCTGTTACACACCATACTAAACAACTCTTCTCATCCTTAGCTAGTGACTGCGCTGGGGCTGATGAAAGTTTGAGTCTAAGAGGTAAAGGTAAAGGATTTGACTTGACTCATCTTGCTTCAGGCTGAGGGAGCCGGTGTTTGTCCACAGAAAGCTTTAGGGTTCATATGGTCAGCATGACTACAGTGCTTCTGGTGCAATGGGACACTGTGATGAGATCAGAGAGCATGGAAATGCCATTTACCTTCCCGCCACAGTGGTACCTATTTATTTACTTGCACTGGGATGCTTTCGAGCTGCTAGGTAGGCAGGAGCTGGGACAGAGCAACGAGAGCTCACCCTGTCATGGGGATTTGAACCACTGACCTTCTGATCGGCAAGCCCAAGAGGTTCAGTGGTTTAGACCACAGCACCACTCACTCCTTTCTGGAGTCCAATAACATATGAATGGCACTATATTTGTCACTCCAGTAGTCAGGATTTCACAAATGAGAAGAACTGTATTGGATCAGATCAAGGAGCCATCCTGCCAGTTCCAGTTGATTCTAGGAAACATATAAGCAGGGCATGATAATGCAACTGTCCTCCCGTGACATTTATCCCTAGCAATTCAGAGAGAAACTGTCTTTGGAAATGAGAGTTTTATTTAACTCTCATATCTAGCGGACATAGATAGATATATCCAGTGCTATTTTCCTAGAAAAAGAGGTGCCAGAACTCACCATGAACATCTCCCATGTTCTCTTAGAATGGCAATGACGCCCACCTGAGAGGTGCCAGAACTGAGTTCCAGTAAGTTCTGGCTGAAAAAAAAGCATTGGACATATCATCCATAAATTTATTGAAGGGTAAAATCTAGTGGTGTCCATTCATCACTGGAATGGGCCCCCTTTTTTAAGTAAGATTCCCAAACCAGGGCAGGAATAATAGTTAAAGGGTATCTTTTAGTTCTTTTATTTACCAGGAGCCAAAATTGTCTGGAGTTCCATAATGATGAGGCTTCTATGATTGCCCGCCATTGATTCACTTGCCATTCCTGTCTAGCTCCCTTTTGAATTTGCTTGTAGGCCGATTTTGCTTGGGAATATTCTTTTGGCAGGACCGTTGCCCCGGAGGCTTTATACTCTTTGTAGATGTTACCAAGAAGTTGTCTAGCCTGTTTACAAGCACTATTGAACCACAATGCACCTATCTTCCTTTGTGTTCGATTTATTTTATGCGTCGGAACAGAGAAAAAGGACGTTAGATCTTCTAACAGATTCGAGAATAGTCTTAGAGTTTGGTCATAATCGTAATAATCTTTGATTAAGCCTGAATATGCTTGTTTTAGCTCTTGTTGGAAATATGCTGAGTATTTTTGGGCCTGTAATTCGGACCATTTGACACTTTTGATTTGCAATACTGAGTTCGTAATCAGATGTGTTGGGTGCCTGTCTCCATCTGGGGTCCAGTCTATAGTCATTGTGGCGACCAACGGTAGGTGGTCGCTCAGTTGAATATTTTCAACTTTGAAATGGGAAAATTTGGGGAATATGTCATGAGATACTAACATATAATCCAGGACACTGTTTGCAGAGGAGCTTATGTGTGTAAAATCACCCGGTACGTCTGGCGGGCAGTTCCCGTTTAGAACCACTAAGTTTAGACGTAGTACCAATTGGTAAAGAAGGGTTCCTGCTTCATTTACCCTTTTGTCTTTGGAAAGTCTTTGAGTATGGAGGGCGAGGTCATTAGTGAATTCTGGGGTTATCCACCATTTGGCTTTGATTAAAGACTCCCAGTTTGTTGCAATGCGAGCATTGAAGTCCCCTGCTATAACATTGGGTATATTGATTAAAGCTGGATAGTCTTGCCAGAGCCTTGGTGATGAACTTGCCCCAGGAACCTCATCTGACCTTCCCTTAACTAGAGCCTTCCATTTTATCCAATCAGATGGGGGGATCTGCTCCTCTCCTGTACAGCACAGGTTTCTCTTCTGACTGCCTTTCATGAAAATGACATGATAGACAGTGTCTGATAAGAGTCCATTTGGAAGGACAAGTTGCCTCATCCAAAAAGTGCTTGTGGTACAAAATCTCATCATAGACTTTTCATAACTTGCAATCTCGAGGTGGGAGAGAGAGAGAGAGAAAGAACCCAGAACCTCAAAGCCTGAGAGACATATGGGCAGGTGTCAAAATGCGCCAGTTTCTTTTTTTCAATTTATTTCCTCAAGACTGCTGGGAGATTGACATTTCTCTAAGTACACTTGCTTTGAGGAGTAATTTACTGGCTTTTGTAGAATGCACAGGCAAACGCTGAGTTATCCGAACTCTTTCCTCTGGATTGAGGTGACTTCTGAAAACATGATTTACTCACAGAGCCTGTACAGCTGAGGGATTCGTCGGTTGGCTTGCTCTGCAAGTGAAAAAGGAAGAGAGCAGCAGCAACAACAATAGCCAAGAGAGAGAGAAAATAGAAATTTCTTTTATATTATATTTATTTTTGCTATTTATTACACTTGTATAACACCTTGTCTTCCAAGGAACTCAATGTAGTATGCATGCCAGTGTGGTGTAGTGGTTAGGAGCGGTAGACTCGTAATCTGGTGAACCGGGTTCGTGTCTCCGCTCCTCCACATGCAGCTGCTGGGTGACCTTGGGCCAGTCACACTTCTCTGATGTCTCTCAGCCCCACTCACCTCACAGAGTGTTTGTTGTGGGGGAAGAAGGGAAAAGGAGATTGTTAGCCGCTTTGAGACTCCTTCGGGTAGTGATAAAGCGGGTTATCAAATCCAAACTCTTCTTCTTCTTCTTCCCCAGTTCATTCTCACATCAACCTGCTAAGAAATGGTGGCTGGCCCAAGGACACCCAATGAGCTTCATGGGTGAGTAGGGATTTGAAGTCTCGTGTCTCAAGTCATAGTCCAACACTCTAGCCATTACGCCACACTGGCATTCCTTTATGAAGGATGGAGGTCTTTCCCTCATCCCAACCCTACTGGCAGAGTTGAAAGTTTTTGTTTCTAAAGATGTTCAGGGAATGTTTGCTCATCTGTATTGGGTAACTAGGTTTTTTTAAAAAGGGATTTGCTTAGGGTTGCCATATTTCACAAAGTAAAAACCAGGACACCCCAAAAGTTGCTGGGGTGTTGTTTTTTTGACAAACTCCCAAACACAAAAAACCCCACAATTTTTAGATTGACTTGCCTAAGATCCAGGACAAAGCACTGCCTTTCAGAAATTCCCCCAGACATCCATTCCCCCTTTGAAATACCAGTAATGTCTGAGGAAATCCAGAAGTATGGCAGCCCTAAATTTGCTTAAAAGTGTTTCTTTCCCCCCAAAAAAACTCTATATCAGAGGCTTCAGTAAGATTAGAAAAAGGGGAAATGAAGCAATGTAAGTGATGCTCTCTCAATCTTTTCTCAGTTATTCTTTAAAACCCTTCCTCCAGCTAATTTTGAATGCAAACGCCCAACCTGCAAGGGTGCATTTAATTATTTAATTACCTATCAATCATGCTCCTCTTCTGCTTTGTGGCAAAATGGAATGTGCTGTCCTTTGTGCAGATGCAATTAAAAGCAGTCCTGTTACAAACAACACAAATAAATGCACCCGACACACACAAAATACATAGATTGGAGGGGGTGGAAATGGTGAGTGCCAATGCTTCTCAGGAAACGAGATCAAATCGTTTGGAATTTAACAGCAGTAGCACCACCATTGGGGTGGATTTCATAAGCATCCGGTTCTTCAGAACTATGAGTCCAAAGTCTAAGATGGAGTGAATGTGTGCACAAACTCAGGACCTGCACATAGGACTACTTATGAGTATTTACAAGATAGTGAGTTTAGGGGTGGGAGATAGGCTGTATGCCCCAGTCCCGTCTAATTTTGGGATCCAATGATCATCCAATTGCTGAAATAGCCAAACGAGTTTCTTCGTAATGCCCCCTAAGTATGAGTCATTGAGGTAACCAAGTGGCTCTGTGCCAGAGGGCAAATGGGTGCCCCCCCCCCTCCATCAACTGCCTGGTTCTATTATTATATTATTTATTAAATTTATATAGTAAGAAATGCAAAAGACAGAGTTGAGGTGTGTGAGCTAGAATCTAGAAACAGACTGTAGGCTGGGCAGCTTAGAGACAGAGCCATGCCTGATTCTGGCTGGAATCCAAGGCTGTGGCTATGGGAGAAGCAGGAGTTTCTTGGGGTGTTAATGCTATGAGCCCCTCCATCATAGGCTCAGGTTTAATATATGCGTAAATAAACCACATATACTAAAGACACCCCCATGGGACGTGGGTGGCACTGTGGTCTAAACCACTGAGCCTAGGGCTTGCCGATCAGAAGGTTGGTGGTTCGAATCCCCGCGATGGGGTGAGCTCCCGTTGCTCTGTCCCAGCTCCTGCCAACCTAGCAGTTCAAAAGCACGTCAAAGTGCAAGTAGATAAATAGGTACCACTCCGGTGGGAAGGTAAATGGCGTTTCTGTGCGCTGCTCTGGTTCGCCAGAAGTGGCTTAGTCATGAGCTGTACGCCGGCTCCCTCGGCCAGTAAAGCGAGATGAGCGCCGCAACCCCAGAGTTGTCCGCGACTGGACCTAATGGTCAGGGGTCCCTTTACCATTTTTTTTTACTTAAGACACCACAGCCTACACTTTCCCTTATTCCAAAGAAAACCAATCTCTGAGTAAATTCCTGTAACCCCTTGACTCTAGCACTTCTCAGTGATTAGAGTTATTGCCAGAATATCTAATGTAGGGGTCAGCAAAGTTTTTCAGCAGGGAGCCAGTCCACTGTCCCTGGTGGGGGGCCAGAATATATTTGATGGGGGGGGGATGAATGAATTCCTATCCCCCACAAATAACCCAGAGATGCATTTTAATTAAAATGACACATTCTACTCATGTAAAAACACGCTGATTCCCAGACCGTCCGCGGGCCAGATTTAGAAGATGATTGGGCTGGATCTGCCCCCCAGGCCTTTGTTTGCCTACCCATGATCTAATGCCAAGAACTGGATTTTCAGCTAGATGACGTCATCGGTTAGGTTGCATACTGCGACTTTATCTTCTCATTCCCCTTGCAGATATTATTATTAATAAAATGTGTCTCACCTCTTTATTCCCAGGTCTAGTTGCAAGCATGCAAAATGTTGCCAGCTGCTGCAGAGGACGTCACAATGGGCCTATGATATATTACAGCATTTAGAGACATGTATGTGCTTTCAAATAAGGAACATGATGCTCCTTTCAACCTATTGTGGATAATATGAGCAAGATGGACAATGATTCTGATATATGTTGCACAGCAGACACTTGTCCTAAACATATAACATCAACATGAAGAGGGACGCAGGTGGCGCTGTGGGTTAAACCAGAGAGCCTAGGACTTGCTAATCAGAAGGTCAGCAGTTCGAATCCCCACAACGGGGTGAGCTCCTGTTGCTCGGTCCCTGCTCCTGCCAACCTAGCAGTTTGAAAGCACATCAAGCACAAGTAGATAAATAGATACCGCTCTGGCGGGAAGGTAAATGGCATTTCCGTGCGCTGCTCTTGTTCGCCAGAAGTGGCTTAGTCAAAATAATAATAATAATATAAAAAATCAGCATGAAGAAAGTCAGAATATCTGTGGAAATAAAGAGATGGGCTTCACAAGTCCTTCAGTTGATTAGATCTGACTGCCACTCTATGGTTTCAGCCTTTATAGCATATTTTCCTTCCAGCCGGAATGTGTTCTTTCTGTTTCATGGGAACCAGATGACAGGGCGCTACACTGAATCAGCATGCAAGTGTGCTACGAAGCAATTATGTTTGATGGTGCAGATGTGCTCAAATTACCTTTCCTTCCTGACTTCAGAAAATCTGCTTCGAAGAGACTAAAGGGAGCATTTCTTCCATTATTAAAAATAAATTACTGGCTGAACTGCAGCATGATTTGGCTCATTCGAACAATTTAGAGCACCAAGAGGAGAAAATAAAAGAATGTATGCATTGTACTACTAACAATGGGTTGTACAATAGTTTTGGCTCTGCAATATAATTTGCAAGCAAAAGGTCACAAACTAACACAGAGTTAAATGAGCTTAAGTGTTTAACAGAGCAACCCTCCATCTTAAACATTCAACTTGTTGGGTTCAGTCAATTTCTGTCCAGCTGTACTAGAAACTAGGGCTGTGCATGGCACCCCAATTTGGTGATCCTGATTCAGCCCAAATCTGGGATTGATCATGAACCAAAATAACCCCCACTCTGAACTAAATAGGAGTCCTTGCACAGCCCTAATGTTTAACTGGGGCTTTGAAACCTAATTAAGCATGAGATTGGAGGTAAGGAGGTAAGGTATTCCCTCCTTTCCTTGCTCTTTGACAACCCCCTTTTAACAGCCCCAGATTGTTCTGTGTGGGCTAGATCCAGGGTGATCTTGAGCCTGAATTGGGCTAATTTGGTTCAGGATACAGGATTTTTCCAGACTGAATGCACAGAAATCACTTTGCTTTAAAAAAGATGTCTATTTGACGGTTGTTGATAATATTGAAATAGCTATTAGGAGGTATTTTTAAAAAGTAATCAGCCTTTAATCACATCTCACCTTTCTCACTGACCGAAGCACATCAATTTTTTGTGTTTATCACGTTTCAGCTTGTCAGACACCAGTTCAGGATGTCGACTGAATAGACAGCTCCTCCCTCCAAACGCACCTGCCATCATAATTATGGGTATTTTGTTATATCACATGGGAAATGGGTACTTAGGAAAACCTTTTGTCTAAGTAGTGACATGTGCCAGATCAACTACTCTAATAGTCATTAAAAGCTCAGATCCTTCGACGTTACACTACAACATTTTTACAGGAAGCCTTTTATCTTTCCCCCTTCCGGCATCTTCTATATAATCAGGCTCATCAACACAAGACCAGGAAGCATAATTTCAAAGAAATGAGCTGGATTTTTGCTGTGTCGTTACCACAGGCATTAGTTGAGGTCATGCAGCTAAATCTACACCAACCTGCTTTGAAACACCCCATCCCTCTAACTGTTATAGGCAAACAAGTAAGACTATTACAGTGGATTGGGTTGAAAGATTAAAGAAAAGACCATCATTAAAGAGCAAAGCAAAGTCTGTAGGAGTTGCTTATTTATCTCATGAGAGAGGTGTGCACAAATGCAGATTTCTCCATGTTTATGAAGAGCCATGTGCATGAATCAAAGGTGCATCTAAATGTACATTGGCCGGCACATCCAAACACATGTGCCACCCATCTAAAATGCAACAAAATGCTTCTAACACAATGTGCATTGGAATGTAGATAGCCATCTACAAGCTGGTGCAATTGCTAGTTCCACTTTTAGCAGCAAGTTTATCTGGATCAGGATGCAAGCATCTTGAACAATACATTTCAAAACACTGATGTTATTAAATTGAGGAAATATGAATCCTCTCCCAACATATGCAGCAAATGGAAAATGCATGTATCCCATCACTAGAAATACAAAAGAGAAATCCATATGAAACATCCATAGGATCCAGAGAAATAAGTTTCCCTAAGTTCAGTAGGTTACTTTTCTAAGGAAGGGTTTGTCCACACTTCCGATTGTCCTGCAACTAGAAAACATGGGTCTGAGAGGTCTTCTGCTTGTCTCGTGCTTTCTAGGCATGGGTCTGAGCAGTTTTCCATTCACACAGCTGTTGCCACAGGAAAACCCGATTGATGTTTGCTCCAATTCAGTCGTAAAGAGTGGCTTTTCCCATGGCAAAGCTGTGACAATGTGGACAAGCCAAAAGTGTGGACATGAGTGCTGCCTTGGCTCCTTCTTCCACCTTCCCAAATGCTTTCACAACCATTTGCTCCACAATAAAAGCAAATCCACCACCACCAGGGATGGCCCTTTTAATCTTCGTATTTATTCAGTTTGCGTTCACAATGGAGATCATTTAAGGTACAGTAAAAGTGAAAATGAAGTTTAAGAACACTTTGTTAAACCTGAGGGATATCTGACTTGGTCAGCAAATCCAGCTCTTGAAATATTTAGCAGCTTAGGTTTAACAGTTTTCTGATTGAACATCAACAGAAGCTGACGTTTTGTAGTGTAATCAATGGATGAGGAATCAAGTACTGTGCATGCATCCCTTTCCCAGTAGCAGGTAAAGGGGGAAATAGTCCCACAGCAGCAGCAACAGCAAATGATTATACGTTAGTAAAAGGGGAAAGGGGAAGGTTCCTGCCATCGTTGCTGTGGTTGGCATCCATCTGCCTCGAAAGACAATGGAGTGTGCCTTGAGTCAAACTGCTGTGCTAGTAGCACCAAACTGGGGTGCAAGTCTGGGCAGTGTGTATGGAGGTGTTGGGATGCCCAGATGACAAGACTCCTCTTTCAGCCTTGCTGATATGGTCCGAAGGGGAAAAAAGCAATACGTTTGGCGCCAGTTTGGCTTCAGGAGTTGCCAGAAGGAGGCATACAAGCTGACATCCAAGTGCCTTGGGGACTCCACTCCACATTTGTGTAGGTTTTACTCTGTAGTGTCCCCCCCCCTCCCAAAGATATCTCATAAGGCAGCAGAGGTTTCAGATCAGTTTTCCTTCTCTTAGATGGGCTACCTTCCCAGGTTGACCAGCCCCATCTGCCCCTCACGTCCCTCTGCAACACATGCAGAAACCCCTTCTTGACTGTTAGACCCCCCCCCCCGTTGGTCTAGTCCACTTAATCCACCAGAGCCCGTCTTTGTATTCAGGGGAATTCACCAACTCACCAAGGGTTTGAGACCCATTGGCTGCCCTCATCTGGTTTAGCTGGCCAGTCGAAGCTGTTTCCTAGGATGTGGCTGCTGTCACATGCTGACAGCTTTTAGGAGCCACAAGTGAGAGATGAGTTACAGATAGGTAGCCGTGTTGGTCTGCCATAGTCAAAATAAAAAAAAATTCCTTCCAGTAGCACCTTAAAGACCAACTAAGTTAGTTCTTGGTATGAGCTTTCGTGTGCATGCACACTTGTGTATCTGAAGAAGTGTGCATGCACACGAAAGCTCATACCAAGAACTAACTTAGTTGGTCTTTAAGGTGCTACTGGAAGGTGAGAGATGAGTTCAGGGTGGGGACCAAAGGTGAACAAACTACCCCAGAAGGAGCACACCAGAGGTACTACCTCTCCCCTGACACCCCATATACCCTGATCTCTGCCTGAAGGAGTTTATACTCTAGACAGTGTAGAGAATGATATAATACTTTGTATCCAGTGCTATTTTTCTAGAAAAAGAGGTGCCAGAACTCACCATGAACAGCTCCCTCATTTGCTTAAAATGGCAATGGCATTCACCTGAGAGGTGCTGGAACTGAGTTTTGGTGTGTTCCCACTGGGGGGAAAAATCCCTGTTTGTATTTATGTAGTGTTTTTGAGTATTCCAAGTACTTTATGGTTAGAATTCCAGCTCCATGATTGCAGTCATAGGGTTGTTGTCTTTCACATGACGGTATATGTTTTGACTCCACAGAGTGGGAAGTGAAGGAAACAGGATGTTGTGTTCCGTGAAGTGGGACTGTTGTCCTTTGTTCTTTTCCTCTTTGCTGTCTGATGCTAGAGAGAGAGGGAGCCATGTTGTAGGGCAGCAAGTGTATTTATATGTAAATAAAGTAGATTAGCAAAAATGCTGAGTTGCTGAGGTCTTTCACGCAAGATGTGCAAACTCTGCGGATCCCTAAGTGTGCCGGTGTCGGTTGGCATCGGTCACTGTGATGTTCGGGCAGAAGAAAGCTTTTGAAGCTCCCGAATGAAAGAGGAGGGCGAGAACATGCCAGTTGGGCATGTGTCTCTGCCAGGGTCCTACTCGAGTGTAGGCTGAATTCCTGACACTTTCCTGGGTTGCCATTCTATAAACATAAAGTCTCCTTTTCTTCATGGAAAGGACTACAATCAAGAAGAGGTTCCCACAACTGCAGGAATGTAGGATCCAAGACTTTGTTGTGTCAACCTCACAACCATCCTTTGAGGTAGGTCCGCATTATTATGCCTATTGCAGATAAGGAAAGGGGCTGAGAGAGTAGCTTGCTCAAGGCCGCTTGATTCAGCCTTCCTGAACCTAGAATCTTCTAGATGTTTTCTACTCAAGCTCTCACCAGCTCTAGCCAACATTGCCAATGGTCAGGGATGATGGAATGATGGGAGTCGTAGCTTCAGGCTGGGGAAAAGGTGAGTTAATGGCAGAGGTGAGATTTGAACAGGACAATTTCTCTTTTGTAGATCAGGAACAAAGATGAGGGGGAAGGTAGGAAGAGAAATGTAACTAGGGATTAAAGTGGAAGAAATGGAAACACATATATGTAGGCTTGGCTTTGATGGGGCATGAGAGCTATTGGTCAAGGCAAAGGTTTTATGGAAGTAGAGGCAGAGTTGATGGTGTTGGTACCCAAATCTCAATTGGATGCTCACACAAGCTACTGTAAAAGACACCTAAGTGGAAGTAACCTGCCTTGTATATTCCTTTCTCATTCATAGGAAAGCTAAGCATGGCTGTGTGCGCAGTGGCAGCCCTTGGGGTCTCAAATTTCAACATTAGGTGCCCTCTGCCTCTCACACTCCATTCCAAATCATAGTTGTGACATCCCTGGTCACACACTCCTAAATCCACCTCTGGTGTGGGGGCTCAAAACATTTCCCTTGCATGTACATTATTTACAAGTGAAGAATGCAGCTGTGCGAGCTGGTAAGATTCATGTTTAATACACACACAATACACACACATATATATAGCTATACACACACACTTTTCAAACAGAAGCAATTATGTCAACTTCAGTTTCTTCCTCGGATGTCAGATCCTCTTACAGAATTAATGAGTGGTTTAGTAGGACTTACCATAATGCAATGGGAGAGAAGTTAAGACCAATTCAACAAAAAATAAATGGATCCTTTATTGAATATGCCAGTGTTAAGATCTGATACAAATAATAAAAGGGAATAGAGGGGAAATGGAAATATAAAGTCAGAAACACAGACACTGAACATGCTACTATTCACCCACATGGAATTTGTAGACCAGAAGTTGTTATTAATATTACTTGATTCTAAAATATTGTCTATTGGCAACTGGCAACACACTATAATAGTCTGCTATACTTAACATTGTTCTTTAGCCTATAATTAATATACACACCTATGGCCTGATGACCTGCTAGCATAACCTTTTATCACGGCAGCGCCATTCACTCCCCCACAGTTAAGCTCCTGGCATTGCTTTTATTATAATCCCTTTTTGTAGAGATTTATCACCCGCAAGTTTCACCTTGAGTTTCAGATTTGGAATGAGGATTCCAGATGACGGATTCTAAGAGACCTTTGGATTCTACTGTGGAATGATCAGATCAGAAACCCTGAGACCTGGACCTTTTCCCAGAAACAATTATTTTCTCTTCACAAAATTCTTCCCGATCTTTTATGCTGAGAGATGCTACCCTTTCCTAATTATTAATGCATCATTCATCATTTGGGAGTTCCAGTCCGTCACAAGTACAAAATCTATTATGAAGGACATCATAGAGGTGCTGTAGCAACTAAGCAGGCCCGGATTAAAGCAACCAATGTCCCTGGGCTAGAGGACCTTGGGAGACCCAAGTTTAATAGCATCTGATCAGGAGGAACAAAAGCTTGTTTTCTTCTTTTATCTACTCAATGAAGTACTTTTCTCTATCTATTTTGTCTACTCTACTTTATCTACACTGATGAAAAAGGACTGGTGATAAATTCATAACCTTTCATAAGTTTACAAAAGTATTGAATTAATGAAGACATTCACACAGAACATTCATAGGGAAATCATAGCCATGTTATAACAATACCATGTTATCCAAAGTCAGAACAGCTTTCTTTCAAGCTCTTCTGGATGCAAACTGAACCATTACACCAGGCATAGGCAAACTCAGCCCTCCCGATGTTTTGGGACTACAACTCCCATCATCCCTAGCTAACAGGACCAGTGGTCAGGGATGATGGGAGCTGTAGTCCCAAAACATCGGGAGGGCCGAGTTTGCCTATGCCTGCATTACATCATTAAAATCAGCAAGTCACTGTTTGTCATAGGAACCAACAGCTAGGGGTTGGTTCCTTTGCCCACCCCCCAATAAAATATTATAAAATATTGGAGGGGGCCAGTACCCTCAAAGTTGATGGGCGTTGCCATTCAAATGGTGTCTGTGTGCCACAACTTGTTACAGTGGTACCTCGGGTTACATACGCTTCAGGTTACATATGCTTCAGGTTACATACGCTTCAGGTTACAGACTCCACTAACCCAGAAAGAGTACCTCGGGTTAAGAACTTTGCTTCAGGATGAGAACAGAAATCGGGCTCCGGCGGCGCGACAGCAGCAGGAGGCTCCATTAGCTAAAGTGGTGCTTCAGGTTAACAACAGTTTCAGGTTAAGTACAGACCTCTGGAACGAATTAAGTACTTAACCCAAGGTACCACTGTATTGATTATGCAAGTTAAGGCTTACCTGCCCCCCCCAACCTTTCATTCAAGTAGGTACTTCTGGTAACTGATATGCAGTCATAAACTCATGTTTAATGTTGCTAAGCAACTAAGCCTAAATAATAAAAGCTGCCTGTTTTTTATTATTTTATTTTTGGGCAAGCGGCCAAGACCTCCCCCCCCCCCCCAGGTTATGAGGCCCTGGGCTGCAGCCTACTCATCCTGTATGTAAATCCAGCACTGCAGCTAAGAGACTGAGCAATCAGTGAGAGGCCTTGGTTTGAATCTTGCATCTGTGATCTCACACCGCAAAGCAAACTATTCTCTCTTGGCCTCATGCCTCACATCTACAATATGGCTAGACTAACACTGACCTATCTGTCAATTGTTGTAACGATTACATGATTCGTGAATATAAGAAAAGGCTGCTGAATCAGACCAATGTGTAAACTCTCTTCTAGACCTGCAGACAATGGTAATAAATCCAATGTACCACAAATAGACCAGCTATTTCACAGCAATATAATTTGCCTATAAAAGGTAAAGGGACCCCTGACCATTAGGTCCAGTCGTGGCTGGCTCTGGGGTTGCGGCACTCATCTCGCTTTATTGGCCGAGGGAGCCGGATTACAGGTCATATGGCCAGCATGACTAAGCCGCTTCTGCAGAACCAGAGCAGCGCACGGAAACGCCGTTTACCTTCCTGCCGGAGCGGTACCTATTTATCTACTTGCACTTTCACGTGCTTTTAAACTGCTAGGTTGGCAGGAGCAGGGACCGAGCAACGGGAGCTCACCCCGGTGTGGGGATTCGAACTGCCGACCTTCTGATCAGCAAGTCCTAGGCTCTGTGGTTTAACCCACAGCGCCACCCTGTCCCTATGGATCCCCTTTTATACCTTAATATTTTCCTTAGCTATTTTGCTCCTATCTTTCTGTATCTTTTCTGATGAGACTCACATTTTCCAGACAAGGTGAAACCACGTTTCTTTTTCTTTTTCTTTTTTTAAAATAATTTTCATTAACAGGCCAATCACACCACATTATCCATATCACATTGATTCCAAATTATACAGCCAAATTTTAAATTTTGTTGGGGGTACCCATACATCAAGCTCAGCTCGAGTCCAAAACAGCATCACTTATCTTACTGCATTAATTAGACAGTTCTGTCCAGTTTGATCCGGATAGTCCTTTATTACTTCCTTTCTCTTCTTGTTGTTATCATAAATTCCTTTCTTTGCGATCTCTGATGATTTTCACAAGCAGGTTGAAAGCTGGCATTCTATGTGGATTTTGTACTCTTCCAAAAATCATATCGATCCAGGACAGCCTCTGTACAACGCTTCCATAAACAAAATTAATCTCCGATCTGTCCTTTATTTTTCTCAGGCTTACCGAATAAATCAAATGAGTCTGGGGGTTCTGTCAGGTCAAACTTACATTCCAGCATTCCTTCTCATTCAAACAATCCTGATTCTCCTCCCCCAGTCCTTCTTCCCCCGGCAAACCTGTCATGGCGAGACGCCATTTTTTAACTGCGTCATAAAAATTTTCCTCTTTTCTCACCGTTCTCTAGTCTTCTTTCCTGTTATACTCCATCCAACATAGTTCTTAAAATCCTGCCTGTGATTCATAGAAACGCGACGATCTTGTTTCTATCTGGGGTGAAGGGTTATTAATGTCACATCATGCAGAGAAAAAAAAGAGTTTTTTCCTCCACCACCCCCCCAAACATACAGTCTCCTTATGGTAATTCATCAGAAGATTTACTTATCTGTCTGTCACTCCTGGTCGCAGAGATCCATTAATTAGCAGTCTTATCAGTCGAGCCTTTCCAATTATAATTCCAAGCTGCAGCAACCAGCACACGCTGATTGGAATCAGCGTCAGGAAGATCTGACTTCACCGAGGGCCTGTGCCAAGTGTTCAGCACCCCATCACTCGTTTCAGGGGGTGCATTGTGAACACCGCTGGCAGGACAGTACTCCCCCACATCCTGGGGGAGTTTAGGAAGGCTGCATACTTCCCATAGCAGCCCCTTAGTACCTCGTATGGGTCAGAGAGATGTTATTGTCGGCCATCTTCCAACGCGCCACCTGGTGGCCCCCCGAAACCACGTTTGTTTTTCAGCCGGAACTCACTGGAACTCAGTTCTGGCACCTCTCAGGTAGGCACCATTGCCATTATAATAGAACGAAGGAGGTGTTCATGGTCAGTTCTGGCACCTCTCTTTCTAGAAGAAGAAGAAGAAGAAGAAGAAGAAGAAGAAGAAGAAGAAGAAGAAGAAGAAGAAGCAGCAGCAGCAGCCTATGCATGCCTGCTCAGAAGTAAGCCCAATTAGTTTAATGGTACTTGCTCTCAGGAAAATAGATATAGGGTTGCAGCTTTAGTCTTCTTTTAAATCTCTCACTGGATCATTAGTATCAGTCTGGGGCCTGTAGAGCAGCCACGTTGGAAGAGCCCAGTGTAATAAGACAGCAATAAATTTTGCCAGCTGCCACAGATTTAAAAATGAAGAAGAAAGAAGCTATCTAGAATCCATTGAAAAGATGGAGCTACTGCTGTGTTCTTGTTCCAGGCCTCTGCCGTCAAATAAATTAGATTAGTTGGCATTCAGAGCCACCATCGCATACAGAATGATTTTGCGAGCTTAGTGAAATTTTCATTTTCAGGAAAATGAGTTGTCTCCTCCCCTCTTTTTCAAATCTCTACTTCACACATTCATCAATTAACTGGTGCCATTGATACAGGCACTGCCTGGACTGTAGCTTGAAAACGGAGGGAAAAAATCCAGCTCAGGTTATACATACCCTGAGGTAAGATTCTACCCATTCTGCAAAACAAGGTGGTATGGTGAGGATTGTACAACTTCAGACTGAATTAAATAATTTGGGATTCTGCCATTTCTGTGGCATTTCCTTTGTGGACCACATTGCCTGCCAATTATTTGTGGCAAAGCATGAGAAGAGAAGACTCCCTGGTAAAGACCCTGATGTTGGGAAAGATGGAGGGCACAAGGAGAAGGGGACGACAGAGGACGAGATGGTTGGACGGTGTTCTCGAAGCTACCAGCATGAGTTTGACCAAACTGCGGGAGGCAGTGGAAGACAGGAGTGCCTGGCGTGCTCTGGTCCATGGGGTCACAAAGAGTCGGACACGACTAAACGACTAAACAACAAAGTGGATCAGAGATTATACCACTTTATTCTTTGCCAAAAGGAGTAAGGAATTGTGGCCTTAGGGGAGGCTAAACAACAACAACAACAAATATGAGATGTCTCCATTAAAAATGCAGTGGCTTGGATCCTCTTCCGTGAATAGGACAGAGTTCATAGATCCTCCTCTTTCTCTGCAGCTCCCTGTTCTATAGCTAAGGTGCCACTACCCAAAAGGCCTGCTCCTCACATTTAATGGGGGCATTTAACAGGGCATTCTAAGATGATATTCCGGTTTGGAGAAGGTTTTTTGCTTGTTCTCAAAGGCAAATCTCCACGAGATGGCAGCTAACTGATCATCCTCATATGTTTATTTGAAGGTAAGAAATGGACAACAACACAGAACACTGAGGCCACCCCAATACAAGTTTGATGAGAGTGCCTCAATACAAGTAGGAATCCAGTTGTTGTTTTTCGAGAGAAAGCCCACAAAGAGGGCATCTGCTGAACAGAAACATGACATTGATGGACTGCCAAATGAAAAGAAGCTGGCTTGAACAAAACAAACAAGCAAGCAAACAGGCAAAAAAGCCTGGCACTTGAAGCCTACAGCTGGGAACTACCAGGGAGTTGCTGTTTGACCTGTTTTGTGTTTGTCTTTTTAGTTAACTGGTTGCTGAAACACTGAAAGTTGAATTGGAGACTGACAAGCTATCAGTACTGTTGTCTTCTGTGTTGAAGCAGCTCCTAGGTTTATTGTGGGCGGTAACTACTATCACTCCTCTTCAGAAGAGCTTGCTAGGACAGTGACTCTTTTTTTTTAGCAGCAGTGAAAAGAAAATGTTGCAATGAGATCCTTGCGTTGGGATTTGTTTGGCAGCAGTTGCTCATTCTTTCAGTCAGAATCACAATGGAGTTTTCCATAACACAAAACAAGAAGATAGTTTGGGAAGTCTTTTTTTCAAGGGGAGATAAATCTTCGCAATGGGTGGGGAACTTCCAGCCTGAGCACCCAATTAGGCTGCCTGCTCGGCCTACAAGGCCATTTTCTCCAAACCACATCACTTCCCCCACACTTAACATATGTGACGTCAAGTGTGGAGCAGGTGAGGGAACAGCTCCAAAGACACTATCCCAGGGGTCGGCAAACTAAGGTCTGTGGGCCAGATCAGGCCCAATTGCCTTCAGGATTCGGCCCGCAGATTGTCCATGGATTGGTGTGGGGATTCGGTTTGTTTGGGCTGTGCCATTCCCCCCCCCCCCGTGCCATTCCATTTCCTCCCCTCTCCCTCAAACACACTGCAGTGACGCCTCCTCCCTCCCTCCCTCCTCCTGGCTTCTCCCCGCCCTGCCTAAAGGAGGGAGGGGGCTGGGCTGAGCGCAATTTTAAGCAGCCCCTCTCTGGAGCCAGCCCTTTCGCGACGCTCATCGTCCCTCTGCCGCCGCCACCCTGGTGCTCCTGTGGGCCAGAGAGTGGAGCGGATGAGCTCGCTCTGCCTACCCACGAGAAGCAGCAGCAGCGGTGGTGGTGGTGGTGGCAGCCCCTGGGAAGGTAAGTTATTTTCTCCTTCCTATAGGGAACCTACGTAGGAACTCTATACGGGCTCTTGGATACCCCATAAGGGAAATGGAGCAGTTTTTCCTTTTAACACTATTTCCTAAGAACCTCTCTGCTGGTCCAACCCAATGCCTGGCATGCAATGTAGGAGTAAGTTGCACAGTTCTGTTGAGATTGGGCCATTCTAAAGAAATAAAGGAGAATTCTCTTGAAAGCAGATTAACCCCATTCACACAAAATAGTTCCCAGACCTATAAGCCATCTATGGAACAGAACAAACACTTTTGACACATAAACTATCAAAGGCTTTTTATGACAGTTCATTTAGGTATTGAATTGAATTAATGGCAGGTTGGTTAACCCTTGTATTATTATTTTTCCTACTCCAGCTGAAAGCAATGGAATTTAACCTAAATGATGGCTAACTTAACAAGGATATAGCAAGTTTGTATATTAGCACATTCAGTAGAGCATGAGACCCTTAACCTCAGACTCATGGGTTCAAGCCCCACACTGGGCAAAATGTGCCAGGGGTGCCAACTTTAATAAAATATTGTGGGGGGCCCAGGTAAGTCCCTCCCCGCATAATCAATCACATGACACAATGCACACACACCATTTGAATGGGAATGCCCATCAACTTTGTGGGGGCCCAGGCCCCTCAAATATTTTATTGCAGGGGACTGAAGCCCCCATTGCCCCTCGGGTTTGGCTCCACTCTTGTGGTCCCTTCCAACTTTACCATTCTATAAGAAAAAAATTGATTGTATTTTCTCATGTGCTTCTCCTTTGATCCTCCATGATTCAAACAGAAGGCTATTTAGTAGTGATGGTCTAACTGGAAACTCTCAGCTTATAGGCAAAGGCACAAAATATACTTTAAAATATATCTTCCATGCTCTTATATTTCAGGATGGTCTTCTAGAATGTCTGTGGTAGCTAGACGGTGAAAGAAGCCATCGGCTCACAAATAAAAACGTTGCCACATCATCAAATGTGTTAATCTCAACTTTGCAAATCCTGGGGCCTTATGAAACATCACAAATCATTATTTGGATTATAGTGATGGCAGCTTGGTTGACCCTTTTTTTAAAAAAAGAAATGATTGATTCCTCTGCCTCACACTCAACCCCATACCATGTAAGTGAGGTTCATCAGAATACTTTGATATTATGCAACTAGTGATGGGTTATCATCTCAAGGTTTTGACTGAATTGACTCAGTTTCAGGCAGATGATAGATGATAGATAGATAGATAGATAGATAGATAGATAGATAGATAGACAGACAGACAGACAGACAGACAGACAGACTTGGACATATCAGGACATGACTTGCCTTAATTTGAGCCAATCCCAATTAATCCAAACCCTGTTGTGCTCTTGATTTGAGACCAAATCAAAACCATTCCCTACCCTCTAGCTCCAAAGCCTCTTCCTCTCACTTCATCTCACTTGCAAATTGATGTGTTGTTGTAGATACCTGATTTTCACTGCCACTCATTGTTCTCCACCAGTTCCATGTTCAAAGTGAAACTCCAACTGCTAATGCACTTTGTTCAACCTGCTTCAACCCATATTGGACTTGTTCTGTACTTACATTTATGGTTGAGGAAAAGTTCCAACTGAATGGTCCCCATCTATAAAAAGAGCAAAAGAGAAAACCCAGCCAATTATACTTGTATTAGTTAACTTTCAAAATCCAATACTAAGTGCAATCCAATTATGAACTGGCAAGAAGCATAAAACAATAGAATTGTAGAGTTGGAATAGACCCTGATGGTCTAGTCCAAGCCCTTGCAATGCAGAAATCTAAACGTATGCATCCATGACTATTGGCCATCCAACCTCTGTCTAAAAACCTCCAGTAAAGGAGAGTTCACCAGCTTCCAAGGGAATCTGTTCCACTGTCAAACAGCTCTTACCATCGGAAACTTTTTTATGTTGTCTGGCCTCCTTTCTTGTATCTTGAAGCCATTGTTTTGAGTCCTACCATCCAGAGCAGGAGAAAACAAGTGTATTGTATCGTTCATGGTGAGTATCATATCTCACTCTCTTCTTTTCCAGGCTAGACATACCCAACTTCCTCAACCATTCCTAATAAGGCTTGGTTTTCAGACTCTTGTTCTAGATGTTGCTCTCTTCTGCATGTGTTCCAGCTTGTCAATAACCTTCTTAAATTATAGCACCCAGAGCTGGACAGTACTCCATTTGTGGTCTGACCAAGGAACTGCTATTCTTTCGCTTGATTAGGACACTATACTTCTGTTGATGCAGTCTAGAATAGCATTGGGTTTTTTGCTACTAAAACACACTGTTGACTCATATTAAGCTTGTGGTCCCAGGATCGTTTTCGCTCGTAATACTGGTAAGCCAGCTGTCCCGCATCTTTTATCTGGCTAATTGTAGAACCTTACTTTTCTCTGAATTGGAATTCATTTTGTTTAGTTTTGGTCCAGTTCTCCAATCTGTTAAGGTCATCTTGAATCCCAATTCCATCTTCTGCAGCATGTGCTACCCCTCCCAGTTTGGTGTCATATGCAAAAAATTGATGAGCATTTCCTCAATTCCTTCATCCTAGTCACTTATAAAGACTTTGAACAACAGCGGGTCCAGGACAGAACCATATGGCACATCACTTGTCACTTTCTCCAGGATGACAAGGAACTCTTAATGAATGCTCTTTGGGTTCGGTTAGTAAACCAGCTACCAATCCACCTTCATCCAACCCACATTTTATCAGCTTCTTTGCAAGAATATCATGGAGGACTTTGTCAAAAGTCTTGCTGAAATCAAGATACACATCTTCTAGTGAAACTTGAAAATTGGGGAGTAAGTAATATATTGGCATATGAGCAAGCAGGCTTTCAAGCTGCTAGGTCTGCAATTAATCATTGCTTCCTTTTATATCCTCTTATACAAAAATATACTATAAATTGCACTCATACTTCATATCTGGCCTTTATCGATCTTTGGTCTGCATTTGATACTATACTGAAAGAGTGACTTTTTGAAAAACTTGAGGAGCTGCAAAGAGATAAATATATTTTATACCACATACCTGCTCTGTATACTAACATCTCCTTTAAAGTTAGGGTGAGCATCCATAGGGAACTTACTGATTCTATCAAAACCACAAAAATGGCATGGGTCAAAGATTGAGCCTGGCACTAGTGTGTGTAGTAATGGTCACCTCCAGATGCTCAACCAAACCACAAAATCGTCTACATCAGGGGTGGCCAACTCCCAAGGACTGCGATCTACTTACAGAGTTAAAAACTGGCAGTGGTCTACCCCATTTGGGGGGGTTCAGGTCAAAGTTGTTGGGCTTTTTTTAGGGAGGAGGAAAGTCCCATTTGGGGGTGGTGCAGGGCAGAAAATGCTGAGCTTTTGGGGGGGCACAAAGTTGTTGAGCTTCTTTGGGGGGAGCCAGTGATCTACCACAGACGTTCAGTGATCTACCGATAGATCACAATCTACCTGTTGGACGTGCCTGGTCTACATCTATATGTGCAGCTGATAGACCCTATGATTCAATTCCACAAGCACTTTAATATTGGACTTTTTCAAACCTCTGCTGTGCTATGGCACTTGGGGCAAGTCATATCTCTAAGCCTAAACACAGCAAAGTTATAGCCAAAATGGTCTCAGCTGTGAATGCTATGTTTAAGGTGCATCTGAGGCTATGAAGATGTGCTCATAGCAGCACATTTGCTGAGATCGTTGGGATCTGCAGCAAGGCAGGATTTCCTAACTCAGTCTCTGTGGGCAAGCTTAACTGGGGAAAGAGATGCTCTCAGCACCAAATTGGGAGATTAGCAGATTCATGCTCCCCTTTGCCTGCTCAACAAAAGGTGAACAGAGGGAACCTGGATTGCTCCATCCTTCTCCTGCTGCCCAGGAGTGGGAAACCTCCAAGGACCAAAGGTGACAATTAGGGGCAGTGGACTGCCTCCACTGTAGATGTCTCAGGATGGTCACAAGGGCCACCTAATCTATGCCTCACACAGACATCTGAACTACCTTCCAAATGTGGGCAAATTAGAAAAGGAAAGCCATAGGCTCAAAGAACCAATTAGCTGAGTTGCCAATCCAGTCAAACAGAAAGAGTTTGGAGTAGGTGAAAAAGCTGCCAGTCTGAGAAAAGTACCATGTAATGCCTAATTGTTGTTGTTTAGTTGCTTAGTCGTGTTCAACTCTTTGTGACCCCATGGACCAGAGCACGCCAGGCACTCCTGTCTTCCACTGCCTCCTGCAGATAGTACCTTTGAGAACACTGGCCAACCATCTCATCCTCTGTTGTCACCTTCTCTTTGTGCCCTCAATCTTTCCCAACATCAGGGTCTTTTCCAGGAAGTCATCTCTTCTCATGAGGTGGCCAAAGTATTGGAGCCTCAGCTTCACGATCTGTCCTTCCAGTGAGCACTCAGGGCTGATTTCCTTCAGAATGGATAGGTTTGATCTTCTTGCAGTCCATGGGATTCTCAAGAGTCTCCTCCAACACCATAATTCAAAAGCATCAATTCTTTGGCGATCAGCCTTCGTTATGGTCCAGCTCTCACTTCCATACATCAATACTGGGAAAACCATAGTTTAACTATACGGACCTTTGTTGGCAAGGTGATGTCTATGCTTTTTAAGATGCTGTCTAGGTTTGTCATTGCTTTTCTCCCAAGAAGCAGGTGTCTTTTAATTTCATGACTGCTGTCACCATCTGCAGTGATCATGGAGCCCAAGAAAGTAAAATCTCTCACTGCCTCCATTTCTTCCCCTTCTATTTGCCAGGAGGTGATGTGACCAGTGGCCATGATCTTCGTTTTTTGATGTTGAGCTTCAGACCATATTTTGCGCTCTCCTCTTTCACCCTCATTAAGAGGTTCTTTAATTCCTCCTCACTTTCTGCTGTCACAGTTGTGTCATCTGCCTACTTAACCCCTTAACAGCTCACAGTCTGAATGATGTGTGGATATGTGCCACATTGAGTCAAACAGGAAGAAGCAGGGAGGGCTTCCTGTGACATCTAGATTGTACAAATCTGCCCCACCCTCTCCTTCTTTCTTCTAAAGGGACAAAACAGCACCCAGATTAATGTGTGTATATGTGGGGGCTCTTATTTAACAGTGATGTAGTTCACCTGTTTCAGTCTGCAGAGACTTGGTGAAATATCATGCTGATCAGAAAAGCTCTCCAAAATGAAACTGGATTGGCAGTTGTGGAGCCACAAGGACTTGTGTCTTGTTATAATGCCTCTTTCTTAGCCAAATGGAGAGAAACCTCTAGCTTTAGCACAGCTGGAATGCAAAGGTAAGTGTCTCCTTCATTGCTTTGCACAGTTTTGCTTCTGATTCTGGTTGCCACTGGTGGAAGTTTCTCCTATATGTGATTCTATTTTGCTTTTAATTTTATGATTTCGCTAAGGGCACTGAGACCAAATCATCTCCAAGTAAAGTGAAGCCAAGGGAAACAATTCATGACCATAGCATTAGGATCTATTAGGATTCACGACCATGGCATGGTGAAAACTTTCATTTAACACAGTATATTGATGAAGTGCTTAAAATAAAGAGGTGTTAAATACTCAGTATTTATTATTGCTGTTATTCATACTTCAAGTAATATTAGAGCTGAACATAAAAATGCAGAGTCTATCAGACCTCAAAGAAATGAATATTGGAGATCTTAATTCAAGATGCAAGCTTCCCATCAATACTTATGAAGTCCATGCAAAGAAAAAAAATACCCTTCTAACTGATCATTCATATACTGTCTCCTATAAACAATATCCCCAAATTTAATTTCACATTTTGACTCATTAAATTGAAGTTGCTAATATCTTGCATTTTTATGCTGAGATCTATGAATGAAGGATGGTATGCAAATTTAAAATAAAATAAAATAATGTAATGTAATACCATTTCATTGGTTGGTTAGCTGGAACGGCAATCAGAGTTTTGATCTATCTCACTCTTACCTGCACCCCCAATACCAGATTAGTAAAATGTTTTTTAATCAAATGTAACGTAGTAAAAGCCATACAGAGCTGGGTTGATTTGTTTAAATTGGCCAGAAAATCCTGGGTACAGAAGTCATCTTTTGCATTTTGGTCCAGTCCGCAGCTATTTGTATAGTTCCCCAATAATTTATTTCATGAGGCATCTCAGAAATAGAATAAATAAATGGCGTGGCATAAGGAGACAACCAGCTATATATAGGGACAACCACTTAACATGGGGAAGGTTGGACAGTTAAAAATAGACTGAGGGAGAGATTTGTGGATTTCATTGAGAGCCCTCCCACTTTCTCCTCCTAATTCAAGAACTGCTTCAGTCTGTGTTTCCTGCAATATGCCATTGTTCTCAGGAGGTCCACTTGGAGTCTAATCCTGTGTATTTCTATGAATCCTGGATGCTTGAGACACTGTATCAACAACCTTGAAGTTCTTACAGCTGCACTCCTAGACTTTGAGAGCTGAGAGCAAGCCAGAAAACCTGTTTAGCATGCGATAGAGGGGAGCAATGGAACACAGTTAATGGATTTCTCAATGCCAGTGACAAACCATTGTGCCAGTACAGAGGACTACTTCAACCCTTGCTGCTCTTGTTATGTTAATCGAAGTGCTTGCAGTTCAAGTCAGGTTGGGCGTAAGAAGGACTGCACTACGCAGAACAGAAACCACAACAAAAAACAAGCTAAGCAAAAACAGTTGGTTAAATATAAATGGGGGGGGCAGGTTCAAACTATATGTGACAACAGTAGACCATAACCCAGGGGTCAGCAACCTTTTTCAGTCCACTGTCCCTCAGACCATGTGGTGGGCCGGACTATATTTTGGAAAAAAAATATGAACAAATTCCTATCCTTCACATATAACCCAGAGATGCATTTTAAATAAAAACACACATTCTACTCATGTAAAAACGCCAGGCAGGCCCCACAAATAACTCAGAGATGCATTTTAAATAAAAGGACACATTCTACTAATGTAAAAACACGCTGATTCCCAGACCGTCCATGGGCCGGATTGAGAAGGCGATTGGGCCGCATCCGGCCCACGGGCCTTAGGTTGCCTACCCCTGCCATAATCCTTAAACTTGAGAGTCTGTCAGGCATATGGTAGAGTGCATGCATCCAGTGGTTTAAGAGCAAAATGACTACAGTGGTACCTCAGGTTAAGAACTTAATTCATTCTGGAGGTCCGTTCTTAACCTGAAACTGTACTTAACCTGAAGCGCCACTTTAGATAATGGGGCCTCCCACTGCTACCGTGCCGCCACCACCACACGATTTCTGTTCTCATCCTGAAGCAAAGTTCTTAACCCGAGGTACTATTTCTGGGTTAGCGGAGTCTGTAACCTGAAGCGTCTGTAACCTGAAGCATCTGTAACCCGAGGTACCACTGTACGCAGATAAAGACTGAAATATTATGAATGGGGAGGAAATACACTGAACCTGGATTCTAATGTGGTCTCCATGATTTCATCCAGGAGAATTGAGACTGCATTGGTTCCTCCATTGTGTAAAAACCTGCCTTTTAAGCTGCTGAGCAATGGTGACACAGCTACCAACTGACAGGACTGGCTCCTGCATAGGGCTCTATGCCAGCATGCACTTTGGATGCAGATACAGCAAGTCCCCATGGGAGGGATTTTCTGTTACTTTTATGGAGAATTGTACAGGGAGAAATGAAGAGTTCCATTCATGTAAAAGCTAGGAGCAGTTGTGTTTTTTCCTGTAGAATTCCATCCTGATGTTTGTTTGTTTTTTATTTAGCACATAGCTTACAGGGAGGTTAGAAAACATTGGTTATTTATTGAGCATTTGCTATGATTTGTCTGTAAGGACAACAGACAATACAATGTTGTGTCAAGCAAATTCTTTACCACAGTTTCCAGTTCATTTTCCTGTCGCTTTCCTGATCCATATTTTTTTTAAAGGGTAGTGTTAGTTGTGCGGAAATCAGTTTTTACTTGTGCAACCTGGATTTGCTGGTAAATGACCGAATTGCACCTGGAAATGGTGACTACCTGGAAGTAATTAGAGACTGAAATAGCATTCTGCACCATTTAACATCTACAGCCCAATTCAAACCAAGCGACAAAGGCTGCCATGACACTGTTATTCCTTTGCCACCCTGATTCACTCAGCCAGTGATGTGATGTGAGGACAGCGCAAGGAGGCCATGCCACAAAGTTTGCTGTGTCAAACACTGGGCCCCAGATGCCCCTTTTTATTGTGTATTCATAATGATATGTGTCTGTGGTAGTATTTCAGTGGTTATACATGCACCCTCTTTTGATATTTGCATCTGCAAAGGGTGGAAGTGCCACTTCAATTCCAATCTCTGCATTTTCTGTAGCTTCCTGCTGAAATCCTGTAATATTTCACACCAGCGCTGTTCCAGGTTGTGCATGCGTCCAGATTTTGGTAGTGCAATAGTACCCCTCCAGGCAGCAATCATGCAATAACACTGGGGAAGCATTGCAGGACAAATAATAAAGCAGAATGATGTGTGGACAGTCCACTATAAATCCACCACAAATGCACTATTATTGTGTCAATGACATGTTGCAGGATATACCCGCAAGGAAACACTGGTCCGGAGTGGACCATTATGAGGAAGAGGGAAGAAAGAGATGCTGAGCAATAGCATCCCTGTGTCTCTTGCAACATCTCTCCTTCTGTCCTTGACAGCAAACCAATTCATAGACAAGCAAAGATTTACACATGCACTCCCTGTAAGCTGCCAGCAGTGCCCTGGGTGAAGCTGAATTGCTCCACCTTCTATCTTCTAACAAGGAGGAATGCCAGTCCTAGAAGGATTGTGTTATGTGAAGTGCTAACAGCTAATTCTGCCGTTGAAGGCAGCTGCAGTTATGCAGATAAAAATCCCTTACTTAACAGTACTGCAGTGCCTCCTAAAGGTCGGCTGGGGATTAAACAGGTTTCCGCCCTGCTCTGCTGCGTTTTCGAGGGTTGCTTTTTTCCCCTTTGCCTAAGCAGAGAATCTGGCGCTGTTTAAAAGGGAGAACTTAAATGGTTGAGATAATTTCAATTGCTGGTTTGGTGTGTGTGTGTGTGTGTGTGTGTGTGTGTGTGTGTGTGTGTGTGTGTTAAGGGGAGTTTAAAAAGAAAAGTCCTTTTGAGCCATGAACTTGTCTCCCTGATCTTCATCTGCCTGAATTTCCATGATAACTGATTAGCTCCTGTGGATGCTCCAATTATAAGCTTTAGAAAATCAGTCAAAGAAGCAAATTAATGCTTGGGGGAGCATTAGAGAGAAGAGAAACTTTTAATCTTTTTTCCAGAATTGTGGGTGAACAAAATAACATCGACTTTTCAGGAGATTAACAGCCATATCTGTATGGACTAATGACCACTTATCATAAGGCCCCCGGGAGCAGCAGTTTCTGGGCCGGCACGACCGTGACGGAGCTGGGCACCCTCTTCCTGTCCCATGCAGCCATGAGGAGATAAAATCCTCCTCCTGCAGTTGTGCAAGTTGGCAGGATCCTGCCTGCTTGAATGAGCCAATGACGGGCATTCTAGTGGGCATAGCCACCTCATTCATAAAGAGGAGCCTCAGCCTTTGCTCCTGGCTCATTTCCCACCCTTGCTATGCATCAATCTCCAGTCTTGCCCTGAGTTACGTGGACAGGCCATGCTCAAGACATTGCCATGGAGGTTCTCAGTCACCATATTGAGGTCCCGGTAGGAAATTTTCCTGCAGATGAATCTGATCTGTCTGGAGTTTTTGCCTACTTCATAGTAATGGTCACTAACTGTCACACTACACCAGTGTGGTGTAGTGGTTAAGAGCGGTGGACTCGTAATCTGGTGAACCGGGTTCGCGTCTCTGCTCCTCCACATGCACCTGCTGGGTGACCTTGGGCTAGTCACACTTCTCTGAAGTCTCTCAGCCCCACTCACCTCCCAGAGTGTTTGTTGTGGGGGAGGAAAGGAAAGGAGAATGTTAGCTGCTTTGAGACTCCTTCGGGTAGTGATAAAGCGGGATATCAAATCCAAACTCTCCTCTTCTTCACAACTTTATGGCAGGGTTGGATCCATAGCCTAGGTGGGGTTGGGGTGTTGGTGATCCCATCCCATTCCACTAAAAAGATTTGGACAATTTGATAAAGGGGTCCATTCTGATGTCTAGATGGCAGGCTGACTGGCCAGGGCACCGCTCCTGAGTGGCAGGCCTAGATGGATTGCCCTGATTTGATGCACGTCATAGGGTGACCCTCAGTCTGGGGTTGACCTAGCCAAAACAATCCATCAGCAGTCACGTCGATTGATTCAGGATACATACCCAGTGCCAATGCCTACTTACATATGTAATCAATAAAGTTGTGGTCTATTCAAACCCAAGGTTTTCTCCTGTGTTCATTCATCTTTCTTTCTCCAGGAGAGTAGCCCTGTTGGCTGTTTGCATGTTGTGCCTGGGCTCACAATAAAACTCACAGGATTTTTTGTTTTGTTTTCTGAAAAGTGTCTTGGGATTGGGGGGGGGGGGAGTTAGGAAATCGTACATATTCTGCTTTTTTAAAAAATGTGAAATGCTACTCCCCAGTTTTTCGAATTAAATATTTTGCTTATTCAGTAGACATAAACACCTTCATGTCTCTCTGCCTTAAGGCATTCTCTGTTTGTTTAGTAAATCAGTTCATCTGGGACTTAAGGAAATGTTTGCTTGCCTTGAGAACTCCATTCGGCCTTTGTGGAATTCAAATTGAAATCAGTTTGTTTTACTCAAATACATTTACATGAATAGGTACTTTTCTTTGATTAGCCTGGAAACATTCGATTCAAATGTTTCCATGGCAGGAAATTTGCATTAAAGAGGAAAGTGTTGCAGTAGCATGGCTGCATAACTGGTCAGCTCATGACACAGCTACTGGAAAACATCTAGAATCTATGGGAGCCTCGCTTGTCCCTTGACTTACTGTTGAAGCTCTGGAACCAGATTTAAAGGCTATCTGAAGTATGCCTCACCAAAATATTCTCTTGAGTCATTAAGTTTCCATGCATACTGAACAAATATAGGTTGGGACAGCAAGCTCTGCCCCAAACTATGTCTGTTGATTCTAATGACTGGAAAGAGCATTTGTACACACTGCAACACACATGGAACTCCATTGAGGAATGTGAATGGAAAGACGTAGATCAGGGGCAGAATTTCCTGCCCCACAAATTATGCATGCTGTGTATCCATATATACAGTGGTACCTGTAGTTAAGAACTTAATTAGTTCCAGAGGCCCGTTCTTAACCTGAAACTGTTCTTAACTAAAGGCATGCTTTCGCCAATGGGGCCTCTTGCTGCCGCTGCGCTGCCAGCACACAATTTCTGTTCTCATCCTGCGGCAAAGTTCTCAACTCGAGGTAACTCTTCCAGGTTAGCGGAGTTTATAACCTGAAGCGTTTGTAACCTGAGGCGTTTGTAACTCGAGGTACCACTGTAAAGTGCTTTTTTCTATGTTTAGCAGTACTCTCATTTTGACTCAAGAAAACCACCATTTTATAGTTCAAATCGGGGGAAATAAATACAGTAAATGGACAAAAGTACTAAGATTCACAAAATGTTTAGGGAGATATACACACACACAAACATGAATTGTAGAGTTGGAAGAGACTCTGAGGATCATCTAATCCAAACCCTGCAATGCAGAAATATGCAGCTGTCCCATATGGGAATCAAACCTGCAACTGTGGCATTATCAGCCCCATACTCTAACTAACTGAGCTTTCCAGGCTTGAGGGATATTGGCGGCTAACTTGCACTAAGGATTGCTGACTCTGACCATTTTTGATTTCTCTTATTATTCCAGTTCCTGGCAAATAGAAGGGGGAAGAAATGGAGGCAGTGAGAGATTTTACTTTCTTGGGCTCCATGCTCACTGCAGATGGTGACAGCAGCCACGAAATTAAAAGACGCCTGCTTCTCGGGAGAAAAGCAATGAGAAACCTAGACAGCATCTTAAAAAGTAGAGACATCACCTTGCCAACAAAGGTCCGTATAGTAAAAGCTATGGTTTTCCCAGTGGTGATGTATGGAAGTGAGAGCTGGACCATAAAGAAGGCTGATTGCCGAAGAATTGATTCTTTTGAATTATGGTGCTGGAGGAGACTCTTGAGAGTCCCATGGACTGCAAGAAGATCAAACCTATCCATTCTTAAGGAAATCAGCTCACTGGAAGGACAGATCGTGAAGCTGAAGCTCCAATACTTTGGCCACCTTGTGAGAAGAGAAGACTCCCTGGAAAAGACCCTGATGTTGGGAAAGATTGAGGGCACAAGGAGAAGGGGACGACAGAGGACAAGATGGTTGGATAGTGTTCTCGAAGCTACCAGCATGAGTTTGACCAAACTGCGGGAGGCAGTGGAAGACAGAAGTGCCTGGCGTGCTTTGGTCCATGGGGTCACAAAGAGTCGGACACGACTAAACGACTAAACAACAACATTATTCCAGTCTTGAGTTAAGTTTTCTACATGTCCATATCAGTTTGTGATAAAAATATATATATATATATATATATATATATATGCAGGTTTTGGTGTCCTCGGGTGTCTTCCCGTGTAAAAGTTGGGGTGTCTAGGCGACGTTTCGACGAGGTCTCACTCGTCATCTTCAATGAAGATGACGAGTGAGACCTCGTCGAAACGTCGCCTAGACACCCCAACTTTTACACGGGAAGACACCCGAGGACACCAAAACCTGCATTCCTGTACCCGTGAAAATCTACGAAAACATATATATATATATATATATATATATATATATATAAAATATCCCCATGAAAATCTAAGAGGATTTCAGTGGAAATTTCTCCCAATGCATACACATGTGCATGCCATGTTTCCCGATGTAGAAAATTTTACAAAGCTATTTCTCCCAATACAATACGTTTTTATCCCGAATTTACCCTAGCATGTATTAGGGTTGCCATATTTTGATGAGTAAAAAAGAGGACACATTTGCTATGACAACTCTACCCATGAAAAAGAGGGTGTGTCCTGGAAAAAGAGGACATATGACAATATTGCATGTATTTTTGTGCACATTACTTGGCTGGAGAACTGCACTGCAAATTTCAGAGCAGATGATACATTGGGCTAGAGATTTTGGGTATAATATCCAACTTTCATCTTGGGAAAAGTTATGGAAAGAAGAAATAAAGTTTACTGCATGCTGTGCGTTGAAAAAAAAACAATATGGAAATGATGTATCATTGGTATCTAACACTGAGTAAAATTGCTAAAATGTACAAAACAAGTTCAAAATTGTGTTGGAAATGTAAAGAGAAGGAAGCTACTTTTTACCATATGTGATGGACATGTACATTGGTAAAGGCTTTCTGGGAAATAATATATAATGAAAATGTTGAAAAATACATTTGTTAAAAAAACAGAAGCCTTCTTACTAGATATAATAGGTGAAGAGTTACCAAGAGAATATAAAAGACTTTTTATGTATGCAACGATGGCAGCAAGAATGCTACTAGCCCAGAGATGGAAGGAAGGAGAAATACCAACAAAAGAAGAATGGCAGATGAGACTGATGGAGTATGCAGACATGGCCAAACTGACGAGCAAGATCAGAAACCAGGAAGATCAAGTATTTTCTAAAGACTGGAGTAAATTTGCAATTTATTTAAAAGACCACTGTAAACAGTTAAAAACTTTGGCAGGGATGTAATGACACTTATACAATATACACTTATACAATAGATGGATAATGGTAAAAGATGCAGCAAATTTAAACTTAAAAATGGAAACCATGGAGGGAGGAAAGGAGGTCCGAAAATTCAAAAGAAACTTGTATTTTAATGTCTGAAGTGGTTAGGTATGTTTTATACGTATAAAATTATGAAAAACCCAATGAAAATGTGTGTGTGTGTGTGTGTGTGTGTGTGAGAGAGAGAGAGAGAGAGAGAGAGAGAGAGAGAGAGAGAATTTGAAGGATGGCCATGTTTTGGATTATATAATGAATTGGGTAGCTTCTCCTTTTATTGTGACATTCATCACATTTCTTCCCCATCCCTAAATTGAACCATAGATGTCAACTCTTATTTCAAAAAGAGGAGTACCCCTTTATGAAACAGAAGAGCAGAAGAGGTAATTCAGTTTGGGCTGCATCTGCCCAGAATCCCCAGAAGCTTTGGGAAGAACAGGTTGGCTATCATCACTGTGAGATTACTCAGTGCCAAGATGTGCGGACGCCTCCAGAGACACTCTTTAACTTTCCTCCAAAATTCCCAGACAGATGCTTCACCTGAAGAGAACCCTCCACATCTGTGGCAGCTTTCGCCTCAGGCAAAATTCTGCGGCAATTTATCTTCTTCTTCTGTTTGCCCTCTTCCCCACTGAGAAACTTATCAGTGTTGTTTGGATGGTGATGGGAAATCTTAGTCATGAGAAATTCTGAGTGTGAATTTTGCTCAAGGCAAAATGTGGTAGCATGTCAAATTCCAAGAGTCTGCCTAAAGTGATTATGGACACGATGGTGTGGGATAGTGGAAAGTATTGACAGCATGGTCCAGTTGGTGACTAATCTACAAGCAAGAGAGAAGTACCATGGGCAACTGATGCTTCTTTAGTCACTTGCATGGAAAAACTACTACTACTACTACTACTACTACTGAGAAAAGCAATGACAAACCTAGACAGCATCTTAAAAAGTAGAGACATCACCTTGCCAACAAAGGTCCATATAGTTAAAGCTATGGTTTTCCCAGTAGTGATGTATGGAAGTGAGAGCTGGACCATAAAGAAGGCTGATCGCCAAAGAATTGATGCTTTTGAATTATGGTGCTGGAGGAGACTCTTGAGAGTCCCATGGACTGCAAGAAGATCAAACCTATCCATTCTGAAGGAAATCAGCCCTGAGTGCTCACTGGAAGGACAGATCGTGAAGCTGAGGCTCCAATACTCTAGCCACCTCATGAGAAGAGAAGACTCCCTGGAAAAGACCCTGATGTTGGGAAAGATGGAGGGCACAAGGAGAAGGGGACGACAGAGAATGAGATGGTTGGATAGTGTTCTCGAAGCTACCAGCATCTTGGTTGACCACAAACTTTACATGAGCCAACAGTATTCTGAAGGAAATCAGCCCTGAGTGCTCACTGGAAGGACAGATCGTGAAGCTGAGGCTCCAATACTCTAGCCACCTCATGAGAAGAGAAGACTCCCTGGAAAAGACCCTGATGTTTGGAAAGATGGAGGGCACAAGGAGAAGGGGACAACAGAGGACGAGATGGTTGGATGGTGTTCTTGAAGCTACCAGCATGAGTTTGACCAAATTTGGGGGGGGGGGCAGTGGAAGACAGGAGTGCCTGGCGTGCTCTGGTCCATGGGGTCACGAAGAGTCGGACACAACTAAATGACTAAACTAAATGACTAAACTACTACTACTACTACTACTACTACTACTACTACTACTACAACACTTGCCACTTAGAACTTCTTCTTCTCTTTTTTAAAATATATATTTTTATTAAAGATTTCTTGGTTTACCAAAGTATGTGCAATGTCTCTTTTTTCAAGTTTTACATTTCCTACAGATCAGTTTCATTTGTTGAGACGTTAGTGTTACATTGGGAAGAAAAGGGGGAAAGAGGTGGAAGCGGGAATGGTGAGTGGGGTGAGGTCGGGTGGCAATGCTTCTCTTCTACTTTGTGTCTGTATGGGGGTTTGTGTCAACGTCACTTGTGTGGGTTCTCCTTACTATCCGCTTGTATTCCTTTGGTGGTGAGAGAGGTTGGGGGTGGCCTAGGGTGTGGTTGGTTGTCTTTGATTGGCTGTAGTGAAATTTGTTTTCGTGTGTGGTATGTGTGTCTGTGTGTTTGTGTTTGGATCAGGTTAGTCTTTTAGAAGACATCTGAAGGCAGCCCTGTTTAGGGAAGTGTTTAGTGTTTGATGCATTACTACATTTTAATATTTTGTTGAAGGCTGCCCAGAGTGGCTGGGGAAGCCCAGCCAGATGGGCAGGATATAAATAAATAATAATAATAATAATAATAATAATAATAATAATAATTATTATTATTATTATTATTATTATTAGCCAGATTGATTTGAATGCTGTTGGCAAGTTCTTGTTGTTGTCTTGTTGGGCTGTGTATGTGATAATGGGTGAAGGGGTCTTCTTCTATTTGTCCCCATGTCAGTTTCAGTTTGTTGGTTAGTTTTTCTACTAAGGCTGTTTCCCATACTGTTTTATACCATTGCTCTATGCTTACTCCTGACAGGTCTCTCTAGTGTCTGGCTATGATGCTTCTGGTTGTTGAGAGTAGGTGGGTTACCAGCTCTTTGTGTTGTGAGTGGGCATTATTTTCTTGGAAGATGTTTAGTAGGGCCAAAATGCTTCACATACTTTATCCCAGCAATCCTTACAATCAATGCTATTTCTCTAGAAATTAAGGTGCTGGAACTGAATTCCAGTGGGTGGCTGCTGAATAAAAGCCCTGCTTACAATAGACCTCTAAAGTAGGCCAATATCTTGTACCCCTAGTGTGTCATCAGAACTGATTCGGGAGTCACAAGTATTTACTTCTGTACTGTATTGTGGTTAACAACTGCAAGTCCATAAAATAAATATTTAAGATTAACACATCGGCCACAAACTAGCTTTAGAAAGATTTAGTTTACTTCAGAAGTTGGGAAATAAAGGCTGCAATGTTATAGTAAACACACCTACTTAGGATTAAGTCCTGCTAAATACAATGTGATTATGTCTGGGTAACTGCACCTAGGATTATGTTTTTTAGCATTATTTTCTTTGTCTTCCATGCCAGGGATGGTTTCCAGTGCTAGGTAGAAAGCTATCTAGCATCTCGAGCAAGAAGAATTGTCTCAACCTGCCCTCCACACCAATATCTGTCTGTTTGCTGAAAATCTGGGAGCGATATGAGCTCTGGAAATCATTTACAAAGGTCTCTGTCATCACTGATCTACCTGACAGCTATTGGTATCTTCCACAAAAGCTGGAATCCTGAGTTCATCACAGACATAATTTTTTCTTTATTGCCTATATTTCATTGCTGAATCTTCATGTTGAGTTCCCTGTTCTTCTGCGGAGCCCTCCCCAGGGCATATATTTTCCCCCTAATACAACAGAAAGCAGGATTTTTGACAATCCTATAAATAAAGTCAAATCCTACTCTTTCAAATAATATCATTGGAGATACAAGGAAGCCTGTAACAAGCCTACTGAATCAAACATGAATTGCTGGTCAGGGAATAGGTTGTTTTTTTATGACTAGTCCCATCTTTGGTTAGCAAGGAATGGGAAAATCATACATCTCTGCTAAAGCCAGATAATGGCTTTCTGTTGTGCTCCCTTTGGTATTTTTGACACTGTGAACAGAACTGGATTTCCACATATGGATCTTGCATTGGCTAGGTATGAATATTCTGGCTAGTGCACATGAAAAGAGCTGAGGTATGCAGTCTAGGCTAGGGATTCAGTACTCCAGGTGAGGTCTGACCAGAGCAGAATACAGTGGCACTATTACTTCCCTTGATCTAGATGCTATACTCCTATTGATGCAGCCCAGAATTGCATTGGCTTTTTTAGCTGCCGCGTCACACTGTTGGCTCATGTAAAGTTTGTGGTCAACCAAGATGCTGGTAGCTTCGAGAACACTATCCAACCATCTCATTCTCTGTCGTCCCCTTCTCCTTGTGCCCTCCATCTTTCCCAACATCAGGGTCTTTTCCAGGGAGTCTTCTCTTCTCATGAGGTGGCCAAAGTATTGGAGCCTCAGCTTCAGGATCTGTCCTTCCAGTGAGCACTCAGGGCTGATTTCCTTCAGAATGGATAGGTTTGATCTTCTTGCAGTCCATGGGACTCTCAAGAGTCTCCTCTAGCACCATCATTCAAAAGCATCAATTCTTCGGCAATCAGCCTTCTTTATGGTCCAGCTCTCACTTCCATACATCACCACTGGGAAAACCATAGCTTTTACTATACGGACCTTTGTTGGCAAGGTGATGTCTCTACTTTTTAAGATGCTGTCTTTTTAAGATCTATCTATATCCCACCTTTACTCCAAGGAGCTCAAGGTGGTATACATAGTTTCACCCACCTTCATTATATCCTCACAATATAACAGACCTGGTACCTCCTGCCCACCTACTCTATCAACCAACACAAACTCTAGATGTCACCTGGAACAAAGACATTGTCTGCCCTGGGGGATGTCCATGGCTAAGTGAGAGAGCAACTGCTCTTCAGGCCAAAGGTCCCAGGTTCATACCCTGGTAGTGTAGTGAAGGCCTCTGAAACCCTGGAGAACATCTAGCAATCAGTATAGACAGTTCTGAGCTAGATGGGCCAATGGAAAGACTCAATATATGACAGCTTCCTATGTTCCTTTGATGTCACAGCTGGGGAGCTGATTCACTTGGTAGACGGTCTCTATCTAGCACTGACTGTGTGATGCTCAACCCACACTGATCAATTTAACCATGCAAGCAAAGCCACTTTGTTTTGGATGGATTCCCATGAGTAGTTGATGCTGTTTTGTTCCAAGTACTGCTTCACTAAAGTGGCATCCACTCCACTGAGGTCCAGGACATCAACTACACTCCTAGAGGAGCTTATAATTTGGTCTAGAAATGCCTTTATTTTTCCATATATATATATATATATATATATATATATATATGCATTTATTTCCAGGAGTCTTTCTTCAATCACATTCTAATTTTTGTCAGCTCACTGGTTTCATGGCAGATAATGTCATCTAATAGTGCACATTTAAGATTTTGTATTATATTTGCTTCCCATCCAAATTAAAAGCATCTTTTGAGAGACTCTATCCATTCATTCCTTCATAATGTAGCTGTCAAACTGATAATTTCATCATTAAGATCCCTATATTTATGTAGATCATAGACATCTAGACGACTTGCTTTTGTCATACTTTCTTTGCAATTAAATATTGTGGGGAGGGTTTATTATGAGCTAGAAAAGGCACAGTTTCATCTAGGGCTATTTAGGCAAAAGCTCAGTTGTAAGAGGCCCTAGTTATGAAATCCATTGATCAAGTTAATAAAGGGAAAAAAGCACAAGTCTTCATTCTGCTTTTCGTGGCCTTGTCTTATCCAAGACAATATGAGAATATAATTAGTATCAATAGTGGTCCTGTTAATTGGGCCCTTTTTGTATACAGTATTTCATAGAAATCACTTTCAGAAGAAATAGTTGGTTTTCAGGAAATGGTTTTGGCTGGCTGGCTAAGCCAGTTGAGGGCAGCCTATGGGTCTCAAACCCTCAGTTACTTAGGGACTTCCCCTGCATGCGATGACAGGTTCTGGTGGATTGAATGGATGAGACCAAGAAGGAGGTTTCTGAACATGATGTAGAGAGAAGTTAGCAGCAGATGGGGCTCATCAATCTGGGAAGGTAGCTCATCTAGGAGAAGGAAAACTCTGATCCTAAAGCTCAGCTGTCTTGCATGATATCTTTGGGAGAAGAAAAGAGTAAACTCTGCACAAATCCAGAGTAGGGTCTCTAAGACCATCCAATGGCGCCTTGCACACCTTCTTCTGGGAACTCTCGCAGCCAAGCTGGTGCCAAATGTATTGCTCTGCATTCCTCTGGGCTTTATCAGAAAGGTCAAGAGGGGGGTCTTGTCATCTGGGCAGCCCAGGACCTCCTGCCCAGGCTTGTGCCCTGGGGAGGTCACTTTGGTGCCACTAATGCAGCAAAAACAACATGGGAGGCAGCAGCTACAACTCTCTGCAGCCACAGCAGGTGCTGTGATTCTCCAGTGGCTTGACTTCACCCCCCAAGACACACCCCATTGGCTCTAGTGACAGACAGATGCCAACAACAACAAATTATGGGGTAGGAGGGTGGAGGATTGGGCCCAAAGGCTGAATATTGCCCTCTGGACTTCTCTGTCTAGACCTTGATGCTCTCCCTTCACCATGCCTCTCACCAGCTGGACTCAAAGCCTTCACTGAGTGTTTTGGCCTGAATTGAATGTGTCGTTGAACATGCTTGAGTCATCCCCAGACTGTGAAAACAATGTTTGGTGTTTTTAAGCAGGTGAGGGAGCAGTGGGAGATGAAAATGAACTGGGAAAGTAGGTGGGAGAGGAGGATGGCAGCACTGCTACCATAAAGAGGAACATGGGGTGGGGAGTCCAGTGTCCCAATTGTGCAATGCTACTTAAGGGCAAGATGAAAATATTGGTAACAGTCAGATATCACTGTAATTAGTTGTTACACTAATCCTGCAGTTCTAGATACACAGACCTAAGAAAGCCACTTCCAACGTAGAAAGGAGGTGGGGTTGCGGGCTTTACCCTCCCACCATGTGCACAGGGGCTGGCTCTCAGCCTCCGCGCGATTGAGGGAATCCCGATCGCGTCATCCCCTAGCCAGCCAATTGGCTGGCCGGGGGGGGCGGGGGCGTGGCCTGCTCCATTTAACGCAGGGGTGGCCTGGGATCTCCCTCTTTGCCGCTTCCAGCTGCTCCAGTTAACCTTAAATATCTGTGTCATGTGTTTTTATTTCCACTGGGAGGAGGTGGGAACTCGCCACGCAATAAGCCCTGTTAAACTCAAATGTCAATATGATTGTGCAATGTTCTTGTTGTTTAGAGGCTTGGGACTCTTAGAAATAAGAAACTGGGCTCAGGCTATGCTTGCTAGATGGAGCTGTTTATTTCAGAGTTCTTTCCTTGCTTGCAGTTACAAACAGACTGGGCTTTATACTTCCAGGCTTCTCTGTAAGTCCCAGAGTGGACAAGGTTAGACCAGAGCATTCTAATATACTGATCTGAATCAAGAAAATCACAGGAAGCTGCTCTACACTATCTCACTATTGTCTACAATGGCTGTGAGAAGTTCTTTAGGATTTCGGCCAGGTTTCTCTCCCCATCCTGCCTGAAAATGCTAAAGATTGAACCTGGAGTGTTCTGCATGGAAAGCACTGACCTGTGGTCTTCCCCAAATGAATGAGTATTTCATAGAAATCACCGCATTTTCCCATGTATAAGATGCCCCTAGGTATAAGATGACCCCTATTTTTTTAAGAATTAAGAAATTTAACAATTACGAAATTGTTTAGCTTGGGCGCGGAGAGGTCACTTCCACCAATCGTTCACTGCCGATCGCTTGCCACAGCCACTGCCTATCACACAATTCACCGCAGCTGCCAGTTGTCTTCCCACTCACCACCACAACAACCCACTTGCCACAGCCAATCACCAGCAGGCCTTGCCACAACCACCAATAACCTGCCCAATTGCTGCTGCCAATCTCCTGCTTGCTGCTGCCATTAATCGCACCTCCCCCCTCTGCATTCACTATCCATGTATAAGGACACCCAATTTTTGTCTTTTCTTTTTTTTTAGCAAAAAGCATCATCTTATACATGGAAAAATATGGTATAACCCTCTTTGGTTATTTGCAGGAACAAAGTTTTCTAGTTGCCTGGATGGGATCCCAAGTGCCTAGCCATCAGAGAGATAAGGTTCTGGGTATCAACCTGTGAAGAAGTGATCGAAAATTTAATTGCAAGGCAATTAAATTCTTCTTAATTTCTCAAATTCTGTGACCCTCTTCTAAAGCTTATCCGTGCACAATGTGCCACTTTATTGCCCAGTATTTCCTTATTCCTCCCCCATAAGCCTCTTTCTATTTACAACACAAGAAATTATCTGCCCATCCAACAGTTTGAAGACCTAACATAAAAGCGATACCTCCTGCATAACAGAATCATTTGCTTGCCATGACTCCTCTTGCATGCCCCAGCTATGTTAATGAGGGAGAGCTGCACAGCCACGATAAGACTGCCATACAATGAAGATCCCTTCAAAGCTATCCAGGTAAATAAATAATAAAAAAGGAGAGATAATACAGGAAAGCAGCTTTATTGCATTGTAAGGACACATAGTGGGACTATTCTAGCATGCGGGCTAGAGCCTTTCAAGGAAGCTTTCAGGTAAATTTTCAACAGACTGTAGACTCCTAATGTTAATTTGGAGTTGCATTTTAACATGTCATCATGTTATTCCCGACTTTCCCTGAGCAGGGAGAAGTTCCAGGGGTGGCACTTCTTCAGAGATTACCGTATTTTTCGCTCCATAGGGCGCACCGGACCATAGGGCGCACCTAGTTTTTAGGGGGGGGGAATAAAGAAAAAAACTGTCTTGGCTTCCTCTTTAGCCATGCGCAACCTCTCTAGCCGGGAGAAGCTGCACGCGGCTTTGTTTTTAGCCATGGGGCTGGGACGGGGGAAGCCCGAGCTTCCCTCGACCCCAGCCCCTAGAACAGGCTGCTATCCGCAAGCCTTCTGAGCCCGGCGGGAACTCCCACTACACTCAGAAGGCTTGCGGAGAACAGGCTGCAGACTGAAGCCTGGGGAGGAAGAGGGGTCGGTGTGCACTGACCCCTCTTGCTCTCCAGGCTTCAGCGAAAGCCTGCATTCACTCCATAGGACGCACACACATTTCCCCTTCATTTTTGCAGGGGGAAAAGTGTGTCCTATAGAGTGAAAAATACAGTAATTCCTCATTGTTTGAGAGCTCACTGGAGATGTCAGTCTGTGCAGCAGCATCACTTAGGAGGCTGCCTTATATTGATTCAGAGCATCAGCCTATTTTGGTCAGTGCTGTCGACATTGACTGGCAACAGCTCTCCAGGGTCTCAGACAAGGAGTCTTTTCTCAGGCCTAACTGAAGACGCAGGGGATCAGACCTTGGACCTCCTGCATGCAAATCAGATTCTCTACCACTGAGCTACAGCCTTTCCCTAAGCTAAGTCGCAAAGCAGAGGTTTGCCAGCTACCACTGAGCTACAATAGTTTTCCCCCAAAGCAAACAGCATGCATTTGAAGCTCCTCAAGACTCTTCCTTCCAGCAAGCCACAAATCAGAGTATTAGCAAAATCAGAACATAGCATCTGCCCCAGCCGGTAGTAGGTGTGTCTGCTGGTAGTAGCTATCAATGGTCCAGTGAAGAAAGCTTTTCTAATGATTATAAAATAATTAGAATGACAAAATATGTGAGTGCTAAAGAAATATTATAATCATAATAATTATAAGATAGGTGAGGGCCAAGTAAGGAATTATCAACAGGCAGGAAAGTGCATCAAAGGCAGCCATGGACAACCAGTCATAACACTGGTGTCCTCATTGAGAAATTCTGGGTGTTGGTGTAGCATGGAGACTAAAGTCTGTGAACTATACACCAGGACTTTACAACTTCAAACCTCATCAGTGGGGGGCAGCACTTACAGTGGGGCCTGGCCTGCAGCGTACCTGAGCCACATGTCTCTCCTGGGAGTGACGTGGAGGCCTGCGCTGCCTGAAATGGCAGCATGGGGCTTGCATCCACCAGGCGGACTCCATGGGCAGCTCACTGCGCCACCCGCCTGGGTGGATCACCATGGCTCTCCCATGCGCGGATTGCACCACCCCCGTGGGTGGATCGCCCCGCCCCCGCCGCTACGCCCCTGCCTGTGCACCCTGGGTAAGTATGCAGTGATGGTAAGATGAGGCTAGTATGAATGTCTGTATAATAAAGACAGTAGGGACGCGGGTGGTGCTGTGATGTAAACCATTGAGCCTTGGGCTTGCCGATCGGAAGGTTGATGGTTCGAATCCCCACAACAGGGTGAGCTCCCTTTGTTTGGTCCCAGCTCCTGCCAACCTAGCAGTTTGAAAGCATGCCAGTGCAAGTAGATAAATAGGTACTGCTCAGGCAGGAAGGTAAACAGCGTTTCTGTGTGCTGCTCTGGTTTTGCCAGAAGCGGCTTAGTCATGCTGGCCACATGATCTGGAAAAACTGTCTGCGGACAAACGTCAGCTCCCTCAGCCAGTAAAGCAAAATGAGCGCCGCAACCCAAGTCGTTCGCGACTGGACTTAACTGTCAGGGGTCCTTTACCTTTTTTATATAATAAAGACACTTTATATAATAAAGAATACTTTATATAATAAAGAATATGAGTCTCATATTCACTGGATGGCTTTGAAAAGGTGTTTACTCTCTAGCAATGAACCAATCAACCTTATTTGAATTCTGACAAGACAGAAGTACTGTTTCTGGGGAACAGGAGGCGGGCAGGTATGGAGGATTCCCTGGTCCTGAATGGGGTAACTGTGCCCCTGAAGGACAAGGTGCGCAGCCTGGGAGTCATTTTGGATTCACAGCTGTCCATGGAGGCACAGGTTAAATCTGTGTCCAGGGCAGCTGTGTACCAGCTCCATCTGGTACGCAGGCTGAGACCCTATCTGCCTGCAGACTGCCTCACCAGAGTGGTGCATGCTCTGGTTATCTCCCGCTTGGACTACTGCAATGCGCTCTACGTGGGGCTACCTTTGAAGGTGACCCGGAAACTACAACTAATCCAGAACGCAGCAGCCAGACTGGTGACTGGGAGCGGCCGCCGAGACCATATAACACCAGTCTTGAAAGACCTACATTGTCTCCCAGTACGTTTCCGGGCAGAATTCAAAGTGTTGGTGCTGACCTTTGAAGCCCTAAACGGCCTTGGTCCAGTATACCTGAAGGAGCGTCTCCACCCCCATCGTTCTACCCAGACAGTGAGGTCCAGCATCGAGGGCCTTCTGGCAGTTCCCTCACTGCGAGAAGCCAAGTTACAGGGAACCAGTCGGCTGGCTTCTCAGCAGGTGGGTTGCTGGTGCTTACCAGAAAGCAAAGGATGAGGGATGGTGTCGTAGGGAGGTCAGCATGGTGCAAAAGCACTAGCTGGAGCACCAAATTGGCTCTGCCAGTACACTTGCACTGGGCCAACCTATCCACAGATGCTTCTGTGTTCTCAAATTGGCCAGGGGTGCCACACTCTGGCAGCTTCTGGGCCCATTCAGAAATGTCCTGGGCAATATGTAGGATGTGAAATTGGGGGCAATACACTTTGAAGCTTGGGTCAAGCCAAATAGATTCATTGCTTGCTTTATCACAGATTTCTGGAGAAGGAACCAGTGTTTCCACTCATCTCTAATATCTAGCCATTTGAATGCTTAAAAGCTGCTTTATCTCTCATGGGTGTGTGTGTGTGTTAATTACTTTGGTGGAAGCTGTCTGAGAAACAAATGTCCACTTTGAGAAGATGGTAGAACCAGAATTGAAGGTGATGGTGGTGGTGGTGGTGGTGGTGGTGGTGGAGGAGGAGGAGGAGGAGGAGAAGAAAAGCTATATTCATATTTTTTTTTAGCAATTAAGAATCATTACTAACTTTTTGCATTTTTGTATATTATTTATTTTAGCTATATCTCTCAGGATTAAGCCTACCTTCTGTAAACAGAGGAAGCAGTCCATCTCCATCTCATTACTGAGTGCCATCAGGGGTGATACTTCACATCCATTTAGTTAGGTGCTGTTCAGAAGGATATATAAAGGAAGAAAATGATAATGGCACTTGCTTCCAGAAGAGTTATAGTATCCCTTTTCTTCTAATTGAAGGCAGGAGACATGCTGAGGCCTCAGAGGTGCCTAATTGAGTAGTCCTTCCTTCAGATATTGACCTAAAGTATGTCTAAGTGAGACTGCCACTTTTAGTTGTGTGGTGTCACGAAAACATAAATAACTGACAAAAGGGCACAACACATTTCCCATGGTTTCAGGATGACTTTAAATATGCAACAGAAACCCAGTCACTTGACCCTCCCCATTGCATACCATTAAAGGGTTTAGAAAGCATAAACATCACTTGTGGCTGATCCATTAGGGCAAATGGGGTACTGCCCCACCTGCTTGTTTTCTTACTTATAGCTAGTCTAGGGCATGGGACTGTCTGTCAGCTTCCTTCTCCTTAGTCTGAGTGTTGTTGAAGAACTCATCAGGCAAGAGGATAAGTGCAAAATTGCATTAGTTAGCTCTGTTTCCACCTTGGGCTCTCTGTTTTCTTCCTGTGGCTGGACAAGGGGTGCCAACTTGAATACAATATTGGGGACGGCAGTTATGGCAATGCCCACCAACTTTGGGGGGCCCTGGCCCTCTCAAATATTTTATTGGGTAGGCCTGAAGGGATCTCAGACCCTATGAGTTGTCTTGTCCTATCAGCTTGACAATGAAGAGTGGTGGCTGGAAACTGATGAGTGTGAAGGAATGGGTTTCCCAAATCCAAAACTGACTGTGCAGGCAGTTTGAAACAGGCACCAAAATCCCTATTTTTCCTTAGCTAAAATCCATTCACTTGAGCTCTGAGTCAATGTATAAACAAAACCCCAGCTGAATAAACAAGTGCTCAGAGCCCTCTCCTTTATTAGTTCATGGCGGCAGGGATGGCCTTGGCTGTTCCAGTAGAACAGGGATGACACGACTAGGTCTTATCTTACGTCCTGGACACACTCTGACACACAGACCTAGTCTGGGAACAGCGCCAGAGTGTGTTCTTGGAGTTGATGACCGCTTGCTAAGGCTACAAGTGGGCACCAAGAGAAGAGGAGATGGAAACTGACTTGGAAGAAGGAATCGGTGAACTGGCAATTCTGTAACAGCCAGGAGATAAGAGTCAGAGGCAGGAGAAGTTGCAGGACTGGAGTTGGAGAGTGAAGAACAGGTATAGGGAGAGATAAGTCAAGCTGGTGTAGGGCAAGGGCTTCCACACCTCCTTCTCCTGCCTCTACCTTCGCTGCTCCATTATCTTTTTTTTTTTTAATAAAATTTTTATTAGTTTTACAAAAAATTTTGAAACAATACAAACATAAAGAAAAAAAAACATACAAACACGTATAAGTTCATAACCTTTTTTTCATAAACCATGTTTCTCCGACTTCCCCATACCTCCCCTTTCTGCATCCCAGTGTCCAAAAGTTTTTAGCAACTCTAAATATATCCATCAATCCTCTGTCCTCTTAATCTTTCCTTCAACTTAATCTTATGTCGCTGTAACCCTTTCTTACTCAAAACCTCGACATTCTAACATTCAACAAGTTTATAATAGTCCTTAAGGTAGACTTTAAATTTCTTCCATTCTTCTTCCGCCGTCTCCTTTCCCTGGTCGCGAATTCTGCCAGTCATCTCAGCTAATGTCATATAGTCCATCACTTTCATCTGCCATTCTTCCAAGGTGGGTAGATCTTGTGTCTTCCAGTACTTTGCGATAAGTATTCTTGCTGCTGTTGTAGCATACATAAAGAAAGTTCTATCCTTCTTTGACACCAATTGGCCGACAATGCTCCATTATCTCCTGGGACCAGGAAAGGATTGAAACAGGAGGAGCAGAAACAGGTTACATGCAAGGGTAGTTCTCACTTGAGCGCAGCTCAGGTGAGAGAAATACATAAGCTGATGTCAGGGACGGGATCTCTCTGCTGCTCCAACTGCCTCATTGGATGCACACCTGGGGAAGGCTGAGAGATGTAGAACTGATGGACATGCCCTCCCTTAACTTGTAGGTGTACTTTTGACAATAGAAAGTTATTTCCACAACCTGGACACTGCTTGCCTGATAGTGCTGTGACACTGCCCCGACAGCCCCAATGGGCAGCAGCTGCCACTACAGTGTTACCTCAGGTTACATACGCTTCAGGTTACATACGCTTCAAGTTACAGACTCTGCTAACCCAGAAATAGTGCTTCAAGTTAAGAGCTTTGCTTCAGGATGAGAACAGAAAACATGCTCCGGTGGTGCGGCAGCAGCAGGAGGCCCCATTAGCTAAAGTGGTGCTTCAGGTTAAGAACAGTTTCAGGTTAAGTATGGACCTCTGGAACGAATTAAGTACTTAACCTGAGGTACCACTGTAATTAAAAAAAGTTTAGGAGGGAAAGAATAATAATAATAATAATAATAATAATAATAATAATAATAATAATAATAATTATAATAATAATAATGATGATGATGATGATGATGATGTAGTTGAATATCTGCAAGGAGCTCAGTTCAACCCCCTTCACAAAACAGAATTGTTTCCAGCTAATTTAGTTCTTTCAGAATTCCTAATTTTGGCTATAATCCTGATTTAGGCTATAATCCTAAACTCATTTATCTGAGAGCAAAATCTGCAGAATTCAGCAGGACTTTAGAGCAGACATGGTTAAGTCGCAATGTGGGTTGAGTTTGCTCTTAAAAAGGAGGGAATCAGCCCTAGGAATACTCAAGACTGAAAGAGTTTAATGAGCTTTTAACTTAAATAAATAAACAATCCCCCTAATAACCAAAAAGAAATCCTCTGGAGCTGTTCAGTGCTCTGCAGGCAGCCTCCTGACTAGCTGCACTTCTTGGAAACCCCTGCAGATCACCCTGATGTAGAATCTGTAAGCTGACATTCTGGGAATCTGGAAGAATAAGGAGTCAGCTCAAAGGTGGCATAAAATTCATATTTGCTCTTGAGGTAAGAACAACAGGCAAACTCCCCAAGTATTCCCTCTAAGTTTGAAACCCACTTCCTTTTTTTGTAGTCACTTTCTTTTTACCCATTTTGAACAAAAATGGCGGGGTGGGGGGAGTCAGGTGAAACACCAAGGTTCTCAATCATGAGGAAGAGCGCTGTGTCCCTGCTTCATAGCTCCTTCTCATAGGTACTGTTGAAGTAAGAGGAGTGAAATCACAGCTAAGAAGCTTAAATCATATATAGTGGAACTTCGATTCTTGAACCACTCTGTTCCTGAATGTTTCGGCTCCCGAACGTAGAAAACCCAGAAGTAAGTGTTCCGGTTTTCGAATGTTTCTCGGAAGCCGAACGTCCGACGGGGCTTCCGATCTGCAAAAAGCATAGCTATCAGCCAATCAGAAGCCGCACCTTGGAATACAAACATTTCAGAAGTCGAACGTCCTTCAAGAATGGCTTACATTCGACTTCCGAGGTTCCACTGTATATTACTGACATTCTTCTTTGGAAATTAAACCAGTGTCCAGACCAAACCAGATTATAGCCAAAATACCAGTGAGAGTATTTTGGGAAATGATATATGAGGAGGTAAAAATGATGTTTAATATGATTATACAAAAAACAAACAAACCCTGAAGCTTCTCTTCTAGGATTATAGGGCCGAAGTCCCCGCAAAATATGATTAAGCTGTTTATGTATGTGACAACTGGAGCTAAGATTCTGTACACACCAAAATCAAAGGGACCAGAAGTTCCCACCAAAGAAGAATGGATAAGTAAGGTGGTGAACGATGTGGAACTGGCAAAGTTAATAACCAAAAAGAGAGAACCTAATGACAAAGATTTTGTGGAAGAATGAAAGCCCTTTTCAGATTTTCAAAGAAAAAATATTATACGATGAATACGCCACCAAGATTTGAACTATCGGCAACACAAGAACTTAAAGATTACAGTGGTACCACGGGTTACAAACGCTTCGGTTACAAACGCTTCAGGTTACAGACTCCAGAACCCAGAAGTAGTACCTTGGGTTAAGAATTTACTTCAGGATGAGAACAGCAATCTCGAGGCGGCAGTAGGAGGCCCCATTAGGTAAAGTGGTACCTCAGGTTAAGAATAGTTTCAGGTTAAGAACAGACCTCTGGAATGAATTAAGTTCTTAACCAGAGGTACCACTGTATACTAGTGTTGTTAAGCTATAAGAGACACAAGACAGGGTGCAAAAGAGGGAGAGAAATAAAAACACCATGGAAAAAGGGGGGTGGGAAGTCGACAAAAATAACAAAGAAAAATGTTTTACTATGTATTGAAATGCATGCATTATTTTTTGTGGGGGAGATATGATAAAAAAGTGTAACAAATGTAAATTTTACGTTTCTATAGTAGACTACCGTATTTTTCACCCCATAGGACGCACCTAGTTTTTTGGGGGGGAAATAAAGGAAAAAAATTTTTATTTCCCCCCCAGGTGCGCTGCGCTAAGCCCGAAGCTTGGGGCGTGCTGAGCTCAGCACGCCCCAAGCTTCGGGGTGCCGGCAAGGTCTCCGCTAGCCGTGGGAGAGCCGCGCGACTTTGCGGGGCTCTCCCACGGCTAGCGGAGCGCTGCACTAATCCCGAAGCTTGGGGCGTGCGGAGCTCAGCGCGCCCCAAGCTTCTGGGTGCTGGCAAGCTCTCCGCTAGCCCTGGGAGAGTTGGGTCTCCCACGGCTAGCGGATAGCTTCCTGAAGCCTGGAGAGCGAGAGGGGTCGGTGCGCACCGACCCCCTCGCTCTCCAGGCTTCAGCGAAAGCCTGCATTCGCCCCATAGGACGCACACACATTTCCCCTTCATTTTTGGAGGGGGAAAAGTGCGTCTTATAGGGCGAAAAATACGGTAGTTTCGTTGCACACCCCTCAATTCAGACAAGCAAAAGACATCGTCAGACTTCAATCACACATTCCAGTGATGTTCCCCATCCCTGGTGTGCAGCCTTTAACAATGCATGCCCATGTCGCATCTGTAGCCATTCCCTAAGGTTCAGCCAAACTGAGCGAGAAAGAAGGAATTGTGCAGCAGAATGCTTCAGCTCTCTTGGACGGCTTTCCTTGCCTTACAAAACTTAACCTAATGTAGCTTACCTTAATCATGCGCACACACAACGAAAGCAAGGGGGGGGGCTGCTTCTGCTACCAGATTCTCAATTATCTGTGATACGATTGCAAACACATGGATCGGCTGCAGCCAGCTGTACTATAGAAAGAGAAAGGATAGTATCTATTTGTTTTAGCACCAGTTTGTTGCGAAGAAATATCTGAAATAGTCACTACTGGATACAGCTTTTCCTTAAGGTTCTGTCAGTTGCTTTTCAAAAAGGGCTTTGTAAATCAAGGAAAAACATTGCTTTAGCATATATATATTCTCATTTAATGTTTCCCTTCATACCTGTGAAGTACTGTTTTCTGTACCCTACCGGGGAGCCAATTCATTATTAACAGAGCTTTAAACAAATACGCACTCATGACATCAGTCTGCCTTTTTCAACTGCACCTCTGGGTGTCCTCTGAACCTTTTATGAGGTAGCTTTTAGACGTACGACAACAAAAAAGAATAAAAAATTACTAGAGAGACTCCTAGAAAGAGAGGTATCGCGGTTTAAAATGTATTTTTAAATCTTTGAAGCTTTAAATAACCCAGCAGCTTTTAATTTGAAGTGCAATAAAAGTTCTACGTAGCAGAAATTAATACAGAGTCTGATCCAATAGCTCTTATTTTCCTGGCAATTCATATTTAAACCAAGGAAGAGTAATATGCAGCGTGCTTATTCAGAAGTGTGTCCTGTTGAGTTCAAATGCCCAGCAGGTATGCTCAGGAATTCAGTCTTACTGAAAGACTGTGAAAAACTATTGAAAACCATATTCAGAGGCTCACCAAATCTTTTCACTTTGGGTTTCTTGCAGTTTTTCACTTTTTCACTTTTAAGTTCTGTTATCTACATTTTTTAATCAGTACAGTGGTGCCTCGCAAGATGAAATTAATACGTTCCGTGAGTCTCTTCGTCTTGCGGTTTTTTCGTCTTGTGAAGCACGGCTATTAGCGGCTTAGCGGCTATTAGCAGCTTAGCGGCTATTAACGGCTTAGCAGCTTAGCAGCTTAGCGGCTATTAACGGCTTAGCGGCTTTAAGAAAAAGGAAACAAACTCGCAAGAACTCGCAAGACGTTTCGTCTTGCAAAGCAAGCCCATAGGGAAATTTGTCTTGCGGAACGGATTCAAAAAACGGAAAACTCTTTCGTCTTGCGCGTTTATCGTCTTGCGAGGCATTCGTCTTGCGAGGTACCACTGTATACAGTTTATTTACATATTTTGATGATAAAAAGTACAGTGGTACCTTGGTTCTCAAATGCCTTGGTACTCAAACAACTTGGAACCCAAACACTGCAAACCCGGAAGTAAGTATTCCAATTTGTGAACTTTTTTCGGAAGCCGAACATGCTCCATTTTGAGTGTTACGCTTCCGATTTGATTGCCACGCTTCCAATTTGAGTGCCACACTTCCATTTCGAGTGTTACGCTGAGTTCTGCCTGTTTTTGCTTTTTATTTTGCGTTTTTGTTTTTGTGGCTCTTTTGTTTTGTTTTTGTGACTGTGTGGAACCCAGTTCAGCTACTGATTGATTGATTGATTGTGTGACTGCAGTACATTGTTTATTGCTTTCATTTTATGGATCAGTGGTCTCGTTAGATAGGAATATTCATGTTAAATTGCTGTTTTAGGAGTTGTTTTTCAAAGTCTGGAATGGATTAATCCATTTTGCATTACTTTCTATGGGAAAGCGCGCCTTGGTTTTGGAATGCTTTGGTTTTGGAACGGACTTCAGCAATGGATTAAGTTTGAGAACCAAACTTTTTGGTTATCCCAAAAAACACATTTTTTCAACCAATTTCCCCTAATATAACATCATTTCACTAGGGTATGCATTTTTTGCATACTTTTTTTTGGGGGGGGGTTGGAGAACTACCTTGCAAAATTCTCTGACATTCAAATTTTAAAGGAGAGCTGCATTTCAGATCACTTTTATGTTGTTGGAAGTATGAGTTATACTACTATATCATACAAACTGAACAGCATTCCCCCTGCTTCCCTGTTCTCTACTGCTTCTCTACAGCTATCTAGTTACTCCTGGGACAGCTGGAATATAGCTAGGACAGCCGAGTCAGAAGAGTGTGAGACTCTTAATCTAAGGGTTGTGGGTTTGAGCCCCATGTTGGGCAAAGCGGGTTCTCCAATAAATGAGAGCACGTGTTGCGGTGTGGGCCACCGGGCCAGGCCTCTTGTTGCCAGGCAGGTTAATAGTTGTTGCCTGGCATTGTGATTGGATAACCGGGTTGCTGGGGCAAATTGTATGTTGCAAATTGGGTGGGTGGGACCATAGTCTTTAAATATTGGTGCACTCTGGTTTCTCTTTCTCTTTGCAGAGTGCAACGGATCACCCGCCCGCCCGCCCTCTTTCCGGTTGACCTTGCTTTGCCTGTCATGGGGTCGTCTGCCTTGGTGCAGGGGCCTAGTAGGAATTTTGCCATTTGGTGATTGGCTGTGCCATTTGGTTTTTGCCTACTACTCAGCAATTCGTCACAACTTGTAAGGTTGCGGTTAGGCATTGGTTATAATATGCTGGTGGTGGAGGGGTCAGGATAGGCTGTGCCTGCCCCGCCTATTGCGCTGAAGGGAATTCCGTTAAAGGAATCCTGGGGCTTGCCACGATTTCGTTCAATCCCTGTCATGGGACCAGGGCCGCCCAATCCCTGTCATGGGAATCCTTGTCATAGGACCAGGGCCAGCAAGCTTTCGGGGAGCTGCTGGGGTGAGCGGCGTGGGTCCGACGCTTAGCTCAAATGACCCCCAAGTTTGACTTTCCCTTCTACTGGCTACCGATCAGACCTCGGGATGTCAGTTCTGTCCCAGGCAGGGGGACAGATAATCATAACCAATGTCTAAACAACCACTCACTGATTTTGTATTTTAATAAAGTTGTGGCGAAAATAGTGCCCAAAAACCAAAACTAAATTACGTGTTATGTGTGAAGTTATTTGAGGGGTGGCCTGGGGACCTACACACGCAAAAGAATCTTGCGTTGCAGGGAGCTGAACTAGGTGACCCTTGAGATCTCTTCCAACTCATATTTTACAAGAAAAGCACTAATGTTTATCTCAGGGGTGGGCATTTGGGACTGTGTCCCCACCTACACTTCCTCCCCAGGCCACACCCTTTCTTCTGAGGCCACACCCCTCATAAGCCTTACTTCATACCCCTTCCATTGTTTTTGGCCTGGCTCAAATGTAACCTTGAAGTCTGATAATGCCTCTTAACTCGCCTGAATGCAGGACAGGGAAGCAGTGTAAATTAGAAACTAATTTACTGTACAAATGTGAGATTTGCATTTACAGTGGTACCTCAGGTTACATACGCTTCAGGTTACATAATCTTCAGGTTACAGACTCTGCTAACCCAGAAATAGTGCTTCAGGTTAAGAACTTTGCTTCAGGATGAGAACAGAAATCGTGCTCTGGCGGTGTGGCAGCAGCGGGAGGCCCCATTAGCTAAAGTGGTGCTTCAGGTTAAGAACAGTTTCAGGTTAAGAACGGACCTCCGGAATGAATTAAGTTCTTAACCTGAGGTACCACTGTATTTGGTTTTGCCTCTGGCCCCGCCCACAATGAGGTTTCGGTCCCTGGAAGCTTCTCTACCCCTCAGTAAGGAAACCTGCTTAAATTTAGGGTGCACCCTGGAGAAGGCACACAAAATTTATCACACAGCATTTGTCATGGCTATTCCAGGTATTGCAATAGGGATTGGTGAAATGACCATGGGACTACCATTTTCAGAGGGATCCTGACAGCAGCATACAACATAGTTTGGAGATGACGGAAGGCAATGAAGTGAAGGAGAAGCCATACTGATGGATATTTTGCTTGCCATCTTCAGGAAAAAGAAAAGTTTAGGAAATTAAACTTTGGAACAAATGCTAACAAAGCAGGTTATCTAAGAGACAATATTATCTCTCATGAATTTAATAAAAAAGCACCTAAAATATCAGAGAGCAGATAGCAGATAACAGAACCCTTTACCTTTCAATAATTCTTATCGACATTTGAAGGATTATTACATCCTTTTATTTGGTACAGCATCTGTGTCACCGCGAAAAGCAAAATAAATTGCTTCCAGTCTAGATGGTTTTCTAGTATAGAGATTTCAAAACTCGATTAGCCAGTACCCCAAGTATTTTATTGAGCAGTTATGTGTAGCTGTATAGACACTGGACAAATATTGCTAATACGCCTTCCTGTGCAAAGCCATTTGACACCCTTCCCCCAGGTCTTGCGGCACCAGCTTAAGCCAGGCTTTGGGAAGGAGACCAGACCCTCCAAGTCTGCAGGGACAGTCCTGGATTTACAGAACCCGTCCCAGTTTCTGATTTCATCCTGGAATGTCCCACTTTTCCTTAGGCCACTCCTATTTTCATTGGAGAAATGTTGGAGGGTATGAAGGATGTCCCTATTTTCACTAGGGAGATGTTGGAGGGTATGGAGTTATGTGACCCCTAAGCCAAGGAGATAAGTAACTATACAACCTTTAGAAGACATCTGAAGGCAGCCCTGTATAGGGAGGTTTTTAAACATTTAATGTTTTATTATGTTTTTATATATGTTGGTGTCAGGCAGCAGAGGAGCCAACCCCCAAGGCAGGTTGTCAGGAATGGACCATACAGTGGTACCTCAGGTTACAGATGCTTCAGGTTACAGACTCCGCTCACCCAGAAATAGTACTCGGATTAAGAACTTTGCTTCAGGATAAGAACAGAAATCGTGCTCCAGTGGCGCGGTGGCAGCGGGAGGCCCCATTAGCTAAAGTGGTGCTTCAGGTTAAGAACAGTTTCAGGTTTAGAATGGACCTCTGGAATGAATTAAGTTCTTAACCAGAGGTACCACTGTACAAGGGAAAGTCCTTACCATGCGCTTTTATTCAATATTCACAAGCGAGAGGCTTGGGAATGTGGCCTCTCGGAATAATGGTGTAACTCCAAGTGAATCTCCACCCCTTCCCACTTCCTCATGAGTCATGCCTATGGGTTCTGAGAAGTGCCTTCTGCCTTTTAGCTTTTTGTTCTCCTACTTTCAAAACCCACCGTGTTCTGGGAGAATGGGGTCTGGCATGCTTTCTAAAGACACTGTGTCCATCAGCTCTCTCTCCCCCTAGTGCTTCTCCTTCTTCCTCTCCCATTATTCCCCAGCTTTTCCCCTCATCTGCCTCTGAGCTGTGACCTCTTCAAACCCCTGTTGTAATTCTGAACTGTTTCCTCCTTCTCTGGAAGGGTCAGACTGGGAAAGTGGTCTCCACCATCCCTCCTCTGCCCAGTCCCTGAAAGTTGGACTGCGGCAGACTGGCTGCGGCAAACTAGTCAGATGGGTTGTTGTTGTTGCTGCTGCTGCTGTTGTTAAACATCCCTATTTTCACTGGAGAAATGCTGGAGGGTATGGGAGGCACGAGTCCTTGGCAATGGAGATACCAAAGCCAGCTCACTATTGGATTTTCCGATCACAATTCAAAGTGTTGGTGCTGACCTTTAAACCCTAAACGGCCTCGGCCCTGTATACCTGAAGGAGCATCTCCACCACCATCGTTCATCCCGGACACTGAAGTCCAGCTCCGAGGCCCTTCTGGTGGTTCCCTCACTGCGAGAAGTGACATTACAGGGAACCAGGCAGGGGGCCTTCTTGGTAGTGGCACCTGCCCTGTGGAACGCCCTCCTATCAGATGTCAAGGAAATAAACAACTACCTGACTTTTAGAAAACATCTGAAGGCAGGCCTGTTTAGGGAAGTTTTTAATGTCTGATGTTTTATCATGTTTTTTATTTTATTGTGTTTTTAATATTCTATTGGGAGCTGCACAGAGTGGCTGGGGAAACCCAGCCAGATGGACAGGATATAAATAATAATAATAATAATAATAATAATAATAATAATAATAATAATAATAATTATTATTATTATTATTATTATTATCTATGCACCTTGCTTGAATGGGAAGGCTTCTCCCTAACAGTGGGATCCACAGACCACTCCCTCAAGTCCTCCAGTGGATCCATACTTCTCCCTCCAGTGCCACTAGGACTTTCTCCTAGGTCAACAATTTGTTGGGGTTCTGACCTGTCATCCTCCCACAACCGCCTAGAGCCCTCACCTGTATTGGAGTCCTCCATATCCCCAAGTTCTTCCCACTTCTCCTCTGCATCAGTCAGACCACCCTCTCCAGGAATTCTTCACGGGACTAGTGACACAAAGTGATTTTGTGGGCATGGGGTGAGGATGCTTATTCTTAGGAAGCAGGAGAAACACTTGGCAAAGGATTGCTGTGTCCTAGCTCGGCCGCTTTCAAATGATTTGGTTGCGAAATGTCTGCTTGCTGTACTACAGACTTTCAGATCCATTCTCTGAATTTCAAAGATCTGATTGCTTAAACCCTGGACCCTTCAGACAGCCGAAGAACTTCTGACAGATATTGGTAGAGTGAGGAAAATCTGCGGCCTTTTATATTTCTCACTTTTGAAAATCATATTTCTTCAGCATAATGGATGAGCTGCCATGATTTACAAGGAAATAATTTCACCGAGGGTTTTGGGAATCTGACGATATAATATAACAGGAGAAGAGGTCTTGATTGGTTTATGGTTTTGCTGAAACCCGGAGGGGAAATTAATTTCATTTAAATCGCTGCTTGTCAGATCCATTGTTATTGTTGTTTGTAATATATGGATCCAGCACATTCCTAAAGTCTGGAGATATTTTAAGCTAATAAATGTTTTAGTAGTTTAATAACTTTGTTAGAAATGATTGAAACTGCATAAATACTTAATATTGGGCGGAAGGAAGAGATGCTGGAAATTAGTGTTTATTGTGGTTATTGTACTGAGGTCACCATGATCCCAGTTCTTTGAATTCCTTGGATGCTGCAACCTGGGTCATGAAAACATGAGGTTGGGCACTTAGTCACACTGAGAGTAGACCCTTGTCTGACTTAAGTCCCATTGATTTCAATGGCTGCTCTAAGCACGGCTAAGTCTGCATTCAACCCATATAATTAAGATGTCGGCATTGATGGATTATGGGTTCAGATTGCATGAAAACAGGTCATCATTTTATGAAGTACATCCTGCAACAAAATTGCCAGTGCCCATCTGGTGACTTTTACCACATTGACAAAGCACTAATTGGACAATGAAAATGTTTAATGGGTCTGTGACCGCATAATAAAATTTGATTGATTTGACAATGAAAATGTCTATGTTTTGGCATGCAGTTTAAGGGGAGGCTAATTCAAATTTGGTTAGAGTCCGTCCTGGACAATTCCACCTTAGAACACAAATAGGCCTGGTTGTGTTTCCTCCATCTTCAAGACCCCTTCCACTCAGAAAGCATTCAAACCAAGGAGAAGATTAGGCTAAAACATTTCTCCTTTGCACACTTGATTTTAATATATTCATTCATTCATTCATTCCATTTCTTTTTTTAAAATTAAATTTTATAAAACCGTTAGAGAAAGCTATTTCTCAAGATATATTAAATTTGTTTGGGAACAAAAGGCATATCAATATTGCAAAATGATGAAAATATTATGTGCCAAAATAATAAGACAAATTCCAGTGAAATAGCAAATACAAAATATAAAAACATGAAAATTATAAGAGCATCTCATATTAAACCACAAAAACACAGCAATAAACATAAAGCCAGAACATCAATCAGAAGCAAGAAAAAACACAAAAAAAGTTGGAAAGTCAGAAAAAAGGAGACAGTATTCTTGTGTTCTATGCAAATGAAGGAAATAAGAATGTGGAAGTAGTACATTCGGAGACTATTGATGGTAATCTGGAATTGATATCAGGTAATTCAGAATCCTGAAGCTTGACGGAAAATTTGGTTGGGCAGATTTTTTAAGGAATCTAATAAAACCCATTTCCACCAGTCTTCTCTTGGTCTATCAAAAAAGGTAAAGGTAAAGGTAAAGGACCCCTGGCAGTTAAGTCCAATCATAGACTCTGGGGTTGTGGCGCTCATCTCGCTTTACAGGCTGAGGGAGCTGCCGTTTGTCCGCAGACAGTTTTTCCGGGTAATGTGGCCAGCATGACTAAGCCGCTTCTGGCGCAATGGAACACTGAAACCAGAGCAGCACACAGAAACATTGTTTACCTTCCCACCGGAGTGGTACCTATGTATCTACTTGCAATTTTTTTGGCATGCTTTTGAACTGCTAGGTTGGCAGGAGCTGGGACCAAGCAACGGGAGCTCCCCCATTGCGGAGATTGGAATTGGTCCATCAAATAAACAAATTCCTAAATGTAGTGCAGCAAGATCTATACGGCCACAGGTTTCCTACCTCAGAATTAAGCCTTATGTGGCAGCCATATATTAAAACTTTCAGTGTTGGGGATCTATCTGGAAATCTCACTGCATCATGCTCTCTCCAACATGGACTTAATAATTTCCTTCATTGGGTGCTGAACAGCTGCAGCTTGCCAAATGCAGAAAAGATGGACAATCTCAGCCAGTGAACTGCTGGCCCCTTAGACTCTGAAATGAGTTTATTATGGTGAAGATCACACATCATATGAAAGTAGCTGAAGGCTTCATTGAGCAAAGGCATTTTCTACTCAGTGGTAATAATTTATGCCTTATATTAAAGGAGGGTCCCAACTGGCACAATCAGCCTTCCAAAAATAGAGCTAGATGGTTCTACTGCTATGATTAGATGGGTGTCCTTTTGGCAATGCTTTCTGTTCTTTTGTATCCAATATGTTTGTGAGATAAACATACAGTGGTACCTCAGGTTAAGTACTTAATTTGTTCCAGAGGTCCGTTCTCAACCTGAAACTGTTCTTAACCTGAAGCACCACTTTAGCTAGTGGGGCCTCTGCGCCACCAGAGCACAATTTCTCTTCTTATCGTGAAGCAAAGTTCTTAACCTGAAGCACTATTTCTAGGTTAGTGGAGTGTTTAACCTGAAGCGTATGCAACCTGAAGCGTATGTAACCCGAGGTACCACTGTTAAGTACTTAATTCGTTCCGGAGGTCCATTCTTAACCTGAAACTGTTCTTAACCTGAAGCACCACTTTAGCTAATGGGGCCTCCCACTGCCGCCGCACCACTGGAGCACGATTTCTGTTCTCATCCTGAAGCAAAGTTCTTAACCTGAGGTAATATTTCTGGGTTAGTGGAGTCTGTAACCTGAAGCGTATGTAACCCGAGGTACAACTGTACATGCACACATATAGACATATCTTTGAAATAAAAATTAAAGTTCTAATGAAATGGCTGCAGCCTAAATGTCTGCCCATATTCCAAAAAAAAAGGAAGACGGGAAAGCATTTATTGTCTAGCAAGAATTGCACATTTAGAACTCTGTTTCTACTATTTCAGATTCATCAGAACTGGGCAGCAGCAGCCAGCATTCCGTCCAAAGATGGTTATCAACAAAGCAGGCAGAGATGGAAGGTGATGCTGCTCTGAACTGGAAGAAACTGTCACCCAGAGTGATTTATCATATGCATAAGAGTCATAAAAAGACTGTGAGTGATTTCTCTGAGTGGCTTCATACATTATATCAGTATTAAATAACAGGGGTGAAAGATAAGAAGCTTGTGCTACACAGCACAAACGAATGAAGTCACATTAGGCGGAGAAAACCCAAGTCCTACTAAGTGATACTAAGGAATGACTTTCCTTAAGAGACTGAAGAAATGGCTCAGTAAGGAGAAAACTTCAGTCACTGGAAGCCAGGAGAACAGTCACTTTCCATCTCAGAACAACTGCTATGATCTGATAACCAGGCAAAGGTCTTGGAACTACGCCATCTTGGCTACTATTTATAGCTCTTCCAGTAAGATTATTAGGGCTCAGTAAAATTTACCAGAGATGCTGTAAAAGTATGCTGAGCTCAAACCAACACACGACCTTTGGGAACTCAGTAATATGGTCACGCAAGGAGTGCCTTTATAATTTCTAATTACATATGTTTAAAGACGCCATTTGTTTCGTGACTCATTCATTAAAATCACATTTGGTATTTAGCTCCTTCATTAGAGACACCGTGATTTCATTACTAACATCTATTTTTGTTCAGCTTGCCTTTTTTTTTTTTTTTGCCTTTTCATTGTTCATTTTGATAAAAGAAAGAACCAGCCCCACACTCAAATATACCTTGAATGGTTTGGAATCATTCACATGGGAGTCTGTATTCAGACTTCCATGCGTCTAATGGCTCCATTCAGTTCAATTACAGATGGAATACTCGCTGCATTGGAGGGGAGAACAGTAGAATTCCCCAGTCCCACCACACAAAATTCTTCTTCATATTTTATTAAAAATCAAATAGGAGACTATATGCTCTGCGTTGGAGGGCTGCTCCAGTTGTCCCAAGAATGTCCCACGGAAGTGAAATTTTACCACACCACAACCACTCCCCTCTCGAGTAAAATCTGGGAGTGGGGTGAGATTTTGACCCTCCCTTGGAGGCAGCTTTTCAGAGGCAGTTATTCCTATGTCCCTGTAATGCTGAGAAAAAAGCTCATCTGTAAATGTGTGTGTGTGTGTGTGTGTGTGTGTGTGTGTACACACACACACACACACACACATACAGTATATATGGTTTAAAAACAAATTACATTCAAATTTATAAAGTGGTAGTGTGATTTGTCTCGATAGATAGTTTGCTTCCATTCACATTTTCTACAAATGTAGAAAGCTTAGACACATCTCCTCCTTTTAAAATAGTGACAGTTCTGCTGCAAAAGTGAAACACCTGACAGTAATTAAGGATACAAAAACGGAAGCTTGTTCTGGATAAAATATGACAGGGGTGCTTCCCCCCCCCTTCTAGTATTCTATTGGCAGGAGGAAAGATCTAAAACAAGTCCTAAGTCGATCAGTGTGCCCACTGTTTATTGCCAAGTAACAATTGATTCTTGTCAACTGGGACTGATCCACACATGCATGTTCATCACAGAACAAAGCTGGGTGACTGGCATGTGTGAATTAGACTTCAAATACCAAGCACCACAGAGAAAACATTCATATCACCTTGGACACAATGACTTGGCTCCTAAGTTGCTCCTCCATTCAAAGCGGGGTGGTGGTTTCTGACAACTACCTCTGTCTGAAATCCCACGCACATCCCACACCCCACACTATTCTTCAAGATCCCCCACCTCTCAGGTGTATGTCTCGGGAGGAAGGCAGAGGGGGCTGCAGTGTAAATTGACAGGCAAGAAAACCCTATTCCATGAAAGTCAACTTGGTTTGGTTCACAGAAGAAAAATTAGGATCCAAGCAAATGATAATTAAACACACTTGCCCACACAGAGAGACAAATATTGGGTTATCAAGTGAGGAGAAATAAAATGATGTTTCTATGCATTTGAACTTGCCACATGGTAGATTTGTATCTTTCAATCTTTATACAGTGGTACCTTGGTTTATGAATTTAATCCGTTCCGGAAGTCCATTCTTAAACCAAAGCATTCTTAAACCAAGGCATGCTTTCCCATAGCAGTGGGGGACTCAGTTTACAAATGGACAGGAAGCAAAACATGTTCTGCTTTCAAGGCAAAGATCACAAACCAAAACACCTGCTTCCGGGTTTGCAGCGTTCTTAATCCAAGTGGTTCATAAACTAAGCTGTTCTTAAACCAAGGTACCACTGTATTATGATCTGTTAGAAGGGACATGGATGGTGCTGTGGTCTAAACCTATTGGGCTTCCCAATCAGAAGATTGACTGTTTGAATCCTGGCAACAGTGGTTTCATGAGCTCTGATTTCCATCACGTTGTTCCGTTGTGCCAGAAGAGGCTTAGTCATGACCCGGAAGGCTGTCTGTTGGCATATGCCGGCTCCCTCGGCCTGAAAGCGAGATGAGTGCTGCAACCCCATAGTTGCCTTAGTTGACTTAACCATCCAGGGACCTTTACCTTTTTATTACGATCTGTATTAAAACAGGGGATGTCAATCAAGCCTAAACGAAGCTATGGGATGCAGCACCAAACCTGCTAGCAGATTTTCAAAGCTAAGCTAGGCCTGGTATGGTTTCAAATTAGATCACAGCTGTCAACTTACAGATTTGAAAATAAGGGACCAGCAGCCTCGAAAATAAGGGATCAGCAGCCAAAATAAGGGATTTTCCGGGCACAGGTATGTTCAGCTTCTGAGCCCCTCCGAGCCAAAGGCAGAAAGCCCAACCAGCAGCCAAACGAAGTCTCAAGTAGTGGTTCCCACAGTGCAGCAACCTGGCAAAAGGGATGCAGCAAGGAAAACCACCGTCACCTCTCTGCTGGGAAGCGCTGAGCAAAGGCGAGTCCCCAGGCAACGCAGCCGATTTGATCGGCACAAGGCATGCAAGCTCCACCCCCAGTCGTTCTTAGACTCCTTATTGGGTGAGCAACGCAGTCAAGCAACACAGTTGGAGCCTCCCTCCTCCCTGGCTGGCAGGGAGGGAGGGAGAGGAGCTGCTTCCTTTGAAACCCGGGAAATTTAAGGGACATCATCAATAAGGCACAGCAGCGGGACACGCACTGGGATAAGGGAGTTTCCCGCCAAATAAGAGATGGTTGACAGCTATGAATTAGATGGGGTACCGTGTGTTGAGATTTCTGCATTGCAAGGGGTAAGACCAGTTGACCCTTGTCCCTTCCGATTCTATGATACTATGTAAAAAAGGAATTCAGAATGTTTGCATGTAAGAACTTCAAAAGTGAATGGAAACTCATCTTTCCAACTCTCATTAAATGTAGCATCAATGTAGCACCTTTTGAAGTTCTTTTACCATTTCAGCTGGATGATATAAAAAATATTCTCCTTCTGATCTTTTGTTATCTGCCAGGCAGCCTACTTAAGGCCATTGGATATTTTTTGTCTCCTGACCTGTGTTCCACTGGGAATTTGTTTAATATCTGCCATTCGCTATCTAAGAACAGATTATACAAAGCTCTTATGCAACAGGAAGCTAATTGACTTTAAATTAGTGTCTGCTTTGAAAAGCAGTACCCATGATTGACTTGAACAGAAAATCTTCCATGTTCAGCTTGGGCATTAGGGAGGATGCTTTGTAATTTTTTCATGCGCTAGATCAGGGGTCTGCAACCCGCGGCTCCGGAGCCGCATGTGGCTCTTTTACACCTTTGCCACGACTCCGGGGTGGATACTAGCGAGGGGAGGAGGCGCATTGTGCGCCCCAACACTCCCCACTGTGGCGGGCGCTGTACTGGCTGTGATGTCACATGGGGACGGTGTGTGCGCTAGTCACGCACTGTCCCGACGTCACCTTCCCGGTTTTGCGGCTCCCATGTTTTTTTTCTTCGGAAACGGGTCCAAGTGGCTCTTTTTGTCTTAAAGGTTGCAGACCCCTGCGCTAGATTGTTTGGGTGCTTCCAGATATCACAGATTTTCAGTGGGATTCAGGCTGCATGATTAAAGTTAATTTGGAGCTCATGTGCAATATGACATGAGACAAAGGTTCTTGAGAACAGAAGAAGCAGTAAGGCCTACAAGCCTACACAATCATTCAAGCCTAAGACTGCTAACTGCTAACTGTTAACAGCAAACTGCTAAGTCACTGTGACTCGTGACTCATCTTGGGTGATGACTCATTCTCCCTATAAAAGTAGCCAGCCTCTCTATGGGCCTTAGTCAGACAGCTGTATGGATTGTGTATGGAGTAGTCTGCATAGCTGTCAACCTTCCCTTTTTTGCGGGAAATTCCCTTATTCCAGCGCCGTTTCCAGCTGCTTCCCGCTACTATCCCGGATTGTTAGATTTCCCGTAGACTGCCTCCAGGACAGATGAGGCTGCTGATCCCTTATTTGCAAATCTGAAAGTTGATAGCTATGGTAGTCTGTGGAATAGTGCTGCTGTTGTTGCTATGGAAAGCTAAGGCAGACAGAGTGACTCCGGGACTCTAGTAAATCACTAAGACTGTGCCTCTGTGAAGAGTTAGATAGCTGGTGTGAGCACTCTGTGTATGCTCTTTAACTATGCTGTTTCTGAACAAGTTTATTTTCTTCAGTAAAGTTTCATTCTGTTTATGAAGAAGACTCTGCGTTGATTAATTTACCGCTGTGCGATACAATAAGCCCAAGTGCCCACCCCCACTGGCAGAGGAACGGGAGGCAGGGGGAGCGCACCACCCCTGGTACCATTGGGGAAGGGTGTACCATCGCGGCCACCCCCGGACATGCGCCACAACCCCCCATGCCGGGTGCCACGCCCTTGCGGGTGGCGCACCACAACCAAAATCACACACCACGCCCCTGCGGGCAGTGTGCTACGCCCCCGGGATGCACGCCATGCCCCCGCAGGCAACATGCCATGTTCCAGGGCATATGCCACGCCCCCGGGACATGTGCCAGCCATGCCCCCGCCTGCACTCTGCCCCCGGTGCCGGAGCATGCAGCTTCGACACTGCCCCCCCCCTTTATTTCTGAGATAAGGAAACTGAAAGGAAGATGAATTGGAATGTCTGGAACTTGGTTGACACAAATGCTTATCTACAGTGGTACCTCAGGTTAAGAACTGAATTCGTTCCGAAGGTCTGTACTTAACCTGAAACTGTTCTTAACCTGAAGCACCACTTTAGCTAATTGGGCCTCCCGCTGCCGCCGTGCCGCTGGAGCACGATTTCTGTTCTCATCCTGAAGCAAAGTTCTTAACCCGCGGTACTATTTGTGGGTTAGTCTGTAACCTGAAGCGTCTGTGACCTGAAGCGTATGTAACCCAAGGTACCACTGTATATCTATGTCTATCTATCTATCTGCCATACGACGGAATTTCCTGGACATAGTTGGGATTTGGCTCTTGTAAATAGCATCCGGGCGCAAATCACTTTAATGTCTGGGAATATCCAGACATACGGCAACCCATGTTGGAAGTGTAGATTTTGGCAAATTTCCTAAAAAAAGAGTTCAAAACTCTCTCTCTCTCTCTCTCTCTCTCTCTCTCTCTGGAGATTTCACAAATAAAGCCCAACAACTTTGGTCAAAAATATAAAAAGCTTAACAACTTTGGCAAAATAATAATAATAGCTCAACAACCTCCTTTGTATGCATGGAGAGATTTGTGTGACCCACCCCCCATCTGAGCCCAATTTTACCCGTGTCTCAAAGCCACCAGGCATCGGCTGTCTTACTGGCAGCAGCCAACGGAATGGAATCGAGTGGAAATTGCAGTATGAGCAACCAGGCAAGTCTCACCCAGGCTTTTATCAGCAATCTAAGTGGCTAAGGGGAAAAGGAAGGAAGAGAAATAGGGCAAGGGAAGACGAGGAGTAAAGTTGATATGGAGAAAATGTCCCCCTAAAGATAGATAGCAGAACAAAAGTTATTTTATCGCTTGCTGCCCAAATACCTTAGGGAGGTTGACTTGCTCGATGAGATGGGGGGAAACAAAAAAAGAAAAAAATAACAGAGGGCAAAAAGAAGCTGATAAACTGCTGCATTCACCAAAAGATAAATGACCACAATGCTCTGGCTTCCAACATTCTAAGCAGCAGAGAGCCTTTTTTATCTTAATGAAGAATGCCTTTTCTTAACATTTCTGTTCCCAGCCTTATTTTTACTGAAACTTGTTGTTTTCTCTGTGCACAATTAGAGCGCAGACAAATATATATAAATGGACACGAGAGATTCATTTCCTGATCAGTTTCTAGAATAAATCATTTCTGAGCATGGTACAGTGCATTACTATATAATAATAATTCCCAGAATTTAATTTGGATGCTAATTAGATTTATTGCAATGCCCTGTACTAAAGAAAATTGTCCATTGCTATGCTTCTTTTCTTTTCTTTTCTTTTCCTATGTTAAAGCTTTGTACCAAACATAACGAAAGGAAACCTGCAAGAAGTGGATATAAAAAAGAGAAAGGATCTCAGTTTTTGGGACTCCAGGGACAATCATGTTGTTTACCAAGTCTGCACAATTTGTGGTCCAGCAGGCCAGCAGAGACCACTACCTGTTCAGCAGGTACTTGAGAACTCCCTATTCATAGGAAAAGATCATCTTATCCCCGAGGGAAGGGGACTTTTTCAGTTGGAAGGATGCATTCCCTCATGGGTAAAATCCCCGGGGCTATATGGTGGACAGGGCCAAGAGCCAAAAGTGGGCAGAGAATTCCAGTCCGGCTAAAGCCTGAGGTTTCTACGCTCCCCCTTCACATCTTGTCATCATCCATCCAAGCCAGGAAGAGGCATGATCACAGTTCAAAGACACGTTACAGCCAATCAAAACTACATTCCAAGAGGGTGTGACTAGGGGAGTGGCCTAGATTAGCTCTGCGAACTAAAGATTCCTCAAGGACCAGAAATCCCTCCTGACTTAACTGCTCTTGTGTTTCAGACCTTGCAGTCCTTGTCATGAGATACCTAAACTGTATCCACTTAAGACCCATTTTTATTATTTTATTTTCAATTGTTAACAGTGCATTTCCTCTCTTCTTGGTGGTTTATATCTTCTCACCATTGTTTTGCATCAAGTTTGTTTAAACAGGGAGAAGCATTACCCTCCCCCTACTGCAAGATAGTTCTAAGTTCTGGGGCTTTGCATGTGAGTACTTTCAGTAATTCAGTGTGGTTTTATTTTATTATTCATTTCTTATTATTTGAGAGTGTCTGTGTGCATTTGTGTGCAGCGTGCCAAGTGACTTTCATTTCATTTGTCGTGAGTCTCTAGCATTCTTGTCGTCCCTTCCAACTCTACAGTTTTAAGAAAGTAATACTTGAGTAATACTTATCCAGCTATCGTTCTCTCATTAGTTGCCTCTATGGTAATTTTGTCCATGGTGGCCTTTTCCAACCTTCTTGCTGGACTCCCATGAGCCCCAACCAGCATGGCCCAATGGGAAAGGATGATGGGAATTGTAGTCCAACAACATCTAAGGCTGGGGAAATAATTTCTCATCCATTTCTCTGCCTGCTAGTATCAACCCCTCCAGCTCCAAAGATCAGAAGAACTACATGATTGAGTCTATAGCAGGGGTTGGCAAGGTTTACCAGCCATGGGCCAGATCACTCCCATGGAGATCATCCATGGGCCGGACTGGCGCAGCATGACGCCAGAAATTGCTTCTGCATATGCCCAGATGCCGAAAGTCGCGCTTGCGCAGGCGCAATTTTTGGCACCTGGACATGCGCAGACCCGATTTCCGGTATCTGAGCATATGCAGACGCGATTTCTGGCGCCGCTCAGCAAGTCCCCATGCTATGTCAGTTTAGCGCAGCGTGCGGGGGACTCGCCAAGCAGGCGGCTCGGTTCAGGGCAGCTTGTGGACCAGTAAAATGGTCTTCGTGGGCCGCATCCAGCCCATGGGTGGCACGTTGCTGACTCTTGGTCTATAGTACGACTCATGCAACGCGTTGACACAATAATTACCAAAATAATTATACATTCTTTATCAAGCTTCTGAGAAAAATACAAAACCTTATGCAAAGCCACAGAGACTTGCGAACTACCCAACCTAAGATGAACTTATAATGTCTGATTTCAATCGATTTTTCAAGTGCTTAACTCAGTCTTTTGTTTTCTTTATCTTTTTAGGTAAGTTCATGAAGATACCAACAAAAGGTAAGTTTGTTGTTGTTCATAATACCGAGAAATGCTAGTGAAGTTGTAGATGGATGTTAGTGAAGTTGTAGACAGGGTGCCGGTGTTTTGCACCTGTTTCGCCCTGACAGTCCAAGTAATCAAGGGGCCGCTGTTCGCCCCCGATGGGGCCCTTTTACTGGGACTTGCAGGTAGCACACTCTCAAGGTAGTTTTCCGGGCTTCTTCAGTGGTCTAATCTCAAAGCCTTGATACGTATATTGCTATTCAATTTCATAGAGAATACTATTTCTTGGCTTAAGAGACTTATTTGCTTAGGCATCTTCTATCATCTATAGCATCTGGAGAACTGCATGAAATTAGGCCGTTCTCCCACAGGTTACCTCACCCCAGTGCTAGTGGAAGCCTTTATTGGACCAAAGACCTCTTGGAAACAGAAAGACACGTTTTAGTCAACCCATGGCAAATCTGGATTTAAGCTCTTGTGTTTGAGGGGAGGCAATATCAGTGGGATAAGTTACATCTGTGATGGGTGATACAAGTCATTGCTTCATGCTTCACTCTTCAGGTATCGGGCATGCTTGTGTGAGGCAGCATGAAGAGTAAGTCAAGAGAGTGTTCATCAACATACCCTCTAGTTGTCTACGGATCATCAATTTACCTTACATCTTGTATATTTTTAGACACTGTAGACTACTTCATGTCAGCATGCAAGGGCAAAACTCAGTTAATGTCAAACTGACAGGCGAGCTAGAAGATTTTAAAGTGAAATTAGCTCTCTGAAGGTAACACCTCAAATCAAAACAGCTGGATGTGTTTCCACTGACAGCCAAAATAGTCCCAAACAGAGAGATGATTTGTTCAACTATCTGTGAATGTGTTTCCCCACTTGAAAGGCAGCTTGGACAGTATTTTCCATCCCCACAGGTATTTGAGTTTGATTGGGATGAGAAATCCATTCTTACCTAATTCTGTTCTAACTGCAAGCCATTTATTCCTGAAACTACAGGACCCCTCTCCCCTCAGATAATCGCACACTGAATCTTGAAGATGAAGCGCACAGCAAGTTGCCACACTGAATAATCTCAGGTAGCCACAGAAAACAAATAGCAAGGAATTGGATCTATTGCCCTACTGCTTGTGTTTGCTAAATGTGTGGGGGAATCTTACTTTTTCACCAATAACTACAGGGGGGAAAACAAGTCTCTTTGACTATGCAGAAGGAGAACTGTCTTCAGCATCTATCTTTACATGACCCAGCTCTGATTTCACACTTCACGGCAAAATATGATTCCCTGTTGTATCATGAACCACAAACAGATTAGGCAAAGTTTCAGTGGGTCTGGGTTATAGGGCTCGTGTCTTCAGACTGTGTCAGCTCAACCTCAACATGATTCCCTCCAGAAGTTGTTAGGCTTTACTTCCTATCAAGCTCGACAATTGGACATGCTGGATGGAGTTGATGGGAATTGCAGTCCAACAACACTGGCTATTCCTGCTATACACAGAGTGACGTGGATCCTTATATAGCCAAAATTGCACCATCCACACTCAAGAGGAAAGATCAGCAGGCTTTGGGGGAAGGTACAACCTAAGTACAAAAGGGACGCGGGTGGATCTGTGGTCTAAACACTGGGCCTAGGACTTGCTGATCGGAAGGTCGGCGGTTCAAATCCCCGCAATGGGGTGAGCTCCCATTGCTCAGTCCCAGCCAACCTAGCAGTTCGAAAGCATGTCAAAGTGCAAGTAGATATATAGGTACCACTCCGGCGGAAAGGTAAATGGTGTTTCTGTGCTCTGCTCTGGTTTCGCCAGAAGCGGCTTAGTCATGCTGGCCACATGACCTGGAAAAACTGTCTGTGGACAAACGTCTGCTCCCTCGGCCTGTAAAGCGAGATGAGCACCACAACCCCAGAGTCGTTCACGACTGGACGTAACTGCCAGGGGTCCTTTACCTTTTTTACAACCAAAGTACAGGCATCCCTCCACTTACACATGCCCAGTATACCTGAAGGAGCGTCTCCACCCCCATCGTTCTGCCCGGACACTGAGGTCCAGTGCCGAGGGCCTTCTGGCGGTTCCCTCATTGCGAGAAGCGAAGCTACAGGGAACCAGGCAGAGGGCCTTTTCGGTGGTGGCGCCCGCCCTGTGGAATGCCCTCCCATCGGATGTCAAGGTGATGGACAACTACCTGACATTCAGAAAACATCTTAAGGCGGCCCTATTCAGGGAAGCTTTTAATGTATGATATTTTAGTGTTTTTTGGTTTCTGTGGAAGCCGCCCAGAGTGGCTGGGGAAACCCAGCCAGATGGGCGGGGTACAAATAATAAATTATTATTATTATTATTATTATTATTATTATTATTATTATTATTATTATTATTATTATATTGATTCATGTGTGGTGCTGGAAAATTAATCAATCAATCAATTTAAATCAATTTAAACCTAGAAATGGTGAGGGAGATCTCAAAAGTTCTTGTAGCTCATGGGGAGACCCTCTCCAGAGTCTGAGGAAATTGTAAAGGCTTTAAAAAAAAATTATGGGTTCCAAAATGGCCCACGGGAGGACACAAGATCTACCCACCTTGGAAGACTGGCAGATGCAAGTAATAGACTATATGGAGATGGCAGAAATGACTGGCAGAATCCGAGACCAGGGAGAGGAGTCGGTGGAGGAAGATTGGAAGAAATTTAAAGTTTATTTGCAGAAATATTGTAAAAATTTTGAATGTTGAGGACATTGAAATGAATCGCAGGGGCTTTAGCAACAAAGTAAAATGTAAGATTGGATTAATAACAGATAAATTAATAGGATATGAATTTGCTGAATTAATTTCTAAAAAGGGATACAAGAACGGGAGACGTGAGGAAGTCGGGAAAATAAGTTAATTGAAGATGAGAAATTAAGAAAGAGGGAATTTTTGTTTTTTGTTATTATATGTGTTTTTATCTCTTTTTTTTCTTTTTCTTTTGATGTGTTCAGTGTTTGTATTTTTGTATTGTATTGTTTTTTGTGATTTTGTATTTTCTTTGTCTTTGCATATTTTCTTGATTTTTTTTTTATTGTGAAAGCTTAATAAAATATTTATTAAAAAAAACAAAAACAAAATGGCCCACGGGAGCTCTCGCTGCCACCGTTAGACGGGAAGCTGCATTGCAGCTGTCGGACATGCTGTTCCCTGCCCTTTCTGGTGATCTGGAGGCAAAAGTACAGTACAAGTTGCTTTTTGTAATGTAGGGTTCTGAAGCATAGGAGCCAATTCCTGGGGGCTAAGGAGGCTTCAGGCCCCCAATAAAATACTTGAGGTGGCCGAGCTTCCCCAAAGTTGGTGGACATTGGTATTCAAATGGTGTGCATGCAGAGCATCATGTGATAGACAATGCAGAGCAGGGCCTACCTGCCCCCCCCACAATATTTTATTAAAGTTGACCCCCCAGTTCTGAAGAGCTCTAAACTTTTTTGTTGTAAAAGAAGAAGAAATCACTTTTGTTCCCCCCTCCGACAAGACTCCCCACTTATTCGCATTTCCCTTATGTACACAAGGACCTGGAACATAAAACATAACCCCCAGAATGTAAGCCCCCCCCCCAAATAAAAACTTTAAGGGAAAATGCTAAGGGGGAAGGAATGCCCTCCCCCACAAAATAACACTATCAAGCTCTAAGCATGTGTAGTGACCACAGAATGCTCTCTTGGGTGAGGGAATGGAGCTGGACCAAGCAAAGGGAATGAAATGAAATACAGTGGTGCCTCGCAAGATGAAATTAATTCGTTCCGCAAGTCTCTTCGTCTTGCGAGTTTTTCGTCTTGCAATGCACGGTTTCCCATAGGAATGCACTGAAAATCAATTAATGCGTTCCTAGGGAAACCGCCTTCTGTCCCCGGACCTCTTCTGAAGGCTGGGGGGGGGGGGACAAGGGCTTTTCTTCCCACCCCCAGCATTTTAAAAAACCCCGGGACAGCGGAGGACTTCTCCGCTGTCCGGGCAATCTTAAAATGCTGGCGGGCGGCATTTTAAAATCGCCCCGGGACAGCGGAGGACTTCTCCGCTGTCCGGGGCGATTTAAAAGCCCCTGGGAAGGCAGGCAGGGGGGACAAAGACTTTTGCCCTCCGCCCGCCTTCAGAAGGTGTTCCCGCCCCACCGCCCGGCTTCGGAGGAGGTCCGAGAACAGTGGGGAAGACGCGCTGCGCTTCCCCACTGTCCCTGAGATTTTCCTATGGGCTGTCGTCTTGCGAAGCAAGCCCATAGGGAAATTCGTTTTGCGAAGCGCCTCCAAAACGGAAAACCCTTTCGTCTAGCGGGTTTTCCGTCTTGCGAGGCGTTCGTCTTGCGGGGTACCACTGTATAGGATGCTCTAAGAAGGGATTGTTGGTGGTTTGGAACCTAGAAAAGGAGCTGTCCACAAAGCAAGATTTCACTACACATCTTGTTGTATTGCGGCATAAGAGCAAAGACCCATTTAGTCCAGCATTCTGTTTGCAGCTGTGGTCCACAGAGTATCTCTGGAAGTTAGCAACTTGAGGCAGGGCACAAAGATGATGCCCATTTCTGTCCGCTTGTCTCCAGTATCTACACTTTACACACATACTTCCAGGGCCACTGCAGCTTCAGATGCATAAACCATCTAAAGGTAAGGTAAAGGTAAAGGACCCCTGGATGGTTAAGTCCAGTCAAAGGCGACTATGGGGTGTGGCGCTCATTTCGCTTTCAGGCCGAGGGAGCCAGCATTGGTCCACAGACAGCTTTCCGAGTCATGTGGCCAGCAGGACTAAACTACCTCTGGTGCAATGGAACACATGATGGAAACCAGAGTGCACAGAAACGCCATTTACCTTCCCACCACAGCAGTACCTATTTATCTACTTGCACTGGTGTGCTTTCGAACTGCTAGGTTGGCAGGAGCTGGGACAGAACAACAGAAGCTCACTCCGTCACAGGGATTTGAACTGCTGACCTTCTGATTGGCAATCCTAAGAGGCTCAGTAGTTTAGACCACAGCACCACCCAAATCCTTATATAAACCATCTAGGAATCTGAGACAAGAGCAAAAGAGACTCCAAATTGAGTGCTAATCTTTTAGCTCCATGACACAAGTTGCTGTTTCTTAAAATAAAGAAAGAAAATTGCTATTTATCAGGAGAAATGTGAATGGTTTAAAAGGTAATCAGGGATGATAGGAATGCCATAAAAAACTGCAAATCTTATCAGAATCCTTTGGGCTTCTTTCAAAATTCCTCAGATGTATTGCCCAAAAAAAGCACAAAATTCACTTTGAATTTCAGAGGCAACTTGAATGGAGAAACACCATGGATGAATGACCATGAGGGTTGCCCTTTTCACCCAAGTATGTCAGGAAGCCAATATGTACCACAGGATTCCTTGAATAGCTGAAGATTCCCCAACTCCTCAGGGCAACCTATTCCATTACTCAACTAACCTTGCTGCTTTTACCATCGTTCACAGTGTTACCTTAATTGACTTTCTGGAGTTGCATTTATTTCACCCAGAGCATAATTGAAAGCGAATTTCAGACCACCCCTTCAGGCACAAGATTGGAGGAGCTTTGAGGTAGGCCAAATGAGTTATAATAAACCAGCAGCATTCCTTAGGGAATGGTGAGGCTCACATGTCTCTAGATCAGTAGATCCCAACCCTTTTTTTTGGCCACGTCCCACCTTAGCGTCAAAATCCTGATCCCCGTGACATATAATTCTTACCATTCAAAAAGTGAAATCCTATTCACGTGGAGGAAGCTTAAAAGGCCATTCATTGTTAATAGTGCATTCTCGAATTGCCCCCCTTAAAAATCAAATTGCCCCCCTGTGAGTTGTGTGCCCCATGTTGGAAACCACAGCTCCACATATCATTTTGTTTTTTGTATAAGTTCCTCATCAGGGGACACGCGTGGAATTTCAACAAAACACACACAAGTTTTTTAAAAAACAAAAGGGGGAAGATGTCTACTTGAATAAAATGGGGTCTACTTGTATAAAATATTGTGAGATCAGGTAAGCTCCACCACACATAATTGGTCGCAAGGCATGGTGTGCACACACCATCTGAATGGCAACGTCCATCAACTTTGGGGGTGGCCTCCTCAAATTTTTCATTAGGGTGGCCAAAGGGACCTCACCTCCTGGGAGTTGGCTCCAATGATGAGAGAAGTGATATTTCTTAAGGGAGTTCAACACATATCTACCTGATTGCCAACCGTTTGGGACCTGTGGGGACATCTGCAAAGCAGAGAATCTAATATTTCTGATGAAACGGGTGAAATTTCACGGCAGGGTGGGGGGAGTCCACACATTCCTTACCTTTGTCCTTCGGCGTTCTGAGTTGCCAAATGTTAAGTGCTCCCACTTTCAAAACATAAAATTGGCATTTGTGTGTTTCCCTAAGCAACAGGCATCTGCCAGCCAAAAGCCATTAAAGGGAGAGAACACGCACGCACACAAAAGAAGTAATATAGGAAATTAAAAGAGCACAATTCTTGTGCCTCTTGAGGATGAGCACTGAATCCTGAGCAGGTATAGAAAAGGTTCACTTAAATAAGTAGGAAACTGAATCCTCATCAATCACAGCTTCGCTCTGGCTGCGCTAGAAGACATTATCCTACTGCAGTGAGAATTAAAGGGGATTATAATGAATAACTATGGTGCTGCTAAGTGTCAGCGCTATAATATATGATATGATACTTTCCTCCTATTGTGGCTGGTGTACGCATTGCCCAGAGCCATCGCTGCAGGCAGAGTGTCAGAGAAAGGGAGAGAGGAGAAGGGGGAAAGAAGCATAACAGCTGCCTCCTGGCATTTCGCAGCACTCCCACCTTTGCACGAAGCAATTTTCTTTTCACCTCCGGGTCAGGATCATGGCTTGGGCTGGAAAGAGAGCAAACGAGCAAATAAAAGGATTGTTTGCTTCCTCTAGAGGGAGGAAAACAAGCAGAAACTTTAACTTACAAAGGCTCCTATAATGATGGCAATCCTTCTGTGTAAGCAAGGTTACCAGTCCCCCCCTCTGCCTCTGGTCTTGGGCCAATAGCCTCTCTCTTTATTTTCCCCACTTTTGTTTTCAATGATAAGGGGTCTTTTTATCCTCCCGCTTTCCTCCCCGCCAGCTCATCAGGGGCTTTCTGGCTCTCAGCTCTTTCTTTTATACCTTACTCAATGGCCTCAGGCAAATTATGAAGTTTCTCCAAGGGAGGATAATGTATAACCCCTGCTTACGGTAGCCAAACCTTCCTTGACTGCTTTAACAGGCATTCCATTCTCTATCCTTCTCTCTAACTGAGCATGCTACCTCTAAAGATGATTATCGCAGATTATTATACCAGTAGGCACATATTCTTCTCCTACAGTGGTTTAAATTGCTTGCACTGTGTCCATGTTGGGCCCCATCTGCACTATACATTTATAGCAGTATCATACCGCTTTAGCCATGGTTTCCCCAAAGAATCCTGGGAATTATAGCTTGAAAAGGGCACTGAGCATTTATTAGGAAACCCCTCTTCCCCTCGCTCAACTACAGTTCCTTGAGTTTGCTGGGAAAAGGGATTGATTGTCACACCATTCTAGGAATTGCAGCTCTTTGGGGGGGGGGGGGAATGGCCTCCTAACAACTCTCAGCACTCTGAGTGAACTACAGTTCCCAGAATGCTCTGGGGGAAGCCATCACTGTGGTGTGACGATGCTTTAAATGTATAGTGCTTATGGGACCTTACACTTGCACATTTTGTGAGCCAACAAGATAACCACAACCCACTAACCATGTCTTGTGGCCCATCAGGAACTCGGCAGGTGCCCTGCTGATACAATGGATGGGGAAGGTGTTTGAAAGTGGGTAGCTCAAAATACATCTCCCTCCCCCCCCCCAGCACTCCTAGGGTGCTAAATTGTACAGGGGGGGGGTGTTACACCGTCAAACTCAGGGAGAGTTGAAGGCAATGAACTTTAGGGAGCAGAGCTTACATTTAAAGAGAACATTAATCGGGTTCTAGTTTGCTATGTGCAGGGAGTTGTCATATCTATATATACAGTGGTACCTCAGGTTACAAACACCTCGGATTACAAATACTTTGGGTTTACAGACTCCGCTAACCTGGAAGTAGTACTTTGGGTTAAGAACTTTACCTCAGGATGAGAACAGAAATTGTGCGGCGGCAATGGGAGGCCCCATTAGCTAAAGTGGTACCTCAGGTTAAGAACGGTTTCAGGTTAAGAACGGACCTCCGGAACGAATTAAGTTTGTAAACAGAGGTATACCACTGTGTGTGTGTGTGTGTGTGTGTGTGTGTGTACACACACACACACACACTGTAAGGTGCAACAGTCATTATAATGTCAGTCACCTGCAGTCTGAAGTGGCCCGTTCCACAAACAGTTTTGCCGTGTTGTGAGTTGTTTTATCTACACCGGACGAAAGGCAAAAGCCCTAATTTCAACACCCTGAATTTGCATATTTATGGAATAAGATGGAGTCGTCAGAGTCACATGGCTCCACTTCATTCAGAGGTGTATGGAGTGAACCAAGTAAAAATGGATTCTGTAGGTAGTCTCTCCAAATTAGATATTTTGTCTGTGTGTGAAGGACAGCATAAACAGACAACGCACACTGATGAACCTTCACAGAATGTGTTTTCTTAAAATGATGGCTACTAAGAAAGTAACAGAGAAACTCAGCTCAGAGTAGGTTGAATGAGAGAGAGAGAGAGAGAGAGAGAGAGAGCGCTTACCCCCTAGCTTCTGTACATTACCTTGTTTGTGAATTTCTCTTTGTCACTATTATGGTTTCCCTAAGCAATTCACCACAAAGGAACAGAAAGGAAACAGATAGGTATGATCCATCTAGTGCTGAAATGCTTTTAATGAAAGTATTGTGGTTTCAAATGAGTGCTATCCATTATCTCCTTTTTTGAACCAGATGAAAAATCATGAGGCTTCCATCCAATATGTGCCAAAGAAAAAGCACAATAAAAATGGCATTGAAATATATGAGCTCAGTGACAGTGGTATTAGTCACATCTTATACCTTGACCTTTCTACTAGCAGGGACATTTAGTAAGCTGTTATAGGGGTTTGGCATTTTCAGTTGTAATAAACCTCCTTAATGCCACTCAAATACTTAAACTGGGAAGATCCCCATTTTGCCGACCATTTTAACAGATGTAAAACAGAAAGCAAAGAACTCAGATATGTTTTCAACTTCTAGTTGTTTTCCATGGAGGTTGTTAAGTTTCTTCAAAGAGATTGCTGCATGGATGAGGTGGAGGAATCAAATTGCATGTTATGATTATTTAGATTGTACAGACTTATAATTTTTGTAGTGTAGTGTAGAAGAAGAAGAAGAAGAGTTTGGATTTGATATCCCGCTTTATCACTACCCTAAGGAGTCTCAAAGCGGCTCACATTCTCCTTTCCCTTCCTCCCTCACAACAAACACTCTGTGAGGTGAGTGGGGCTGAGAGACTTCAGAGTGGGGCTGAGAGACTGCAGCTGCATGTGGAGGAGCGGGGAAGCGAACCTGGTTCACCAGATTACTAGTCCACCACTCTTAACCACTACACCACACTGGCTCACTGAAGACAGAAGATGGCAGCCAGATCCAGGACTCACAGATCCAGTGTAAGCACTCTAGAAAGAAAAGAGCAAACAAATCAATACACAATGCCTACAGAGTGATGTATCCAAAAAACTGCCCATCCACTGACTTGACTAAGGAAGAAGTGGGTCACATGGGAGATTGGTGAACTCCCCAGAGCATATGAGGCAAAGTGTACACTCTAGGGGTGGATCTAAACACAGGGAAAATGCTATAAATAAGTCAGAAATGAGATCGTTATAACAAAAGAAAAAATCCCTATGGAAAATCAAATTTTAAATTTTTCCGCTCTCTGCCGCCATCTGGTGTTGCATGCCTATAGTGCATTCAAATTGCTGTTTCTTTACTAATGGAGCTGAGACCTGGATCAGACTATACATGCAAAACACTATCATTCTCTCTATTTTTCATGCTCAGACAGTAAGCGCTTTTGCTTATATAGTCAAAATGGTATCATGCATACACAAACGGGAGGCATCAGCAGGCCTGGGAGAAACTCAAAGTTGGAGAAAAAGGGGGCCCAAATAAGCCTAAGTAAAATTTGGGCATGCTCAGTGGTCATAGCATAACAACTGGTTTTAAATGATACTGTGGTGGCTTGATCAGGTTTATTATTTTAACTGGTTCTATTCATTTATGTAACACAATTTATATACTGCTTGGTTGTAGTAAAACCTCTAAGCTCTTGACAAAGAAATGTTAAAATTATCAATAGAGTGAGAAACAATTTAAAGCATTAAAAAGATTTAAATATTACAGTAAAAGACATTGAAACACATCAATAGTTATGTATCTAGATAGGCTTGCCAAAACAAAAATGTTTTATGAAAGCACTGAAAATAGTACAGCTAATTATTTGATATGAGAGAGAGAGAGAGAGAGAGAGAGAGAGAGAGAGAGAGAGAGCATGGTGGCTTTTAAGACAGACAGACAGACAGACAGACAGACAGACAGACAGATGATAGATAGTATGGAGGCAGAGGGTAGTTACCTTAAAAGGTGGTTTACAAATCTTTTAAATGAGCTTTATCTCAGTGATAGAGGAACTGTTGTAATGCAGAAGGCTCCAGGTTCAAATCCTAGCATCTCCAAGTATGGCTGTGGGAAAACTCCCAATAACAATCACACATAGGTAAAGGTAAAGGGACCCCTGACCTTTAGGTCCAGTCGTGACCAACTCTGGGGTTGCAGTGCTCATCTCGCTTTATTGGCCGAGGGAGCCGGCGTACAGCTTCCGGGTCATGTGGCCAGCATGACTAAGCCGCTTCTGGTGAACCATAGCAGCGCACGGAAACGCCGTTTACCTTCCCGCCGAAGTGGTGCCTATTTATCTACTTGCACGTGTGCTTTCGAACTGCTAGGTTGGCAGGAGCAGGGACCGAGCTCACCCCGTCGCGGGGATTCAAACCACCGACCTTCTGATCGGCAAGCCCTAGGCTGTGTGGTTTAACCCACAGCGCCACCCGCATCACACATATTGCACTAGTAATCAAAGAAAAATGGAAAATGTCACTGCAGGCTAAACAGTTCACATGATGTGTAGTTCGGACCTCAGATTGTGTTGAATACTACTAGCTATCTGCTAAGAGCATGGAGGACTGGATCCTGAATTACTTCCCTGAAGTAGTAATTGGAAGGACTGAACACTATTGAATGAAGGCTCTTGGGTTGGGTTTTCAGCCCATAGAAATATATACAGCTTCCCAATGAAAGGGAAGTTACCTTAAAATGTGGTTTACAAATCTTTTAAATGAGCCTTAGCTCAGTGATAGAGGAACTGCTGTAATGCAGAAGGCTCCAGGTTCAAATCCCGGTTCAAATCCTAGCATCTCCATCTTACAACAAAGGTCCATATAGTTGAAGCCATGGTTTTCCCAGTAGTGATGTATGGAAGTGAGAGCTGGACCATAAAGAAGGCTGAATGCCGAAGAATTGATGCTTTTAAATTATGGTGCTGGAGGAGACTCTTGAGAGTCCCATGGGCTGCAAGAAGATCAAACCTCTCCATTCTGAAGGAAATCAGCCCTGAGTGCTCACTGGAAGGACAGATCCTGAAGCTGAGGCTCCAATACTTTGGCCAACTCATGAGATGAGAAGACTCCTTGGAAAAGACCCTGATGCTGGGAAAGATGGAGGGCACAAGGAGAAGGGGACGACAGAGGACGAGATGATTGGACAGTGTTCTCAAAGCTACAAACATGAGTCTGACCAAACTGCGGGATGCAGTGGAAGACAGGAGTGCCTGTCATGCTCTGGTCCATGGGGTCACAAAGAGTCGGACACGACTAAACGACTAAACAACAAAGTGGACCAGTGATTATACCACTTTATTCTTTGCCAAAAGGAGTAAGGAACTGTGGCCTTAGGGGAGGCTTTCATGTGCAGGGGGAAGGAGGGAGCTGGTGAAAAGCCCTCTGAACCAAAATTCATCTCTCATCTTGTGGAAGATGAGGAGGCAGGTAATATTTCCTGGGCTTGGGAACACTATAAATCTAATATGTCCTGAGGTCAAATTCACCGGTCATAGATCCTGAGACCATGGGTGGTATCAGATACCATATAAAAGAATAAACTTGCCAAAAAGTACCTCTAGACCTCAGGCTTGGAAAATTGCCTTCTGTGCTGTATTGTTTTACTGCTTGTATAGTTGTTATATGTCCCCTTAAATTTTCATTCCCTTGTTGCCCCGTGGCTCACACTGGGGTCCTTCTCCTCATATCCCTCAGTAAAGCAAAAGTCTCTCTTCATGTGTAATGGGATCTTTGTGCCAGGGGCTTTAAGAGCTGTGCTGCTGTGCAGTCATAAATAGCATGAGAAGCACAGCAGAATAGGAACTTCTGCAATGTATGTTGAATTCCAGTGTCAAACTTTCTCCTGGTGCTGTCTGCCTGCAAATTATAATGTTTCATGCATGCTGATCAGCATAACCATGGTTTAATCAACCATGGTTATTTAAATTGCGATGATAGTACTGGTATTTATTTTCTTTTTCTAAGAACTGGGACTTAATGGGGGTTATCATTATCCAGTGCTTTTTTCCTGGGGGTACACAGGGGTACGCATACCCCTAAACATTTTGTGAATCTATATATCTATATCATCTACAGTGGTACCTCAGGTTAAGTACTTAATTCATTCCAGAGGTCCGTTCTTAACCTGAAACTGTTCTTAACCTGAAGAACCACTTTAGCTAATGGGGCCTCCAGCTGCTGCCGCACCGCCGGAGCACGATTTCTGTTCTCATCCTGAAGCAAAGTTCTTAACCCGAGGTAATATTTCTGGGTTAGCAGAGTCTGTAACCTGAAGCACATGTAACCTGTATATCAATATCTATATCTATATATCTATATCTATAAAACACAGTGTGATGGGAAGTTCAGCTAGACCCCAAGAAATGTTCAAAAACTGAGGCGCGGCTTCCCATTGGTTGCAAGAGCTTCTTGCACTCAGCAGAAGCAATGTTGCATGTTTGAGTTCCAAAAAACATTCGAAAACGGAAGCATTTATTTCTGGGTTTTCGGCGTTTGAGAACCAAAACGTAAGACAACGGAGGCGTTTGGGAACGGAGGTAGCACTGTACTTTATTTTCACAAACTTCCTCAGCTGAAGTTGCCTTGGGATCCAAGCCAATGTTTTGATCCGATATGAGCAAAATGCCCTTCACCAGGATGGACTGAGAATGTGTTGTATACTTCATGGATCTCTAGCTACAGTGGCTGGGACAAAGAGTAATTTTGCTTCTCTTCAAATGTGCCCCTGGATTTCAGGCCACTTACATTGTATACCTCACCGCGAGCCACAGTGACACCTGTTCCCTTTCAACTGCATAGCCCTACTTTTGAGTTTGTTGCTTGGCCATGTTAGAGTGTGACAAAGAAACAAAATTAAATACTGGTGTTTGTGGGAGTAAAATATTATCAGTGTTTCTGATCAATCTATTCTCACAGAATATTTCCAAATTATTTGGGAATGTTGGGAATATTTGCAAAAATGAATGGAACACGCATTCATCAAATTACCTTAAAAGCCGCTTGAAAGCAGAGACCAAGAAGACAAGAAATTCAAAGAAGAATAGGAATAGTTTATTTAGGAGACCACTGTAAGCAGATTAAAACATTAGCAGGATTTTCATCTCACTTGTAATTTAACAAATATTATGGACAATATAGATAGATATAAAACACAGATTATGAAATAACAAGCTGTTGAAAATTTTGACAATACAGCCCATGGAGGTTATGGGGGGAAGTCTCGAGATTCAGAGTATTCTCATTCTATGGATATGTATTTGGTACAGTAATTAATTTACATTTGTAAAATCAAATAAAAATGATTTATTTATTTTTTAAAAAAGCAGCTTGTAAAACTGTTCTTACCCAATGAAAGCTCTTGTTCCAAGTTAAGGAAAAGATAATTTGGAAGAACTAAGACTATCCAGATTATCTGACGTATGAGGACCTTAGCAAAAAATAAAGAAGACAGATTTATGCTACTGTGAGCGGCAGATGGGGACCAGGAACTTTAATACCTTTCTTTGATTGCTCATCTGGACAAAAAGGCCCTTTATAAACAGAGCGAACATTTTTGGTGCAGTTTCTCCTACCTCAATGAACCTTCGTACCATGCAGTTTGGGAAAGTTCAGTGATTCCTGTCTACTGCTCCAAAACCCATCACTGCGAACATCAAGGACATTACCCATCTTAGTGCTCGACCGTACAAATCAAACGTTCAATTCCTGAAGATATCTGTCTTACATGAGATGTAAGATATCTCATGAGACTCCATCACCTCAGTTTTCACTTGTTCCTTTGTCTGGTTGAAGGTCCTCTCAGTTCAACATCATATCACATGAAAAGCTAAGAGACTTTTCTTCTCTTAAAAGCATAAACCTCTTCATACCCAACTGTGGTTCTTCCAATAAATGGAAGTTATTTGCTTCAGATTATATTCACTGAAATTAAGGAAGTGAATCCAGATCATGACTCCTCTGGAAGAAGAGGAAGAAAGCCAAGAGTTGGAATGGCGTCTCGGCAGTATAAAAATATACAGGATGTTTATTGTACATTTGCAATTATATACTGTCTAATTTCAACCATTCTTCTTTGAATTTAAATGTTTCGAGTAGGAATTTGCCTAAACTGCTCACAAGTTTTCATGGACATTTTTTATAAAGTTGGGAGGTGGGGAAACACTTTGAATATTTGGGAGCTTCTTGCCCTTATGCCCTTTCATTTTCATTGCACTCTCTTGCCCTCACTCTGACTTCATCTGCCCCTCATGACATCATCACATAGCTAAATTATGTCAGGTAATCAGCATTGTGATATAATTTCTATTCATTTGTGTGATCCCTCTTTGGATAGTATCACTTCTGTGACTAATCTAGTATCCATTTCTCTCCCTATCAATTAATGATGAATAATAGATCAGTCTATTTCTGGTTGTTGCCAATGTTGCATGAGTTCATTCATTTCTCCATTCTGTCCAGTTTCAGCATTAATCTGTGATTTATTTATTTTAATGTACACAGTTGTGTTGTTAAATAGTGTCAAATATGTATTTTATATTGCTGTGAACAATTATATCCCATTTGTGCAGATTTTAAAATACATTTCTTCTAAAGTATGCATTTTTTTGCATATTTGGTACTTTTTAAAGTCAAAACTCTATTACAAAATTCAGAGAAGAGTAAAATCTGAAGGGTAATTATGTTCTGATCCCTGTAATATTTTGAGAAGTGTGAATCAGGTCAGCTCACAGAAGGACTTAACAAAATTCCTCTCCATACTTACTAAGCATTATTTTTAGTATCATTTATCTAATTGCCTACACCATGTTCACTCCAAGATCCCTGATTGGTTAGGATCATCAATATGACTGAAGTGAGAAAGTAAAAGAAGGCAAAAGTTCAGGTGGAGGGTGGAATGGTGCTGAATCAAGAAAGCTTTGGGAAACAATTTAACCAAACAGGAGTTGGAGGAAATAATTTTTGGGTTTAGTTATTTCTCTCTAAAATCCCTACATTTAAAAATAAAAAAACTGGGGGATATTAAGAGTTTTTGAGTAAGATCAGTACACAGAAATGAAAAATTAAATGTGAGCCGAAAATAATAATAATAATAATAATAATAATAATAATAATAATAATAATAATAATAATTTATTATTTATACCCCGCCCATCTGGCTGTGTTTCCCCAGGCACTCTGAGCGGCTCCCAATCAAGTGTTAAAAACAGTACAGTGTTAAATATTAAAAACTTCCCTGAACAGGGCTGCCTTCAGATGTCTTTTAAAGATAGGATAGCTGCTTATTTCCTTCACATCTGAAGGGAGGGTGTTCCACAGGGTGGGTGCCACAACTGAGAAGGCCCTCTGCCTGGTTCCCTGTAACCTCGCTTCTCGCAATGAGGGAACCGCCAGAAGGCCCTGAGGGCTGGACCTCAGGCTGAACAATGGGGGTGGAGACGCTCCTTCAGGTATACAGGAGAAAAGAGAAACAGCTAAAAGAACACAGTAGTCTATATTCTCAAAGTATTTCCCCCCCAGCAATAGAAAATAAAAAAGGAAGCAGGTAACAGACATATTCGAATGAAGTCAGACAAGAGTAACTTCATTTCCACCCCCCTTTTTTTTAATAATAAAATTCGAAATTTGAAGCTAAGCAGACAATGTCAGCTAGTCTTAGCCCCAAGGCAGTAGGAGGAGAATTCCAAGTGTGGAGTTATTCAAATTTAATGAATTTATTGAGCTATTTTATCTGGCCTCCAGCTCCCAGTATTTTCCAAAGGTCCTGGTCAGCTACACCATACTGTTACTATAAAGAAGACAGGGCATGAGATATTGGGGGGGGGGGATAGAGAAATATCACATCATTGAATAAACAGCTGGAATCTCTGTGCTCACATCTCAGGCCTATATTTTGATTTGAAATACATTCAAGAGCCAGTGTGGTATAGTGTTTAAGAGCGGTAGTCTCGTAATCTGGGGAACCGGGTTCGCTTCCCCGCTCCTCCACATGCAGCTGCTGGGTGACCTTGGGCCAGTCACACTTCTTTGAAGCCTCTCAGCCCCACTCACCTCACAGAGTGTTTGTTGTGGGGGAAGAAGGGAAAGGAGAATGTTAGCCGCTTTGAGACTCCTTAAAGGGAGTGAAAGGTGGGATATCAAATCCAAACTCTTCTTCTTCTTCTTCTTCATTAAACATTGCCATGGTATTTGACTTGTATGGTATTCATTAAACATTGTCATGGTGTTTGACCTCTCTCCATTTCAGATTGAATGCAACTGACTGTCCAACACTCTAGTGCAAAATAAATCAGTTTCTAGAACATTTGACTCCACCTCACTTGCTTTCTATCCAGTTAGCTTTTTTGGTACCCTTCTACTTAGGGTAGAAATGCCCTTAATATGAGAGCATCACTCTCTTTTTAGAAACCTCAGAGAAGACAGAGCCTGCTTTGTTGGTGTACTCCAGTGGGTTTCCAAACTGTGCACTGTGGAACCTTCAATCTTCCTTGCATGCAGTGCTATTTTTCTAGAAAAAGAGGTGCCGGAACGCACCACAAACGCCTCCTCATATAATGGCAATGGCGCCCACCTGAGAGTCTCTGTCGAGTTCTGGCTGAAAAAAGCCCTGCTTTTATGACATGTCACTCACCACTAATCAACCTCCCCTGCCATATGCAGCTGCAGGAGTGCATTTCGTGGGTTCTAAGCAGTGCTTTTTTCCTAAAAATAAATAATTTTTTTGGGGTACTCTCATTTCGACTCAAGAAAATCACCATTTTATTGTTCTAATTGCGAAAAATAAATACACTAAATACAACGAGACTGACCAATCACCATGCTGGAGGTGGGAGGAGGAGGAGGAGGACTGGGCGGCATACAAATAATAAATTATTATTATTATTATTATTATTATAAGATTGGCAGGGTTTACTCCCGAGTAAAAGTGTGCAGATTGTCTCCCTGCTTATTTAACTTATATGCAGAATTCATCATGCGAAAGGCTGGGCTGGATGAATCCCTAGCCGGAATTAAGATTGCCGGAAGAAATATCAACAACCTCAGATATGCGAATGACACAACCTTGATGGCAGAAAGTGAGGAGGAATTAAAGAACCTTTTATTGAGGGTGAAAGAGGAGAGCGCAAAATATGGTCTGAAGCTCAACATCCAAAAAACGAAGATCATGGCCACTGGTCCCATCACCTCCTGGCAAATAGAAGGGGAAGAAATGGAGGCAGTAAGAGATTTTACTTTCTTGGGCTCCATGATCACTGCAGATGGTGACAGCAGTCATGAAATTAAAAGACGCCTGCTTCTTGGGAGAAAAGTAATGACAAACCTAGACAGCATCTTAAAAAGTAGAGACACCACCTTGCCAACAAAGGTCCGTATAGTAAAAGCTATGGTTTTCCAAGTAGTGATGTATGGAAGTGAGAGCTGGACCATAAAGAAGGCTGATCGCTGAAGAATTGATGCTTTTGAATTATGGTGCTGGAGGAGACTCTTGAAAGTCCCATGGACTGCAAGAAGATCCAGCCTATCCATTCTTAAGGAAATCAGCCCTGAGTGCTCACTGATCCTGAAGCTGAGGCTCCAATACTTTGGCTACCTCATGAGAAGAGAAGACTCCCTGGAAAAGACCCTGATGCTGGGAAAGATGGAGGGCACAAGGAGAAGGGGACGACAGAGGACGAGATGGTTGGACGGCGTTCTCAAAGCTACAAACATGAGTTTGACCAAACTGCGGGAGGCAGTGGAAGACAGGAGTGCCTGGCGTGCTCTGGTCCATGGGGTCACTAAGAGTCGGACACGACTAAACAACAACAACAAAGAGTGTGCAGAATAAGGATAAGGGAAGCTGGGCGGGGACTCAAAGGGGGCGAGGTGTAGGTGAGGGAATTAAGAACAACATGGTGGGCGACACTGGGGTGTGAGGGATGGGTGTCCTCTCTGGAGGGTTGTTTCCCATTATAAAGAGTATCTGAGGGGTGGATCAACAGCCGACTTCCTTTGGGACTGATCAGAGTGCATGTAAACATGCTTGTGCAGGATGCATTTTGCCATAAACAGGTTGTAGTGGTTGGGAGTTACTCGTGCATAATCCTGCTCCGTTTGAGCATCGGATTGCCTGGTTAAACCCTCCGGACTGCGCAGCCCATATTTGCGTGGCTGCCCTTAGTCACTCGTAGAACCTGTCTGTGGGCGTTTCTTAAAGCGTTGCCAACATAAGAGTTGTTTGACGCCCAATCGTTTCCGCCTCTCACTGCGCGGGAGTCTCCTGCGCAGGGTGGGCGTGGGCAGCGGGGTGCTTGGGCTCTCCTCGCTAACTTCCAACGAAGAATCCTGGAGCCCCTGTACCTCCCTGTCCCGTTGTTCTCCTGGATCCCTGGTGTTACACTCGTTCTCTTCCCCTTCTTCCCGGCTGAGTCTCCCTCTAGCGCTTGGACCTTCCCCTGCAGAATCAGAGACCCTCTCCTTCTCCCGTGCCTCTGATGGCAGTTCCCTGACACAGGTGTTTAATTCTTGGCAGGCGGAAGGGTGTGGTTTGTGTTTACCCTTTTACCTTGTGAATGTAGATGTTTACATACGGAATAAGTATTGGAAGGGAGGAGGGTTATTGGCTTGTTCTTGTTTTCATTATGTATTTTGTGTTTTTTAGCTTGTATTTTTATGCAGTCAACTGCCCTGAGACCTGTACAGGAAGGGCGCTATGCAAATTCAATAAATGAATAAATAGAAGGGGTGTGGCTTAAGAGAGAAAGGAACGGAAGGGAGAGGAAAAAGGCACGGAGTTATACCATAAAATTATATATCAATGGAATGATAATTTAATGAAGAATGCAATGCAATAATTTTCATGGACAATTGTTTGTTACAACAGCAGTCGTAAAGAAGAAACGTGAAACACACAGAAAAAAATGAGATATACAGGTGAAATTGCCATATTGGCACTCTACGATAAATAAGTGGGTTTTGGGTTGCAGTTTGAGCACTTGATCTCTCAAAGGTTCACCATCACTGGCCTAGAATGTACTACTACAAAAGGAAGTATCAATTCTAAACAATATCCAGTGCTGCCCTGTATATACAATTGCAACTTGTAGGCAATGGCAATTCTTTGTTTCAATTTGTATCAGCCTTCAAGTGCCTTACACTTTTCTATTTTTATTTTTATTTATATGGGGGTTTTTTGTCCACAGAAAGCAATCATAGTTTATTCCTACATGACAGGTATTGTGCAGAAGTCTCAGCTGAACTGAGCAATGTGTGTATAATTATCGTTTCTTATGGTAGAAATTATAGTTTAGCCGAGCTCTAAAGTCGTTTGCTGCACTGCCACAGAGACTAATAAGATCAAAGGATTTAAAACAACACCCACAAAGAAAGAGACTCTTGTGTGATGTTGACACATTTATTTAAAACTCACCCACCATCATCTGTGTGTAGCTGAGGGCTGAAATAAAAATGTAGACACACAAATCTGGGTTGAACATTGGGTCACTTCCGTTAACATTAACCCCACACCTGGAGTTGAAACTCTTTCTATAGGAACTAGCTGTAAGGTATAAGGAAACACCTGCAGCTCTTTGAGTGGGGAAGGGCAACAGTTTCAGAGTTGCTTTTGTCTTTCTGGTTTGAAAATGCACCTTCATGACAGGGTGGAATAATACCAGCCCCTTGATGTGTCCCTATTTTCCAGGGACAGTCCCAGATTTACAGAAGCCATCCCGGTTTCTTTTTTTAAAAAGATATTTATTGAAGGTTTTTAAAATATAACAAAAAATAAAAAATAAACATACAAAATAGAAAACAGTTAAAAACACACATTAATTTTCAATAACATAACTTCCATACACTTATTTCCTCGGACCTCCTCATACCTCCCTTCTTTGTATCCCAGTTCAATTTGTTAGTTCAGCAAATCCTTACCATTAAAATTTTACCCATTTGTGAAACCTTTTTTCCCCCATATCTCTTAAAACATTACAGCTGGAAACCACTTAGTTTCTATCCAACATCCTTCTAACATTCATTAATTTTACAGTGTTTCTGTAAGTAGTCTTTGAATTTCTTCCAATCTTCTTTCACCGACTCTTCTCCCTGTTCTCGGATTCTGCCAGTCATTTCTGCCAATTCCATGTAGTCAATCACCTTCATCTGCCAGCCATCCCGGTTTCTGATTTGATCCTGGAATGTCCTGCTTTTCCTTAGGACATCCCTATTTTCATCGGAGAAATATTGGAGGGTATGGTAGGACATCTGTATTTTCACTGGAGAAATGTTGGAGGGTATGGAGTCATCTGACCTCCAAACTATCTGAAGGCAGCCCTGTATAGGGAAGTTTTTATAAGGTTTAATGTTTTATTATTATTTTTTATACAGTGCTACCTCGAGTTACAGACGCTTCAGGTTACAGACTCCGCTAACCCAGAAATAGTACCTTGGGTTAAGAACTTTGCTTCAGGATGAGAACAGAAATCACGTGGCAGCAGCAGGAGGCCCCATTAGCTAAAGTGGTACCTCAGGTTAAGAATAGTGTCAGGTCAAGAATGGACCTCTAGAACGAATTAGGTTCTTAACCCGAGGTACCACTGTATGTTGGAATCTGCCCAGAGTGGCTTTGGCTACCAGGTCAAATGGGTGGGTTATAAATAGTAAATTTTTTTTATTATTTGATAAAGAAAAATAGAGGTGGTTGGCTTTTGCTTCCCAACTCCCCAAGGGACTGAGTCCCCTAAGTCCATGATCGGTCGGAAATGAGTGGAGGAGGCAGGAGGCAGTGAAAGCAAGACAGATATTTATTTTTCTATTGCAACAGAGTTCCCTCCCCTCCTAGCAAGGAGGCCAGAGAGACCCAGAACCAAGAAGAAACATCTCTTTTAAAGGTTTGCAATTTGGCGTGGAGAAGAAGGACATCCCCTCTACAAACAGTCAGAAATTACATCACACATAAAGTGGGATTGCTGTGGCTCAGGCAGGCCAAGGTGTGATATTCCTAAGGATTTGGAAAGTTCCACATAGTTCCAGATAGTTTGCACAAAACATTAGCATTTTATAAGATAATCAGGATGCCCAGCAGACATCCCTCAGTGCAGAGCATCTGGGCAAACAATGACAATGGAGGTTCATAGATATAGGAGAGGAATCCCTTCATGAACTTCCCCTGATTGCTATCAGCCTACCTGTTCTCAGGCAAGGGGGATTAAGGAGGCAGAGGAAATATTGAGAGACTTTAGGAGAACTAAGATGGTTTCTGGATTGCTCTCCTGTACTATGTTAGACAAGTGCTTTATATACTGTACTTATGTATATGAGTTTACCTTGTGCAATTATCAACATTCTATATTTGAGACTTTTGGATTCCTATATCATCATCATCATTGAATAGGACATCCCTATTTTCATCAGAGAAATGTAAAGAAACAAAATTGGACTGATACTTTTTTGTTTAGATGGTTAATCTCCTGTCTTTCCACCAATTCATTGATTCTGTAGCGGCTTCATAGATGCAGTATGACAAGGTCTACTCTTTTATCAGAAGCAGGAAGTGTAAATCTTAGCTCCTTTCTGGACAAATGACAACTAAGGGTCAAACCAGGCATTCCACTAATTACTTACTTGACCCCTAAGTGGCTTCTATGAAGGACTTCTGAATTGAGATCATGATATTGACCCTGGTGCAGATGGGGGGAGGGGGAGGCATGGTGTTTATTTATTAAATAATGAATCGAAAGGCCCATAGTTCAGTGGTAGAGCATCTGCTTTGCTTTCAGAAGGTCCCAGATTCAATTTCCAGCATCTCCAGTTAGGCTGGAAGAGATCCCATCTGAAAATTGGGCAACTTCCTATGTTCAGAAGTGTCAGGGACAAGCCAGTGGTTACAAGTTCCCCGGAGGGAGGGGAGAACCTGGGAGTGGAAGAAGAGGACAAGGTGCCCGAGGGGGAGGGAGATAATGAGGAAAGAGTTGTGGGAGTAAGCTGAGAGGAAGAGGCAAGAAGGGCTAGTGAGCCAGGAAGTTCACAGGAGCAGCAAGGGTTAAGCTCAAGCTCAGAATCGGGGGGGGGGAGATTTACGAGAGACGTGTGGAGAAGAGGAGGGCTGAAAGGTGAGGTGGGAGACTTAGTCATATCATAGGATGCTGGAGGGGCAAACGTGGGCCTCAGCAGAGATCTGAGCTGAGTGATTCTGATGGATGATAACAATGGTTAATGATCCATTGTTGTTGTTTAGTCGTTTAGTCATGTCCGACTCTTTGTGACCCCATGGACCAGAGCACACCAGGCACTTCTGTCTTCCACTGCCTCCCGCAGTTTGGTCAAACTCATGCTGGTAGCTTCAAGAACACTGTCCAACCATCTCGTCCTCTGTCGTCCCCTTCTCCTTGTGCCCTCCATCTTTCCCAACATCAGGGTCTTTTCCAGGGAGTCTTCTCTTCTCATGAGGTGGCCAAAGTATTGGAGCCTCAGCTTCATGCTCTGTCCTTCCAGTGAGCACTCAGGGCTGATTTCCTTCAGAATGGAGAGGTTTGATCTACAATGATCTACGATGACCCATTGTAAATACTGCAAATAAAGACTATAAAAACATCACGAGGCTCCCGTGGTGATTGTTGTGAAGAGAGGACACCCTCAGCCTGACAAGAAGCATGCAAGCAGACACCTCAGATCATGTCTTGCTTGGCCCTAACAAGGAGGACAGAAATCAAATTGAAATGGGTAGTCTCAAGGCTCATACACAATTCACCAAATTCCCAAGTGCCTCCATCAGACACAATGTCACAAACTCGTTCGTCAATTAAATGTAAAATAAATGGGCGCCTTACGAAAACCTCAGTATGTTTTGAGAGATTTCAATTAAATAAACAAAAGCTTCCATTCATTCTTCAGAGAAAAGGGCATCTTTAACCTTTTCACTCTTAGCCCCTGTTACCGTAACATGCCAGAACCAAAAGAGTCTCAGTGTGCCAGCCCCATTGATTAAAATTTGCCCCTGATGATTACACAACCAGTGTTTTAGTTAGCTAACCTGCCAATTAAGCCAATTACATCTTGAAAATGCACATATTAAGTGCTGCTTAGTGTTTATTAAAATATACGAATGTTCGTTTACAAGCAGAGGCTCAGAAAGATGGTGGGTGATGTTCAGAAGATGCCTCTGGTGTTTACATATTAGGAGATCTGTGATTTATATTCATTTTTATAGTATTTTGTTGAGCTCAGCTGGATTAGGGTGTCCTCAAATGGCTGGGGGGGGGGAATGGAGATAAGACGGGGAATGACAGACTGTGAGCCATTGCTCATATTTCTTGTTTTCATAAATCTCTGTCTGAAACTTAAGTACAATGATGAAACGCTAAAGAGGTAATATGGTAATGGGGCTTATTTCATTAGAAGTCGAGGTTCTGAGCCTTTTTTCCTTGAAGGCAGATAATTTATCAAGATGTAAGTAAAAGCGGTGCAATTAACACATGAGACTGAACTTAGCAAGTCTGGAAAAGCTTTTATCACTACCCCAAAATAAAGTCTTTCTGAAGTGGCCTTATTGCACTGCGTCTCCGTTGCCATTCAAAGGGAACATATTACCTTTTATCATCTAATTTGGTTCTAGGACTGATATGGCTAAGATTCACATCATATTTATATGACAAGTATTTATATGATAACTTTAATATTTAAAGCATGCTATTGTTGCTTTCCATTTAATGAACAACCATTAAGGGTCAAACTATATGTTACACACAAAACTATATAACTTTATTTTATGTATTAATTAATTCATTTGAATATTTATACAGCACCTTTCTAATTTTTTTTAAATATTATATTTTCCAATTTATATTTCAACAACATAATGAATTCACATAATCAAATATCAAAACCACAACCCATATAACCCCCCTCCCCCCACCCTGTGGCTTCCCCCAACTTCCCCTTCTGGTTTTTTGGTACATTTATTCCTTCTGCTTATATTGTTTAACCTAACTTCATAATCTCTTTTGTAGATACTCTTATATTCCTCTTTCTATCATATTTTAATGTCTTTTTACATCCTTTTTTTCTTAATTGTAAGTGTTTATTCAAACCCCGCAAGTGAGTCTATTCCTTTACAATATTTCTGTGGTGTCAGGGAACTGACATCAGAGCGAGAGGTGAAGGGGAGGCTCACAGATTCTGCTGGCGAAGGACCCAGCAGCAGGGGGAGAAACAGCTCAGTAGAGGGGGAAGCTAATCAGCGCAACACCAGGGAGAAAGGGGGGCAGATGGGGGAATCGGATGGAGGGCTCCAGGACTCTTCACTGGACATCAGTGAGGAGAGCCCAGGTCCTCTGCTGCCCACGCCCTCCCTGCGCAGAAGAGAGGAGGAGGAGACTGGGTGTCAAACAACTTTTATGTTGGAAGAGGTTCAAGAAACGCCCACTGACGGATTCTGCCAGTGACTGAGGCAGCCGTGATGAGCAAGGGCTGTGCAGTCAGAAAGGTTTAACAAGGCAAATTAGCCTAGAGAGGCACCAGTTTACGCACGAGTAACTCATAGCCATTACATGTGGGTACTGTATAAATGTATTCCAGTCTTTTTTAAATTCTCTGTTGTCTTTGTCTCTTATTGTTCCAGTAATTTTTGCCATTTCTGCATATTCCATCATTTTGACTTGCCTCCTTTGTTGGTATCTTGTCATCTTTCCAAAGTTGAGCCAGTAGGCACTTTTCTGGACCAAATCCGCCCAAGCCAGGGAACAAAACTTAAGCAGAAATGCAACTAAAAATTACAATAAATAATTAAAACCCAAATATTATATGAAACATGCAAAACGTAAAAACTATAATAAAAAAACAGTTCTGGAGACATCATAACTCATCCGTGAATAAAACATATCAGTTTAGCGCTATTTAAAATGGCTGAGTTTTCACTGCATTTTTTGGACATTGCAGCTGAGAGGGCCAACCACACATCACATATTCCTGGGGAAGGAGTTCCATAAAATAGGGGCCACTACTGAAAAGGCCGTGTTTCTAGTGCCCACCAGTCAAACTGATTGTAAAGGAGGGATAGCTCTGATTAATATGGGAGCAAGTGAGACTTGAAAACAACATGGCCCTGCACCTTTTAGGACTTTAAAGTTTAAAACCAGCTCCTTGAATTGGGTCTGGAAGCTGTGTCCACACCACGCAAACCTTCCAATGCCTTTCCTCTCCCCACTCCCTCTTGTTTAGCAGTGACCTCTGTGTTGGAAAGCCACATTGTTCTACCCTGCAAATTGCTACTGGTACAAGTGATACTGAATTGGTGTAATTTGTTCTGATCATCAGGCTCTGATGAGCAGATGAGCAGCCACATTGTGTACCATCTCAAGGTTCCATGTTGTCTTTAAAGGTAGACCATGTTGTCTTTAAAGGTAGAATAAATTACAATACCATGTGATGAGGAACACCTCATGCTACTTCTAGGGTGATTTGTCCACCTTTGGTCCCCACCCAGCACTCAGCTTTCACTTGTGGCTCCTAGAAGCTGTCAGCAAGAGACAGTTGTCTCACCCTGGGAAACAACTTTGACTGGCTGGCTAAACCAGGTGAGAGTGGCAGATGGGTCTCAAACCTTCTGTGAGTTAAGGACTTCTGCTTTATGCAAAGACAGGCTTCAGCAGATTGAGTGGATGGGTCAATAGTGGATCCAGTGGTCAAGAAGGAAGTTACTGCATGTGCTGTAGAAGGAAATGAGGGGCAAACGGGCCTCGTCAACCTGGGAAGGTAGCCCATCTAGGAGAAGGAAAACTCTGATCCAAAACCTCCACTGCCTTTCAGGATATCTTCAGCAGGAGAAAAGGCTAAGGAGTAAACTTTGCAAAAATCTGAGAACTATGGAACATTATTTCAATACATGATCACAGCGCAAAGATGGAAAGATTCATCATTACCTATCATGGAGGAACGGTTGCTAAAATTATTGGACTCAGCTAAGATGGCAAAGTTGATGTGTTTAATCAGATAAAAAATATTGCCAATATTTACTAAAGACTGGAAACCCTTTATAGACTTTGTGTGTGAGAAAGATAATGAACTCATGGATTTGAGGACTGAAGAAATGTGGAGAACTGGCAATCCTCAGGATGTTGTGGGACTTCAACTCCCATCATTCCTGGCCATTGGCCATGCTAATGGGGCTGATGGGGGTTGAAGTCCAATGGCACCCAGAGGTTCCCCACCCTGAATTATCCCTAGCCTATGGTGCTCAGAGTCAGTCTGCCCCTGAACTCAGAGGTCCCATCTAGCTAGGATGGTCAGGGACCCGTCTTCCATGATTCTGTCCTGGTATATCTGCAAAACTATTGAAGGTAGTTGTATCATTAGCCCTGCACAATATTCTCTCTCGTGACCATCCTCTTCCCAACCAGACGTTTTCTTCCATCAAGCATATTGGATCAAATTGCCCATTAACTTCAATAAACCAATTAAATCATTTTGCCATGCATCCCATGTAGCTTTCTGGTTATTTCCTATTCTGGGTTACAAGGCAGCAAAAGCAGTGTTTAAAAATTCCTTTTGTGAGCAGTAATTAAGACAAACATCACCTCAGGTCCTATAAAAGTACCGAGGCACTTTATGGTGCGGCTGTTAAGCTGAGACACTACTGGCTCTAAATCATTTCTAGTTGAAGATCCATTGTCTTAAAAAAAAAAAAGAAAACACTTCTAAATACTGCAGATTAAAAGTGTGCATGTTGTCATTTCCTCTGGGACTCAGAGGATCCATATTCCCATTTAGGTAGCTGTCTTCTACTGAGTTAGATCATTGGTTCATCTAGCCCAGTATTGGTTTCTGAAAGGGGACTTTTTCAGCCCTATTGGGAGATGCTGAGGAATGAGCCTGGCATTCTGTGCATGCAAAGTATATAGTCTACAACTGTTCAGTGACCTATCCTCAACATCTCTCTCTCTCTCTCCTCTCCTATGTTTATCATTTGATCTATACGAAAACCAGAATCTGCTTCCTTGATAGACTGGTCTTCTAGATAAAGGGTCTTTTGATTCAAACCCTTCGATCAACCCTCACTCGCAGTCTCAAGTGCTACAGTTTCAGAAAAGATATACCAGAATTGAGGGTGTACATTTGTGCAGAAAGTGCACAAGCATTTCATTATAGTTTAGCCATAGTTGTATTCAGAAGTTTAAAAAACTTTTAACACTAAACTAGAACGTAAAATAGCTCTTAGTAAGTGATGACTCTTAAAGAGAATTATCATCAGCAGAGAAAATAAAGGATACCCCCCCCCCCATTTCTTAACTAAGGTTAGTTGAAACTATAGGTCAACATATATGTGCCACTATTTTATTTTATTTTTACGATAAAATAGCTGCGCATTTCTTGAGGGAACAAAAAGATTGATAGCACAAATTTCTGTGTTGGAATATGCACATTAAAAACCTATAGCTCAATTTGCTTTTTCCTGTGTTGATTAGACCAAGGCAGAGTGGAGCTCTCCAGCCTATTGGTAAACTTTAAAATAATAAATAGTGATTAGACATTTGGCATTTCTAAATTGTCTTGAAAGAAAAGAACAATACTGAAACTCGTCGTTCTAGTGATATGTCTCTCTATATATCTACAATGCTGTATTTAGAGAAATGAAATAGTGCCTCCCCAGAATTACGTATAAGCTACATAATATTCATTAGGTTGACCCGTCAGATAGACTCTGCCAGCCACAGTACCTTGTGATATCTGTACACAGCAAATGACGCATCAAGTTAATAGTGCCCTGTTGCAAGAACTGATTTGCTGTGATTCAATGAGCTAGTTTAGAAACAATCTCCCCTCACAGAGGTTTCCAATTTTGATCTCTGCGGTTTGAAAAAGCTGCTGCTGTGAGGAGCAACTTTGAAAGATACTTGGCTGATTTACCTTCTCCCCAACCCTGGTCTTCTGCCTACTGTGAGGAAAACCTCTAGGTTTCATACATGGCTGACCTACTCACAAAAGCCTACTGTGGAATGTTGGGGCTGGGAATGGGATTTTTGCTGCAATTGTAATCAATGAACTTAACATCTAGAACTTTGAGGCTCCAGCAATTATGGACAAACTATATTGAATAATACAATACGTGTTATTTATTTTTTTTAAAAAGGAGGAGAAAGCTAGAAAGCATAAGCTGCCTTCATTTGTTAGGCAACAAATATGTCAATTAGTATTATAAATGAGGAGAAGGTTAGCCATTTATATTTAGTGCTGCGCTGTGCAAACCGAGATCATTCAAAAAGCAGCAAAATGCAAGCAGATTAACCTAAAAACAATGCAGGGAATCAGTACAGATGCTTCCTAATGGGGCTAGTAGACTAGTTTCAACAAACACACTTTTATCCTTCTTCTGGTCAAGCAGGAGGTAACAGTATTCAATTTCTTACCTGCCCTTTGCCACAAGTCCAAGGGTGAGTTACGGCTATTTAAAATATGATATTATACTAAGTGGTGGGTCTTAAAATATATAAATCTCAGATGTCAAAAGGCCAGGGAAAGTGGGTGAATATTCAGTATGAGACAGAAACTGTGTTATGAAGGTGACAGACACAAGTTAAAACACATTATTATTATTATTATTATTATTATTATTATTATTATTATTATTATTAGCTGCCCATCTGACTGGGTTTCCCCAGACACTCTGGGCAGCTTCCAACAAATTAAAACACTGTAAGACATCAAACATAACAAACCTCCCTAAACAGGGCTGCCTTCAGCTGTCTTCTAAAAGTCAAATAGTTATTTATTTCCTTGACATCTGATGGGAGGGTGTTGCATAGGATGGCCGCCACTACCGAGAAGGCCCTCTGCCTGGTTCCCTGCAACCTCACTTCTCACAATGAAGGAACTGTTGGAAGGCCCTCAGAGCTGAATCTCAGTGTCCAGGCTGAACGATGCAGGTGGAGATGCTCCTTCAGGTATGCAGGGCCAAAGCCCTTTAGGGTTTTAATGGTCGGCACTAACACTTTGAATTGTGCTTGGAAATGTACTGAGTACAAAGCCATGCCAGTGAGGGATATGGCCTGGGAGAAAGGAGTGTGGAGATAGGGTAACCTGTAGAACCACATGCAGCAGCGAGGCCTGAGGTTCCCCACCTCCTGCTTTAAGGAGATACAAGTTAACAGACCTGATGTCCATTTGCACATCTCCATCTACCTTGTGATGCTCACCTGAGCTCCCTAAATGTGCAGTGGTACCTCGGGTTACATACGCTTCAGGTTATATACGCTTCAGGTTACAGACTCCACTAACCCAGAAATAGTGCTTCAGGTTAAGAACTTTGCTTCAGGATGAGAACAGAAATCGTGCTCCGGCGGCGTGGCAGCAGCAGGAGGCCCCATTAGCTAAAGTGGTGCTTCAGGTTAAGAACAGTTTCAGATTAAGAACGGACCTCCGGAACAAATTAAGTACTTAACCCGAGGTACCACTGTATATTTTGATGGAAGTGATGTCATACCCTCCAACATTTCTCCAATGAAAATAGGGACGCCCCATTCCATAATGATAATTTTACTATTTATACCCCACACCACTTGCCCCAGCATTCTGGGCAGCTTCCAACATATATAAAGACATAATAAACATTAAGCATTAAAAAAAAGCTTCCATAGCTTCCCTATACAGGATTGCCTTCAGACTTGGGTTGGATAACTCCATATCCTCCAACATTTCTCCAATGAAAATAGGGATAGCCTAAGGAAAAGCGGGACATTCCGAGATCAAATCAGAAACCTGGATGGCTTCTCTAAATCAGGGGTGTCCCTGGAAAATAGGGACAGTTGGAGGGTCTGTGATATGCATTTGTGGCCTCCAGGCCTGGCACACATATGTCTAGTTGGTCATAGCAATGGCTGAAGCAAGATCGTTTTTTGCAAAATAGAGACCCACGCTAATTTCCCTTGACCCCCAAAGGGTCTTCTTTATTTAGCTGATATTTTTAGCATTGCAATGCCTTACATATATACATATGTAAGCCTTTGTACTGGAATTCTTTCTTCAAATTAATTAATTCAAAGCAACTCTCTTTCGTTATTTTTGCTGCGAAGCCAAGGACTGTGCTAATGACTCTTTCTAGGGCAATGTATCAGCTTTAAAGGCCATTAACTTTCTATGACTTTTCTGCATGCTAATGCTAATTATTATATTATTCCCACTGTTCTTGGAAAGCAATTGAAATTCGAGCTCTGAAATGCTGGGAGTGTAACATTGCGTTTAATTGTTCTATCTTTACTATGCTGATTTGGTTGCTGCAGGTCTGAGATAAAACAGATACGAAAGTTAATTGTTGGTGGTGGGGTTTTTTTTGTTTACACAAGCACAATACATTCCAATAGTGCTAGAATGTTCTTCAAACTGGCCCAGAGTGCAATTCTGCTTCTGCCATAGCATTTGAAAATACATAAGAAAGCATCCAGAAAAATTATCACTGGAACTGACTGTTGGCAAGGCCAGATGTGAATATTTTTCAAGTGCAAGGCATGTTTTCCAAGGTAATATATATTTCTTAGTTACATCTGACCACTCTGAAATTGCGCAGACCAATGTTTCCTTTGCCATTTTCTGGATGCTTCCCATAAAATCCTTTCAAAGCATTGGCGCATTCTAGTGTGAGATGCTGCCCAAGAGAAAGGGGAAAGAGTTTTACAGTCAGCCTTGTGTTTTTGTTCAAAAGTATTGTTGGTACTGTTTGCTACTACGGGGAATCTGCTTTCAGAACGAGAAGATGAAAACTTTTTCTGCACAGAGTTTGTAATATACTAAGATTGGATTGCAAGAAAAGCATAACTGGGTTAGCAATCCTCAAGGCAGCTGTGAGAAATTGGCAATTTAAGCTCCATGATTGATTAACAGCCGTCAACATTACAAAAAAAAGCAGTCCATTTGGCTATAATGAGTTCCTTGTTGGCAATCTAAGAAGGGTGGTTTGGGTATGGAGATTGAGGCATGTATTTCATCATGGGATTTTGTCTTTTCTGTCTTTTCTTTGAGGTTCATTAATTGAATGGGGGAGGAAATAAGCCATCAGCTGTAATTACACCTTCGGAACCAACCATCCAGTTGATATTAAAAACAAATCATGTTACTCTGGATGAAATTCCAGGATTTCTGGAATCTGTGAGATGCTATCATGAAACTTTCTACCCCTAAAAAAAAACATGTAAAGAGCCTTGTTTGATTTATATAAAAACATTTGTAGCCCGCCTCTCCGTAAGCTGAAGAGGTGTCACAACAATCACAGAATCATGGAGTTGGAAGGGACCACAAGGGTCATCTAATCCAACCCCTGCAGTGCTCTAACATCTGAGCTATCCAAATGGCAAATCGGTGGTTTTTAATGAGAGGCATCGCATGATCAGAGCAACAAGACGGGTGAATGACTTTGGCAGCAAGTTGAATGTGGGTAGATAAAGCTGAGATAATGAAAATCTGAAGGGATGTTGATAGCAGAGGAAGAAAAATAAGGATGATGGGTTGAAGATCTGCGTGCAAAATCTGTGGTTTTGCTCACCATGGTTAACGCAATCCACAGTCTACGAACCTGCTTCTAAATCTGGTTGCTTTAGAGTTGCTCACAGTTACCCCAAACGAAGGTGCATACTAACCAGAGTTACAGTGGTGTCTCGCAAGACGAAATTAATTCGTTCCTCAAGTCTCTTCGTCTTGCGAGTTTTTCATCTTGCGATGCACGGTTTCCCATAGGAATGCATTGAAAATCAATTAATGCGTTCCTAGGGAAACCGCCTTCAGACCAGGTCCGGGGACAGTCTGTCCCCGGACCTCTTCTGAAGGCTGGGGGGGGGACAAGGGCTTTTCTTCCCACCCCCAGCATTTTAAAAAACCCCGGGACAGCGGAGGACTTCTCCGCTGTCCGGGCGATCTTAAAATGCTGGCGGGCGGCATTTTAAAATCGCCCCGGGACAGCGGAGGACTTCTCTGCTGTCCGGGGTGATTTAAAAGCCCCTGGGAAGGCAGGCAGGGGGGACAAAGACTTTCGCCCCCCGCCCGCCTTCAGAAGGTGTTCCCGCCCCCCGCCCGGCTTCGGAGCAGCGTTCCGAAGCCAGGCGGCGGACGCAGGTGTTCCCGCCCCCCCCGCCCGGCTTTGGAGCAGCGTTCCGAAGCCCAGCGGTGGGCGCAGGTGTTCCCGCCCCCCCGCCTGGCTTCGGAGCAGCGTTCCGAAGCCCAGCGGTGGGCGCAGGTGTTCCCGCCCCCCCCCGCCCGGCTTCGGAGCAGCGTTCCGAAGCCCAGTGGCGGTGGGAGGAGGCGTTCCCGCCCTACCACCCGGCTTCGGAGGAGGTCCGAGGACAGTGGGGAAGACGCGCTGCGCTTCCCCGCTGTCCCGGATATTTCCCTATGGGCTGTCGTCTTGCGAAGCAAGCCCATAGGGAAATTCGTCTTGCGAAGCGCCTCCAAAACGGAAAACCCTTTCGTCTAGCGGGTTTTCCGTCTTGCGAGGCGTTCGTCTTGCGAGGTACCACTGTAGTTCCAAGAATGAAGCTGGAGGAATTGTTCACAAAGGCAATAGATCTGTATAAGCCAATGTGGCATTCCAGGAAACAGAGATTCACAGCTTAGATCTCCTTACCATAGTTACGAAATCAGACTGTACTACATCTTGCTGAAACACTGCTGAGGTCATTTCCAGCTTAGATGGTAATTATTATTTTTTTACAATGCTGTGTCATCTTTCTTTTAATTAAATTCTCGAACTGCTGCTCTGAAATTAAAGCTGGAAAAATATTATCTAATTAATATGTCGGTTGCTATTAGAGTTGCAAGGCAGCAGCTGTATCAGATTCACTTCAGGGTTAGAATTGCTAAGGACAATGTTCTGCAAGCAGCACTGGTTTGCTAGTAGATGGAGTCCCTATCAACTGCCAGCCCTTTCACTTTTCTTTTTGTACTCAGATGACGTATCTTAAGCTGGATGCAATTTCCGGGTTCTTTCTTCTCCTTGCAACCCCTTGTATCCCCGGACAAGCTGCTCTGGAGGGTTGGGTGGGAAGGAGTAGTCTCTCAGGGTGCTTCCAATTGGACATCTTTCCAAATGGATGTCGACGGTGTGACCGGCGTTCCTCAGGCATGTGAAACACAAGAGCAGTCAAGTACAACATTCCTAGAGTGAACATGTTTACACATGGGGAGGAATGTTTGTCCAGCCAGCAGGTAAACTTCCTGTTTCCTTGTGGGCTAGAACAGACTTCCTCTGCATGTGACTAGAGGTGGGTGTGGCCTCACCTGTGCAGGTAACGACAAAAGCACAGGGCAGCCATATCTCTCTCTTTGACTACATGCATCGAAAAAGCAACATCTGCTTAGCCAAAGATGCTCTCTCGCTTCCAAAGGGACTGTCTCCTTATGTTTCCAGGTGTATGTTACTTTTCTAAGCTAAGTCTGCCTTCTGGGATCTGATTGTGAACAGAATGTGAGTGAGTAAACTCTTTTTATACTTTTATAGAAGATTGTGTCATGTCTTATCTTTTATGAGGGAATAAGGGGAAAATACCAGAACGGTTATTATAGAGGCTTTAGCGAGCCTGAGCAAACGCATCCGCTGTAAGTTTAAAAAGGGAAATATTACTCTGCTGAATTGTGAACTTGTTAACACAAGTTGGAAAGGCTATAATCAAACAATATATCCTATTCTGCATCCCTGAACATTCCCACAAGGCATGCAAGCTTTTTGAAGTATCCACATGGCGGCACATCACTTTACAAAGGTTATTGTAGAGCTAGGGGTGGTTCAGGAAAAGGCAACAAAAATGTTTAAGGAGGTGGAGCAACTTCCCTATGAAGAAAGATTGTGACCTTTGGGGCTTTTTAGTTCAGAGAAAAGGTAAGCAGGCACAGAATAAGAGGCGCATAAAATTATGTGTGATGTGAGAAATGTGGATAAAGAACTCAGAGACATCCAATGAAGGTGAATATGAGGCAAAAGCTGGCAAAAGGAGGTTCTTCTTCTCACAGCACATAGTTCAGGCATGGCCAAACTTGGCCCTCCAGCTGTTTTGGGACTACAATTCCCATCATCCTTGACCACTGGTCCTGTTAGCTAAGGATGGTTAAAGTATAGAATTCACTCACACAAGAGGTTGTGATGGCCACCAGCATGTATTAAAGATAAAGGTAAATGTCCAAGGGAGCTGGTGTACAGCTTCCAGCATGTATTAGGATTAGATTTAAAAGAAGGTTGGACAAATTTATGGAGGATATCATTGGCCACTATCCAAGATAGATGTATTCTACTTCTACTGCTGGAGTGCAGGATGCCCCTGATGATCAGTTGTTGGGAACTGCAACAAGGAAAGGCTTAGTTGTGCTTGGGTTCTGTTTGCAGGCTTCACATGGGAATCTGGTTGAACATTATGAGAAAAGAATGCAGGATGGGATGGGTCTGTGGACTGATCCAGCACAGCTCTGTGTTCCTGGCAATCAAATTGCCAGCCGTTAGGCCCATTTAATCTGGATTTACACTTCACATGGGAAATTAGATAAATTAACCAAAAAACATCTTGCCAATGACCCCTTTGTGATATCTCAATGACCCTTTAATGGCGTTAAGCCTCTGTCTGGAAGCATCCTCAATCCTTTCCACAACTGGAAGGGCCTTTCATGGAAGGCAGGTTCTTGAGCCAACAGATGGAGTGTTAGATAGAGACAAATAGATATGGATATAGAGGCATTGCTAGTTGAACTGTAAGGCGATCATTTCTCAAGATGTACTTCTGTGGTTTATTTTAACAAGCATTTTATAGTTTAGGCGAAAAGAGTGCTTATTTTAAACAAGTTCACACTTTCCTTACAGCAGCCTCATTAAAAAGGAAGAAAATGGAAGTGGTTTCAGTAATGGGGCTTAAGTGTTAGATAATACTATCAATTATTGAAATTCATTAATTAAGCAAAATATTTGCTGGAAGTTGCTACATAGCTCTCTCATTCTGAAGGTTTTGCTATCAAAACAGAGTCTCATTAAAATTTTACATGCTAATCAGCATGTTTACAATTTCCTTTCTCCCAGCTACAGTTCTTTTGCACCGTGGGTTGAATTTTATTGCCTTCTACCAATTAACTCACAGGAGGAAATGTAATTTACAGGTTGTCCAGATGCTTAGATGGAAGAGAGGCCAGGGCAGAAAAAGGACATTGGATTTGGAAACCTTATTGTATTTAACAGTGTGGGTGATTGATATTTGTCAGATGGCCTGGTTATTATTTATAGCACTGATTTTGCAAGTGGGTTTTGATGGACACGTAAATCTGGGAATAACTATGGGTATGGATTGTGCCCAGTTATCCTAACACAATATCTGGGTGCATAATTATTCATGGCTGGATCCGGCACCAATATAGTACAATTTGAACAGCAGGATCACATGGGTCAAGCAAAGTGTGTTGGATTTAGGGAACGGGCCATAGCTCAGTAGAAGGATCTTGCATCCAGAAGTATTACAGTCATTGTGTTTTAAGATATGGGTGCACATAAACGACACATCAGTGTATGTGATGGCGCTTGTGGTATCTATGTAGGTGTGAAGGATGGGACCAGGTGAGTGCATGAGTATCTGTGTGGGCATGGCTCTTTTGGATGCAAAGAACAGATATATAAGAACATAAGCAGCTGTTTATGCATTGGTACATTGCTCCCTCTAGCCTTCCCAGCATTGCCTTCACTTACTGGCATGGGTCTCTGGGGTTTCAAACCTGAATTGTTTCCCAGCCCTACCTGGAACTTTCTGCATGCACTGAGCTATGGCCGTTCACCAGGTAACAGTCAATTCTGATGATTTCAGAATCCATCATTGTCTTTAGGCACTTCAAGTTTTTATACTTACTTGTTTTGGTTCAGGTCTTCGTCACCTAACACTGAAGACCAAACAAACAACTAAACCCAACTACCCAGACCTGCAGGAGCTTGCTTTATCCTTCCTGTCATCATTTAATTGAAGAAATATTTCAGCTCATACATCTTTTTCTCCTCTCCAGCTTTTCTCTTTTCTCTCCTTTCCTTGTTCAGCTCTGGAATATAGATAAACCAAAGTGTTTTATTTCGCCTAGACTCTAAGAAGATCTACACCTCCTGATCCTTTTTTCAGATGTGATGTGATTGTTCAAAATGAAATAAGCACCAGTACCCATACAGAACTTCATCTTGGCTTTCCTTCCCTAATCCAATTTGCTAATCTTTTCCTCTGTGACATATTAAAAATGGTACACCCATTGAATATTTTGGCGTTCCTCGCAAGGAAATGGTTTTAAAATCAGGCAACACTGAAATAATCAGAGCTACACTAAATGAATATTTCTTACTATTTTTCTCTGTGCTTTAGTTTCCTTGTCTACTAAAATCCTTCGGTATGTTTGCTGTTTTACTTTAGAATACAAATGAACATGTCTGATGGAAGGAGACTATTTGTCCACCTAGATCAGTAGTGGAGATCCTTACACAGCCTGAGGGCCACAGTGTTTTATTTGCAACTTTCCCGAGGCCACTTGCCAGGGACCATGTTCAAAAGGAGGTTTCTTCACACACATCTCTACCCTTCAAAGGAGGCAATATCACAGTTTAGCTCTCACTTCCATATGGAAGTGAGTGCTGGACCATAAAGAAGGCTGATCGCCAAAGAATAGATGCTTTTGAATGATGGTGCTGGAGGAGACTCTTGAGAGTCCCATGGACTGCAAGAAGATCAAACCTCTCCATTCTGAAGGAAATCAGCCCTGAGTGCTCACTGGAAGGACAGATCCTGAAGCTGAGGCTCCAATACTTTGGCCACCTCATGAGAAGAGAAGACTCCCTGGAAAAGACCCTGATGTTGGGAAAGATGGAGGGCACAAGGAGAAGGGGATGACAGAGATGGTTGGACAGTGTTCTCGAAGCTACCAACATGAGTTTGACCAAACTGCAGGAGGCAGTGGAAGACAGGAGTGCCTGGCGTGCTCCAGTCCATGGGGTCACGAAGAGTCAGACACGACTAAACAACAACAACATCACAGTTCAAGTGCACATTCCAGCCAGGAAAAAACTCTCAAAGAGAGTACATAACAGGGCCAGTGAGAAACATAGCCTGGGGAGAAAGAGCATAGCCTGGACCAATTCCAACAGCCAGATAGAGAGATCTAGACCCTGGACCAGGTTCCCCACCTTGATCTAGATTCTAGCCATTATCTACTCTGAAGGGCAGCGGGTTTTTTAAAGCTTCAGAACAAGCAGTTCCCTAGCTCTTCTGCTTGAGGACACTTTCAATGGAAATGGCAGGAACTCACTTTTGCAAGGAGAAGCATACAGTCTACCACCTACTGTAAGTGATAAAGGTAAAGGGACCCTTGACCATTAGGTCCAGTCGTGACCGACTCTGGAGTTGCGGCGCTCATCTCGGTTTATTGACTGAGGGAGCCGGCGTACAGCTTCCGGGTCATGTGGCCAGCATGACTAAGCCGCTTCTGGCGAACCAGAGCAGTGCACGGAAACACCATTTACCTTCCCGCTGGAGCGGTACCTATTTATCTACTTGCACTTCATGCTTTCGAACTGCTAGGTTGGCAGGAGCAGGGACCGAACAACGGGAGCTCACCCCGTGGCGGGGATTCAAACCACCAACCTTCTGATCGGCAAGTCCTAGGCTCTATGCTTTAAACCACAGCGCCACCCGCGTCCCAACTACTGTAAGGGATAGTTTCTCCCTAATGCTATAACCCATAGAAGCTATATGGTGTCAGGGACTGGCTGGATGAGGAAGAGTGGTGGAATCCATCTAACCAAGAGCCTCCCCAGGGAAGGCACAGAGGAAAAGGATTTTGAGCCTAGAGATTGGTGGTGGGACTCTGGCCACAGCTCAGAGGAGGGGATGAGCTGGGAAATGCTAGAAGCAGGATGTTTGAGGGATAGTCAAGAGACAGGACAGGGTGAGGAGATTTCCAGGCTGGATGTGGGTGCCGACAGCAATGACAGAGCCCCTCTGACAGCTTCTCTGTTGACAGATTGCAGCCCCCCCTCCCAAACAAGGCATTTATTGCATGGTGCCAGAGCTGTCTTAAGCATATGTGGTGCCGGGGTGCAAAGATCCACCCAGCGGCTCCTCAGGTTGCCCAGTTCCAGGTGTGCAGGAGGGCAGAGCTGGCCAGCTGCCTCAGCATCTCGCTAGCTCAGTCGCCTCCGAACTTGTGGCACAGAGCTGCCCACAGAAGAGCTCACCACGGCGCTCCGACTGACGTGTGGGCTCTTCCCTGGACTCAAATCTCAGGCCCCCGACTCTTAGCCTGCACCCCTGAGAGCCCGGTGCCCGGGTGCCCCGCACCCCTAGCATCTATGGGTAAGATGGCCCTGCATGTTGCCAAGCAGCAAGCCAGGCAGACACAGAGAGAATTCCTTGGGGTGGAAGAGCACAGAGGGGGGGGGGGTCCTGAAACAGAGGGCTAGGGAGTGAATGAGGGACTGCAAGACAGTTCAGCCAACTACTTCATCAAGATAGGATTGCCCTTTAAACGTCTCTGTGCATTCTTTGTTTTGCTTTCCTTAATAAACTGCAAATTAGCCAAGCATCTCTCTCTTTCTCTCTTTCTCTCTTTCTGCCTTGTGTATGACCTGCTCTCCCTGTCATGACATATGGTCAGCCATGGCTAGTGCCCTTTGGAACTGGTAGGGCAGAAGGCACAGAGACCAAGAGTAGGTGGTGCCAGAGCTGATGACAGATGGAGTCAACGAATTCTCATTTCGTCTCCATCCTCCTCTCTGCTGAGTTCTACAAGTGGCAACACTGAGACAAAGGAGGAGGAAGCTGAGAAGCATTGCCACCCTCTAGGCAGGTTATGAGTAAGAAGGCAGGCAGGTAGGGACTGACAAAGATCAACTGAGGTTGGTGGGCAGCAGTGCTCCATACACTCAAATGGACTTGCCTCCACTGGATATGGTGCAACATATTAAGCTAAGGCTGAGTTCATAGCTTTGCATCATGTGGATTATTTCCAGGAACCCAAGCCCTGATACCACTCAGCCTTGCAAGGCTACAACCCCATGATTACCCCATAACTACTTTCTTATTTAGGTATTTTATTTTTTGAGTAAATACTGTAAATAAAGCCAAGTTAGGCACTTATTTGTTCTTGCTAGCAACTACTGCGCTGCCACAAGGCCAGGTGTAAATGCAGTGGCATCTAGGACCAGCATCTTGGGTTGGCATTGCTGGGTACTTTGCAAGGCCCATGCCCAAACAGGGCAACCACGGCCAACTCCCTGGCCATGCCGTTCTTCCTCCTTGCAGCCTGTCCACCTTCAAGTATGTGAGTGTGAGAAGAAAGGAGCAGAAGCTGTGGGATGTAATCCACTGAGAGCAGACAAGTACAAATTTACTTGTAATGCTAGAGAAGACATGCAAGGGAATGTTTGGTCCAGCCAGTCAAAACTTCTTGTTCCTCCTGGCTGGAGCATCCTTCCTTTTGCATGTGATAGAAGGTGGGCGTGACCTTACCTGTCCAGGTAACAAAAGGACGAGTCATGCAGCACACCTCTTTATTTTTCACTTCCTTCGTGGGTTTGACCAGCTTTTAGCTAAGACTTTTCTGCTAGCTCTCAGCTAGCAGAAGCACTGGGGTTACCGGCCCCCCCCAAAAAAATATGGGGTAGATCCACCTGTACGTATTTGTAACTCAGTCTGCCTTCAAGGATCCAACTGTGAACTGATGTAAGTAAACTTCTTTTATTGACTTTGAATAAGATTGCCACATCTTTATTCTTTTAAGAGGGATTCAAGGGAACTTACCAGGAACGTACAATTCAATCTCAAGACAGACTGAATTGTATAATAGTGAGAGGCTTACACAAGCCTGCAACCAGCTATCTGCTGTGCATGTAAAAAGGGGAATGTAAACTCTGCTGAGTAAAGGAACTTGCTAGTGCAAGTTAGGAAGGATATTAATAAACAATATATCCTCTCCTGCCACCCTGAACATTCTCTTTCTGGGCCAATGTAAAGACTGGGTCCCAATGGACGAGGCAATTGGCAGACGCAAGGAAGATGGGGCCCATTCAGGGATGGCAGCCAACTGAGGGCATCTTGCTTGATGGCCCACAAAATCTGATACTGGAGCTAACTGGCTGAAAGGAGGACTGGCAGCCAACATAGTCCTTGGGGAGTTCTTTCCAGAACACTGCATCCAGAACCAATTGTATGAAATGGGGCTTAGTTGTCAGACAAATGGTTCCACTCAAGGAATCCTGCTTTAAAAAGAGATGTGGATTATAAACACACACACACCACACAATCCTTGTTTCAAAAATGAATCACGATTTCCTCTTAATGTGTAATTATGGTTTGTAGTCTGGACAGTAAAGCCCTGATTGCCATTGTAAATGTTTTGAATCCTAGTGTCACTTAGCAACCAACATAATTTTGTTTTAAGGATTTCAATCAGTAGTTGGTGGCAGGATCTGAAGTCTGGAATTTTAATGAGAGAAAGATCAATAGCTGTATTTTGGCGCTGCCAGTGAGTTTAAGTTTATCTGTACTAAGTGGATTTTTCTATTGCTTTGAAAAATTAAATTATGATGTTTGGGAGCAAAGGTTATCTCTTTAAAAGAAGTCAAGGGGCAGGATGGGTCACAAAGGCCAATATGGATAGACTCGAACGTGACTGGCTGCTGTGAATGCCACAGGTCGCATAGGCAGTGAAATGTTGTAGTCCTCCTTGACATGAACAAAGGAACTTATGGGTCTTGCTAGATCCAACCAGGATGTGGGAAAGGGATCCCTGTCTTCCGATTCCCAGCAACAAAGAAACAACACATGTGACAAAAAGATAGCCTTCCTGGAAAAGCACTGAAGGTGAAGTGAGTTCTGAAACGAAGAAAAGGCAAGTGTGTCAGTTTGTCAGCCAGTCAGTGCAGTAGGACATGTGAGCCTTTGGCAGGTAGAAGAGTAGTAGTAGCCTCAGCTCCATGCTTGGCACGTTGTCACCTGGTGCACGGTTGTCTGTTATGGAGTCTGCCCCTACCTATAGGTAGGGGGGGGAAGAGGTGACAAAACTGATTTCCAGTAAGTGCCCCCCTTTATTTCCATAACAAGTCCTTGAGTCTGTACTCTGAATAGTGACACCAGGGGCATAGAAGGTGCAGGGCTTGTCGGTCCAACCCCTGCACAGTCTCATCAGGGCTGACCTTAAGGCAACTGGGCCAAATTGGGCTCCGCGGGCCACTCATAAGAGGGCCTCTGTACCAGGGTCATCTAGATGGATTTTATTTATATCTATAAGATTTTGCAGACTTTGGCTGTGAACGGGGGCCCTACCCCCAAAACAAATTTCAAGTTGTGCCCCATTGCTTCAAATTGGACCCCACTGGCTAGCCCTGAGTCTAATAGTTGCTGGGCCTGAGTTGCCCTGCCCTCGCATGAAATCTTGGGTTTACAATTTTGGGAGACTGTGGCAATGGGGAGTGGGCAGGCTGTTGAGGCCCCCTAGATTTAGAGGCCCAAGTTGTCCTGCCCTCACATGAAGTATTGGGCTTACAATTTTGGGAGAGGGGAGACTGTGGCACTGGGGAGTGGGCAGGCTGTTGAGGCCTCCTAGATTTAGAGGCCCAAGTTGCCCTGCCCTCGCATGATGTATTGGGTTTGCAATTTTGGGAGAAGGGAGACTGCCTGCTGAGGAGCAGGAGGGCTGGTGATGCCCCCTAGATTTAGAGGCCCTAGCCTTCAGCCTACTTAGCCTATACATAAATCTGGCACTGGGGCAGTTTCCTCTTCCACTCCAAATCCCAATCACACCCAGTGCAAAGATGCAGAAAAATTGCCCCCCTCCCACATCAAAAGCTAGGAAAGAGACAAGGCAGGCCCACTGAATCATGCAAGCACATAGCAGGGAGCAGAATGTACTTGGGGTTCACAGGAGTTTTTAATTAATTTCTTGCAGCACACTAGAGAGTCTCTCCTGGTACACAGTTTGGTTTTTCCTTTTCTACCTTATTGAAGATCTAGGAGTATATATGCGTCCATGTTGCATTACACCAGGAAAAAACAACAACTATCCTTTGGTTTTAGAAGTTCAATGCATATATATTACTTTCCAGTGTTTTTTTTTTCCTTCTTCTTCTTAAAGTTTTCAGAAGATATCAAAGAGGAGAAAGATTGAGTTTCTCACTGCTGGAAATGGCAAGCCCAAGTACATCAATTGAATTGATCACAAACTCCAGGGTATAAACAAATTGATTGTAGCTCTGATGGTCTAGGCTGGGATCTATTGAAGATGATGAAATGAGACTATTATTCAGGTAAATCAGTTGCTTGGCCTCTGTTAGTAAGAAAAGAGAATACTGGATTTAGAATCAAAGGGAATAACAGAGAAGCTCTGCACAGAAGGATAACCAGGGAGCTTTATTAGCCGAATTTGCACTCCCAGGTCATTTACACTTCATGAGCCTCCTGAACCAACAGAGAAATATTCCTAAACTTATCCTGGTTCTGATGAACCTTGTAGGAGTTACTGGAGTTTACACAAAACTATGTGATATCCAGTACTATGTGTGGACTTCAACTTGAAAATATAGATATATAATGTTCACCTGTACATATAAATGAGCAAATAAACTTTATGCCAACTCAGTTGCACTAAGGGTCAGTTTTCACATGTTTGTTCCTCATCCAACTTCTTGCACATACGAATATTGTATTCTGTGAATATTGATTCCATGTCATGTGCAGAATGCCCACACAGCTGCACATCAGCTCCAAAAAAATGCATTAAATTGCATGAGTTTATGAGACCAGGACATATATAGAATTTGTTGTTTAGTCGTTTAGATGTGTCCGACTCTTCGTGACCCCATGGACCAGAGCACACCAGGCACTTCTGTCTTCCACTGCCTCCCGCAGTTTGGCCAAACTCATGCTGGTAGCTTCGTGAACACTATCCAACCATCTCGTCCTTTGTCGTCCCCTTCTCCTTGTGCCCTCCATCTTTCCCAACACCAGGGTCTTTTCCAGGGAGTCTTCTCTTCTCATGAGGTGGCCAAAGTCTTGGAGCCTCAGCTTCAGGATCTGTCCTTCCAGTGAGCACTCAGGGCTGATTTCCTTAAGAATGGATAGGTTTGATCTTCTTGCAGTCCATGGGACTTTCAAGAGTCTCCTGCAGCACCATAATTCCCTTCATGGATCACTGCCTTGCTGTGGCGAAGGGGCTTGAATAACTCAGAGAAGCTATGAACTATGCCGAGCAGGGCACCCAAGATAGACAGGTCATAGTGGAGAGTTTTGACCAAACGTGATCCACCTGGAGGAGGAACTGGCAAGCCACTCCAGTATCCCTGCCAAGAAAACTCCATGGACAACGACAACAGGTATATATAGAATAGTAGGCTTCAATATGGGCCTCCAGAATTTCTGTCTGATGTGCTGCATCCTAAAACCTGGGTCTGTTATATGGGGGGGGGGGTGACAGTAGATTGCTAGTTATTTTATTGATTCCTACTGTATTTTTACTGCCAAGGAATGGGAGAGGTTTTTCCAGGCTATTCTGCCTCAGGTGCCAAATCAACTTGCACAGCCTTGTGTGCTTGGGAAATAAAGGGCACTAGTTGCTCCTCTGAGGCAGCAAAATGTTTATGCCAACCTTGCAGCTAGGCCTGTGCTCCTGCCTGTGCATCCCATAATGCACTTTCTTTGGTGATATACTAGAGGCGAAACTAGAGGCTGCCTGTGTGCTGCAGCGTGGCCCAGAAGGCCATTATATCATATTTTGGCCTTGACTTATGACACATTTGTCACACACACAAAAGGGATTGGCAATCACTATTATAGATACATATATCAGGCTGACAGTCTGAACAGCTGAGCTTCCAGTGTATTTGAAAGGGAAATGGATCTGTGGCTCTCTTTTCAAAAGCCTTGATCGACTTTTCCACTTCCTTTGATGCAAACTTCATTGTACTCCATCACTTTATAGCAAGTTGCTACAGCTCTAACCTCTCTCCCCACCTTGCAAAATCCAGTTGTTTGTTCTAAAATCTTTCCTCTTTCAGAACTTTGACAGCACATCAACCAACAAATCTCACTCATGACAAGCCCTAATGATTGAAGCCCGCCTCTTGATTTCTCCCAGTATCTCAATCTGTTTCTGATTCAATACGGACTTTAGCATTATTAGCTAGCCTTGCTTTTTACTGTCTCCTTTCATCCATCAAGCACAAAATACATGTCACCTTTAGAGGCATCCGAACTGAAAAAGTTCAGGGAAGGAAGGGGGATGAAAACAAAAATAGCAAAAATAGAGTGTTTCATCTCAGGACTCTGCATACACAAAATCAACTTCTGCTGATTGACTGGAAAATGGTTAGTTAGCTGTCCAAAAGAGACAGTGCTAATTTTATTATCTGTACCTTAAAAACAATAATAATGAAGTCATGGCCTTTGGGGAGGAAACCATCAAAGAAGCTTCAGCAATACTGGACCTAGGCAGGATGTGCTCATCAAAATATTGATAAGAATAAAATACTGAAAGAATAAAACACTTGTGCCTATCAATGTGACCTTACATTATGATCTTGTTTGATGCCATAGGTTGTCAAAATTTCTTTCTTTCTTTCTTTCTTTCTTTCTTTCTTTCTTTCTTTCTTTCTTTCTTTCTTTGGCAGGGTTCCTTTTGCCTTGTTTTTGGCAGAAAGCAAGTATGCATCATCATTGAGACAAAACTACTTAAAAACAAGAATCACCAGTCAGATAGTTACTGCAGATGGTTGCAGTTTATCTACTCGCGTCTGAATTCCACATGGATGTGTGTGTGTGTACACAACACACAAACATATATGATCAATAGGTAAAGGTAAAGGGACCCCTGACCATTAGGTCCAGTCGTGACCGACTCTGGGGTTGCGGTGCTCATCTCGCTTTATTGGCTGAGGGAGCCGGCCAATGTGGCCAGCATGACTAAACCACTTCTGGCGAACCAGAGCAGCGCACCGAAATGCCGTTTACCTTCCCACCAGAGCAGTGTCTATTTATCTACTTGCACTTTGACATGCTTTCAAACTGCTAGGTTGGCAGGAGCAAGGAATGAGCAACGGGAGCTCACCCCGTCGCGGGGATTCGAACCGCCGACTTTTGATCGGCAAGTCCTAGGCTCTGTGGTTTAACCCACAGTGCCACCCGTGTCCCCATATGATCAATAGGTAGGTAGATAATATAGATATATAGAGTCGGCAAAGTACAGTCAACATTTAAACAGTTCACTCATAATTCACACATAGGCCTAACAAAGAAATACAAAAGAATGGTCCAAAAAGCAGCAGTCCAAACCTAAATGTGGATCTCAGCAACCAACTGATACAATATCTCATTCTGATGTTCTCTGGGTGTCTTGAGTAGCAGAAGTCTGACCTTGTCTGAAATGAACTAGACCAGAGCTTTCCAAACTGGGTGTCACGACATGTTAGTGTGTTGGCTGCAGTGTGTAGGTGTGTCATGTGAATGCTCCCTGTGTTCCTTCTGGGGCTAGAATGAGGTCAGTATAATCTCCAGTTTACAGTGGTGCCTTGCAAGACGAAATTAATTCATTCTGCGAGTTTTTTCGTCTAGCGAATTTTTCGTCTTGCGAAGCACGGTGTCGGAAAAGTTTTGGAAAAGCTTCAAAAATCACCAAAAACCTCAAAAAAGGCTACCACGCTGCGTTCTATGAGTTGCTCCTCGAAGTCAAGTCGCAACTGTATTAACGGTGTTAAGAAAAAGGAAACAAACTTGCAAAAAACGCAAGACGTTTTCGTCTTGCGAAGCAAGCCCATAGGGAAATTCATCTTGCGAAGCAGCTCAAAAACCATAAAACCCTTTCGTCTAGCGAGTTTTTCGTCTTGTGAGGCATTCGTCTTGCGGGGCACCACTGTACTAGTGCAACTGAATTACTGTTTCACAAAATGATGCATGTCTAAAGCATGTGCCATCAACGCAGTGCTGGATTTAAAGGTAAAGGGACCCCTGACCATTAGGTTCAGTCATGGCCGACTCTGGGGTTGCAGCACTCATCTCACTTTATTGGCCGAGGGAGCCGACGTACAGCTTTCGGGTCATGTGGCCAGCATGACTAAGCCGCTTCTGGTGAACCAGAGCAGCGCACGGAAACTCCGTTTACCTTCCCGCCGGAGCAGTACCTATTTATCTACTTGCACTTTGACGTGCTTTCAAACTGCTAGGTTGGCAGGAGCAGGGACCGAGCAACAGGATTCGAACCGCCGACCTTCTGATCATCAAGTCCTAGGCTCTGTGGTTTAACCCACAGTGCCACCCACGTCTAAGCTAAACAATCTATAGCTTAGGGCCCCACTCTCTTGGGGGCCCCCCAAAAAAACAAAGGAAAAAGAACTGCATGTACATTTCCGAAATATAAGATGAAAAACAAATAAAATAAAAGCTACATACAGCAACTGTGTTTTGTGTTGTGTAGGCTCCTATTTTTTATGTGCAAATGGCTTTAGATACCTATTAGGTCCCTAAAATACCATATAGCATATATTCAACACAAAAAAACCAGTGACAATTTGTTGTTGACAAAGAACCGCTGGACATATAAAGGGCCCTATTACCTTCAGTAGCTTAGGGCCTCATCAAACCTAAACCCGGCCCTGCATCAACGTGAACAGTTTGGAAAGCACTGAACTAGACAAAGAGCACAGATGAGGTCTGGTGCAATCTGTACCTAGACAATCTACCAAAAATGTGTTCCACTGTTCACATAGATGGGAGTATTTGGGGTCATTAAAAAAGCTGTGGGCTGTACTGCGCAGATTCACCCTCACCTCCAGGAAAACTCAGTGGGAGTGGCTTTGAGGGCCCAGACTTAAGTATCAAAAGACTTTACTGTAGTGAGCTTTTTGGCACAATATGTATTCATTTTGTTTTACCAACAGCATCCATTCACTTCTAATGTGGCCCACAGAAGTGCTGCTTATATTAATTAAAAATAGTAAGCCAGTTTTAAGGACCCAGCCTTGGCAAATAAAATCAACTTGAAATGTAACATTCCTGCTCAGGCCGTTATTTACATTCACTGAAAGACAATAAAAATTAGACATTATAATGGGATTTAAATATGCAATAGTTCCTCAGCCCACAATTTTAACTAGTCTGGGAATTATTATTTTTTTCACAATTATTTAACCATAAGTCTTCTAAATTTCTCTTTTTTAGGGCTGCTTGGTTGCTTATAAATATTTCAAGGGCATGAATGGGGTGCTATAAAATTCATGTAGTTCACTCAAGAGACTGGAAGAGCTCTGTCAGCATCCTGGCATTCCGTTGGGAAGTCGGTATTTACACATTCTTGATAAAATGTATATTATATTCCAAAGGCCTGGCTACGTCTTTGCTGTAAATACAGAACACAAAGCAGTTCAGCTGCTTATTATATTTAGCACTGTAAGTAGATATAGCTGCTACATACACAGAACTCTATGCAAAGCTAGTGGATTAAAAAAAGAAGGGCAAATTGTTTTTTTCCTGTAATCTCTTTTGAATGTTCAGTGGCTTCTATATTATGTTTGTTAGTCCACCTGGGCTATTGTTTGACTCATCCCCTGACATTCAAATGGAATAAAGGTGACATATTCTGTGCATCTGCATCAAATAAAGAGGTCATAATGTTCAGTTTCAATAGCGGGTATCAATTATGGAAACTCCCAGGGCTAGTTGTCGTCATCTTCTTTTCAGAAGGACAAAGTGTATACATCCTATTAGGAAGTAATTCATAGAATCACAGAATTGTAGAGTTCGAAGGGACACCAAGGAACATCTAATCTAACCCCCTGCAATGCAGGAATAAGCAGCTACCCCATACGGGGATCAAACCTGCAACCTTGGTGTTATTAGCAAAATGCTCCAAATAACTGAAGGGACGCAGGTGACATTGTGGTCTAAACCACTGAGCCACCTGGGCTTGCTGATCAGAAGGTCGGCAGTTCGAAACCCCATGATGGAGAGAGCTCCTGTTGCTCTGTCCCAGCTCCTGCCAACCTAGCAGTTTGAAAGCACACCAGTGCAAGTAGATAAATAGGTACCAATGCGGCAGGAAGGTAAACGGTGTTTCTGTGCACTCTGTTTTCCATCACGGTGTTCCGTTGTGCCAGAAGCGGTTTAGTCATGCTGGCCACATGACCGGGAAAGCTGTCTGTGGACAAACGCCAGCTCCCTTGGCCTGAAAGTGAGATGAGCGCTGCAACACTATAGTTTTTATTGATTTATTTTTATTTTTACCAAGTAACTGAACTATCATGGCACAATGTCATACTCAATATATGGTGGCTGAGGGGCATTTTAATTCGCTGTAAGATCCATTATGTGAATAAGGCACAAGAGTCATGGAAAATGGCTCCCGCGGGTGGGTCACCTGCCACATGCTGGCAGTTATTTTGTAGGTGAAGTTACATTGGTGGGACTGCTAAATTAGGGTGGAATCATAAGCAGGATGCGTGCAGAAGAAGTGTACATTTATTCCAAACCATAGACAGGATCATTCCCTTCCCATGGCCCAATAAACGGCCCTCCCATTTATGTAAATGTGAGAGAAAATAAACATGCACATGATACTGCCTCCCATGTTTGGTTTTCACAGAATGAAGCTGTGGGAATGACAATTGCAAAGTTTCTTAGCTAAAACAATTCAGAAACGTTGAAGCAAAGGCAATGTGCAATCGGATTCCTATCTGCTTTGCGGTTACTGCACAAAGGCAAACTCAGACATGGAGATGAGGAGCTTTATTGTCCCCTAGAGTAAGAGCAGGGTGGCATGAATGTCAGGTGCCTTTTACACAAGCACGCTTGGATTCACATGAGTTAGACTCTGCAATGAAGGGACAACCTTTTTGACAAGTTGTTTCTAGTCATTTTGTCAAGGCCAGTACTCTCACAAGGCAAATGACTGAAGATTTTGCAGCGCCAGCCAAGAGTCCTCTGGAGATATTGCTCTCTTTTCTACACATCCAGAAGTTTAATGTCATTTATTATAACTTCATAATTCCAAATTAATATGGACCTTTTAGCCCTTGCCATACTGTTGCAAAATGTGTTTTAAGACAACATGGTACCCTACAGATGTGGACCCCAACTCCAACTGTCCCAACTAGCATGACCAATGGCCAGGAAACATGAAAGTTGGTTATCCATAACATCTGGATGGCACAACATTGGTTAACCCTTTTTAAGAAGAAGTGACAGATCCAATAGCATTAGCATCAATTGCACTGTGTGACCAGGCGGCGACAGACCCAGACCCCAAGGATCATAAGGAAGGAATAAAGACTCTGACGTTATATGGAATTAAAATTAGGCCACAACTTTATTGAACTTCTGAATGTAGGAAGACCTTGACTTAGGCCTTGGGCATGTATCCCCCCTCAGTCCCCTAGCTGGGGGTACTGGGGCTCATCAGGGTAAATGGGATATGGGGGTGCTCTGCTAGACGTAAGTGTATGCAGGCAGCCCAGCCCATGTCCCCACACACAGGGTAGTTCACTGACAACGTTTCAGTGTATGGCCAGTGACGCCCATTATATAACCCCTTTTAAGAGGGGACTCTGGAATCGCCGCCACAGGGGGGTGAGTCACCACTTCATGCCCCCCCCCATATAGGGAAGAAAAGACTAAAGGATTCCACCCAAGGCCATAACCACCAAAGCTGTGACGAATTGCTACAGGGAAGACAAAACCTGCCAATGCAGGAAAATTTCTTCCCAGTCCTTCAACAGCAACCAGCCATAGACTGCAGTAGCGCCCACTAAACAGGAAGAAAAAGTTAACCTGCAAACGAAACATTAAACTAAGGGAGGGTAGGGAGGGCGAATCTTCTAAGCCGACTGCCTGGATACTGTCGGCTCCATCCCACTTATATAATTGTGACTGGCCCCACCTCCCAGCAATGAAACTTGATTACTGAAGCCAGGCGTGAACCTCCAAAAATTAACACTGAGAGGCAGGCCAGCCCCTGTTTGCCAGTAAGCTCCCTGGGAACTGTAGCACCGTGCGCGATCCCGCAAAGGGCACCCACAATGTAAAGTGTGAGTGCTCATTAGTCACAAGGAGAGAAGGTGTGCGTTTCATTTTCTTTTGACTGATCCTGTATTATTAACAGCCTTTACCATTTTTTAAAAAAATGAATGCATTTCAGAGCCATTTTAAAAGATGCACCTACTGTGCACATCACTGCAGTATAAATGCACAGAAATCTATGTTTTTAAATTTGGGGTATATCTGCACAAGCACAAATCACAAGTTGTATGATGCTTGCCACTGGTACATACTTGTGGTGGTACTTCTGGTGGTGAGGAAACAGAATTCTAGTTTAATGTTTAGTTCCATTACTTTTGAATTCTATTTTTTTTATTTAAAAAAAAAACTTCATTATGTTTGATATATCTCTGTAAAAATTTTATATATATATATATATATATATATATATATATATATATATATGAGTATGCAGACATGTTAAAGCTATGGTTTTCTCAGCAGTGATGTATGGAAGTGAGAGCTGGACCATGAAGGCTAATCGCCGAAGAATTGATGCTTTTGAATGATGGTGCTGGAGGAGACTCTTGAGAGTCCCATGGACTGCAAGAAGATCAAACCTCTCCATTCTTAAGGAAATCAGCCCTGAGTGCTCACTGGAAGGACAGGTCCTGAAGCTGAGGCTCCAATACTTTGGCCACCTCATGAGAAGAGAAGACTCCCTGGAAAAGACCCTGGTGTTGGGAAAGATGGAGGGCACAAGGAGAAGGGGGTGACAGAGGACGAGATGGGTGGACATTGTTCTCGGAGCTACAAACATGAGTTTGACCAAATTGTGGGAGGCAGTAGAAGACAGGAGTGCCTGGTGTGCTCTGTTCTATGGGGTCACAAAGAGTCAGACACGACTAAACGACAAAAATGCAGACGTAGCTTTAGAACGTAAGAAGAGCCTTCTGGATCAGGCCAAAGGTTCATCAGGTCCTGCATCCTATTCTCGTAGTGACCTACTTTATACCTGTAGGAAGACCAGAAGTTGGGCATGAGTGCAACAGCATCCTCCCCACCTGTAATCCGCAGCAGCTGGCATTCAAAAGTATACTGCCTCTGACATTGGAGGTAGAGCATAGCCTTATATTCCATGAGCATGTTCATACTGAAGCTTTCTGCTGAACCAGAAGTGCGGGGAGCAGCAAGGAAGAGATACTGCATCTCGTGGAAGTGGCTGAGCAAAAGACTCCTATACTGCTTATACTGAATCACAATTCTCCTGGTCCCCGGGACACAGGTGGCGCTGTGGTCTAAACCACTGAGCATCTTGGGCTTGCCGATTAGAAGGTCAGTGGTTTGAATCCCTTTGGTGGGGTGAGCTCTCGTTACTCGGCCCCAGCTCCTGCCAACCTAGCAGTTCGAAAGCACACCAGTACAAGTAGATAAATAGGTACCACTGCGGTGGGAAGGTAAACAGTGTTTCCATGCGCTCTGGTTTCCATCATGGTGCCCCCATTGCACCAGAAATGGTTTAGTCATGCTGGTCACATGACCCGGAAAGCTTTCTGTGGATAAACACCAGCTCCCTCAGCCTGAAAGCGAGATGAGCACCACAACCCCATAGTCGCCTTTGACTGGACTTAACCTTCCAGGGGTCCTTCACCTTTACTTTTACCTCTCCTGGTAAAAGTATGATAATGAGGTAGCAGAAGTAAGCATGGGTACCAGTAAGTGTAGTGGTAGGAACTGGATAGACTGAATCTCTGCAATGCTTTTCTACCAACATATTGGGCCCAAGAAGGAGCATGGTGCCTGAATATGGCTGGCTCCCATGAAGCTCAGTAGAAATCTGTTTACAAGAGTACCTTGAATGTTGCAGAAAGGAGGGGCTGGAGATATACATAAGTCATGCAATTCCCTCTCACGCTTCCTGAGCAGGTAGGAGAATCATGCATGAGCCAGTACTGGAAAGGGAAACAGTGCTCTGTGGAATCTCCCACACACAAGTGCTATGGCCATATTTGAGCTTGATCAAACCCATGGCAGGAAGTCTGATTGGTTTTCTATTATAAGGCCAAATGTGACTAGGTTATAAGTCTCATGTGCCTGTTTCTTTCTGATGGCAATTCAATTTCATGCAAGAGCTTTTGAACTGAAGATACTATTCTTTTCCATCTCTATTCGTATGTAGCCCCAATCAGATACACTGAACCAAGTTAATCAGCTCCTCATAGGCAAGAGAGAATGGTATGGCTCAATCCAGCCCATCTTGAACAGCTGAACTAGCTCACATCAGAGCAAAGCGCCCAAGGTGGGAACGAATGAAACTTGCAAGATTACCAGATGTGAACTTTGCACCCCCTATTCATCAAGAGACCATGGGGATCTAGAGTTATGGGGTTCCCTGAGATAAGAAGGAAGAAAGAATCAGAATGCTGCTTTTGTCAAATGATAATTGTTTCAGCGAATGGCCCGAAACTCATTTCCAAAGGACTGTGCAAATATTCATCACATTTGCAAAGGCTGAAATTATTCTTCCTCATGCATATTGATACATGCAGATGCACATTGAAGCCTCATTAAAGCAGATTGCAAAGGTTTCCACAACAAACATCACACTTCCAATGTTTTTAACAAATGCTAAGCACAACTTATTAAAGGATTCTAACAGCACCCCCCCCCCAATGAAATGAAGACAAGACTATCAATGGCCACTATTTGTAAGGGCTATGTTTCACCTTCACTGTCAGAGGCAGTATACCAGTTGCTGTAGATAGCAAGCAGGAAAGTGATGTTGCACTTAGATCGTGTTTGGGGGTTTCCTATAAATATCTGGTTGGCCACAGAGTGTTGGGAAGGATGTGCCTTTGCCTTGGTCCAGCAGGGCTCTTCCTATTTTCTTATGTGCAAGAAGTTTTCTTCTTGGGGCAGATTTCTGATGTTGCAGCCCTGCTAACATCAGAACTGAACTCACAAACTATTTAGGATACACCCAAGAGAAGTAACAGCAAACAAGGTGTGGATTCAAGAAACCAGGCTGTACAGCAAGCTTGTACATCTTGTGATCTACAGAGATGAATGTCTCCCACCAAACATGTACTGTAATCTAGTTATGTTCGCCGTGTTCACAATTGCCTGGTTCATAACAGCAATTTGTATAGCCTGCTATGCTTAAATGTATTACCCAAAAAAAGCCTAAGTTTTTTTTTTAAAAAGGTAAAGAGATTATGTAACCGCAAAGAATATGATTTTAGTTTAAATCGATTTTTGAGTAAATGCTGGAAACTAATCACAACATAGGGATGCGGGTGGTGCTGTGGGTTAAACCACAGAGTCTAGGACTTGCCGATCAGAAGGTCAGTGGTTTGAATCCCCGCGACGGGGTGAGCTCCCATTGCTCGGTCCCTGCTCCTGCCAACCTAGCAGTTCGAAAGCACGTCAAAGTGCAAGTAGATAAATAGGTACCGCTCCAGCGGGAAGGTAAACGGTGTTTCTGTGCACTGCTCTGGTTCGCCAGAAGCGGCTTAGTCATGCTGGCCACATGACCCAGAAGTTGTTCGCCGGCTCCCTCGGCTAATAAAGCGAGATGAGCGCTGCAACCCCAGAGTCGGCCACAACTGGACCTAATGGTCAGGGGTCCCTTTACCTTTAATCACAACATAGAGGTAAGGAAATGCCCATGCCCCTGAACTGTGAAGAAGAAGAAGAAGAAGAAGAAGAAGAAGAAGAAGAAGAAGAA